>NW_026521820.1:1200000-2400000 GCF_021234435.1 Artibeus jamaicensis | reverse complement strand
TAAACCTGCATCTACATGAACTGGAGGAATAACAACAAAGCTCAGAGTGAGTAGAGAAAAGAAACAACTACGAGCAAGCAGAATTAAATGACATTAACATTCAAAGGATCAATAAATCCAAGAGCTGGTTCTTTAAAAATGTAAATAAAATGGTCAAACCTTTAAGCAGACTCATTAAGAATAAAAGAGAGTCCAAATAAACAAAATCAGAAATGAAAGGGGAGCGATTACAACTACTACCACAGAGATACAAAGGATTGTAAGGAATTACTACAAATAATGATACACCAAGAAATTTGAAAATAAGGCTGAAATTGACAAATTTCTAGAAAGATATAATCTTTCAACTGAATTAGAAGAAGCAGAAAGCTTGAAAAGACTAACAGCTGATAAAATCAAAGCAGTAATCAAAATTCCCCTGGTACACAAAAGCCCTGGATTGGATGGTTTCACAACAGAACTTTACAAAACACTTAAGGGACCACTAACCCCTATCTTTCTCAGACTATTCCAAAAAATTCAAAAAAAGGAAGACTCCAAATTTTTTTTATGGAGCTAGCATGATCCTAATTAAAAAATCAGAAGACACAACAAAGAAAAGAAATTAAAGGCCAATACTGCTGATGAAGAAAGATACTAAAATCCTCAACAAAATAGGGGCAAACTGCATCCAGCAATACATTTAAATGTTTATACACCATGATCAAGTGGGATTCACCCCGGGGATGCAAGGTTGGCACAACATTACCAAATCAATAAGTGTTACACATCACACACAAAAAAAGAGAAGGCAAAAATCACATGATCATATCAATAAATGTGGGGAAAGCATTTGATAAGGTATAGGACCCATTTATGATTAAAACACTCAGCAAAGTGGGATTAGAGAGAGAATTTCTAAACATGATAAAGACCATGTATGAGAAACCAGCAGCCAACATCATACTCAATGGGCAAAAACTAAAAGATTTCTTAATAAGATCAGAATCAAGGCAAGGATGTTTGCTTTCACCACTCCGATTCAACATAACATTGGAAGTCCTAACCACAGCAGTGAGACAAAAAAAGAAATAAAAGGCATCCAAATTTGTAAAGGAGGAAGTAAAAGTGTCACTGTTTGCAGATGACATGATACTGTATATAGAAAACCTAATAGACGCCTACCACAAACTACTGTATCTAATAAATGAATTTGGCAAAACAGCAGGATTCGAAGTCAGTATTCAGAAGTCAAGGCATTCTTTAAATTACTTTACTATTGTTCACTTACAGATGTCTACATTTTCTCCCCACCACTCCCCCCACCATAGCCAAACCCACCACCCTCCCTTGCTTCTACCCTCCCACTTGCTTTTGTCCATGTGTCCTTTATAGTACCTGAAAACCCTTCTCCCCACTGTCCCCTCCCAATCTCCTCTGGCTATCGTTAGATTGTTCTTAATTTCAATGTCTATGGTTACATTTTGTTTGCTGTTTTCTTTTGCTGATTATGTCCCAGTTAAAGATGAGATAATGTGGTATTTGTCCCTCACCACCTGTCTCATTTCACTTATCATAATGCTCTCCAGTTCCAACGATGCTGTCCCAAAGGGTAGAAGCTCCTTCTTTCTCTCTGCAGTGTAGAATTTCATTGTGTAAATAAATGTACCATAGTTTTTGGATCCACTCATTTGCTGGTGGGCGCTTAGGTTGCTTCCAGCATTTGGCTATTATAAATTGTGCTGCTATGAACATTGGGATGCATAGGTAATTTTGGACTGGTGTCTCAGGACACCAATCCTAGCAGTGGAATTGCTGCCTCAAAAGGCAGTTTCATTTTTATTTTTTTGAGAAAATTCCATACTGTTTTGCACAGTGGCTTCACCAGTCCGCAAGCCCACCAACAGGGCACTAGGGTATCCTTTTTTTCCACATCTTCTCCAACACTTGTTGATTTGTTTATGATGGCTATTCTAATCAATTTGAAGGGGTATCTCATTGTGGTTTTAATTTGCATCTCTTTGATAGCTAGTGATATTGAGCATTTTTTCATGTGTCTCTGAATCCTCTGTATGTACTCCTTGGAGAAGTGTCCGTTCAAGTTATTTTCCCATTTTTTCATTGGGTTGTCTTCTTAGAGTAGAGTCATGTAAGTTCTTTGTATATTTTGGAGATTAAACCTTTGTCTAAGGTATCATTGGCAAATATGTTTTCCCATAGAGTTGGTTCTCTTTTTATTTTAATACTGTTTTCTTTAGCCATGCAGAAGCTTTTAATTTTGATGAGATTCCATTTGTTTATTCCTTCCTTCATATCCCTTGCTCTAGGGGACATATCAGTAAAAATGTTGCTGTCAAAATATCTGAGATTCTCCTGCCTATGTTCTCCTGTAGGACTTTAATGGTGTCATGGCATATATTTAAGTCTTTTATCCACCTTGAATTTATTTTGGTGTATGGTGTAAGTTGCTGCTTGAGTTTAATTTTTTTGCACATAGCTGTCCAGTTCTACCAACACCATTTGTTGAAGAGGCTATTATTAGTTCATTTTATGTTACTGCCACCTTTGTCGAATATTAATTGCCCATAGAGACTTGGATTGATTTCTGGGCTCTCTGTTCTATTCCATTGGTCTATGTGCCTGTTTTTATGCCAGTACCAGGCTGTTTTAATTACAGTGGCCTTGTAATACACTTTAGTATCAAGTATTGTGATCCCTCCTACTTTGTTCTTCTTTCTCAAAATAGCAGCAGCTATTCAGGGTCATTTATGGTTCCATATATATTTTTATAAATTAATTTATTTTAATTGTTGTCTTTTGCTTCCATCCCAGCTCACCTCCCAGTGCTCCCCACCTCCCTCCCATTTCCACCCCCCTTAGTGTTTGTCCATGTGTCCTTCATACTTGTTCCTGTAAACCCTTCTTCCCCTTTTCTCCTGAAAATTTTCCCCCCTCCCCTCTGGTTCTTGTCAGCCTGTTCTCTATTTGAGAGTCTTTGGTTATATTTTGCTTCCTCATTTGTTTTGTTTAGGTTCATGTTAAAGGTGAGATCATATGGTATTTATCTTTTACCACCTGGCTTATTTCACTTAGCATAATGCTTTCCAGTTCCATCCATGCTATTGCAAAGGGTAGGAGCTCCTTCTTTCTTTCTGCTGCATAGAATTCCATTGTGAATATGTACCATGGTTTCTTGATCCATTCATTTACTGATGGGCACCTAGGTTGCTTCCACCTCTGGGCTATTGTAAATTGTGCTGCTATGAACATCGGGGCACATAAGTTGTTTTGGATGGGTGTTGCATGGTTCTTAGGATATAATCCTAGTGGTGGAAATGCTGGAATAAAAGGCAGACTTATTTTTAGTATTCTGAGAAAATTCCATACTGTTTTCCATGGTGGTTGTACCAATCTTCAATCCCACCAGCAGTGAACTAGGGTCCCCTTTTCTCCACAACCTCTCCAACATTTGTTGTTTGTTGCTTTGTTTATGATGGCCATTCTGGCTGGTATAAAGTGGTATCTCATTGTGGTTTTCATTTGCATCTCTCTGACAGCTAGTGATGCTGAGCATCTTTTCATATGTCTCTGGGCCCTCTGTACATCCTCCTTGGAGGAGTGTCTGTTCAAGTCTTTTGCCCATTTTTTAATTGGATTGTTTTTCTTCCTGGAGTGGAGTTCTGTGAGTTCTTCATATCATTTAGAGATCACACCCTTGTCAGCTGTATTATTGGTAAATATGTTTTCCCATATACTCAGTTCTCTTTTCATTTTACTGCAGTTTTATTTAGCTATGCAGAAGCATTTTAATTTGATGAGGTCCCATTTGTTTATTCTTTTATGTCCCTTACTTTAGAAGACATATCAGTTAAGATGTTGCTCTGTAGACTGTCTGAGATTTTCCTGCCGATGTTTTTTTCTAGGACTTTTATGGTATCTGACTTATAGTTAAGTCTTTTATCCACCTTGTGTTTATTCTTGAGTATGGTGTAAGCTGGTGATCAAATTTCTTTTTTTTTTTTTTTTGCATATATCTGTCCAGATCTCCCAACATTATTGGTTGAAGAGGCTATTTTTACACCATTTTATGCTTCTTCCCTCTTTGTCAAATGTTAATTGACCATAGAGACTTAGGTTTATTTCTGGGCTCTCTGTTCTTTTCCAGTGGTATGTATCTGTTTTTATGCCCATAAAAGGCTGTTTTGGTTACAATAACTTTGTAATACAGTTTGGTATCAGGTATTGTGATCTCTCCTGCTTTGCTGTTCTTTCTCAAAATTTCTGCAGCTATTCAAGGTTTTTTATGGTTCCATATGAAGTTATGAAATGTTTGTTCTGTATCTGTGAAATGTGTCATTGGTACTTTAATAGGGATTGAATTGAATATATATATTTCTTTGGGTAGTATGGCCATTCTGATTATGTTAATTCTTCCAATACATGAGTATTGTACATGCTTCCATTTGCTTGTGTTTTTCTTAATTCCTTTCTTCAGTGTTGTATAGTTTTCTGAGTACAGGTCTTTTACCTCCTTGGTTAGGTTTATCCTTAGGTAGTTTATGTTTCTTATTGGTATATCAAAGTCTTTTAAAAATAATCACGACTGTATTTCTTGATATTTTTTAATTTGTAAGTCACCTTAACGTTTTAAAAGATGTTCAACCAGGTGTGTGTTTTTGATATGATTCTTATTTGATTATAAAGTATAATTCTTTGAATATAATAATAAATTCAGTTTGCTATTATTCTGTTAAAATTGGTGGCATCTGTGTATATCAGGGATATCAGCCTGTAAATAATTTTATTGTGCCTTTGTGTTTTTTTACCAGATTAATGCTGACCTCACAATATGAGTTAGAAAGTGTTATTTTATAATTTAAAAAATAGTTTGAAGAGGAAAGGTACTATTATTGTTTAAAATTATTATTTAAATATTTGGTAGAATTCACCTGTAAACTATCTGATTTTGGAGTTTTGATTTTTGGGAAGTATTCATTACTGTTTCACTTTCATCGATAAGAATTGATCTGTAGAGCTGAGGTTCTGGGGAAGATGGCGGCAGAGTAGGACAAAGGATTTTGCTTCCCACCAGGCACCAGAGAAAAACTAGGCTGATCTGCGGAGGAGCACAGCAGACAGCCAACAGGGACCCAGCACATAGGAAGGTAGGACTCCAGAAATTGGAGCAGACTCTGAATGACCAGATGGTGAGGAGAGACGGCTGCAGGTCAGTAAGGTCCCAGGAAACAGCGCAGAGGCCACAGGCTCTCCGCCAGGCTGCGCAGAGCCCAGGCCATGCCAGGGCCCAGATTGGTCCGCCTCAGTCTCCGGGATCCCAGGGCTGGCTCAAGGATCTTGGGTGAGAGCCAGTCACCAGCTCCCTCCCTACCCAGCTGGGCACAGTTTGAAAAACGCCAAGAGAGATCTGTTTGCTTGGAGTATCAGGGAGAGGAGTAGGTATGAAGAAGCAAAACAGAGAGCTTTGATCACACATGGAGTCTGTGGGTGCCGGCTTGGGAGAATTGAGAGTCACCCTTGGGTCCCCCACTGCACTGGGCCTGGGCTGGGTCTGCTGGGTCTGCCACAGACTCTGGGAGCTGGGGCCAAGGGCTGGCTGCAAGGCCTCTGGGAGAGAGCCAGTCAGCAGCTCCCTTCCTCCCTCACTCCCCAGCTGGGTGCAGTTTGAAAAATGCCAAGAGAGATCTGTATGCTTGGATTGTCAGAGAGAGGAGTGGGTATGAAGAAGCAAATCAGAGAGCATTGATCACATGTGGAGTCTGTGGTAACTGGCTTGGGAGAATTGAGACTCACCTTTGCAATCCCACATAGCACTGGGAAAGGTTCGTGCCCTGGCCTGTGGGACCAAAGAAACCTTGCTGGGAACCCACATCCACACCCCAGGCCAGGACTATGAATCCTGGGGAAAGTCTGCTCTCAGTGGGGTGCTGAGGAGAGGATTTGGGGAGAGCAGTTGTGAGACTGGCTGAGTTCACTAAGAAGGGAGAAATGCAGCATTAATCAAGCCTCAGACTGCTGAAGCTAGTGTGACCAGAAGAAAAGGCTTGAGCAGCTGGAAACCAATAAGAGGTTTTTATTCTTTGTTTTTTAAAATCTTTTATTTTTTAACTTTATTATGGTTTTATCTTTCAATACTTTTACCGTGTCTTCTTTCATACTGTATTCCTTCTTCCTTTCGTTCCAAACCTACCACTTTCTCCTCCCTTCTGCTGCCTTTTTTTCTTTCTTTTTCACCCCTCCCCCCCAAGAGAAACAAAAGACTTGGAACGGCAAAAAGACCAGAGTTGGACTCAAAGAGGGGCCATTCCAAAAGTAGAGACAGAGAGACAAAATTCACTTTGCTATAACAGAAAAATTACAAATTACTGCATATTTGAATTTTTTCATTATTTCTTCATTATTATGACATCTTTTATTTTAATAGTATCTCTGTATTCCTCCTCTTTCTGTATAGTCTTCTTTACCTTGGCTGGATATATTGTATCACTTAACAAGTTTCACCTGTCCCCTCAAACATAGTGTATTGCCAATTTACTGTCCTTTACTTCCCCTTGCCCAGTTAGCAAATTATTGAAAGTCCAATACTCCCTAATCTTGGTATATCATAGATTCTGTTGTACAATTTTTGCTTTAATATTATTGTAAATAATAGTTGTTGCATGCTATTGTAAATACTACATAACACCGCATCCCCCCAATCTTAGACCACAATATTGTTGCCTAAACTATAATACTGCAGTGGTTGACTCTGTTCTCTCTCAAATTAACCTATTTACTACTCCTTATTCTCACCTTACCTCAGAATCTGACCTCCCTCAACCTCACTCCTTTCTAGATCCAAATCACAAGCCTTCCCTCTCCAGCAAGAGCCTTATCTTTCTTCAACCCTTTCTGAAAAGTGGCTAGGTGCATTGAAGATTACGGTTGTCACTGTACATAGTTGGGGAGTGCCTATCTCTTCTCTACCAGCTGCTACTGTAAATATCATAGAATACTCTCCTCCTGTCATAAACCAGTTTGCCTTCCCTTCCAACTAATCACAAAAAAAGAGAGAATAGGTGGAAGCAGTGAACACCAGGATATACAAAAGAAGAGGAAACCCAACAACAAAGTAACCACCAACAGATAACAATAGAGGAAGGTGAAGGAGGGCGTAGAAACCACACAAACCTCAACCCAAGACCTACCTGGAAATACAACTAAAAAGTGGAGAAACTCCCCAGGGCAAACAACTAGACAAGAGCAAAATGGAATCTTCAAAACCCTGTATATGCAGAAAAACTAGCTTCAATACAACCCGCCCTCACAAGCACAGCAAATTAAAATGGGTAGGGGACATAGGGACCATCAGTTTGCCAGCTGGTGGGAAGAACCCACAAAAAAAGACTCAGAAACAACAAAAACCCAAAGAAGAACTCAGAGCCAACGTTAAGGACAGCCCAAGAGGAGCAATTTGGGGAGATCAAGAAGACTACACCACTGAATCTCACAGGTATTATACCACAGAAGTACACACCATAAATCCAGGAACCCAGAACAAATCCATTTAAGAAGCTGAAACTAACAAGAAGAGTCTCACAAACAGTGGGAAGACATAAAACACCCCCAATGAAAGAAAAAAAGGAAGCCTCAGAAAGAATGCTAGATGAAATAGAGGCCAGTCAACTATCAGGTGTTGAATTCAAAGCACTGGCTATCAGGAAATTCAAAGAGCTCACAATGAGCTACCAGAAACTACAGGGGAGCTACAATGAACTCACCGCAAACTATATCAACATGAAAAAGGAAATAGAAACTATCAGCAAGGGCCAAGAGGAAATGAAGAATACAATTTAGGAGCTGAAGTAAACAGTAGAAGGCATAAAAAGCAGGATCGATGAATCAGAAGATCAGATCAGCGAGTTTGAGGACAAAGTAGAAAGAAATGCCCAGAAAGAGCAGAAGAGGCTCAGAAAGAATGAAGAGTGATTAACAGAAACGTAATAATATGAAATGTAATAATATCTGAATAATAGGGATACCAGAAGAAGAACAACAAGGGGTAGAAAATCTATTTGAAAGAGTAATGATGGAAAACTTCTCTAATTTGATGAGAAAAAAAGATGCACAAACTCAGAAAATACAGAGTCCCAATCAAGAGGAAGCCAAAGAGACATATTTCAAGACACATCATCATTAAAATGGCAAAATTTCAAGATAAAGAGAGACACTTAAAGGCAGCAAGGGAGAAAACGGAAGTAACGTATAAGGGAGCCCCAATAATGTTAGCTACTGACTTCTCAATGGAAACACTCCAAGCAAGAAGAGAATGGCAAGAAATACTCCAAGTAATGAGAACCAGAGGCCTTCAACCAAGGTTACTTTATCCAGCCAGGCTCTCAATCAGGATAGAAGGCCAAATAAAGATCTTCAAAGACAAAAGAAGTCTAAAAGAATACATCCCCACAAATCCAGCTCTACAAGAAATACTAAAAGGTCTGCTTTAAGGACAGGAAGGAAAAGAGAGAGACAATAAGAAGCATAGGTATAAAAATGACAATGACTAAGTACCTATCAATAATATCCTTAAACGTAAATGGACTGAATGATCCAATCAAAAGACATAGAATAGCTGAATGAATAAGAAAGCATGATGCACACATTTGCTGCCTACAAGAGACCTACCTCAGGACAAAAGACATCACAGACTAAAAGTGAGGGGCTAGAAACAAATTTCCCAAGCAAACAGCCAAAAAAAAAAAAAAAGCTGGGGTAGCAATGCTCATATCAGAGAAAATAGACTTAAAAAAAAAGACCATAAAAAAAAGACCCAGAAGGTCACTTCATAATACTCAAGGGAAGAATTCTCCAAGAAGACATAAACATTGTAAATATATATGCACCGAACATAGGAGCACCCAAATATGTAAAGAAAATCTTAGAGGGCTTCAAGAAAGATATAGACAGCAACACAATTATAGTAGGGGATTTTAATACCTCACTGTCAAAAATGGACAAATCTTCCAAAGAAAAAGACAACAAAGATATTGTGGAATTGAACAACGTCCTAGATGAAATGGACTTAACTGATATATCTAGAACCCTTCATCCCAAAGAAGCTAAATACACATTCTTTTAAAATGCACATAGAACATTTTCAAAGATAGACCACATGATAGGACACAAAACAAGCCTCAACAAATTCAAGAAAATTGAAATCATCCCAAGCATTTTCTCCAACCACAAGAAACTGAAACTGGTAACCAACTCCAAGAGAAAAACACAAAACATCTCAAATCATGGAGATTGAATAGCATGCTATTAAACAACAAATGACTCAAGAATGAAATTAGGGAAGAGATCAAAATTTTCTGGAAACAAATGAAAATGAACTCACAACAAGCCAAAACTTATGGGACACAGCAAAGCAGTCCTGAGAGGGAAGTTCATAACAATACAGGCCTACCTAAGAAAGATAGAAAAACTTCCAACAAACAACCTAACTCTATGCCTTCAAGAACTTGAAGAACAACAATAAAGACAGCCCAGAGCAAGTAGAAGAAAAGAAATAACCAAGATCAGAGCAGAATTAAATGACATACAGACTAAAAGCAAAATACTAAAAATCAATGAATCCAGGAGATGGTTTTTCGAAAAGATAAACAAAATAGACAAGCCTTTAAGTAGGCTCATCAAGAAAAGAAGAGAGAGGACACAAATAAACACAATCAGAAATGAAAAAGGAGAGATTACAACTCAAACCACAGAAATACAAAGGATTGTAAGAAATTATTATGAAGGACTCCATGCCAAGAAATATCAAAACTTAGGTGAAATGGACAAATGTCTAGAAAAATATAATCTCCCAAAATGCAATGAAGAAGAAGCACAAAGCCTGACCAGTAACAGCAAATGAAATTGAAGCAGTAATCAAAAAACTCCCATCACACAAAAGCCCCAGACCAGATGGTTTCCCAGGAGAATTCTACAAAGCATTTAAGGAAGAGCTAACTCCTATTCTTCACAGGTTATTCCAAAAAATCCAAAATGGTGGAAAACTCTCAAACTCCTTTTATGAAGCCAGCATCATCCTAATCCCCAAACTAGATAAAGATACAACAAAGAAAGAAAACTTCAGGCCAATATCGCTGATGAACATAGATGCAAAAATCCTCAACAAAATATTGGAAAACTGCATTCAACAATACATTAAGAAGATCATACACCATGACCAAGTGGGGTTCATCCCCAGATGCAAGGATTGTTCAATATTCACATGTTAGTAAATGTAATACATCACATGAACAGAAGCAAAGACAAAAATCACATGATCATATCAACAGATGCGGGAAAAGCTTTGAATAAAGTATAACACCCATTTACAATAAAAAAACACTCAGCAAAGTGGGAATAGAGGGAGCATTCCTCAATATAATAAAGGCCATATATGAGAGACCTACAGCCAACATCATAGTCCATGGGCAAAAACTAAAATCTTTTCCACTAAGATCAGTAACAAGACAAGGTTGTCCATATTCACCACTTCTATTCAATACAGTATTGGAAGTTCTAGCCACAGTGATCAGACAAGAAAAAAAATACAAGGCATCCAAATCAAAAAAGAGGAAACAAAACTGTCCCTGTTTGCAGATGACATGATAGTGTACATGGAAAATCCTATAGACTCTACCCAAAAACTGCTCCAACTAATTAATGAATTTGGCATAACAACAGGATACGAAGTCAATATCCATAAATCAATGGCATTTTTGTATACTAACAATGAATCAGCAGAAGCAGAAATCAAGAAAAAAATCCCATTCGATATAGCAAAAACAAAAATAAAATATCAAGGAATAAACCTAACCAAGGACATAAAAGACCTGCATGCAGAAAACTACACAACACTGAAGAAAGAAATCAAGGAAGACACAAACAAATAGAAACATATACTGTGTTCATGGACTGGAAGAATTAACATCATCAAAATGTCCATACTACCCAAAGCAATTTACAGATTTAATGCAATACCTATTAAAGTACCAATGACATATTTCATAGACATAGAACAAACACCTCAAAAATTTATATGGTAGTATCATTACCAATGCTACCAACACCCTTATCTTGGACTTCTAGTCTCCAGAACTATGAGAAAATAATTTTTTTGTTGCTTAAGCAACAAACTTTTTTGTTGCTTTTTTTATTAAACTCCTAATTTTTTGTTGTTTAAAATCCCACTGACTCTGTGGGGTTTGTTATGGTACCCCTAACTAACTAATACAATTTAATAAAATGTCATAACATAGCAAATAAAAAAATTTTATATGGAACCATAAATGACCCCAAATAGCAGCTGCAGTTTTGAGAAGAAGAACAAAGTAGGAGGGATAACAGTACCTGATACCAAACTGTAATACAAGGCCACTGTAATCAAAACAGCCTGGTACTGGCATAAAAACAGGCACATAGACCAATGGAACAGAACAGAGAGCCCAGAAATCAACCCAACTCTCTACAGTCAATTAATATTTAACAAAGTGGGCAGTAACATAAAATGGAGTAATGATAGCCTCTTCAACAAATGGTGTTGGGAGAACTGGACAGCTAAGTGCAAAAAAATGAAACTTGAGCACCAACTTACACCATACACGAAAATTAATTCAAGGTGGATAAAAGACTTAAATATAAGCTGTGACACCATTAACGTCCTAGAGGAGAACATTGGCAGGAAAATCTCAGATATTTCACACAGCAACTTTTTTACTCATAAGTCCCCCAGAGGAAACAACATAAAGGAAAAAATAAACAAATGGGATCTCATCAAAATTAAAAGCTTTTGCATGGCTAAAGAAAATAGCATCAAAATGAAAAGACAACCAACTGTATGGGAAAACATATTTGCCAATGATATCTCAGACAAGGGTTTAATCTCCAAATTATACAAAAAACTTGCACAACTCCACTCTAAGAAGACAAATAACCCAATTAAAAAGTTGGCAAAGGACTGGAACAGACATTTATCCAAGGAGGACATACAGAAGATTTAGGGACACATGAAAAGTTGCTCAATATCACTAGCTATCAGAGACATGCAAATTAAAACCACAATGAGATACCACTTTACAGCAGTCAGAATGGCTATCATAAAGCAACAAACGACAAATGTTGGAGAGGTTGTGGGGAAAAGGGGTCCTTAGTTCACTGTTGGTGGGATTGCAGACTGGTACAACTATTATGGAAAACAGTATGGAATTTTCTCAGAAAACTAAAAATGGACCTGCCTTTTGACCCAGCAATTCCACCACTAGGATTATATCCTAAGAATCCTGAAACACCAATCCAAAAGAACCTATGCACCCCAGTGTTCATAGCAGCACAATTTACAATAGCCCAGAGGTGGAAGCAACCTAGGTGCCCATCAGTAAATGAATGGATCGAATTATGGTACATATTCACAATGGAATTCTATGCAGCAGAAAGAAAGAAGGAGCTCCTACCTTTAGGAATAGCATGGATGGAACTAGAAAGTATTGTGCTGAGTGAAATAAGCCAGGTGTTGAAAGACAAATACCATATGTCTCACCTTTAACAGGAAGCTAAACAACAAAATAAGCCAGCAAGCAAAATAAAAACAAAGACATTGAAATAAAGAACAGGGGGAGAGTGACCAGAGGGGAGAGGGGAGGGAATTTCAATGGAAAAAGGGGAAGAATTTAGAGGAAGTAGTATAAAGGACACATGGACAAGAACTAAGTGGGGTGGGAATGGGAGGGAGGTGGGGAGCACAGGGCGGGTGGGCTTGGATGGGAGTAAAAAACAGAAAACTGTACTTGAACAATAATTAAATAAATTTAAAAAGAAAGAAACCAATCATCTGAAATTTATAATAACAGGCTGCTCAATTAACCATGTACATCTGGAGAGTGTTTTCAGCTTGTCTCATGAGTGGGATATTAAATATTGTTGTATTACCAAAAAAATAAAGAATTGATCTGTAGAGATTCTCTGTTTTTTCTAGTTGAATTTTGGGAAGCTCTAAGTTTTTTAAGAAAATTCATTTTATCTAGACTATGAAATTGCTGATATGCAATCATTCAAAATATCTTTTAATGTTTTTTTAAATCTATGGCATCAGTTGAGAATTTCCTTTTTAATTTTGATATTATTCATTTTTCCCCTCTTCTTCCCTTTTTGATGACTCTATCAGGTTGTTCGTTTTATTTATAATTCATTGAATCAGGCTTTATTTTATTTGATTTTTAAGTTGTACTTTTATTTTACTTATTTGTGCTCAGATCTTTGTTATAAATTTTCTTCTATTTGTTTTTTCTTTGATTTTATTTCTCTGGTATCTGCAGGCATACGTTTCACTGATTATTTGGATTTTTTCCTGCTGTTTTGGTAGCTCTATATAGCTATTCTGTTTTCTCTTTTAACTGCTTTTTCTTCACCCTAGATTTTGTGAGGTTGTTTTTCCATTCATGTGAGTATCAAGCCAGATTTAGTTTTCTATTTGTTTTCCTCTTTGATCTATTTTTTGGCAGCATGTTTAATCTTCACACGTTGTTTCTTGTATTTTTATTCTTAGTTTTAATTATTTGTAATGTTGTGGTCAGATAGTATGGTAGATATACTTTAAGTTTCTTGACTTTCTTGAGGCTTGTTTTCTGGCCTACTACATGATCTATCTATCTTGGAAAATGTTTCAGTCAACTAGGAGTAAACATCATAAAGTGCAGTGTTTGCACTAAATGCTTTATAAGTCAATGAGTAAGAGTAACTCACTGTGGCAGTTAGAGCCATATTTTTCTTATTAATTTTTAAATACATTAAATGACTTTTTATTTTAATTTTTACTTTATTTTTTACATGGTACTCTTTTTTTATTTTGGCAATCAGAAGGTCTCAAAATGCATCTTCCTTTTCCCTTTTTCTTTTTATTGTTGTTCTCATAGAGTTGTCTCTATTTTTCCACCAGTACATTCCCCCACATTACCCACCCCCATCTCCCACCCTCAATCCTACCCTCTTTGGGTTTGTCCATGGGTCCTTTATACATGTTCCTCAATGAACCTTCCGTTTCTTTCCCCTGTTCACCTTTTCCCTCTTACTATTCCCCTCTGATTAGTTTGTTCCTTATTTCAATGTCTCTGATTATATTTTGCTTGCTATTCTGTTTTGTTGATTAGGTTCCATTAAAGGTGAGGGCATATGCTGTTAGTCTTTCACCACCTGGCTAAAATGACTTTTTTTAAATATCTCATTCCATATTCCACTTGACCATTAAATATTGGACTTAAGGTGGTAAAAACACAGTGCAATATACGTATTTCTTACTGTAAACTTTTACATTTGAAATTAATATACTTTTATTGACCAATGTGACACCAATAAATTAAACTACAAAATTAACATAGACCTTTAAGGGAAGAGCTTCTTTTTAAATTGCTGTATTATGATGAAGAAAATAGTAAACATGTTCAATATTGGAACATATATAATTTACCAGGGGCAGGTGTAAAATTATTTGTCACTTTGAACTGAAAGCTGGAAATAAAAAAATAAATTGTTTTTAGCAGGAACTTTTAACAGGTTTGTACAACTGATTCTGTGGTCTGTCTCCAGATTCTTGTCCTATGTCCTCTATGTGGCACAGGTTAATGATGGTGAAGTGAAGTTAAAGGCCATCAAAGTTAGGCCAGAAGTGGAGGTGGAAATGACAAAAAAAAAAGACATTATCTTCAGAAAGACTTGAATCCAGGGTGATGCCAGGCCCTCCTAATACACAATCTCATGATCACTTTTCCAACACAAGTTTCATTTTAAAAAAAGGAAAAGGAAAAAAAATACCCCTTTTTTAGTGACCCCTCAAAGGTCACTAAAATTTCTACGTAGTCCTGTCATCCATTATTCCAGTCAGTGTTAGGGACCTTCCTCCAGGTGCACAGAAGACTGTGAACATGCCATCTATGACTTTGGAAATAAATATCAAATGATGTCTAATGTGACTGACTCTATGACTAAAGGTAAAGCTCAGGATTGTGTCAACTATTTCACTGAGTTATGTTAAATGTCTCAGAAACTTATAGCATGTAGCAGTGAACCGTATCTATAGTTGCATGAAGGAATTCCATTTAAATTCATCCCAGTTATCTGAGTGGGTCTTTGACTTCTCTGCTACTTCCAGAGATCTCTAAACTGGCAAGAACAGATAGCACTCCATAACAGATTCATTTCCTTGTGCTTTCCCAAACTCAGAACGGCAACAAGCCTTGGAAAAAGAGGCAGACAGCTTTCGTGAAGAAGTGAAAATTTCTAAAATTAACCACAAGAATAATAAAAGAGTGAGGGGAGAGGGAAGATGACAGTGAGGTATGAGGGAGGAGATTCCATTTCCCCCTACACACAGGAGAAAAACCTAGTGATCTATGGAGGAACAGAGCAAACAGCCAACAGTATCCCAGCATATATGAAGATAGTAGACCAAAAATTGTAGTGGACATTGAAAAACCAGACAGTAAAAGGAGTGCTTCAGAAAAATAAAGGCCCTGAACCAGGACAGCTAAAGCCCCAGGTCCAGCACCCACTGGATCTACCACACGGTTCTTGGAAGAGAGCCGGGTCAACGGCTCCCTCCCCAGACAAACAAGGTTTCAGCAGCATCTGGAGAGACCTGGTTGCTTGAAGTCGCAGAGAGGAAAATAAGGACTAAGTGGCAAATACACAGGGGTTGTGAGCATCCACAGAGACTGTGGACACCAGCTGGGGAGAGTTGAGAGCTGGGCCCTAATGGGCCCTGAACCAGATAGTCCCTGGTCTGGTGGAGAATTGGGCAGTGACAGAGACAAGGACTCTTCCGTATGGAGTGATAGGTGTCAGTAGGAGGAATTTCACAAAAAGAAAACGTAAAAAAAAAAAAGGACACCTTCTTTTCTTCTTCTTCTTCTTCTTCTTCTTCTTCTTCTTCTTCTTCTTCTTCTTCTTCTTCCTTCTTCCTTCTTCTTCCTTCCTCCTTCCTTTTTCCTTCCTTCTCCTCCTCCTCCTCCTTCTTCTTCAATAGCCACAAGTGAGAAAAAAAAAAAAAACACCTGGAACTGTGAAAAGACCAGAGTTAGACTCAAAGAGCAGTAATCCCAACAGCTGAGACAGTGAGAAAAATTTCACTTTGCTATTACAGAGAAACTGCAAGTTATTGCATAATTGTATTATTATTTTTTCATTATTCTTACATCTTTTATTTGAATAGTATTTTTGTATTCCTCTTCTTTCTATTTAGTCTTCTTTGCTCGGCTGGTTAAATTGTTCATTTGACAGGTTTCCCCTGTTTTCTCTTTCACATGTATTGCTAATTTACTGTCCTTCACTTGTGTTTCATTAGCACACTACTCAAGGTCCTATACTCCCTAATCTTGTTATCCAGGCCACATAGATTCTGTCATGTGACTGTTGCTCTAATATTATTGTAAATAATAGCTATTCCATACAATTGTAAATACTATACAACACCATTCCCAGATATTAGCCCACTTCACGGTTTCCTGAACTCTATTACTATAGTGGTTAACACTATTCTCTCATGCACTATACCTATTTGCTATTCTTTACTCTCACCTTACCTCAGAATCTGATGTCCCACAACTTCACTGCTTTCTAGATCCAACTCACAATCCTTCCCTTCCCCCAAACAGTCTTCTTATTTACATCATTTCTAAAAAGTAGCTAGTTGGGGGAAATATTGATATCGAGGGGGGAATATACATAGAAAAAGGATCTCTTATCTCTTCTCTACCAGCTGCTACTATAAATATCATAGAATACACTCTTGCTGTCTTAAGCCATTTTCCCTTCCCCCTACAACTGATTAAAAAATATAGGTGGAAGTAGTAAACACCAGGATACCTGCTGAAAGGGGAAACCCCAAAACAAGGAACCACTAACAGATAACAACAGTAAAAGGTGAAGGAGGGAGTGGAAGCCACACTAACCTCAATCCAGGATCTATCTGGAAATATACCTAAATAGTGGAGAAATCACCCAGCACACACAACTGAACAAGAGCAAGAGACAGTCCTCAAAACCTTGTACACACCAGCTCCAACAAAACCTGCCCTCACCAGCACAACAAAAGGTGGTAGACAGAGTGACCCTCAGTTAACTAGCTGGTGGAAAGGACACACCAAAGAAAGACCCAACAACAATCATAACCCAAAGACAAACACAGAGCCAGCTTAAACATCAGCCCGAGAGCAGCAAACTCAGGAGAACAAGGAGACTAAATCACTGAATTGCACAGGTATTCTATGATAGAAGTTCACACTGTAAACCCAGGGAGTCAGAACAGATCAATTTAAGAAGCTGAGGCTGACAAGAAGAGTCTCACAAACAATGGGAGGAAAAAGAAACAATCCCCAAATGGAAAAAAGAAAAAAGCCTCAGAAAGAAAGCTAAATGAAATAGAGGCAACTCAACTATCAGATACTGAGTTCAAAGCAATAGTTATCAGGAAGCTAAATGAGCTCACAGTGAATTACCAGAAACTACAGGGAAACTACAGTGAATTCACTGCAAACTATATCAACATGAAAAAGAAAATAAAAACTAACAACAAGGGCCAAGAGGAAATGAAGTACATAATTTCTGAACTGAAGGACCAAATACAAAAAATCAAAAGCAGGATTGATGAAGCAGAGGACTGAATCAGTGAGCTGAAGGACAAGATAGAAAAAAACACCCTAAAAGAGCAAGAAAAGAAAAAAGGGCCAGAGAGAATGAAGACAGGTTAAGGGAGGTGCAAGACAATATGAGACATAATAATACTCATTTAATAGGAATACCAGAAGAAGAAGGAGCAGAGCAAGGGATAGAAAGAAAGGGATTTTGAAGATAGAAAACCTGTTTGAAAAAGTAATAAGGGAGTTTCACTTTCATCCATGGCAGACTGAAGGACTTTGTGGGCAAAGTTGCCCCACACTTCTGTTCAGGGGAAATTTGGCTAGCATCTTCTTTGAGGATCGCCACTGGGACAACTCATGGTCTTTCTCTCCCTCATTTTGACAGGGTCTGATAGTCTTCTCTGGGTGATTTGAACCCATCTAGCTCTTCTGGGCACTGGCGAGCATCCTGAGGTCTGGCTGTGACCACACAGGTGCAGCTGCTGGCAATCAGCCCATATCAAAATGAGCACATTTGTAACACCCTTGAAGGCTCTATGTGGCCCTGAAAACCACCTTCTCTTCCAGCTCCCAGAGGTAACCACTACATGACAACTGTGGCAGAGAGAGGGAAGATGGAGACAGAGTAGTACGGAGCAGTTTCCAGCACCCATAGAGGTGAGTGAAAATCCTGGCAGATCTACTGAGAAACAGTGCAATAAACCAACGGTTCCCCAGCATTTATGAAATTAAAAGACCAGAGATTGTGACAGACGCTGAACGACCCGATAGTGGCAGGTCAGTGGGGTCTGAGAAACCTAGATAAAGACAAGAGCAGCGGCAGAAGGTGGGGCCCACGGCCAGGTGGCCCCGGTGCTGCCTCCGCAGTCGAGGTCCAGAGGAATTCATCTGAGACCAGCGCCAGAGGCATCTGCCACAGGAGCCCGGGCACCCAGCAGCCTCCGTAGGCAACCAGCGCCTGTCAGCAGCTCCCTCCCTCCCTGTCTAAGCAAGGCTGGGCAACACTGAGCAGAGACCTGTCTGCTTGCATTTACAGGGAGGGTTACAAAGACAGAGGGCCATGTTCAACTGCAGACTCTGAGGTCACCAGCCTGGGAGAACTGAGAGGCACATTGTTGTCATTGGTCTGGCTGGGGATTGGACTGGGCTGAGAGGCAGGCTGTCTGGAGAGGAGTTTTTTTAGAAAGTGGACTGAGGTGTTCTCCTGCCATAGCAGCTTGGCTTGCTTCCCAAGCACCCTGGTGGGGATCCAGGGGAGGAGCGGAGGTATTTGAGTCCCACCACAAGACAGGGAAGGACTGTGCCAGATTTCGCAGGACATAGGCAGCCTGGCGGGTGCACGGACAGGCAAACCATTTGAGACCTACCATAGTACTGGGAAGCACCCTGACAGATCCGACGGGACCCAAGCACCCTGGTGGGTGCACGGGCGCCCACACACAGTTCTGGTAGCCAGGCTGGCGCACTCACTTGCGACCACATCCCAGCCTGCAGAGAGGTTCTGCTGCAAACAGAAAAACTGGTCTGGACAGTTTGAAATCAACAAAAGAAGGTCGTTTTGTTGTTGTTGGGTTTTTCCCTTTCTTTAGTAACTTTTCTTTTTTTTTTAGTAATCTTATATTTTTTTAATATAAGTATGTTTCTTGCTGTGTTTTCTTTTACCCACGAGAGACACAAACAACTGGGAACTGCGAAAGACCAGACTGGGACCCAAAGATGGGGCATCTCAACAGTAGAGACAGAGAGACAAATTTCACTCTGCTATAGCAGAGAAGCCACAAGTTACTGCATTTTTTTCATTATTCTCACTTCTTTTATATTTTAATAGTATCTTTGTATTCCGCCTCTTTCTGTATAGGCTTCTTAGTCTTGACTGGTTATATTGTATTACTTAACAGCTTTCCCCTGTTCTTTCCTCCACAGTGTATTGCTAAACCTGTATACATCACACCACTTGTTTTCCTTTAGCAAATTACCCAAAGCTCTATACCCACTATTCAGACAGATCACATAGAGACTGTCATATGATTGCTGCTCTAATATTATCATAAATAATAGCTGTTCTATACAACTGTAAAAACTTCATGACCCATCTCCCAGATCTTACCCCAATTTACAGGTTCCTGATTTCTATTACTGTAGTGATTAACTATATTTCATCACACACTACACCTATTTACGATTCTTTACTCTCACCTTACCTCAAAATCTGACCGCCCTGAATGGAATATATTTTTCGATGATTTTAATTTCAATCTATTTGTGTCTTTGGATCTAAAATAAATCTGTTGTGTGTTGCAAAAAAAAAAAATCTGACTGCCCTGAAACCTCAATGATTTCTGAATCCAACGCACAAGCCTTCCCTCCTCAACAAGAGAATTATCTTATCTCCATCCTTTCTAAAAAGTGGCAAGTTGGGGTAAAAATTACAGTTAACACTATATATATCATAAAGATCTATCTCTTCTCTACTGACTGTGACTGTAAATATCATAAAATACTCTTAGGTTGTCATAAACCATTTTGCCACCCCCACCAACTGATCACACACACACACACACACACACACACACACACAAAAAGGGAGTAGCTGGAAGTGGACAACGTCAAGATACATGAAGGAGACTGCACCACTTAATTTCACAGGCATTGTACCACAGAAGTTCACACCATGTACCCAGGAAGTCAAAAGAGATTAATTTAAGAAGCTGAGGCAAAGAAGAACAGTCTCACAAAAAATGGGAAGACAAAGAAACAATCCCCAAATGAAAGAAAAGGAAGAAACCTCAGAAAGAATGTTAAATGAAACAGACGAAAGTCAACTATCAGATATTGAATTTAAAGCACTGGTTATCAGGAAATTCAAAAACATCAAAATGAGCTAAAAGAAACTACAGGGGAGCTATGATGAACTGACCACAAGCGATATCAACATAAAACAGGAAATAAAAACTTTCAGAAAAGACCAAGAGGAAATGAAGAATACAATTTCTGAACTAAAGAACACTGTAGAAGTTATCAAAATCAGGATGGATGATGCAGAAGATTGGATCACTGAGTTGGAGGACTAAGTAGAAAAAAACTCCCAGAAGAAGCAAGAAACAGAAAAAAGGCTCAGAAAGAATGAAGACGCATTAAGAGAAATACAAGACAATACGAAATGTAATAATATACAAATAATAGGAATACCGGAAGGACAAGGAGAAGAACAAGGAATAGAAAACGTATTTGAAAGAGAAATGATGGAAAATTTTCATATTTGATGAGAAAAAAAAAACGTCACACATATCCAGGAATCACAGAGAGTGAGTCCCAATCAAGAGGAACCCAAAGAGACCCACTTCAAGACACATCATGATTAAAATTGCAAAATTCCAAGACAAAAAGAATGTCTTGAAGGCAGAAAGGGAGAAAAAGGAAGTAACATACAAGGGGGCCCCAATAAGGTTAGCAACTGACTTCTCAATGCAAACACTCCAAGCAGGAAAAGAATGGCAAGAAATATTCCAAGTAATGAGAGCCAGGGGCCCACAGCCAAGGCTACTTTACCCAGTAAGGCTCTTAGTCAACATAGAAGGCCAAATAAACAGCTTCTAAGAAAAAAGAAGTCTAAAAGAATATGCCTCTAACAAACCAGCTCTACAAGAAATACTAAAAGGACTGCTTTAAGGAAATGAAGGAAAAGAGAGAGACAGAGGAACAAGTACAATAATGGCAATGAATAAGTACCTATCAATAATAATCTTAAATATAAATGGATTAAATGCTCCAATCAAAAGACACAGAATAGCTGAATGGATGAGAAGGCATGACTCACACACTTGCTGCCTACAAGAGACCCACCTCAGCACAAAAGACCTACACAGACAAATAGTGAAAGTTGGAAACAGATTTTCCAAGCAAACAGACAAGAAAAAAAAGCCGGGGTAGCAATTCTCATATCAGACAAAATAGACTTCAAGAAAAGGGCCATAAAAGGAGACCCAGAAGGTCACTTCATAATACTCAAGGAAAGAATCCACCAAGAACACATTAATATCATAAATATATATACACCTAACATAGGAGACCCAAATATATAAAGAAAATTTTAGAGGACTTCAAGAAAGATATTGACAGTAACACATTTATAGAAGAAAATTTTAACACCGTACTGTCAAAAATAAACAGATGTTTGAAACAAAATATCAACAAAGATATTGCGGCATTAAAAAAACAACCTAGATGAAATGGACTTAACTGATATATATATAGAGCTCTTCATCCAAAAGAAGCTAAATACATATTCTTTTCAAATGCACATGGAACATTTTCAAAGATAGACCACATGATAGGACATAAAACAAGCCTCAAGAAATTCAAGAAATTTGAAATCATACCAAGCATTTTCTCTGACCACAAGGTACTGAAACTGGAAACCAACATAGGGGAAAGACCCAAAACATTCAAAATCATGGAGATTGAATAGCATTCTGTTAAACAACGAATAGGTCAGTAATGAAATCAGGTAAGAAATCAGGAAATTTTGAGAAACAATAAAAGCGAACTCACAATAACAAACCAAAATTTATGGGACACAGCAAATGCAGCCCTCATAGCAATACAGCCCTACCTAAGAAACAGAAACATACATGAACAACCTACCTCTACACCTACAAGAACTTGAGGAACTACAACAAAGACAGCCCAGCGCAAGTAGAAGGAAGGAAATAACCACCATCAGAGCAGAATTAAATGACATAGAGACTAAAAGCACAATTCTAAGGATCAATGAATTCAGAAGTTGGTTTTTTGAAAAGATAAACAAAATAGACAAGCCTTTAAGTAGGCTCATCAAGAAAAGAAGAGAGAGGACACAAATAAACACAATCAGAAATGAAAAAGGAGAGATTACAACTGATACCACAGAAATAGAAAGGATTGTAAGAAATTACTATGAAGAACTGTATGCCAAGAAATTTGAGGACCTAGGGGAAATGGACACATTTCTAGAAAAATATAATCTCCCAAAATGCAATGAAGAAGCAGAAAGTCTGAACAGACCAATGACAGCAAATGAAATTGAAGCAGTAATCAAAAAGCTCCCATCACACAAAAGCCTTGACCAGATAGTTTCACAGGAGAATTCTACAAAGCATTTAAGGAAGAGCTACTCCTATCCTTCTCAGACTATTCCAAAAATTCCAAAATAATGGAAAACTCCCAAACTTTTTATGAAGCCAGCATCATCCTAATGCCAAAACCAGATAGAGACACAACAAGAAAGAAAACTTCAGGCCATTATCGCTGATGAACATAGATGCAAAAATCCTCAACAAAATAATGGCAAATCCCATCCAACAATACATTACAAAGATCATACTCTATGACCAAGTGGGATTCATCCCCAGAATGCAAGGATGGTTCAATATTCGCAAATCAGTAAATGTAATACATCACATAAACAAAAGCAAAGACAAAAACCACATGATCATATCAATAGATGCAGAAAAAGCTTTTGATAAGGTACAACATCCATTTATGATAAAAACACTCAGCAAAGTGGGAATAGAGGGAGCATTCCTCAATATAATAAAGACCACATATGAGAGACCTACAGCCAACATCATAGTCCATGGGTAAAAACTAAAATTTTTTTCACTAAGATCAGGAACAAGAGAAGGATGTCCACTTTCAACCCTTCTATTCAATATAGTATTGGAGGTTTTAGCCACAGTGATCATACAAGAAAAGGAAATTAAAGGCATCCAAATCAGAAAGGAGGAAACAAAAATGTCATTGGTTGCAGATGACATGATAGTGTACATGGAAACTCCTATAGACTCTACCAAAAAAGTGCTCAAACTAATTAATGAATTTGGCAAAATAGCGGGATACAAAGTCAATATCCAGAAATCAAAGGTGTTTTTGTATGCTAACAATGAAACAGCAGAAGTGGAAATCAAGGAAAAATCCCATTTGATATAGCAAAAAAATAAAGTAAAATTCCTACGAATAAACCTAACCGAGGAGGTAAAAGACCTGTATGCAGAAAACTACACAGCACTGAAGAAAGAAATCAAGGAAGACACAAACAAATGGAAACATATACTGTGTTCATGAATTGGAAGAATTAACATCATCAAAATGTCCATACTACCCAAAGCAATTTACAGATTCAATGCAATACCTATTAAAGTACCAATGGCTATTTCACAGATATAGAACAAACACTTCAAAAAGTTATATGGAACCATAAACAACCTTTAGTAGCTGCTGCAATTTTGAGAAAGAAGAGCAAAGTACAAGAGATCGCAATACCTGTTACAAAACTGTATTACAAGGCCACTGTAATTAAAACAGCCTGCTACTAGCACAAAAACAGACATGTAGATCAATGGAACAGAACAGAGAATCCAGAAAGAAACTCAAATCTCTATGGTCAATTAATATTCTACAAAGGATTACTGAACTTTCAGCCAAGATGGAGTCATAGGTAGACACACTGTGCCTCCTCATGCTACCAAAATAAGAACAACAAAAATTTAGAAACAAAAAAAAAAACCCAGTACTGACATAAAAATGAACTGTATGGAAGTTCAAAAACCAAGGAGTTAAAATAGACACATTCATTGAGACCGGTATGAGGAGTGGAGGTGGGTGGCCTAACAGAGAGGGGTCACAGCAATAAATGCAGTGGCTGTTGGTCCCTGGGCATGCAGGCAGTAGCAGGCAGACCACAGGTGCAGGGTAGCAATAGGTGAATATAGCAAGGTGGCAGATTGTGGAGAGGCATGGCACACAAGGCTGCTGGCGGATCGTTTGGTCCCACATTCTTCCACATTCATACACAGATAAACCAGCTGAAACTGGACATCAAGACAGATCATGCAACCCAGGGCTCCAGTGTGAGGAAATAAAGTCTCAAAACACCAATTGAAAACACCTGTGGGGGTTCGGGTGCCAGTAGAAACTCCCAGCCTAACAGAAAAGTTTGTTGGAGAGACCGATAGGGTCCTAAAACATGTGCAAGCCCACCCAAACAGAAATCACCACCAGAAGAGCACGGTTTGCTTGGGGGAAACGGTGAAAGAAACAGAAATCCAGCAAAGACTGGAGCAAGTGCCATTGTTCCCTCTCAGACCCCTCTCCCACAAACAGCATCACAACACAGAAACGTGATTGCCTTGCCCTGGTGAATATCTAATGTTCCACCCCTCACTACATAACAGGCCGATCAAGACAAAAAAAATGGCCCCAACAAAAGAAAAGATCACAGCTCATGAACAAATACAACTATGCAAAAAGAGATAGTGAACCTATCAGATACACAGTTGAAAGCACTGGTGATCAGAATGCTCACAGAATTAGTTGAATTTGGTTGCAAATTACATGAAAAAATGAAGGCTACACAAGGTGAAATAAAGAAAAATGCACAGGGAACCAATAGTGATGGGAAGGAAACTGGGACTAAAATCAATGGAGTGGACCACAAGGAAGAAACAACCAAACAGATATGAAGAAACAAGAATTCAAAAAAATGAAGAGAGGCTTAGGAACTTCCAGGACATCTTTAAATGTTCCAACATCCAAATTATAGGGGTACCAGCAGGAGAAGAGGAAGAGCAACAAGTGGAAAACTTATTGGAACAAATAATAAAGGAGAATTTCCCCAATCTGGCAAAGATAATAGACTTACAGGAAGTCCAGGAAGCTCAGAGAGTCCCAAAAAAGGTTGACCCAAGGAGGAACACACCAAGGCATATCATAATTACATTACCCAAAATTAAAATAAAAGAATTCTAGAAGCAGCAAGAGATAAGGAGACAGTGACCTACAAGGGAGTTCCCATCAGACTGTCAGCTGATTTCTCAAAAGAGACCTTGCAGGCAAGAAGGGGCTGGAAAGAAATATTCCAACTCATGAAATGCAAGGACCTACATCCAAGATTGCTCTATCCAGCAAAGCTTTTATTTAGAATGGAAGGGCAGGTAAAGTGCTTCTCAGATAAGGTCAAGGTCAAGGAGTTCATCATCACCAAGCCCTTATTATATGAAATGTTAAAGGGACTTATCTAAGAAAGAGAAGATAAAAAACACATACAGTAAAATAACAACAAACTCACAATTATTAACAATCACACCTAAAACAAAAACAAGAACAAACTAAGGAAACAACTAGAACAGGGACAGAACCACAGAAATAGAGATCACATGGAGGGTTAGCAATAGGGGAGTGGAAGGAGAAGAGAGGGAGAAAATGTACAGAGAATAAGTAGCATAGATGGTAGGGAGAAAATACACGGGAAAGCAAGAATACTAAGGGAAATGTAGTAGCTACAGAATTTACAAGTATGACACATAGACATGAACTAAGAAGGGAGAATGTGAGTGGGAGATGGTGTGCAGAGTGGAGGGGAGTGAAGGGGGTAAATAGGACAATCGTAGTAGCATAATTAATAAAATATATTTTAAAATATTTGACAAGGCAGCAGCAACATAAAATGGAGTGAAAATAGTCTCTTCAACAAACAGTGTAGGGAAAGAGGGAGAGCTACATGCAAAAAAAATGAAAACTCGAGCACCAAACTTACATGATACACAAAAATATATTCAAGGTGGATAAAAAATTTAAATATGAGCCATGACACCATTAAAATCCTAGAGGAGAACATTGGCAGAAAAATCTCAGATATTTCACACAGCAATATTTTCACTGATATGTCCCCTTGACCAAGGGACATAAAGAAAATAATAATCAAATGAGATGTCATTAAAATAAATACTTCTGCATAACTAAAGAAAACAGTATTAAAATAAAAAGAACCAACCATATGAGGAAACATACTTGCCAATGATACCTCAGACAAGGGTTTAATTTCCAAGTATATAAAGAGCCCACACGACTCCAATTTAAGAAGACAATCAACCCAATTAAAAAGTGGGCAAAGGGACTTCCGCCAAGATGGAGGTATAGGTGGATGTGCCGTGCCTTCTCACACAACCAAGTTTAGGGACAACTAAATATTAGCATCAGAAAACACAACCAGAACACGGAAAATTGAACTTTTCGGAAGTCCGTAAACAACAAATTCTTCAGCCCGACCGGTAAGGGGCGAAACCGGCGTCTGGTGAGGGGTTGCACAGGAGGGCTGGTCGGACGGACCCAGGCGCGGAATCCAGATGCGCGAATCCAGACGCAAAGCAGGATTGGACCTAGTGAGCGACCGAGCAACCCACCAGGTGAGCGACTGCAGAGGAGACAGTGGGGAGGCGGTGCTGCATGTTGACTGCGGTCGCCTATTTGCGCGCAAGTGGACAGGCCAGGGAGTGGGCGGTTGGACCGGGGCCCAGCGTCCCCGCGGCAAGCGGCGTTAGGGCGCCGCCATTTCCCCGCTCTGACCACGCCTCCACTTACAGCGTCACAACCCAGCGACCTGGGAGTCCAAGGCACCGCTTCTCTCACTTAAAGGGCCAGAACAGACCAAAAATGTTGCAAGAAGACCTCAAAGCCCCAGAGATAAATCTAAGCGACGAAGAAATAGCAAAACTCTCAGACGCACAGTTTAAAACACTGGTCATCAGGATCCTCACAGAACTGGTTGATTATAGCCACAAATTAGAGAAACATATGAAGGCTAAACTAATGGAAATGAATGGAATTCCACAGAAAACGAATAGTGATGAAAAGGAAACTGGGACTCAAATCAATGGAGTGGATCAGAAGAAAGCAAATAATGGCCAAACAGAAAAGAGTCAAGGAGCAAGAATTCAAAGAAATGAGGAGAGTCTTAGGAACCTCCAGGACATCTTTAAACGCTCCAATATCCGAATTATAGGGGTACCAGAAGGGGGAAAGGCACAGCCACCAGTGGAAAACTTATTTGAACAAATAATAAAAGAAAATTTCCCCAATCTGGCAAAGGAAATAGACTTCCAAGAAATCCAAGAAGCTCAGAGAGTACCAAAAAAGTTGGACTCAAGAAGAAACACACCAAGGCACATCATAATTACATTAGCCAAAATTAAAATGAAGGAGAGAATCCTAGAAGCAGCAAGAGCTAAGGGGACAATCACCTACAAAGGAGTCCCCATCAGACTGTCAGCAGATTTCTCAAAAGAGACCTTACAGGCAAGAAGGGGCTGGAAAGAAATATTCCAAGTCATGAAATCTAAAGACCTACAACCAAGATTGCTCTATCCAGCAAAACTTTCATTTAGAATGGAAGGACAGATAAGGTGCTTCTCAGATAAGATCAAATTCAAGGAGTTCATCATCACCAAGCCCTTATTATATGAAATGTTAAAGGGACTTATCTAAGAAAAAGAAGTTAAAGAAACATGAACAGTGAAAGGACAACAAACTCACAGTTATTAACAACCACACCTAAAACGAAAGGAAACTAAAAGGACAGCTAGATCAGGAGTGGAAACATAGAAATGAAGATCTCAAGGAGGGTTAGCAACAGGGGAGTGGGAGGAGGAGATGGGGGGAGAAGGTACAGAAAATAAGTAGCATAGACAGTAGATAGAAAATAGATGGGGGGGCAAGAATAGCATGGGAAATATAGAACCTAAAGGACTTGAGACACATGGACATAAACTAAAAAGGGGTAATGGTGGGGATGGGGGGTAGGGTGGAGGGGAATGAAGGGGGGAATAGAACAACTGTAACAGCATAATCAATTTAAAAAATAAATTAAAAAAAAGAAAAAAAGTGGGCAAAGAACTTGAACCAACACTCCTCCAAGGAGGACATACAGAAGATCCAGAGACACATGAAAGGATGCTGGGTATCACTAGCTACCAGAGAGATGCAAATTAAAACCATAGTGAGATACCACTCTATAGATAGTGGGCTGAGAACAGGCTTACAGGGACCAGAGGGTCAAGGGGAGGGAATTTCAGGGGAAAAGTTTAAGGGTTTACAGGAACTAGTATATAAAGTGCACACAGACAAACACAAGAGGGTTTGGAAATGGGAGGGAGGTGGGGAAGGCTGGGGGATGGGCTGGGATGTGAGTAAAAGGCAGAAAACTGTACTTGAACAACAATTAAAATAGAAAATAAAAAAATAATAATAAATTAAATTAAATTAAATTAAACAACCCCAGGTGCTCCAGCAGCATATTCTGCAGAACCAGGAAGTGGGTAAGCACCTGATATTAATGACCCAAATAATTTAATAAAATTCATATATACTAACACTAACTTCTCAGAGAAGAAAACTGAGCCTCATACCAATGAGCAGATATTCCTAGGAGACAAAATAGAGTCAGCAGGGTCACTGTGTATCAAGAAGGTGGCCGGTGTTTACCTAGTATTAATTTGGACTGGATGAGTTGAAAGCTGTTCAATGCATTATATAGGTGATGTGGGGCCTAGCTGTTAATGATACTTCCACATGGAAAGGCTAGTACCCTAAACACTTAGGGACACTTTCTTATGATGTCTGGAAAGTCCTCAAAATAAGATGGTTCCTTTAGGAACCATCTGGTGTCATCTTCACACTGAGTAAAACAAGTAGGAACATACTGTAAGCACCAACACCATAAACCAACAAATGAGGCAATATCTTAACCTCACCTGAGAACTCCTAGCATTTCCAAGATGTATGTGAAGGGTTACAATGCACCAGCTGAAAAAAGTTTCTGAGCTTTAAATGTAAATTTTTAGTTAAGTGAGTGAAGGGAAAACTTTAAAGTTATTTTCTTCAAGGACTTTTTGTTAGCTGTATAAATTGTCATAACGGCAAAGTGAGATTAGGATCAGGTATTTGTGCCAAGAATGCAGCCTTCCACTCTGCTCTGCTCTGAGTGGTGAGCATTTCATATCCCAAAACAGATCCAGAAAGAAAACATAAAGACATTAACGTCAAAAAATAAAACGTCTAGTTTTATGTATTCTTCACCCCACCCTCATACTGAGAGACAGAGAAATACTTATCTCAGGAATGTTCTCTATATAGCTTTTAAGTAGTCCTTCTTAACTGGGTGCAAATTAGACCAACCTTGATCATCTAGCTACCTATGGATTCATCATCCTTTAATTAGGATAACAGCCAGCCACACACTCCCCATTCCCTCTCTTTCTCAGTTTTTCCCTTGTGATTGACATCTTAAAGTCTTCTCCTTTACCTATTCTAGATCACATAAATTAAATATACTCTACATAATATGTCCAAGTGACAGATAGGCAGAAATTTTCATCAGACACCTGAGGAATCTATTTTCTTGACTCTATTAACAAAGAGGAAATAAAGGCATTGGAAGACCTCTATGAGTCCTCACAAAGCGGGGTTTCTTTGAGAGAATTGGTGCTGCTCTTCTCACTTAGGGGCAGCTGTGGCTGATCGGAAGTGATTGGCCTGAGAATTCCTGTTTAAGATAGAAAGAAAAAAAAAACCATATCTTCTCAAAGGTGGCAGAATTGTGGAACTTCAACTTGGATATTTCTGATTTCAATTCCCTGATGAGAAAACTGACTCTGGGACTTCTGCCAAGATGGAGGCATAGGTGGGAACTCTTTTTATCCTCGCACAACCAAATCTAAAAACAATAAAGTTTTAACAACAATAAACATAACCAAACCACACAGAAAATTGAATACGGAGTCTGGAAATAACGGACCACTCAGCTAAACTGGTGAGAGGGGAGAAACCAGCAGCGGAGCCAGTTGGGCAAAAAAGATCCGAGCGGTACAATGGCAGCCGGGGGCATGGATCCCAGGTGCGGGCTAGCTATGGGAGGAACCCAGGGAAGAGGTGCTGCTGGCTGTCTGCAGTCAGTTGCACATTTGCACGCACATAAACCAGTGAAGAGGCGAGCGTTGAGACAGATCTTGCAGGCCCCAGCGACTGGCGCAGGGCAGCAGACTCGCACATTTGCGCTCGGATAAGCAGGCGGGGGTGAGCAGTGAGGCGGACTGGGCATGTGGAGATGACCGCCATTCCTCCCTCTCTGACCCCGCCCCCACATACAGCATCACAAACCAGCGACCTGGGTGGCCCCGCCCCGGTGAACACCAAGGCACCTCTCCTCGTATGTAACATGCATGAACACATCAAAACATGGCTCAAGAACAACTCAGAGCCCCAGAACCCACAAATCTAAGGGACGAAGAGATAGCCAAACTTTCAGATGCACAGTTCAAAACACTGGTGATCAGGATGCTCACAGAACTGGTTGATTATAGTCACCAATTAGAGGAATATATGAAGGCTAAACTAATTGAAATGAATGGAAATGCACAGGGAACCAATAGTAATGGAAAGAAAACTGGGACTCAAATCAAAGGAGTGGACCAGAAAGAGGAAAAAAATGACCTAACAGAAAAGGATGAAGAAACAAGAATTCAAAAAAAAAAATGAGGAGAGGCTTAGGAACATCCAGGACATCTTTAAACACTCCAACATCTGAGTTATAGCGGTACCAGAAGGGAAAAAGGAAGAGCAACAAGTAGAAACCTTATTTGAACAAATAATAAAGGAGAACTTCCCCAATCTGGCAGAGGCAATAGACTTCCAGAAAATCCAGGAAGCTCAGAGAGTCCCAAGGAAGTTGGACCCAAGAAGGAACACACCAGGGCACATCATCATTACATTAGCCAAGATTAAAATGAAGGAGAGAATTCTAGAAGCAGCAAGAGATAAGGGGACAGTCTCCTACAAAGGAGTTCCCATCAGACTGTCATTGGATTTCTCAAAAGAGACCTTACAGGCAAAGAAGGGGCTGGAAAGAAGTATTCCAAGTCATGAAATCCAAAGACCTACAACCAAGATTGCTCTATCCAGCAGTTTTCATTTAGAATAGAAGGACAGATAAAGTGCTTCTCAGATAAGATCAAATTCAAGGAGTTCATCATCACCAAGCCCTTACTATATGAAATGTTAAAGGGACTTACCTAAGAAAAAGAAGATAAAAAAGTTGAACAGTGAAAGGACAGCAAACTCACAGTTATTAACAACCACACCTAAAACAAAAGCAAACTAAGAGGACAGCTAGATCAGGAGTGAACCATAGAAATGAAGATCACATGAAGGGTTAGCAACAGGGGAGTGGTATAAGGGGGGAGAAGGTACAGAAAATAAGTAGCATAGACAGTAGATAGAAAATAGATAGGGGGGAGGGTAAGAATAGTAGGGGAAATATAGAAATTAAAGAACTTGAGACATGTGTTGATGAACTAAAGGGGGGGGAGAATGGTGGGGGAGGGGTGAGCAGTGTGGAGGGGAACAGAGGAGGGGAAATAGAACAAATGTAATGGCATAATCAATAAAAATAAATAAATTTTTAAAAAAACAACTATAGTACAGCCCTGGCTGGCATGGCTCAGTGGATTGAGTGTAGGCCTGTGAACCAAGGGATTGTGGTTCAATTCCCAGTTGGGGCACATGCCTGGGTTGCAGGCCAGTTCCCAGCAGGGGACGCATGAGAGGCAACCATACATTGATGTTTCTCTGCCTCTCTCCTTCCCTTCCCCTCTAAAAATAAATAAATAAAATCTTAAAAAAAACATATGGTACATTTGCACAATGGAATACTACACAGAAGAAAAAAAAGAAGGAGCTCCTACCATTTGTGACAGCATGAATGTTACTGGAGAACATAATGTGAAGTTAAAGAAGCCAGGTGGTGAAAGACAAATAATACCATATGATCTCACTTTTAATAGGAACCTAAACAACAAAACAAACAAACCAGCAAAATATAACCAGAGACGTTGAAAATATGAACAAACTGGCAGTAACCAGAGGGGAGGTGGGAGGGGATAATTGGGGAAGGGAAATGGGGAAGGGTTTTCAGATACATCTATAAAGGACACATGAAGAAAATCAAATGTCCAAAGAAAACTGTTTGGTCCAATTACATTACTACAGAGTCCATCCCTGTCTTAGCTTCCCTAAGCTTTTGTACAAGAAAGAATATTTTAGAGGAGACTGTATGGCAGCAACTTATTCGAACTTAAAAATGACAGATGCTTATGCAAACATTCACTCAATTGAGTATAGAAAAATGATTTCAGTATCTCTTTCATTTCAAACTTTCTACAAAGTTGATATTTCAGAAAAATACTTCAACCAAAGTGCAAAAAACAGTAAGTGTCACAGTGTACACCATTCATTTCATCTTCCAATGACATGAGTACACTGACCTTGGGTATAAACACTGCAAAAGGTGACTGCTTAAGAACAGCTTCATACAAAACATGTTCATGCCCAAATTATTTGGAAGGGTTCAAACAATTCATTACCCTTTTATCAGAGAGAAATGCACTCAGTGCCAGGAAGTGTCCTGTTAGCATCATGTTCATTTTGACATTCACAAAACTGTCTTGTCCAAGTCATGTTGTATGCTATACAGGTCTGTTTTAGTTAGGCTACACTTTTCTGCTGGAAAACTACATAGGAGACAACTCTAGTAAAGAAGCTTATTCTCCTTCAAAGATCATCTAGGCCTGTGCTAGCATTCACTCATTTGCTGACGGAAAATCATTTCAGTAGCTCTTGTGCTATCACACACTCCCCGGAATTTATATTTCAGAAAGATACTTCAACCAAATGCTGATATAAGTATATACTATGTGGACCCCATACATTTCATCTTCTACTCAAATAAATATGTTCATCAGGCATTCAACAGTGTGTTTGGCACTTGTTGAAAATCCCCTTCATATGAAATATCTTCATTCTTGAGTGATTTAGAGGAGCACAACCACTTCACTAGTTTATTATCAGAGTGGAAAGCATTTGGAACCCCAAAAGTGTATTTTGAGGTTCATATTAACTTAGACATTCACAAACCTGTGGAATCCAAGTTACGTAATACAATTTTTACATGTATTTCTTAGGCTATGCATTTCTCCTTGAAAAATACATTGGAGAAAACTGTGTAGAAGCTTAGTCTATTGCATAGATGACATAGTACTATGCATGAGTTAATTCAGTTGGTGTCAGAAAAGTGATTCAGTAGCTCTTTTGGTATCCAAATTACCCCAACAGTGATATTTCAGAAAACTAATTGACAGCAGTGCTGAAAAACTAAGTTTTACTGGAGACACCATTCATTTGAACTTCCACTAAAATGAATACATTTACCTAGCATTATAAACACTGTAGACAGAGTTTGCTAAAGACTGTTTTGTAGGGTACATGCTCATTCCCAAGTCATTTTAAAGGGCCCAACAATTTATCACTGGATTATCAATGTGAAATGCACTTTGTTATAGAATGTGGATAATTAGCTTCATAATCCTCATGCCCTACACAAAACTGTTTTGTCCCAATCCATTATACAGAGTCCATCCTTGCCTTAGCTTCCCTATGCTTCTGTACACAAAAGAATATTTTAGAGGAGAGTGTACAGCAGAAGCTTATTCTAATTTAAAAATGACACTTATGCAAATATTCACTCAATTAAGTACAGAAAAGCAATTTCACTATCTCTTTCATTATCAGACTTTCTATGAAGGTGATATTTCAGAAAAATACTTCAACAAAGGTGCAAAAAACAGTACGTGTTACAGTGTACACCATTCATTTCATCTTCCACTGACATGAGTACATTGACCTTAGGTATAAACACTGCCTAAGATGATTGCTTAAAATCAGCTTTGGACAAAACATGCTCATTCCCAAGTTATTTGGAAGGTTGCAAACAATTCATTACTGTTCTATCAGGTGGAAATGCCCTTGATTAAGGAGAGTTGACTGTTAGGTTCATATTTATTTTGACATTCATAAAACTGTTTTGTCCTTGTTATATTCTAACCCGTATATGCATGTCTTAGTTCATGTATGCTTCTTTACGAGAAATAATACTTTGAAGGAGACTATTTGGCTGTGGCTTATTCTACTTTAAAGATGAAAGTGACCTATTCATCCATTCACCCATTTGAGGACAGGATGGTGATATCAGTAGTCTTCCGTTATTAAACTTGCCAGGACGGTGATATATCAGAAAGATGCTTCAACAGAAGTGCTAAAAACAGGATGTTTTACTGGGGACACCTTTCATTTGAACTTCAACTGAAATGAATACATTGACAGATCATTATAAACACTTAGACAGAATTTGCTTAAAACCACTTCATACTATACATGCTCATTCCTGGGTGAATTGGAAGGGTTCAAACAATTCATCACCTTTGTGTCAGAGTGAAATGCCCTTGGTGATAAAAGGTGGACAGTTAGCTTCATATTTGTTTTGAGATACACAAAACTGTTTTGTCCAAGTGTGCTGCCTTTGTGCAAGAATGTGCTTTTTTTTCCTGAGTGTCAGAAAAAACTGTAAGTTAGCAGCTTCTTCAAATGTCACTCTAGTTTACAAACAGTTCAAATGATTTATCATCCTGCTGCATAGCCTGTGTGTCCTGGACAGAATTCTTGCCCATGTCATATACTGAATAACCCCAAAATCAATAACAATAAAGAACAGAAAAGGATCTGTTGCAACTAAAAGTGAGTGAATCCCATAGGAAAAATAAAAGGGAGAAAAATGATGAAAGCTGCTAAGAACCATGGTTTTTATGGTTTGTGTAAGATATGAAAAAAGGATCCAAAACTTGTGCCAAAACCTCCAGGTTGCTTCTTCTGCTCTGCTCTACATCTTGGGTGCTGTCTTTCTGCAATCTTATGTGACATAAACACTGACAGACACAAATATCAGAAGAAATAAGAATCCAGATCTATATCTTTTACCCTATACTGTCAGACTGAGGGAAATACATCAAAACTCCTATCTGGAGATTTTTTGATATACAGCTTTTACATGCTCTTTTTCAACTAGTAGCAAACTACAGCAATGGTGATCAACTGGCTAAAAGTGGATTTAACATTGTTTAATTAAAATGATAACCAGTCACACTCCCCAGTATCTCTCTTGCACAGGTCTTCCCTCATAATCATTGTTTTAATGGCACCTCCTTTATTTTTTCCATGGCACATAATTAAAGATACTTTTTCTGTTCTATCTCAAATATTTTAAGTCTATATGCAGGCAACTATCCAAAGATTATCTCTCTGTGCTCATGGCTGTTCCTAAATACAAAAAAAAATTAACTACTATGACACAGATTGTTTCTAATTCAGAAATTTAATAGACAGAGCTTTCCATTCTATGGGTTTAATTAATTGTCTACAGGCAAAACACACATAGTGGAAGTTATACTCACATTCAGTTAAGGAGTAAAGAGAAGAAACATATAGATGAAAAATTTCCCCTCTATATTTGAGGGGAAATGATGCTGTCGATGTTGCTCCTGTTTCTTAAATATGGAGAACACAAATAGCAATGGCAGTACTTCATCTTCCAAATAAAGCACTGTTTAGGTTTGGAATCCAAATGAGAGATCTCAGAGAAACTGCCCCATAAATCACAATACATATAACAATTAAAAATAAGCTGTTTGCAACCTGGGGGCATTTTCCTACCACAAATGCAAAATATAGCCAAAAAATGAGGTAATGAGGTTAACCAAAGAGACAATGTGGAGCAGTGGATTCAGGGCAGTGTCTATACTAGACTGAGGATGAGTCCTAATTTGTTAATAAGCACATGCCCAAACACTGGACAATGAACCAATATACTACAGACTTCTAAGTCCAAGTGGAAGATAAGCGAACATTCTCAACACACATTTGAGAAATAGAAATGCATGTTTCCATTTCCCCCAAACAGGAAATAAACTACTGGGGGACTGGAAAACCTCCATGAGTCCATGATAGCTGGGTTTCTGAGAGGATTGGTGCTGCTCTCACTTAAGGGAGGCTGTGGCTGCTCAAAACTGATTTAGCCTGAGAAGCCCAGTGTGGGATACAAGGGAAATGCCGCCTCTTCTCAAAGGTGGCAGAATTGTAGAAATCGACCTAGGAATTTTCAGACTTCAATTCACTGATGATGACACTTATTCTCAAGAGTTCCAAGGTTGTTTTTTTAAAAAAGACTATGTATATTTGGGGATAGCTATTTTACCTCAGGTTTTGGTTTTTGAATTCCAGAACAAAAACCAAAGAAACACGTGGAGCAGTTTTTATTTATGTATTGAATTTATAGAGGTGATGTGGCATAATGAAACAATAAAGGTTTCAAGTGTACAATTTTATTAGATATTATTGGTCTACATTATTGTGTTTTCATTATCTACAGTCAATTCTTTCTCTATCAATTTCTCTCATACTTATTTTTCCCTATTCTACCCTCTTTGCTTCATTTATCATCATAAAATTCTCCTTCTCCATGAGTTTTTCTTTACATTTTCTTCATTATTTATAAAGAGCTTTGAAATCCATCTGTCAGTCTCTACTTAATTTTTATACTTATAAATGAATCCATGTGGTCTTTTTCTTTCTCTATCTTATTTTGATTAGCACAATATATCCTATGCCCATTGATGCCACTACCAAAGATTTCTTTTATATGGTTAAGGAATATTGAACTGTGTAATTTTTTTCATATACTGCCTTTTAAAAATTTTTAGTTACTTGTTCTTAGAGAGAGAGAAGGGAGAGAAAGAAGAGAGAAACATCAATGTGTGGCTGCCTCTCATGTGTCCCCACCAGGTTCATGGTTGGTAACCGAGATATGTGCAAATACTGGTAATCAAAACAGCAACCATTTGGTTTGCAGGCTGGTGTTCAATCCACTGAGCCTCACCATCCAGGGCCTCATGCACTATTTTGAGAATGTAAATTACTGCAGAAACCATAGAAAAATCTAGGTAATTTCTTCAAAGTTTTAAAAATTAAATTGCCTAACAACCCAGAATTCCCACTTCTGGAATTGTATCTGAAGAAACTCGAACACTAACTAAAGAATATATGCACCCCAGATACAGAGAGATCTAATTAAGATAACTCAGATCATTGGGGAAGTAAAGAGGGGCTATAGGAGGAGTTTGCCTAGACAATCATAGGCAATCTAGGATGCAATTGTCCAAGAAGCTGAAAGCTTCCAGAGCCAGTGAGAAAAAAAAAAAAGCACGCTGGCTCTCTCTAAATGGGACGCCATAGGGCTCCCTGAAACTCTCTGGCTCCTGAGGTGGGGCTCTCTGTCTTGCGCTTTCAGGCTGTTTATCCAGGAGGAGGCCAGGATGATTGGGCTGCAGCTGCCTGAATTCCCAATGGATCAAATTTTCTATGGGTAGGAACTCGGGGAAAAGCCTAGGGTCAGGCTGTCCTGGCAGAGGGTGGCAAGTTTATTTTTTCAGTGTTCTGTAGGGAAAGGCTCTGAGGCAGAAGCCTGCCATTCTTCCAGAATTGTGTGCTTTTGTTTATTATGTTGTTTTTATTTTGTAAGCTAACCCTAAAGAAACAAGACAACTATTGAAACCAACAGGGAAAAGCTAGGATTACTCAGGTGTTAGAGTTTAGTCTTAATTGATGGGCTTAAGTGATTAAAGTTGTGACATGATAGAATTCAGTATCTGCTTTTGAAAAGAGGCTTTTCCCTCTGAAATTTTTGCCTCTGGAGAGGGGCAGTGGGCAGCAGAACACAAAGTGCTGTCCCTTAACACCCCTACTTATTACAATGTGATTTACACTAGCAAATATTTGTAGGCAGACATAGAGCCCATCAATATATGAATATGAAAAAAGCCTCAGGAATTCTTTGCCAATTATGCTTCTTCACCTATTTTGTTTACAATTTGGGAAAACACAGAAAACAGTTTGTGGTAACAGCAATTATGTTTGAATTTACCTTTTTTTTATAGAGCTGGTTCTAGTTTTCTACAATTCTGTCCATTATTATCTTAGTAATATATTTAAAACTCAGTACTTTAAAATAATACTATTTTATCTACTCACTTTATTCCACATTTAACTCTCAAAACAGCCCTCTGAGATAATTGCTTTCTAAAACCACATTATCAGAGAAGAAAGGGGCAAAATACAACTTTTGTTCTCTGTGGCACTTTCCAGATTCTAAGGTGAAAATTTCATCACATCATCCTTGAATATCTTTTTTAAACTGCGTGGAAAAACTCAAAGAGTACAGAAGATATAGGAATATTCTTCTCAGGGATCTCATAATGTTTTGTACAACAGTGTTTGTGCAGTAGAACTGCAGAGACTCTGGCCTCACAAACTGGTTGGCTCAGGCTAGTAATGAAGAATTTGTTTGTGAAGGGCACAAGAACAAAGCCATCAGCTGCAGGGAAAAGGATAAAAGCACCCCACACCATACAATAGGCTTGACAGGATCCAGACTTTGGCTAGGACATCCTCACTCACAATGCAAGGGTTTTCTTCCCAACACATGCTCTGTGTTAACATGAGGCCCTTTTTCTAAAGTCAAAGATTAATCACATAATTAAATGTTTATGTGATTCATCATTATGGGCTGTGTTAGGAACATGACTCCAGATGCATAGAAGGCTCTAAACATACCATCTGTGCCACATGGAGAAGAGAGCCATATGATGCCTATTTTCTCTAAATTTCTACTAAAACCAAAGTTCCAGAATTGTGTGCAATTTTTTCATGAGTTATGCTGTGTTACAGAAAGTACCTGCATCTAGCAAAAGGAATCATCTCTCTCTCTCTCTCTCTCTCTCTCTCTCTCTCTCTCTATATATATATATATATATATATATATATATATATACACACACATATACATATATATACATATATATGTGTGTGTGTGTATGTATAGTTTAATAAATATACTCCATCCAACATTGTACCAAATATCTGAGATCTGGGGCTTCTCTGTAGCCCCAGAGATTCTAAATGTGGCCACAACAAAAAAAAATCAATTATAAGTAAAGTAACATATAATTTTTTAACAGGTTGCTTTCCAGGTGCTTTTCCAAGGTCTGAATGGCCAGAAGCCAGTGAGGAGAAAGGCAGATAACTGCTCATGAGAAAGTGGAAAGTTACAAATATGAAGGACCACAGTAGTTCCAGCAGTATATTATGCACCACAAAGCACCAGGTATGCACTGGCCATGGCTGATACGATTAATCCCACTAAAAATTACACAAATTTTATTTAATTACCCTCTTTCAGAGAGGCAAATTGAAGCTCAAAGGGATGTGACTATTCCCTAGATAGAAGCTAAAAATAGACAGGGTCACTTTGTTCTGTGGAGAAAGCGAGTAATTACCTCATGAAAATCTGGCCCATGATATACTGTGTGGTATTAAATGCCAGATAGTTGAACAGCTAGGTAAGTCATGTACATGGTTATTCCACATTGAATGGTTAGTACCACTGATACATGGGACACCTCTTTCTAATGCCTTCTGTATAGCCCTCAAGGTGCAAATTTCATTCACACATAAGCTGATGATATCTTCATGCTAAGTAAACAGAAAAGAGACATAATGCTAGCAACATCCCTAGGAACCACCAAAAGGATCATGGTGTGAACATCACCCAGGAATGTTGGGTTATTTACAGACATGGGTGGAGGAATAGAGATTTTTAACATAAAAATATTCTGAGCTATAAATGAATAATTTCTGTTTACTGGCTTGAAAAATGCATACAATTATTTCCTTCAGGACATTTTGTTAGGTGAGGAACAACAGATCTTCCTATAGGAAGAGTCTATTTTAAGAGCATGGTCCCAGTGAGTCTGCAAGAAGTAACCTGAGTATGCAGAGTAGAACACAGAAGCTTATGGATTTGAAAGACTGCTCAAACTCCTTCAGTACAGAACCAAGAACTCTCTAAAACACATATCTTCCCATTCCCTTGAAGCTACTGAGGCTTGATCTGCCCCTTACATGAAGCAAAATGATCTACAAAATGTCATATTTCCAATTTGGAGACAGTGAAAAAAAGACACATTATAATAACTTTTAAAATTTCAAGGATGTTGATTGTTCTTCCTTTTGCAGTAAATCAAATTTCCATACCCTCATTATGAACATTTTAGATTTAGCAAAGAGGTAATTGGACAATTTAGTTAGTGGTATAGTCCATTACAGGGATAGAATCTTGAATCAATAACACAAGAATAGACAAGCCTTTATGTGGACAATGAACATCTAATAAATCCTTATACTATCAATGAAACAAGGGGCTATGAAGGAGTACTGAGAGAGCATAAACAACCTGACACCGGGTAGGTTTAAAATATAAGAATAATTATGCCTGTCTTGTGGGTTGGGTCCCCACAAGGGGTTGCATGAGAGGCAACCACCCATTGATGTTTCTCTTCCTCTCTTTCTCCTTCCTTTCTCTTCTAAAAATAAAGAAATAAAACCTTAAAAAGAACTACAAGAACTTAGAACCAGATGCACCTTCTGGCCAAGATGGAGGTGTAGGTAGAAACCCTTTGCTTCCTTACACAGCCAAAAGTAGGATCACAACCAATCTAAAATCAATAAACAACCAAAGTGTCAGAAAATCTTACTGCATGGAACTCCAGCAGCCAAGGAGTCAAAGAGTCAACCAGACCACCCAGACCAGTAAGATGGGCAGACAGAGAGAACACATGGTGAAGCTTCAAATGCATGTGTGGGGTGGGCTGACAAAAACCACAGTGCTACAGCAGATCATGTAGGAGGGGCTAAATGAATGGCAAACTGAGACTCAGAGATGACTCTGGAGTATGGTGGTGTGTGCTATGGTGGGAGAAACTAGAGGTCTCACATAAGTGTTCTTTGGAAAGTGGGCTAGAGCTGAGCAGGCAGCAAGCATTGTTCCCTCTCTGGCCCCTCCCCCACAGGGTGGAAAAGCAAAGAGGGGTAGCCTCACTGGAGAAGACTCACAGCAGGGCATTGGCTGTAGTACCAGGATAGGTGAAGTGGTGGCTGGTGGAGCTGGTGGTCCCACATTTGCTTGTGGATGGATAAACCTGGAGGAACACCTGGGTAGCAAGACATATCACACAACCCAGGGATCCGGCTTGGGGAAATAAAGCCACAAAACCTCTGACTGATAAAACCTGTGGGGGTTGTGGTGCCAGGAGAAATTCTTAGACTCACTGGAGAGTCCATTGGAGAGACCCACAGGGTGATGGAATCTACACAAAACCACCTACACAGGAATCAGCACCATAATGGCCCAATTTGTTTGTGGGTTGCAAAGGAAGTGAGAGAAAGCAGCCAAAAGTCAGGCAAGCATCACTGGTTCCTTTGGGACCCCTCCCAACATTTGGCCCCACCACATAGTGATGTTGAATAACCAGAACAGAATAAGGAAACAAAATTCAAAAAAATGAGAAGAGGCTTAGGAACCTCCAGGACAACTTTATATGTTCTAACATCCGAATCATAGAGGTGCCAGAAGGAGAAGATGAAGACCAAGAAATTGAAAACTTATTGGAACAAATAATGAAGGACAACTTCCCCAACCTGGCAAAGGAAATAGACTTTCAGGAAGTCCAGGAAGCTCAGAGAGTTCCAAAGAAGTTGAACCCAAGGAGGAACACAACAAGGCACATGATAATTACATTACCCAAGATTAAAGATAATGAGAGAATCTTAAAAGCAGCAAGAGAAAAGGAGAGAGTTACCTACGAAGGAGTTCCTATTAGACTATCAGCTGATTTCTAAAAAGAAACCACATGGGCAAGAAGTATTCAAAGTCATGAAAGGCAAACACCTACACCCAAGATTACTCTATCCAGCAAAGCTATCATTTAGAATGGAAGGGCAGCTAAAGTGCTTCCAAGATAAGGTCAAGTTATAGAAGTTCATCATCACCTAGCCCTTATTATATGAAACATTAAAGGAACTTATCTAAGAAAAAGAAGATAAAAAATATGAACACTAAAATGACAACAAACTCACACCCATTAACAATAGAACCTAAGAAACAAAAAACAAAAACAAACTAAGCAAACAACTAGAAAAGGAGCAGAATAACAGAATTGGAGATCACATGGAGGGTTATCAGTGGTGGAGGGAGATGGGGAGAGAGGAGGAAAAGTTACAGAGAACAAGCAGCATAAATGATAGGTAGAAAATAGAGGGAGGTTAAGAATAGTATAGGAAATGTAGAAGCCAAAGAACTTATATGTACCATCCATGGACATGAACTAAAGGTGGGGAATGTGGGTGGAAGGGGGTGTGCAGGGTGGAGGGGAATAAAGGGAGGGAAATGGGACAACTGTAAAAAACATACTTAATAAAATGTATTAAAATTAAAAATGTTTTCATTATTTCACAATTGAGTATTATGTTAGCTGCGAAGTCATATATTGCCTTTTTCAAGCTGAGATATTTTTTTCTATTAGCATTCTTTTGAAATGATTTTATCAGTAATGGATATTTAGTTCTCTAAAGGCTTTTCCTGTATCTCTCAAATAATCATGTGATTCTTGTTTTTGGTTTTTGATGTGATGAATCATATTGATTATTTGCTGGATGTTGAGCCATTCTTGTATCAGTGGTAAAATTCAGCATTGATTAGAATGTATAATCATTTAAAACTATTTTTTAATTTGGTTTGCTAATGTTTTGTTGAAAATTTCAGCCTGGACATTTATTAAAAATACGAGCCTGTAAGTCTTTCTCTCTTTGCAGTGACTTTGTATAGTTTTGATATCAGAGTAATGCTGTCCTTGTAAATTAAATTTGGAAGTGTACTTCTTCAATTTATTATTTTAAAATAAGTGTTAGAGCCCTGGCTGGTGTAGCTCAGTGGATTGAGCGCGGGCCTGCGAACCAGACAATCGTGGTTCGATTCCCAGTCAGGGCACATGCCTGGGTTGCAGACCAGTTCCCTGTAGGCCAGTTCCCAGCAGGGGATGCACGAAAGGCAACCATACATTGATGTTTCTCTCCCTCTCTCCTTCCCTTCCCCTCTAAAGATAAATAAATAAAATATTAAAAAAATAAGTGTTAGAATTCCCCTCAAAATCTATTTGATACTGGGATTTTGCCCTTTTGGTGTTGTGATTACTGCTTCAATTTGTTGCTGGTAACTTTTTTTTAATCTTATGTAATTCTTGCTGGTTTAGTCTCCAAAGGGTGAACTTTCTGGACGTTTTCCCTTTTATTCAATTGTCAAATTAAATGTATATAATTGTTGATGGTATTTCTCAAGAATTTATACTTTTGTGAGGTCAATGGTAGTTTGTCTCTCCTCATTTTATCCATTTGTTTTCTTTATTTATGTCTTGATTCTTACTAGAGGCTTTTAAAATTAATATATCATTTCAAAGAAGGAGCCTAGGTTTTATCAGTCTTTTTTATTATTTTTCTAATTTATTTATTCTGGAAGTCATCTTTGTTTTATATCAAATCAATTTACTTTTTGTTTTGTTACTTTGTTTTTTAACATATTTAGAAATAAGTTCAAATGACCTGACTGAAATTTTCCTGCTCTTTAGTTAGAGTTGTGTAGTTAAAATATTTCCTCTTATCACAGCTTTTGCTAAATCCAGGTTTTCTAAGACCATGTTGATACTTTTATTTTTCAATATAGTTGTTGTTTTTCTGTTTTCATTTTTGATTTATTGGGTGTTTGGTAGCCTTATGTGTAATCTCCACATATTTGTGGTTTTTTTATTTCTAGTATCTTTTTATTGTGGTCTGAACATATGGTTACTATAACTTTAAACAGTTAAAATGTATTGAGGATTGTTTTTTCTCCTAGTACAAGAGCTACCTTGGGAAGTTTTGCCCTAACTAGGGAAAATGGTGTACCTGGCTGTTTTAAATGCAATGCTCTGTAAATATCAAGTAAACCTAACCTCACATTGCAGTTGAGTCTATTTTTATCTTTTAGTGTATTAAAACAGGGTGTTTTTAAATAGGATTACTATTCTTTAATCATCTCATACCACACATAATTTTAAAAGGATTCTTTCAGATAAATGATTTTTCTTCTCAGCATTACAGATAGGAAAGTGAAAGGCATTACATCTACTTTGAAGTCACAACAGTTTTCTGTGTTACTTCCAGTTTTTTAACATGGAACAATCTATTTCTCCAGCCCTCCCTCTAAGGGTACAAAACAGACATTTAAAAAGATTAAGGAGAAAGCTGGAAAAGACAGGGGCTCTCAACAAGGGGCCCCCACTAGCATATGTACAACCGACTCTGTGGGTCTGAACCTCAAAATCTAGCTCAATATTTCTCTGTAGACACAGAATTAGAATGGTACAGTTGATGGTGAACCTTCATAAGCAAAACACCATCAGTTAAAGGACACAAAACAAAGTGGAAACAGTTTTAGAAAGTCTCTTCAATAAGTGGTCTTCATAAATCAGAAAATGATACATGCCAAAAATAAATCTGGGTTACTCTATAACATTAACAAGAAAAAAAGTATACTAATGTAAGGCCTGTCTCCTCTCCCAGAATTTCAATGGACTGAAATTTCATGCACCTTACATTTATTTCTGAATTATTCTAGCCCTAACTTCCATTTCTTCAAACAGTACCATATCTCTCCCTGGCTTCCAATGGATACTGTTCTTGTCCACCTGTCTTTGCCTTCAAACTGACACCAAGTCCACATACCTTTTTCAGGGGTTCAACTACTCCAGCCCCGCATACTTCATCTTCCAACTAACTCCAGTCTCAACCCTGTCTCCCCACCTTCCTAATTCTGACAATCCCCCATATGTATGCTTAACCTCCAACTTACCAGGGCCTTGTTCATTTTATCCTTCCAGACCTGGTGTTACACATTTTTTTCACTCACCTCCTTTTTTACAAAAGCACACAACCTGAAAACAGAAGTGTGTAAAAACACCAGTAGTCTCCCCTTTATTCTGTCTGAAGACTGAGCTTCCTCAAGTGAGACATCTCGAGAAGAGGCCCAAGCAAGACATATCAGAGACTCTTGCTCCCAGTCCTCTAAAACACGGTCCACTTCTAAACTTCAGCTCTTTCTAGCTCTCCACCTATGATGTCTCTCTCTTTATGAGATTCAAGGGTTCCTTCTGAATGCTTCTAAGCTTTGTTGCTTAACATATCCCATGCAATATTTATGTTCTATAAGTGCAGAAAAAAAACTCAAAGAGAGTTTGGATTGACCTGAAAAAAGAAATGGCTTTCTTGTTGGTGGTCCTAATCAGGTTTGTACAAGGGACTCTGTGGAAATTGGCTTCACAGGGTCTGACCACATATCCTGCTATGACACACACCAATGATGGTGAAGGTAATGGTGATGGACAGCAGAGCTGGGCCAGCACCTGCAGCGAGAATAGAAGAAAACACTAGTTAGGATGGACTTGGAGAAAATTCGGGATTCTGCCATGCCTTTCTAACACACCAACTAATGCTCTTGACTTAAACCTATGTTCTGTATAAACGTGAAGTTTTTCTTCTGGACACAAAAATCATTCCCTTTTTATATGGTCCTATGATCTATCCTAACCCATCCTTCTAGTAACCATTTGAAAAATGCCACCAGATGAAACAAAGGCTATGAAAATACCGTAAGTAACCTATGGCAAAGACATTTTGAGTAATGTCTTCTACAAATGTCTGACTCTCCTACTAAAACTGAAGTTAACAATTTTTGTCTCATCCTTAAATAGTATTGTAAGTTGTCTCACAATGTGTCTGCATTAAAAGGTGCATAATGTATAGTTATATGAAAGAAGAGCATTCAAATTATATGAAAAATCTGAGTGGGCTTGGGCATTCTTGCTGCTTGCCTAAATGCTTAACTTGGCTACCAAAAACACAAACCAGGGCCCCATAAATGCATCACAACCTCTTTGATGGTTCTTTTTCATGTACTTTTTAAAACTCCTAATGGCTACAGGTCAGTGAGGAAGAAGGTAAGTGATTTTTATGGAAAGTTGAAATATATGATATACAAGCACAGCTGGGCAAGCTGCATATACTTTAGGAGGAAGCATCAGGGAGGAAGCCTGCCATGACTGATCCACTTAATCCACCTAAAATTACTCAAGGTTTATTTTATATCACCCAGATTTCAGAGATGCAAACTTCATCTCATACATATGAGAGGATACTCCTATGACAGAAACTATATGTTGGGGACTTCCGCCAAGATGGAAGTATAGATGGATGTGCCGTACCTTCTCACACAACCAAGTTTAGGGACAACTAAATAAGAGCATCAGAAAACACAACCAGAACACGGAAAATTGAACTTTTTGGAAGTCCGGTAACAACAAATTCTTCAGCCCGACCGGTAAGGGGCGAAACCGGCGTCTCGTGAGGGGTTGCACAGGACTCCGGTCGGACGGACCCAGGTGCGGAATCCAGACGCCCGAATCCAGACGCACGGGTTCCAAACCCAGGATTGGACCTAGCAACCCACCGGGTGAGTGACTGCTGAGGAGACAGTGGGGAGGCAGGGCTGCGTGTTGACTGTGGTTGCCTATCTGTGGGCGAGCGGACAGGCGAGGGAGTGGGCGCTTGGACCGGGCCCGGCGGTCCCCGTGGCTTGCGGCAGTAGAGGGCGCCGCCATATCCCCGCTCTGACCACGCCCCCACATACAGCGTCACAACCCAGCGACTTGGGAGTCCAAGGCGCCGCTTCTCCCGCTTAAAGGGCCAGAACAGACCAAAAATGTCGCAGAAAGACCTCAGAGCCCCAGAGATAAATCTAAGCGACGAAGAAATAGCAAAACTCTCAGATGCACAGTTTAAAACACTGGTCATCAGGTTCCTAACAGATCTGGTTGATTATAGCCACAAATTAGAGAAACATATGAAGGCTAAACTAAGGGAAATGAATGGAATTCCACAGAAAACCCATAGAGATGAAAAGGAAACTGGGACTCAATTCAATGAAGTGGGCCAGAAGAAAGCAAATAATGGCCAAACAGAAAAGAGTCAAGGAGCAAGAATTCAAAGAAATGAGGGAGAGTCTTAGGAACCTCCAGGACATCTTTAAACGCTCCAATATCCGAATTATAGGGGTACCAGAAGGGGGAAAGACACAACCACCAGTGGAAAAATTATTTGAACAAATAATAAAAGAAAATTTCCCCAATCTGGCAAAGGAAATAGACTTCCAAGAAATCCAAGAAGCTCAGAGAGTACCAAAAAAGTTGGACTCAAGAAGAAACACACCAAGGCACATCATAATTACATTAGCCAAAATTAAAATGAAGGAGAGAATCCTAGAAGCAGCAAGAGCTAAGGGGACAATCACCTACAAAGGAGTCCCCATCAGACTGTCAGCAGATTTCTCAAAAGAGACCTTACAGGCAAGAAGGGGCTGGAAAGAAATATTCCAAGTCATGAAATCTAAAGACCTACAACCAAGATTGCTCTATCCAGCAAAACTTTCATTTAGAATGGAAGGACAGATAAGGTGCTTCTCAGATAAGATCAAATTCAAGGAGTTCATCATCACCAAGCCCTTATTATATGAAATGTTAAAGGGACTTATCTAAGAAAAAGAAGTTAAAGAAACATGAACAGTGAAAGAACAACAAGCTCACAGTTATTAACAACCACACCTAAAACGAAAGCAAACTAAAAGAACAGCTAGATCAGGAGTGGAAACATAGAAATGAAGATCTCAAGGAGGGTTAGCAACAGGGGAGTGGGAGGAGGAGATGGGGGGAGGAGGTACAGAAAATAAGTAGCATAGACAGTAGATAGAAAATAGATGGGGGGGCAAGAATAGCATGGGAAATATAGAACCTAAAGGACTTGGGACACATGGACATAAACTAAAGGGGGGTAATGGTGGGGACGGGGGGCAGGGTGGAGGGGAATGAAGGGGGGAATAGAACAACTGTAACAGCATAATCAATTTTAAAAAATAAATTTAAAAAAATAAATTAAAAAAAAAAGAAACTATATGTTGGTAGAGTCACCTTGAGCCAAGAGGATGACCTAGTGCTCACTTTCTTGAAAAGCAGGTCCAGAATGTGTTGTGTTGTTTGGTGTTATTTCCAGATAAGCGAGGAGGTAGGTAGTCATGTAAACCATGGTTGTACATAGGAATGCTGATATCATACAACACTTTCCCTCAATGCATTCACACAGAAATGGGGCTGTGGATAGAAACATTGGCATATATATCTATATAGAGATCTATAGATTGATAGATAGATAGATTAGATAGATATAGATAGATAGATAGATAGATAGATAGATAGATAGATAGATGATAGATAGCTATAGCCTAATTCCAAACTGAACAGGCTACAGCTGTCACATTGTCATTATCTCTGATTTTAGCTACTTTATTGCAAACAGCTGGACTGTAAATTTATCATTCTTTTAAGTGGAAGTCATCCTTGTGTTCCAATCCTCAAATGTGTGTTTCCATAGATTTGATGAGTCCTTGTTTTAATGATACTTTGAGGCACCCGTAAACTGATTTACCACCAAAACAGATTTCTTCCATCCTGAGTCATCATAAAGATTCTTTGTTGGAATGTGCTAATTTCTTCCTGAAATCATTAAGTATTTGCCAGTTTTAGAAATTTGGAATCTCCATAATAGGAGTATCAAAATTCATTTTAAAGTAAATAGAACAATATTAGTATCTTCATTTGAGATCAAGAAGGCCCTTATTGTTTGTGTTGTTCCCTCACACTGTCTTCAGATTGGGGAAAAAAGGGCATTCTGCAAATATTTCCCTCTATTTCACAGGTAGATGAAGGTTTAGAGATTAAACCAATTGTGGCTCATCCAGTCTTTAGGAGATTTTTGGTTCTGCCCTGTAAGCCTCTGAGGGACAATTTGAAATCTTTAGGCCTCTCTTTTCTTTTTAACAATCTCTAATCCTTTCTTTTTTGTTGTACTATTTACTTATTTCATATTTTATTTTATTCATTTTAAATTTTGGTTTAAATACAGTTGTCTCCTTTTCTTATTTCTGTAATCAGATTGTTGGTTTCAGACTCACTGAGACAATGCTCTTAATACACACTACCCACAAAGGGGGACCAGTTGTTCCTCAGCTAACTAAATGCCTTGAAAACAATAATTGAATAATTTTCCTCACCATGAAATCCAAATTATACATTTATAGCTGAGAGTTTTTTCATCTTTTGCATGCCTATCCCTGAAAAAACATCTCTGACGTTCTGAGTGTTCTTGGGTGACCTCTGGATGTTTATTCACTTTGTTCAATGTAATGGGGATGACATTATTTCCATTTTTGTAACATTTAATGTGAGGATGACATCAGTTAGTCCATGGATGAGACTTGCACATTGAGGAATCTCCGAAGGCATAATGCTGAAGTGCCCATAGTGTCCATGGTACTAAACTTCACATGTAGGACTACCATTTATAGTGTTAGAGGAAATTGGCAAACATTTTAAAACAAAGCACAGCACCCAGAGAATGACTTGGTTTTTTTGCTTCTTGCTTCTGTAAACTGCTTGTCGCCAGTGCACCAGAGGTAATGCTCTGCTCCTTACCCTATAAAAGCAACAGCTACCTGCTGCTCGAGGCCCAGAATTTGAAGACTGCCTCCTCTGGGTCTGTATGTGTAAATAAAGGATCCACTTTGCTTCCTCTAGTGTTCCACCTGAGTTTTTCCCGTAACACTAGGACTACCTAGCTTTCATCCTTTCTAACATTTAATAGCACCCAAAATAATCTGGATCAGTTTTTCACTAGGTGAGCACTGGCCAACTGTATGCCACATGGTGACTGTCAATTTCTAGGTTGTGTCTTAGGGCTAACCCTTCATCTCTCTGAGCCGCAGTTTGCTTCTGTGAAAGTTGTTAGAAAATGTATTTTACATAAATTTGGATTGCTATATTGTATCAGCCATGGCTGGTGTTTACCTGGTACTTGGTTTTGCAGAATATATTGCTGGATGTGCTGTGCTTGTTGACATTTATAAATCTCTACTCACTCATAAAAGGCCTTCTGCTTCCATCTTCACTTGCCCCTGGTCACCCAAAGTTTGAACAAAACACCTGGGAAAGCAAACTGCCAAGAAGTTTCAGATGCCATTTATCTATTCTGGGTTTTCAGATTTTGTGTGGTATCTTTAGGGTTTTCTGGGGGTAGCTGAAAATCTCCAGGTGCACTCAGATATTTGGTATAATTTTGGATGCAGTTCACTCATTCAACTCTGTATTTTTCAATTATCGTTCATATAAAGTTTTCTCTCTTTTACTAACATCATAGCCCACTGCCCCCCAGTGGTCCCAACCTCCCTCCCATTTCCAACCCCCTTAGTTGTTGTCCATGTGTCATTTATACTACTTCCTGTAAATCCTTTATAAATCCTTCCCCATTTCCCCCTGAAATTCCCTCCCTTCTCCCCTCTGTTCACTGTCCCCTTGTTCTCTATTTCAGTGTCTTTGGTTATATTTTGCATGCTTGTTTGTATTATTGTTTACCTTCCTGTTAAAGGTGAGATCATATGGTATTTGTCTTTCAATGCCTGGCTTATTTCACTCAGCATAATGCTTTCCAGTTCCATCCATGCTATTGCAAAGGGTAGGAGCTCCTTTCTTTGTGCTACATAGAATTCCATTGTGTAAATGGACATTGTTTTCTGATCCATTCATTTACTAATGGGCACCTAGGTTGCTTCCAACTTTTAGCTATTGTAAATTGTGCTGCTATGAACACTGGGGTGCATATATTCTTTGGGATTGGTGTTTCAGGGTTCTTAGGATATAATCCTAGTAGTGAAAATACTGGGTCAAAAGACATATTTTTAGTTTTCTTAGAAAATTCCATACTGTTTTCCATACTGGTTGTACCAGTCTGTAATCCCACCAACAAAAAACTAGGGTCCCCTTTTCCCCACAACCTCCCCAACACTTGTTTGTTGCTTTGTTTATAATGGCCATTCTGACCAGTGTAAAGGGGTATCTCATTGTGGTTTTAATTTGCATCTCTCTGATAGCTAGTGATATTGAACATCTTTTCATGTGTCTCTGGATCCTTTGTATGTCCTCCCAGGAGAAATGTCTGTTCAAGTCCTTTGCCAACTTTTTAATTGGGTTGCTTGTCTTCTTAGAGTGGAGTTGTGTAAGTTCTTTGTATATTTTGGAGATTAAACTCTTGTCTGAGGTATCATTGGCAAATATGTTTTCCCATACAGTTGGGTTTTTTTTTAATAATGTTTGCTTTACCCATGCAGAAGCTTTTTATTTCGATGAGATCCCATTTGTTTATTCTTTCCTTTATGTCCCTTGCTCTATGGGACATATCAATAACATGTTGCTGCATGAAATAGCTGAGATTTTCCTGCCAATGTTCTCCTCTAGGACTTTAATGGTATTATGGCTCATATATAAGTCTTTTATCCACCTTGAATTTATTTTGGTGTATGGTATAAGTTGATGCTCGAGTTTAACTTTTTTGCATATAGCTGTCTAGTTCTCTCAACACCATTTGTACAAGAGGCTATTATTAGTCCATTTTATGTTACTGCCACCTTTGTTGAATATTAATTGGCTGTAGAGACTTGGGTTTATTTCTGGGCTCTCTGTTCTATTCCATTGGTCTATGTGCCTGTTTTTATGCCAGTACCAGGCTGTTTTGATTACAGTGGCCTTGTAATACAGTTTGGTATCAGGTATTGTGATCCCTCCTATTTTGTTCTTCTTTCTCAACATTGCAGCTGTTATTCGGGGTCGTTTATGGTTCCATATAAATTTTTGGAGTATTTATTCTATGTCTGTGAAATATGTCATTGGTAGTTGAATAGGTATTACATTGAATCTGTAAATTGCTTTGGGTAGTATGGACATTTTGATGATGTTAATTCTTCCAATCCATGAACAAGGTATATGTTTCCATTTGTTTGTGTCTTCCTTGATTTCTTTCTTCAGTGTTGTGTACTTTTCTATATACAGGTCTTTTACCTCCTTGGTTAGGTTTATTCCCAAATATTTTATTTTTCTTTTTGCTACATTGAATGGGATTTTTTTCTTGATTTCTGCTTCTGTTGTTTCATTGTTGGTATACAACTATGCATTTGATTTCTGGATATTGACTTTGTAACCTGCTATTTTGCCAAATTCATTTACTAGTTTGAGTAGTTTTTGGGTAGAGTCTATAGGATTTTCCATGTACACTATCATGTCACCTGCAAACATTGACAGTTTTGTTTCCACCTTTCCAATTTCGATAATTTTATTTCCTTTTCTTGTCTAAAACTTCCAATAGTATATTGAATACAAGTGGTGAAAGCGGACAACCTTGTCTTGTTACTGATCTTAGTGGAAAAGATTTTAGTTTTTCCTATTGAGTATATTGGCTGTAGGTCTCTCATATATGGCCTTTATTATATTGAGGAATGCTCCCTCTATTCCCACTTTGCTGAGTGTTTTTATCATAAATGGGTGTCGTACCTTATCAAAAGCTTTTTCTGAATCTATTGGTATGATTGTGTGATTTTTTGTTTTTGCTTTTGTTTCTATGATGTATTACATTTACTGATTTGCGAATATTGAACCATCCATGCATCCCTGGGATGAATCCCACTTGGTCATGGTGTATGATCTTTTTAATGTATTGTTGGATGCAATTTGCTAATATTTTGTTGAGAATTTTAGCATCTATGTTCATCAGCAATATTGGCCTGAAGTTTTCTTTCTTTGTTGTGTCTCTATCTGGTTTTGGAATTAGGATGATGCTGGCTTCATAAAAAGAGTTTGGGAGTCTTCCATCATTTTGGATCTTTTGCAAAAGGCTGTGAAGAATAGGGGTTAGCTCTTCCTTAAATGCTTTGTAGAATTCTCCTGTGAAACCATATGGTCCAGGGCTTTTGTGTGACAGGAGTTTTTTTTTATTACTGCTTCAATTTCATCTGCTGTTATTGGTGTGTTGAGGTTTTCTGCTTCTTCTTCATTGAGTTCTAGAACATTATATTTTTCTAGAAATGTGTCCATTTCGCCTAGGTTTTCAAATTTCCTGGCATACAGTTCTTCACAGTAATTTCTTACAATCCCTTCTATTTCTGTGGTATCAGTGGTAATCTGTCCTCTTTTCTTTGTGATTGTGTTTATTTGTGTCCTCACTCTTCTTTTCTTGATGAGCCTACTTAAAGGCTTGTCTATTTTGTTTATCTTTTCAAGAAACCAGCTCCTGGATTCATTGATCCTAAGAATTGTGCTTTTAGTCTCTATGTCACTTAATTCTGCTCTGATCTTGGTTATTTCCTTCCTTCTACTTCCTCTGGGCTGTCTTTATTGTTGTTCTTCAAGTTCTTGTAGGCATAGAGTTAGGTTGTTTGTTTGAAATGTTTTTATCTTCTTTAGGTAAGCCTGTATTGCTATGAACTTCCCTCTCAGGACTGCCTTCACTGTGTCCCATAAGTTTTGGGTTATTGTGACTTAATTTTCATTTGTTTCCAGAAACTTTTTGATTTCTTCCCTGATTTCATTCTTGACCCATTCATTGTTTAATAGCATGCCATTCAGTCTCCATGGCTTTGAGTGTTTGGGGTTTAATTCTTTGGGGTTAATTTCCAGTTTCAGTCCCTTGTGGTCGAAGAAAATGCTTGGTATGATTTCAATTTTCTTGAATTTGTTGAGGCTTGTTTTGTGTCCTATCATGTGGTCTATCTTTGAAAATATTCCATGTCCATTTGAAAAGATTGTGTATTTAGCTTCTTTAGGATGAAGGGTTCTATATATGTCAGTTAGGTCCATTTCATCTAGGGCATTGTGCAATGCCACAATATATTTGTTGATATTTTGTTTGGAAGAGCTGTCCATTTTTCACAGTGGGGTATTGAAATCCTCTACTATAATTGTGTTGCTGTCAATATCCTTCTTGAAATCCTCTAAGATTTTCTTTATATATTTGGGTGCTCCTATGTTTGGTGCATTTATATTTATGATGTTAATGTCTTCTTGGTGGATTCTTCCCTTGAGTATTATGAAGTGACCTTCTGGGTCTCTCTTTATGGCCCCTTTTTCGAAGTCTATTTTGTCTGATATGAGTATTGCTACCCCGACTTTTTTTCTTGTTTGTTTGCTTGGAAAATTTGTTTCCAGCTCTTTACTTTTAGTCTGTGTAGGTCTTTTGTCCTGAGGTGGGTCTCTTCTAGGCAGCATATGTGTGGGTCATGCTTTCTTATCCATTCAGCTATTCTGTGTCTTTTGATTGGAGTATTAATCCATTGCATTTAATGTTATTATTGATAGGTATTTATTCATTGCCATTTTTGTACCTGTGTTCATCTCAGTCTCTCTTTACCTTCCTTAAAGCTGTCCTTATAGCATCTCTTGCAGAGCTGGTTTAGTGGAGGTGTATTCTTTTAGACTTCTTTTGTCTTGGAAGCTCTTTATTTGTCCTTCTATCTTGATTGAGAGGCTTGCTGGGTAAAGTAGCCTTAGTTGCAGGCCTCTGTTTCTCATTACTTGGAATATGTCTTGCCATTCTCTTCTGGCTTGAAATGTTTGCATTGAGAAGTCAGTAGCTAACCTTATTGGGGCCCCCTTGTATGTTACTTCCTTTTTCTCCCTTGCTGCCTTTAAGATTCTCTCTTTGTTTTAGAAGTTTGCCATTTTAATGATGATGTGTGTTGAAGTGGGACTCTTTAGATTCCTCTTGATTGGGACTCTCTGTGATTCCTGGATTTGTGTGACTTTTTCTCTCATCAAAGTAGGGAAGTTTTCCCTCATTATTGTTTCATATAGATTTTCTATCCCTTGCTCTTCTTCTTCTCCTTCTGGTATCCCTATTATTCGGATATTATTATGTTTCATATTGTCTTGCATTTCTCTTAATCCCTCTTCATTCATTCTGAGCCTCTTTTCCTCTTCTTGCTCTTTCTGGGAGTTTTTTCTCTACCTTGTTCTTCAACTCACTGATCCGATCTTCTGCTGCATCGATTCTGCTTTTGACTACTTCAACTGTTTTCTTCAATTCAGAAATTGTATTCTTCATTTCCTCTTGGCTTTTGCTGATAGTTTCTATTTCCTTTTTCGTGTTGATATAGTTTTCAGTGAGTTCATTGTAGCTGCCCTGTAGTTTCTGGTACTCACTGTGGGCTCTTTGAAGTTCCTGGTAACCAGTTCTTTGAATTCAATATCTGATAGTTGACTTGCCACTATTTTATCTAACATTCTTTCTGAGACTTTCTCCTTTCCTTTTATTTGGCAATTGTTTCTTTGTCTTCCCATTGTTTGTGAGACTCTTCTTGTTAGCCTCTTCTCCTTAAATTGATCTGTTCTGACTCCCTGGGTTTATGGTGTGAACTTCTATGGTGGAATTCCTATGAAATTCAGTGGTGCAGTCTCTTTCCTGCACCACTGAGTTTCACCACTACTGAACCCCAGTTATCCTGGCATTCTCTGCTTCCACCTACTCCATCTGGATCCTCTGTGACCGTCGTGATTACTGGTCCCTTATCTTCATATATGCTGAGGAACTGCTGGCTGCCTGTGCTGCTCCTCCGCTGATCGGCCAGGATTCTCTCCCATGTGTACAAGGAACTGGAATTTGCTCCATCCTACTCTGTCGACATCTTGCCTCAGCTCTTATATCCTAAGAATCTTGAAACATCAATTCAAAATGACCTATGTACCCGAAGACTCGTAGTGGCACAATTCATAAATCCAAGTGCTGGAAGGAACCTAATTCCCCATCAGTAAATGAATGGATCAATAAAAAAAAACAATGGTGCATTTACACGATGGAATACTATGCATAAGCAATAAAGAAGGCGCTCCTACCATATGCAACAGTATAGATCATACTGGAGAGCATAATGCAAACTAAGTGAAATAAGCCAGGTGGTGAGGGACAAATACCATATGATCTCACCTGTAAGTGGATCCTAATCAACAAAATATGGAAGCCAGAAAAACATAACCTGAGACATTGAACTTATGAACAAACTGACAGTAACCAGAGGGGAGATCAGAGGAGATAATGGGGGTGAAAATGTGGAAGGGTTTTCAGGAACATCTATAAATGACACATGCAGAAAACCAAAGTGGGGTAGGATTGAGGGTACAAAGTGGGATGGATGGTCAAAGTGGGTATGGTTGGGGAAAATGGAGAGAACTGTAGTTAGTTGAAAACAAAAGAAAAAAGAAAGAAAAAAGTTCCATATAGAGTATCGTGTCACCTACGAATGCTGACAATTTTCTTTCTTTTTTTTAGATGGATTTTATTTACTTTTTGGACTGCTCTGTGTAAATATTCCATTATTATTTTTGGTAAGAGTAATGAGAGTAGGCATTTTTGATATGTTTTTAGACTTTAAAAATGTTTTCATTATTTCACAATTGAGTATTATGTTAGCTGTGAGGTTGTCATATATTGCCTTTATCAAGCTGCGATCTTTCCTTCTATTGGCATTCTTTTGAAATATTTTTATCAGTAATGAATGTTTATTTATTCAAAAAATTTTCCTGTGTCTCTCAAATAATCATATGATTCTTGGTTTTGGTTTTTGATGTGATGAATCATATTGATTGTTTGCTGGGTGTTGAGCCATTCCTGCATCAGTGGTAAAGGGAAAGGGAGGACGAGAGGGAAAGAATTATCAATGTGTGAGAGAATCATAGATCACTTTCCTTCCATATAGGAGACCGTTTTGTATGGTGTGGGCCCAGCTTCCACTTGGAGATGCACAGAACACACACTCATGGATAGTTTCTCCCACAGGGAATCAGGCCTGCATTGTATCTAGACTGCTATGAGACTTGCTTTTGCTAAAAACTCCCTCACCCTGAATTGAGGCACAAGTGCTTACTATAATTTCCTAAAGTCTGTGCTAAACCTCCCCAGTATGGGGTGTAACTGGTTCAACCACTTTCCCCTTTGCATTTGCAAATATCCTCCTCCTGTCATGTGATTAGCAGCATTCTCTTCTTTGTTTTCTGTAAAAGGTAACCACCTAAAGCAAACCTCTGCATAGTAAATGAGGACCATCATGCAATGTGCCCAGAAAAGCAATAAAAGATTATCAAGGCAAGGGTCAGGGCACTCTCCCCTCACACTCTTGAGGCTTTTCTCCTCTTGAAAGAGAAGCCTCGCCATCCCTTTTCCTCCAAAGGACTCGGTAGTCCATGTGAATTTTTTGTGTCTCATCCATAATGCCATGGACCTCATGAGCCAGGGTCTGCATCACTCCCACACATACCCAACCTGGTACCTTGCCTGCATTCTGGGCACATGCTTCGACAATGAAGTTAATCGCTTACTTTCAAAAGTGATGCCCAACCCACTGAGTCATACTAGTCAGGGTTTTTCTTCAGTGTTTTTGTTATCTGTGTATACAAATGTGACAAATTTGGGCATCTTAATGTTGAATTTTGATACCTCAGTAAATTTGTTTTATGAATTTTATCCATTTGTTTTGATTCTCTTGGATTTATCTCTCTCTTCTGGTATAAGCTGAAAAGTGACAACTTGACTTTTTTATTTATTAAATACATGTATGGCATTTTTTTCTTTTCTACAGTGTGCCATACCTAGAAGTTCTAGCATTAGTTTGAATTACAGTGGAGAGAGTGGACATTTTTTTTCTTTTGTCTTATCTTAAAAAGAAAGCTTCATTTTTTCCACAACTGAGTATGATAATAGCTGTGTGCTTATCCTACATAGCCTTTATCAAGTTGCAGGATTTTCATTGTATATTCATTTCTCAGTTTTTTTCAATCATAAGTTGACATTGAATTTTGCCAAATGCTTTTTCTGCAACATTTCAATGATCACATGTGTATAATTCTTGATTTTGTTGATTTGATGTCACCTTAATATTTAAAAGATGAACTAGGTATGTATTTTTGGTTCATTGCTACTTGATTACAATGTATAATTCTTTGAACATCCTGATAAATTTAGTTTGCTATTATTCTGTTAAGAATTGTGGCACCTGTATTTGTTAGGAAGATTGGCCTGTAATCTTTCCATTTTATCTTTGTTTGTTTTATCATATTAATGCTGGCCTGAGAATATGAATTTGGAAGTGTTATTCAATGGTTTTCAAAATAGTTTAAAGAGAAAATGTACTAATTATTATTTAAATATTTGGTAGACTTTACCTGTAAGTCATGTGGTCCTGGGAGTTTATGTTCTGTTGGGATTTTGTATTACTGCTTCAATTTCATTGCTAGAAATTGATCTATAGTGATTTTGTGTTACTTTCTAGTTGAGCCTTGGGAGGCTGTATTTTTTCTGCAAAATCCATTTCATCTAGATGGTACAATGTGTTGGTATGTAATGGTTCATAATATTTTTAATGATTTTTCACCGTGGCATCAGTTGATATTTTCATTTCATTCTATTCATTTTTTGTTCCCTCTTTGATGAGTCTTACTATTGGGTTGTTCATTCTATTTATTTTTCAATGACTCAGGCTTTGCTTCATTAGTCTTTGTCTTATATTTTCATTTGACTTATTCATAATCAGATCTTTGGTAAAGATTTTCTTATACTTATTTTATTTCTCTGGATAATTCAGGAATAAATTTAGCAAATTTTTGGATTATTTTTCTTTTCTTTTGGTAGCCCTATATAACTATACTGTTTTCTTGTTTAAATGCTTTTTAATCATACTAGATTTTGTTAGGTTATTTGTATGAGCCTCAAGATAGATTTTGTTTTCTATTTGTTTTTGTCTTTGATCTATCAACTCTTTAGAAGCATGTTCTTTTAACAATATGAGAGTATCCATACTACCCAAAGCAAGTTATGGATTCAATGCATTGCCTATCAAAGTATTGGTGACATATTTCACAGATATGGAACAAATATTTCACAAATTTATTTAGAACCATAAATGACCCCAAATACTGGCAGCAATTTTGAGAAAGAACACAGTTGGAGAAATCACAAATTTGGCATCAAACAATATTACAAGGCCATGGTAATCAAAAGAGTCTCATAGTGTCATAAGAACAGACATAGATCAATGGAACAGAATAGAGATCCCAGAAATAAGCCTAAAACTCTACTGGCAATTAATATTCATCAAAGAAGGCAGAAACATAAAATGCAGTGAAAATAATCTCTTCAAAATATGGTGCTGGGAGGTCTGCATTGTTATATGCAAAAACTGAAACTCAACCACCAACTTACACCATGCACAAAACTAAATTCCATATGGATAAAAGATTTAAATAACTCACAACCCCATAAAAGTCCTACAGGAGAACATAGGCAGGAAAATTTCAGATATTCCACATATCAATATTGTCACCAATATGTTCCCTAGACCAAGGGCCATAAAGGAAAGAATAAACAAATGGTACCTCATCAGAAGAAAAACTTCTGAATGGATAAACAAAGCATCAGCAAAGTGAAAAGGGAACCAACTGTATGAGAAAACATAGTTTCCCAGGATACCTCAGACAAGGGTTTGATCCCAAAAGTATATTTCATCCTTTTTTTGTTTTTTAAGTTATTTTATTGTTGTTCAAGTACAGTTGACAATTTAATAAAATGGAATTTTTTTAGAAAACTCACCATTTCAAGGTTAAACCAGTAAGAATTATATAAGCATAACAACACAGTTACCAGCAACAAATTTGAAGAAGTAATCACAACACCCAAAGAACAAAAGCCCGGGATCGGATAGATTTACAGGGGAATTCTAACACTTATTTTAAATTAATTAATAAATTATAGACATACACTTCCAAATTTAATTTACAAGCCCAACATTACTCTGATACCAAAACTACACAAAGATACTAGAGAGAGAGAGAGAGCGCGTGTGTGTGTGTGTGTGTGTGTGTTATAGTCCCATATTGTAGATAAAGGTCCAGGCCAAAGTTCTCAACAAAACAGTAGCAAACCAAATTTAATAACAGTTTTAAATGATTATGCATCCTGATCAAGTGTGAATTTTACCACTTATGCAAGAATGGCTCAACATCCACAAACAATCAGTTCCATCCATCACACTAAAACCCCTAAATAAGAATCATATGATGATTTGAGAGCTACAGGAAAACCCTTTGAAAAACTAAATATTCATTACAGATAAAATTTTTTTCAAAAGAATGCTAGTAGAAGGAAGGATCTCAGCTTGATAAAGGCTACATATGACAGCCTTGCAGCTAACATAATACTCAGTTGTAAAATAATGAAAACATTTTAAAGATCAAAACCATGTCAACAATGTCTACTCTCATTACTGTTTTCAGTATAATAATGAAATATTTAGACATGGCAGTCAAAAAAGAAAAATAAATAAAATGCACGTAAATAAAAAACTGTCAGCATTTATAGATGTCATGATATTTTATACAGAATTTATTTTTTCTTTTTTTTTATTGTTGTTCAAGTACAATTTTCTTCATTTTCCCTCTACCACTTTCCACAGCCCAATGACCCCACTTCCCACTCTCAATCGTACCCTCCTTGGGTATTGTCCATGTGTCCTTTATATCTGTTCCTGAAGACCCTTCCCCCTATTCCCCTCCATTACCTCCTCCCACCTTTCCTGTGGTGTCTTTTTTTATTAGGTTGCACTTAACAGAGAGATCATATGATATTTGTCTTTCACCTTCTGGCTTATTTCACTTAGCATTATACACTCCAATTTCTTCCATACTGTCTCAAAGGGTAGGAGCTCCTTATTTCTTTCTGTTGCATAGTGCTCCATTGTGTAAATGTACCATAGTTTTTTAATCAATTCATTTACCAATGAGCACTTTGTTTACTTCCAGCTCTTGGCATTGTGAATTGTGCTGCTATGAACATTGGGGAGCACAGGTTCTTTAGAATTGGTGTTTCAGTTTTCTTAGAGTATAATCCCAGTAGTGGAATTATGTAGTCAAAAGGCAGTTCTATTTATAGTTTTCTGAGGAAATTCCATACTGTTTTCAACAGAGGCTGAACCAGTCTGCATTGCTACCAACAGTGCACTAGGGTTCCCTTTTTTCCACATCTTCCTGTTTAAGTTTTTTAATTATTTCATTGTTTTTCTATTACAGTTGTCTGCCTTTACCCCCTACAACTGCCATCAAAACCCAGACAAGTCCAACTCCCTCCCTTGCATACACATCCTGTTCAATACTTACTGTTTATTGATTTGTTTATGATGACCATTGTCACGGGTGTAAAGTGTTATTGTGGTTTCCATTTCCATCTCTCTGATGGTTAGTGATGCTGAGCATCTTTTCATGTGTCTCTGCGCCCTCTGTACGCCCTACTTGTAGAAGTGTCTTCAAGTCTTTTGCCCATTTTTTAGATGGGTTGTTTGTCCTCTTTGAGTAGACTCATGTGAATTTTTTATATATTTTGGAGATCAAACCCTTTTCCAAGGTATTATTGGCAAATATGTTTTCCCATACAGTTGGTTCTCTTTTCATTTTAATGCCGTTTTCTTCAGCCATGCAGAAGACTTTTCTTTTTTTAATGAGATCCAATTTCTTTATACTTCCCTGTATGTCCCTTGCTCTAGGGGACATATTGGTTGAAATAGTGATACATGGAATATATGAGATTTTAGTGTGTATGTTCTCCTCTAGGACTTTTATGGTGTAAGGTCATATATTTAAGTCTTTTATTCACCTTGAATTTGTTCTGTGTATGGTGTACATTGGTGAATGAGTTTCATATTCTTGCATGTATCTGTCCACGTCTCCCAACACCATTGTTGAAGATGCTCTTGTTACTCCTTCATATGCTGTAGCCTGTTTTGTCAAATATTAATTGACCACAGAGACTTGGGTTCAAGTCTGGGCTTTCTGTTCTGTTCCACTGCTCTGTCTCTTCTTATGCCTGTAACAGAGTATTTTGATTACAGTGGCCTTGTAATATTATTTGATATCAGGTATTATGATCTGTCCTACTTTGTTCTTCCATCTCAAAATAGCTGCAACTGTTCAGGGTCATTTATGGTTCCATATACATTTTTGAAATGTTTGTTCTATACCTGTGATATATGTCATTGGTATTATAATAGTGATTGCATTGATTTATCAATTTTGTTTATCCCAGGGAAAACACCCACCTTGTCTAATTCCCAAGTGATTTGGTAGAATTCCAACAATTCATTACTGTTCTACCAGACAGAAATATACTTGGGGATGAAAGTGATCTGTTTCCTTCATATTCATTTCAACATTCACAAAAGTGTTTTGTGCAAATCAGGTAGTAGGCTGTACCTGAACGTCTTAGTGAGCTATGTATTGCTGCTGGATATAACACATAGTAGAAAACCCTACTACAGAAGCCTATGCTCCTTCAAAGATCACATAGTCCTGTGCTAGCATTCACTCATTTGCTGACATAAAATAATTTCAGTAGCTCTTTTGCTCTCATAAAATCTACAGAATTGGTAGTTTAGAATGACCATTCTTTCGATCTTCTCTTGAAATGAGTACATTGATAAGGCATTAAACAGTGTAGGTGGTTTTTGTTGAAAACCTGCTTCACGTAAATCATTTTATTCCTGAGTGATTGTGAGGAGTGCAAAGTCTTCACTACTGTGTTATCTGTGTGGAATGCACTTGGTGCCCCCAAAATATACTTTTATGTTCATATGTACTTAGACATTCACAAACTTGTAGAATCCAAGTTACTTAGTACAGCATATATGCTTTTCTTAGTTAGGCAATGCTTTTCTCCTAGAAGGAATACATTAGAGAAAACTGGTGTAGAAGCTTACTCTTTTTCATAGATGACATAGTCCAATGCATGTGTTCACTCATTTGCTGAGAGAAAAGAGATGCAGTAGCTCTTTCACAATCAAACTTACCAATGAAAGTGACATTTCAGAAAAAAACTGCAACAGAAGTGCTAAAAACAGTACTTATTACCAGAGACACACTTCATTTCAACTTCTACTGAAATGAGTAGTTTGACCTAAAAATCTCCTAACAGTATATAAGAATATAATTAATCTGAAGCCACACCTACACAACTTGCCCAGAATAAGCCCTGCTCACCACTTGTTGTCTTTAAACTTATTACAGATTTTCCACATCTATTTATGTTCCAGCTGACACCAGCCTTGCTCACATTTCTGCAATCCAACTGATGAGCTGTCTTCCAACAGATGCCAGTCCCATCTGTCTTATTCCAGATCTGCCTCTGTTCTTACAATGTTTCTTCACACACCTCTTTTTTTGAAAAGCTCGACACCAGGGATCATGAGTGTTAAGGAATACCAGTGCTTCTGTCAGAACACCTATTCTGACAGAAGACTGACCTGACTCATGGAGACTTACAGAGAAGATGCCCCAGAGAAACACACTGGAGATTCTTTCAGTTTTCTAAGACTGGGTCTTATTTATGGCTTCAGCTCTTTTCAGCTTTCTTCCTGGGACAGCCACCATTTCTCTGGTTACTGGCACCTGGGACGTACTACTAACTTCTCCATTCTCACTGAAGTCTCACAACTTTCATGCCGTATCTATGAAATTCAAAATGACAAAGTGTAGCAACACAGAAATTTTTACCAAATTCCTCATAGATGACACAGCTTTGATCCATCACAGAGCCACATCCACAGCCTACAGTGTCTTCAAATGTACACCACATATAAATATTTTTGAAGACTAAGGAATAGCAAACAGTAAGTGTGCATTTGCATTGGGCTTTTCAAGTACAGTAACTATTGACATTCTATGTCAAGTATGCTTGTTCTCTGTGGCTGTCCTCTGAATCACAGAATATTCATTAGCATCCTGTCCTCTACCTCCCCCAAATTCCTGTAGCCCCACATCATCTGATATAGATATAAAAAAGAAGAAACAGAGAAACAATGAGAGACAAAACAAGAGATTGAAACAAAATCAAATGAGAAAAACTAAACAGAGTAAAAAAGGTGGCATTATCTTTAAGTATATCTTGTGTGTGATTTCTCATCACCTTGGGTGTTGTGTGTTGTGGAGGATCTGGTTGGTAACCACTTACTGGTGACACAAAGATGTACATATCAGGAGGCAGGGCCTTCTGAGAGCCAAATAGGTGACTGCCCACCAGGTGGGCCTATATCATGCACAAAGTATAACAGGATAACAGTATGTTGTATGAAATAAATAACATCTTTGTCTTTTTAATTTTAACCTCTTTAAGGGGAAGAGTTAAAAATGTGACCCAGTGCTGCATGCCCCTCTCAGGATCACACTGCTGAAATTCAAGCTTAGCCCCTTCTTGTAATTTTGCCATCTCTGTGTTTGCATCAAACATGTGTAACAATGGCCCACAGATGTTATAGGTTTTTGTTATATGCACCTAACAATGTCTCTAGGAATTAGTTGCTTGCATCATTTCCATTGTGCAGCTATGGTTACTCAGGAGAGTCCAGAAGATACACAGATTATGCAAGAAATTAAATGAATCAGGATTCATAGGTCTAACTGCAGCTCTCTCTCCTGAAAGATAGGACTCTGGTTTCACTACTGAGAAGCTATGGGGAGTTCTGTGATGGAAATCTTTGTATATTTATGGAAGTGTTGTAAGTGAGCAGGTGAAAACCTGAGTGGTTTACAGGTCTTTTAAAGGAAAAGCCCTGTGGAATAGAATGTTGCAAGTTGTTACTTCACTTCTTTGGTAACCGAACAATACAGATGTTAGAACTCTGGTAATTAGGCACCCACATTTCTGAGACTGGCCCCTATTATCTTACTTGAGTGAAGAGAGTTGAGAGAGCAGGATGTTTTCCCATCATCTCCAGAATTTCTTAGACTTTGGTATTTGGAATTCCTCTACTAAAACTGTTTCAGTCACTACAGACAGTGGCTCTAACCTCTTCTTTAAGGCCTGAGGTCAGTCAGCAGTGTGGAGTCTCTGGTCAGTTATGGCAGCCTAGGACAGACCTACCGAGGTAACACCATGACTGTGATCCCATGTGGGAATCTTACCAGTCCCTGCCACTTCTCCTGCTCCTGTGTGTTGGAGTGGATGAAACTTCAAGTAATTGTTTACAGCTTTCTTTAGTGATTCTTATCTATAGTGTCAGTTAAAAACCTTTTTATGAAGTTTTGTTTGTCTTTCCTGCTTGACAAGTTACAAGAAGCTTGTAAATTTTAAACATTCTCAAAGAATTAGCACTTACTTTTATTAGCATTTTCTTTGTAGTCCGATTTTATTTATTTGTGCTTTGATATATGTTATATTTATTTTTCAAAATGAATTGTTATTTTGCCTGTTCAGGAATAAATTTAAATTTTTTTTCATATTTTCTCCTGTTGAGGTAGTCCTGAAAGATATAAATTTTCTTCTATAAATGCTTTTGTCATCTCTCAGATTTAGTTAACTTGTTTTCCTATTTGCGTATGTCTCATAGTAGATTCTGTGGGGTTTCTTTGTATCTTTATTGTTTAAAAAAGTGTTGGTTAATCCTGCACTACTTGTGTTATTTTTTTTTATATTTGATTTCAGGTTTCTAACAATTAGGGTCAGATAATATGGTAGGTATCATTTTATGTGTTTTAAACTTATTGGGACTGAACTTGTTGCCTAGTACCAGATTTATCTTAGAAAGTGTTCCATGTACACAAAAATATGCATAAAATGTTGTTTTTCTTTAAATGGTCTATTAAAATCTTTAATATCAGTCTGGTCCAATGTTATAGATTAGATCATTAGTATCATTTTAAATATTATTTACTCTCAACTGAAAATATATTTTTCATTCATTTTAGCAAGTAATGAAGGGAAACAGAAGAAGGTGGAGAGAGTGAGACAGAGAGAGTTGAAGAGAAATACTGATGTGAGAGACATACATTAATCAGTTGTCTTTCCTGTGCACCTTCAGGGGGATCAAACCTGCAAAATAGGTATGTATCCCAACCAACGGAACTCACAATCTTTTGGTGCAACACTTAAACCAATTGGGCCACCTGGCCAAGGAGAGTTCTTAAATGGCTCACATTACAGTATTTTAAAAATAAGAACTATACTTGCCCAACAGTAAAAAAATAAATAAATAAAGTAAAAAAAAGCATTAAGAAGGAACTCATACCATATTTAACTTTGATGGGAAACACTAGGTGACTTCACTTTGTGTGATGGGCACAACAAGTATATAGCATTATAGCATTATACACTTGAAACATTTATAATTTTAATAAGAAATGACACATCAATATATTTAATTAAAAATGTAGAAAATAACCTTTTGAGGTGTTTTTTAATCATGTTCCTACAAATGAGAATACAAACAACTTCTGCATGTTAAGTTTTCATTCCTTAACAGGAGCAGATTCAAGTTTGAATGTGAAATTCTCTGCCCACCAGTATTTCCTATTTCCCAATGGTGTAGTAATTAAGTTCAGAGAGAGTAAAAAAATACCTTGATAATAGGAAATGAGGTATTCTCATCAGGGTTCTCTCATCGGTCTTTGTACAACTAACTGTGTGGAGCTTACTTCATAAATTCAGGCCGTAAGTTCTCTGTATGGCACAGGTCAGTGATGGTAAATTTGAGGGTGGAGGGCAGCAAGTCTAGGCCAACTGCTTCAGTGGGGAAGAAAAGAGGAGATCACACCTTCAGAATGGCTCAGTCCAAGTGTAGGGTTATGCCCGGCCCTTCTCATGCACACTTACACGCTCTCTCCAAATCCATCTCCTGTAGACATATGAAGAATTTATTATGGACACAAAATCAATTAATTTTGTACATGGTCTTGTGACCCATCTTTCAGGTCAGCATTTGGAAATGCATCTAAATGCACAGAAGGCTATGAAGATACCATTTGTGTCATATAAAAAGGAGACGTCAATGATGTCTAAGGTGACTGATATTTTGACTAAAACTAAAGCCCAGAATTGTGTCCACTTGTTTCACTGTGTTATGCTAAATGAGTTAAAACAAGTCTGGAGGTAACAGGTGTATCTTATGCATTCTTGCAAAAGGGATTAATCCAAATTTATCCCAAGTATATGTCTTGGCCAAGAACTTCATTGCCACTTTCAAAAATCCCTAATTTGGCCACAAATAAGACAAGAAACAAGACCCCATGGATGAAATCTCAGAATATATGACAGGTAGCTTTCAATGTGCATTTCCAGATCAGAATGTTAGGTCTGTGAAGAAACAGACAGATGGCTTTTCAATTGTGAGTAGAAATTCATAGACCTGCACAGTGACAGTGACTCCAATTGTATCTTCTGGAGAATGAAACACCAGAGAAGTAACCTGTCATGGCTGGTGTTATTCTACATTAATTTACTGTATCTCCTTTTCATATAAGCCAATGAAAGCCCACGGCAATGAGGGGATATTCCCAACACACAATCTGGAGGTGAGCAGAGTCAGTTTTTGTTGAGAAGATGCCTGGTGTTCTCATAGCAAAATGTTGCACAGAGATTTGTTGAATGGTATTGAATGTCATATAGGTGATTAGATAGCTACATAGAAACTCAGTACCATAGACAATGTGGAACACTTCTGGTGGACCCTGGAGGGCAGAACCCTCCTTATGGACAAGGGATTGTCATTTTAATACCCAGAGAATCTGGAAGGGATATACTGTAAACATCACCATGAACCACCAAAGAATTAGCATCTTGAGCTCATCCCAAAACTGACTTTCAGAACATGTGTGGCGGGACAGATGGACACAAAGTTAAAAGGATTGAGTTTTAAATATATAATTTGAATTTAATGGGCGAAGGAGGATTATCCAATATGACTATTAGGAATTTTTTAGATATATTAAGAGTTTGTAATTATAAGCATTGCCCCAAAAGTCTACAACAAAACCAGAATTTTCTGAACTGTTCTTGTTTCCTTGCTTTCTTTACAGTCCTGGAAATTGCCTAGCAACACAATCATTGTTAACAGCATGAGGATTCATGTTTATCATGAGCAATCTATTTGTTTTGTTCTTCACAACTTAGAGAAGGAATCTATTGTTTGGGACTTACAGTGCTATCAGTGTCTGAGTATGAAACTAAAAGTACCCTTTTGGGGCTCCGAGTGTGTTTCACTCCAGTAACACAGTAATGAAGAGTTTCCACTCCTCTGAAGCACCTGGGAACAAAAATATCTCTTAAGAGCAGGTTTTCAACACAAGCCATCCACACTGTTGAACACCTTATCAGTGGACTCATTCAGTAGATGATGAAATGAGTGGTGTCTCAAATACTAGGCACTGTCATCAGCATTCTGTTGAAGTATCTTTCTGAAATATCACTTTTGTGATACATTTGATAATGAAAGAGCTACTGAAATCACTTTTCTTTACTCAAATGAGGGAATGTATATGTAAGGGTCTGTCATCTTTGAAGTAGAATAAGCTTCCTCAGTACTGTCTCCTCTAAAGTAAACTTTCTAATACAAAATCATAGGGAAGCTAAGACAAGCATATAGTCTGTAGCAACTGACTTGGACAAAACAGTTTTGTGTATGTCAAAACGAATATGAAGCTACCTGTCCACAATCTATCACTGAGGGCATTTTGCTCTGATACAAAGGTGATGAATTGTTTGAACCCTTCCAATTACTCAGGAACGAGCATGTCTAGTATGAGGCAGTTTTAAGCAAACTCCACCTAAGTGTTTATAACAATCTGTCAATGTACTCATTGCAGTTGAAGTTCAAATGAAAGGTGTCCCCAGTAAAACGTCCTGTTTTTAGCACTTCTGTTGAAGTATCTTTCAGAAATAACACTGTCGTGGCAGGTTTGATAACAAAAGACTACTGATATCACTTTCCTGTCCTCAAATGAGTGAATGGATGAATAGGTCACTTTCATCTTAAAAGTAGAATAAGCTACAGCCAAACAGTTTCTTCCATAGTATTATTTCTTGTAAAAAAAGCATACATGAGCTAAGACATGCATATACAGGTTAAAATATGACCCATATATGCATGCCTGGTCTAGGTAAGCAGGTAGGTTTGTCTCTTTATGCTACCTGTTCAGCATAAAATCTGTCTTGGTGTGGGTGAAGATATGAATCAGCAGAGTAGTCTACTTTAGCCAGGGCTAAGATTCTTGTTTATTTATTTAAAGTATTTGCATGGTGAACAAAGAAAAATACTTCTGGTTCTTGTAGTGAGAGTAAAAAGAAATAAGAATAAAAAATTTTAAAAAGGGATAAAAATTCTTTTTCAATTGTCCATTACCACTTCTTTCAATATATTTCCACATCTTATGCCATGTTTATTTATCCCAACTATAGGAACAGAAATTATCCCCAAAGTAGATTAACAATGATTAAAGTTGTAAAACTTACTGTGACTGGTCATGTTTACCCTGTTTGGTTTAGCTAATTGAAAATCAAGGTGGAATCTCTGTCTAGATATATTCTGTATTGTATGACATTTTCAGAATCCTAAAAAATTATGTACTCTTCAATTTTCAAAATATTTTTTTTATTTTTGAGACTAAGAGAACAAATATCCTGTGTATTACAAAAACAGGTAAACAATCCTAAATAGTGACCTAATTAAGATTATTTCATAATTAATTAATGTTCCCTATTTAGCCATTGTTTCTCTTAATCTTTACCAACCCCAAGAGGAGGAAATGAGCAGACAGCAAAGGTAAAGATCTGGGTGCTCCCAGCTGTTTCTCTTGGAAGACATAATATTCAAGCCTTTGAAGAAGTAACTGTAATCTTGCACTTTTGCTTGCCTAATATCAAGAACTTTGCAATGACCTATGCAAAACAAGTGTCCACTTAAGGGACCTTCAGAAGATTTTCTTAGCAAAGAAAATTGTGTACAAGTTGTACTTAATTAGGGGTTAGATAGTCCAGCTGAAGGAAGTAGGGCTGGATTGGCTGACTCACAGCAACCTAAATTGATACTCACAGAAGAGCACAGTGGAAGAAAGGGAGCAAAAGCAAGACAATGGTTTAATTTTCCATTTACTAAGATTAATTTTTGAAATGTAATTCTGAACCCCCAAGAATGATTAAAATTATTCTATGTCTCATTCCAACTTAAACCTTAAATGAATTGTATTTCATTAGGTTCTTGGTAGATACTTTTTTTTTTAAAGATTTTATTTATTTATCTTTAGAGGGGAAGGGAAGGAGAGAGGGAGAGAAACATCAATGTATGGTTGCCTTTCGTGTGTCCCCTGCTGAGAACTGGCCTGCAGGGGACTGGCCTGCAACCCTGGCATGTGCCCTGACTGGGAATCGAACCGCGATTGTCTGGTTCTCAGACCCGGGCTCAATCCACTGAGCTACACCAGCCAGGCTTGGTAGATACTTTTTTACTAGGATAGCCATCTATTAGTGTGAACATCAATAGGCTTCCCCCACCTCTGCAGGTGGAGCCCAGTTTCTTTTTTAAAGTACTACTCATAAATTAAGTTATTTTGCTCTGTAGAAAAAGTTTAGAGTGCTGTCAAATAATTTTTTTTGGAACAAGTAATTTTGGTTTTTTTATAGGACAATTATACAGAGTTTTAGGAAGTTAAAAAAAAAAGGTGGTAAAAAGTCACCTAGTATGAGTCCACAGGCCAATGTTAGGTGAAGAATGTATGATTTGGCTGATAGAAAGTTAGTTCGATACATAATACTAATAAATATGTCATTCTAATGTTGATGAGTGCATCAACATTAACTAATTAGGTCTCCTTTGTCCCAGAGGTAATGGAGGTTACTAAGTCCAGCCATACAATATTACTTGCTTTTCCTAAAGAAGTAATACTGATTCATGCCTCCCTACCTTTGAACATACTGCTCTCTTTCCTGGAAGGTCTTTTCCTCCCTTCTTAATCTACCTACTACTTGTCTTCTATCAAATATTTGATGACTCAAACCCCAAGCCCCCATTTTCTCCCCTCAAAAGTATTGACGAAGTTGTAGCCTAAAGAAACTGACTTCAGTTTCTTTGAGGAAAGTAGGCTTTTTAAAAATAAATTCACTGAACCACTATGGCCTTGGTGAAGCCACTTCTTTTAATGGATATCCAGGGTACTGTACCAAGCTCAGAAGTTCTGTTTCAAATTGTTCATAAGCTAGGGAAGACAATAGCGATAACTAATTTACCTCTTATAGGAAATGCACAGTACATTTTTGGACAATGTGAGATTTATATAACAGACTATGTACAGTGTCCATAATGGAAGAAATTACAGTTGACAGTGTCTGGGAAGAAATTACAGTTGTCAGTGTCTGAGTGAACCTCAATTCCTGATGCTGCTGAATCAGGGAGGAGGAAATAGGGCAGGAAGACAAGAGTAAGTGGTATTTGACCTAGATTCTGAAAGACAAGGCTGATATGTACCTTGGGGCGATGTTAAAAGTAACTAAGCCTGTCCAGGCCAGTGTGGCTCAGTTGGTTTGAGCATTATCCTACAACTGAAAGCTTGTGGGCTCAATTAGTGGTCAGGGCACATACCTGGGTTGTGGGTTCTTAGCCCAGGTTCAGGCACAGACCATCCTGGGTCTTGGTGCATATGGGAGACAACCAAGTGATGTTTCTCTCCCTCTAAAAGCAATGAGAAAAGTCCTTGGTTAAGAATTAAAAAAAAAAAAAGATAACCAGAGCAGAGCCTGACAGTAGTTAAAGCTGTAAAAACAGATTTTATTAAGAAACTATTAGCCCTGGCTGGTGTAGCTCAGTGGATTGAGCGCAGGCCTGTGAACCACACGATCGTGGTTCGATTCCCAGTCAGGGTACATGCCTGGGTTGCAGGCCAGTTCCCAGCAGGGGACTCATGAGAGGCAACCACACAATGATGTTTCTCTCCTTCTCTCCTTCCCTTCCTCTCTAAAGATAAATAAAATCTAAAAAATAAAAAAAAAACTATTAAAGACTTCCGCCAAGATGGAGGCATAGGTGGAAGCACTGTGCCTTCTCTCAAAACCAAGTTTAAAAACAACAAAGTTTTAGCAACAAACACGCAGCCAAACCACAGAAAGTTGAACTATATGGAAGTCTGACGACAACAACAAACCTTCAGCCAAACCAGTAAGAGGGACAGAGCCAACAGCAGAGTGGGGTCAGGCACCAGCAGCCGTGGGCGGATCCCAGGTGTGGCATAACAGCAGACAGACCCACTGAGGGCACAAGGCGGTGGACCCACTGAGGGCTGACAACGGTCACACATTCATGCGCAGACAAACCAGTGAAGAAGCAAGCAGTGAGACAGACCGTGCAGGCCCCAGTGGCGGGAAGCGGCAGAGGGGACCGCCATTGTCTCTCTCTGACCCCGCCCCCACATATAGCATCACAAACCAGCAACCTGGGTGGCCCCACCCTGGTGAACACCTAGGGTGCCTCTCCTCATACGTAACAGGCACAAACAGATCAAAACATGGCTCAAGAACAACTCAGAGCCCCAGAGCCGATAAATCTAAGGGACGAAGAGATAGCCAAACTTTCAGATGCACAGTTCAAAACACTGGTGATCAGGATGCTCACAGAACTGGCTAATTTTAGTCACAAATTAGAGGAACAAATGAAGGCTAAACTAATTGAAATGAATGGAAATGCACAGGAAACCAATAGTAATGGAAAGAAAACTGGGACTCAAATCAAAGGAGTGGATGAGAAAGAGGAAAAAAATGACCAAATACAAAAGGATGAAGAAACGAGAATTCAAAAAAATGAGAGACTTAGGAACATTCGGGACATCTTTAAATGCTCCAACATCCGAATTATAGGGGTATCAGAAGAGGAAGAGGAACAGCCACGAGTGGAACACTTATTTGAACAAATAATAAAGGAGAATTTCCCCAATCTGGCAAAGGAAATAGACTTCCAGGAAATCCAGGAAGCTCAGAGAGTCCCAAAGAAGTTGGATCCAAGAAGGAACACACCAAGGCACATCATCATTACATTAGCCAAGATTAAAATGAAGGGGAGAATCCTAGAAGCAGCAAGAGATAAGGGGACAGTCACCTACAAAGGAGTTCCCATCACACTGTCAGCGGATTTCTCAAAAGAGACCTTACAGACAAGAAGGGGCTGTAAACAAGTATTCCAAGTCATGAAATCCAGAGACCTACATCCAAGATTGCTCTACCCAGCAAAGTTTTCATTTAGAATGGAAGGACAGATAAAGTGCTTCTCAGATAAGATCAAATTCAAGGAGTTCATCATTACCAAGCCCTTATTATATGAAATTTTAAAAGGACTTACCTAAGAAAAAGAAGATAAAAAAGATGAACAGTGAAAAGACAGCAAACTCACAGTTATTAACAACCACACCTAAAACAAAAGCAAACTAAGAGGACAGCTAGATCAGGAGCAGAACCATAGAAATGAAGATCTCATGGAGGGTTAGTAACAGGGGAGTGGGAGGAGGAGAAGGGGGGAGAAGGTACAAAAAGTAAGTAGCATAGATGGTAGATAGAAAATAGATAGGGGGGAGGGCAAGAATAGTAGGGGAAATATAGAATCTAAAGAACTTGAGACACATGGTCCTAAACTAAAGGGGGGGAATGGTGGGGGGGGGGAGTATGCAGGGTGGAGGGGAATGAAGGGGGGGAATAGAACAACTGTAATGGCATAATCAATAAAGTATATTTTAAAAAAAGAAACTATTGAAATAGGGGAAAACAGCCTGCCTCAATTCTCCTGTTGCAATACTTTCTGATAAAATCTATTTTTACATTTCTAACAATTGTTTGGCCCTTGTTTTCTTTAAGGAGGGAGAAGGTAGTTTCAGACAGTGGCAAAAGAATGAACAAATGCAAAAAGGAATGAAGATACTTAGGGAGTAGTAATCCCAAAAAAGTTGAGTAGTTAAAGAAAACAAGAATTCTCTATAGTCAGAGATAGAATACTGTTGAGGAAGTGCTGGAAAATGAGGGAAAGGAGGCTTTTTTTAGTAAATAGTGGAGCTATTTGGTGATGATTAGAAAATAAAGTTTTCATTCATGGGAGCTCGAATGGGAAAAGTTTGAATGAGACTCCTTGGAAAGTTATGAAAGGAAGTTTGGACTTCATTCTGTAGAGCCAATTAGGACTTTTTCAGAAGTGGTACAGTATTTTATGAGTGATTTCATCTCCATAGATAATAGGCTGGAATGGCATGAAGCATCCCCTTTCCAGGCCCTAGTTTACTCATTTATATTAAGAAAAGGCTTGGGGGGAGCCCTGGCTAGTGTAGCTCAGTGGATTGAGCACAGGCCTGTGAACCAGAGTATCCCCGTTGGATTCCCAGTCAGGGCACATACCTGGGTTGCAGGCCAGTTCCCAGCAGGGGACTCATGAGAGGCAACCATACATTGATATGTCTCTCCCTCTCTCCTTCCCTTCCCCTCTAAAGATAAATAAATAAATAAATCTTAGAAAAGGCTTGGGCCATTTGCCACCTTAGGTCTCTCCCGACCTTGACAGCCAGCTTCCCAGGTACCTCTGACTTCCTGCAATCACCTAAGCCCGGTGCCTCACTCCCTTCTTATCTTGGTGCAGTTGCCACATTCTCTAGCCTCTGCCTTACTTATACGCTTTTCAGGTGAGTGTGGGTACACGAGGGAAACGTGCAGTAAAACGAGTCTCTCCTCTCCGGTCCTTCACCGCAGGCAGCACCACGTGGGTGGCACGCCAAGGTGCAGGGAAAGAAGTTGTCAGTAGCCTTTCTGGCCTAGGCTGACCCTCCCCGCTGCCAAGTCATCACGGGAGAACAGGAGAACACCCCTCGCGCGTCTCTGACTCGCCAACAAAACCTGTCGGCCTCCGCAGCCACCAGGCTCCACCGCGACGCTTCGTAGGGCCGGAAGGCTGGACTTGGACAGCTAATCTTCTTCTACAGATGCCGAAGGCCCATGGTCCCACCGCCATAAAGCAAGCGAAGCCAAAGGGCGGCTTTCAGTGGGAGCTGGTTGGGGACCACTACGCCAGCGTCACGTGAGGCTGCCGGGAGCACGTGATACGGAAGGCCCGCCCCTTGCTCCCTGTCTCTCTCACCGCCCCTAGACTGGCCTTGGGCGCTGCGGCCCGCTAGCGTTACTTCCGCCAGCCAATCCTCAGAGGTTCCCAAGGCGCTCCCGGGGGGTGGGCTCGGCTGGCGGCAAGGGGCAGTGGCTGGCCTTCCAGGTAGCCGGTGAGTGCGCACGCGAGCTCTCAAAGGTCGCTTTCATCCCTTCCCTTCCCTTCCCTGCGTCTCATTCCCCACGGGCCGGGCCGGCGTGCCCAGTTGCTTTTGCTCCCTCCCGCTTTTCCTCAGGCTGCGGGTTCTGGTCCTTCGACTCCGCGTAGTTAGCACCTTAGCTAGCGTTTGTTTCTTCGTCCTACGAGGAGGAAACGGGTGGGAACAGGCTAGGGGAAGTTTTCTTTGCTCCTTCTCGTTTTTTAGCTACAGGGACGCGGTTTTGCTTCTAGCTCAAGTCTGTCGCTGCTCTGGTTGTTGTTTTGCGAGAGCTACCTCCTTTGGCCCTCATCATCTGCGATCGCCTTTCCTCTAGATGTTAGCACCGCCTCCTTCGCCTCCGCAGGGGAGAGTAGTGGTATTCAGACCGTATTCTTCAGTTTCCCATTCCCCCACAGCATGGAACTCCATAAAAGGCTCTTCACAGAGTAGACATCTTTATCCAGGAGTGCGGTTAACTGAGTGAAATGACATTTTTCTTGTCCTGCCTCAGATAAACTACCTGTTGTGTTTAAGATAACCATCGAGGCACGGTCCTTCAGCTTTTGTAAGTGGCTTTTTGCTTATGTTTATTTGCGTGTGAGACACTCCGAAGTCATCTGCTGCAGAACTCTGCAGTTAGGGATCACAATTTTATAAAGCAATATTATAATAATGCTTTTAAAACAACAAATTCATTCTTATTTATCTTTGGCCTATTCTTTTTGGGGGGAGGATTACAGCCCTTGGAAGCAGAAACTGAGTTTCTGAAACTGATGTGCATTGTGAAATTAGAACATCAAAACATCAAAGTATATAATGCTGAAAGGAATGAAAAATGATTTAACCCTGATGTTAGTTTATTATGTGGTTTAAACTGTACAAAGTATCCATTTGAAGTGAGCACTGGGTGAATTTCACCTCTTTGAACTGCCTTCAGGGTTGGGTATATAGCTGTGCATTAGATTCTCTGTGGGATGGAGATTTTTTTTTTAATCTTTACCCAAGGACATTTTTTTCATTGCTTTCAGAGAAAGAGGAAGGGAGAAGGAGGTAGAGAGAGAGAGAGAGAGAGAGAAACATCCATTGGTTGCCTTCTATGCTCCCTGCCTGGGGATCAAACCAGCAACCTGGTGTGTGCCCTGATGGGAATCGAAGCCTCAATCCTTGGTCTCTGGACAATCCTCCAACCAACTGAGCCACATTGGCCAGGACTGATATCTTTAAATCTATTTTATGAATAGGAGTCAATCAGTCTATCCTTGTAGTCTTTTTTTTTATAAAGAGGAAAGATATTAGTCATTTAACATTTTTCTTGCACAGTGATTATGTGTGTGATCCAAATGATCAAGTTCTGGGAGCTTCAGAAAATAGCCATAAAAACCAAAGCTATGAAGTTCTCAGCTTTAAAAAAATTCTTTTAAAAATTTAGAATTAAAGAGTACCTGCATGTTCCAACCAGAGTTTGGCTCCATCAGCTCAAGCTGGAAAGCCTGAGACACTGTCCTACTTTATCTGAAAGTCATAGTGCTGATAAAACTGAAGGGAAGTCAAAGATCTTTATTATTACTATACTATTCCTTTGTGTACTACATTCAGTAAGTCAGGCTTTGGGCTTGGAGGCTTGAGCTTAGATGAAGAGTGAGACCACGGAGAGACCCTAGTTAAGTTCCCCCAGTGCCTATGACCTCATGACTAACCCCAGCTGTGTCCAGGTAAAACAAAATTGAGAGGAACAATGCATTGCTGTTGTTTTAAGCCACTGAGTTTTGGGGTATTATATTACTAAGCAAAAGATAAGTGAAGCAACTAGCGCTTTGTGCCACAAAATCCTTGGTTTAAATCTGGCTCACATATAAGTCAGTTCCAAGATGTGATCCCTGGTATGCAGCAGTGTGCTTTAATGATAAATGTCTAAATTAATTAAATATATAAGGATATACTTACTGAATTAGTTAAACTAAACTGGCTGTATTTCATACCCTACAAGGTAACTGACAGTAAAAAGTCATTTTCTTTCATGTAATTGGTTATTATTTGTATGTGATTGTTATTATCAGTGTTAAATTGTTAATGGTTTGTGATATAATTCTCTGACATGTTTTAAAGGAATGACCCATTTTTTAAAAGATTTTATATACTTATTTTTTAGAGAAAGGGAAAGGGAGGGAGAAAGAGAGGAAGAGAAACATCATTGTGAGAAATAACGTGAATCAGTTGCCTCTCTCACACCCCCAACTGAGGACCTGGCCTGCAACCCAGACACATGCCCTGACTGGGAATCCAAGTCTTTTGGTTCCCAGGCCAGCACTCAGTCCACTGAGCCACACCAGCCAGGGCAGAATTACCCATTATTTGAATGATGGATGTGTGATGTTTGTTGCATTTTGTCATTTGATGAATTTAGTACCTAATGATTATAGCTTAAGTCCTTACAGTAAGATCTGCTGCAGTGAACACATGTGCTTTGTTCTCAAGGGTTAAGGAGAGTAAATCTGATGCAAACTGTCATTTCTAATGTGTATGTTGTAGGATTTTTAAACACAAAAACAGTGGATTTTTCAGGAGTACTTCTGTCATTGCCTTTAAATGAAAAAAATCCTCAGAGAAGCTTCCCATTCCAATTCTGGTCAGATCAGTTTAAAACAAAACAAAACAAAACACTTCCCCAGAGAAGAAAATTTCACAGGATGTCAGATGAATAGGATTCTCACACTTCCAGTTTCCACTGGGCTGTCTCAGCATCTTTTTAGGTTTCCCTAGTGAGAACTCTTTATCATACTCCTGGTGACTGCTTTAGACCTCTCTACCTTTTTTTGCTGTTGCTTCATTCCACTTTCTATTGCTATCTATCCTCTTACTTTTAACAGGAAACTTTTTTTTCTTTCTTCACAGGGACTATAGCTGATCTCAAAAGAGAATGTGCCCAAATGCAAATCAAACCACAATGAGCTACCACTGCATACCCACTAAAATGACTATAATAAAAGGAAAGATAAGGGTTGGTCATGTTATGGAGAAATTGGAACCCTCATAAATTGCTGGTAGAAATAAAAAATTCAGACTCAGTAGAATGTGTGTGTATGTGTGTGTATAGAGAGAGAGAGAGAGGAAGGAATTGCCTTCAACTTCTGGTTCCCTAATCATTAAAGCCACTTTCATCCATATCTATCCTTTCCTTCTTCTCCTGTGTTTTAATGGAAGATTTCCCCCCTTTCTACAGCTTACCTACATTTTGCGTCAGATCCCATTTCCTATTACTTTCTCAGAAACCTCAGTATGTCTTCTTCTCTGTCTTTCTATTGTCTCCTTCCCATTAACATTTAAACATTTTTACATCTAACATGTTTAAAATAAAAAGACCACCCAAAATGTGGCCTTCACCTCCCACCTGTTTTAAAATTACTACCCTATTTCACTTTTTTCCTTCATAGTCAAACTTCTTGAACTTTAATATCCATTATTTCCTCTTCACCTTCCACATGCTCCTCATTCTGCCTGCATCAATCTGCCCTCATCCACCCACAACCTCTCTGAAACTATTGTAGGGGTTGCCAGTAAATCTTATCAAATCCAATTGACATTCCTTAGTCTTTACCTTATTTGGTCTTTCAGGAACACCCTGCACTGTTACTACCTTTGTGTGATGCTCACATCCCTAGGCTTCCATGACATTCTTCTGGTTTTCTTCCTACTCTGCCTGTTTCTTCACAGTCTCTTCCATGGAGTATCTGTTCTTGTCCCTTTGCTGTTGGAGTTTCTTAGACTCCAAGATCCTCTTCTCTTCTTACTCCATAAACTTTCCCCTGGATGATCTCATGCCAGATTTCCAAATCTCCAATCCAGATCTCTTTTTGGACATATCTACTTTGATATCCCACAGGTAGCTGAACTGAAAATGTCCAGAGTATAATTTCTCTTTTCCCCTGGAAACTTGCTGTATTCTCTGTTGTAGTGAGCAGCATCGTTGCAGTTTACTCAGTTAATTAAGCCAAGCATCTGTGTCTAATCTTTGGCTCTGCCTTTCCTCTATCTAGCTCCTTTCTCCCATTCAGTCAGTTATCAGTTACAGAATTCTCTTGACTTGTCTCTTGTTCAGTTTTCTCCATTTCCACTTCCTTGGTATATAGGCTTCAATTCTTTCTTTCCTGGATTACTACAGCCACCTGAGGGTCCCTCTATCAACTCCTTCATCCCCATCTAGTCTCTACATTCAGCCAGAATAATCTTTAACATACATCTGATCATACCACTTCCCTGCTTAAGCTCCTTCAGTGATTACATGTTGCTCTTAGGATAAAATCTAAGCTTTTTGGCTACAGTAATGCTGAATTTCTTTCAGTTCCTCCACCAGACCTTTACCTGGATATAAGTTCACTATTCCAGGTGCCAGCCTTATTTTCAGGTAGTTGATACTTCCCAATTCTGATGCTACTCAAGCATCCAAACCTCACCCTTAGAGTACAGGCCTCATTGTGGTGAGCATCTGTTTGTGTGTCTAGACCCCCTGACCCCATGTAAGTTCTACTGGGGATTCAGGTTGCATTGGCTGGTAGTATTGGCTCTATGTTCTGTTTAACTAGAGGACACTTAATAAACATTTATCAAAATGAATACAGTATGGTTCTGCATGTCCATTGCAGAATTTCAATTTGGCTTAGGCCATCACAGATTATGTTTGATACTTTTCATACAGCAGAGACTAGAGACATTTATGTAGAAAGGTTCATGATGATATCATAAAGAGCTTTGAACCCAGCCAAGATGGAGGCGTAGGTGGAAACACTGTGCCTCCTTGCACAACCACAATTAAAGACAACAAAGATTTAGAAACAAAAACACGACCAGAACAGGCAGAAAATTAAACTGTATGGAAGTCTGACAACCATTTAACTGGACCTGTAAGAGGGGCGGAGTCAGTGGATGGTGGAGAGGGATCCTGGCAGAAAAGGCAGTGGCTGCCAGACCAGGGAGCACAGGCAGTACAGGGATGACTACAGTCACACATTCGCATGCACATAAACTAGGCAAAAATGGGCAGCAAAACAGAACACACAACCCAGGGCCCCAGCGATGGGAAATAAAGCCTGAAAGCACCAATTGAAAAGGTGCCGAGGGAGACTCCCAGCCTCACAGGAGAGTTCGTTGGAGAGACCCACAGGGTCCTAGAATGTACACAAGCCCATCCACTTGGGAAACTAGCTCCAGAAGGGCCCAGTTTGCTTGTGGGAAGTGACAGAGGGGACTAAGAGAGAGCAGAACAAGTGCCATTGTTCCCTTGCTGACTCCGCCCCCACATACAGCATCACAACCCAGCAATGTGGGTTGCCCATCCTAGTGAACATGTAAGGCTCCGCCACTCATATGTAACAGGTGCGACCTGACCAAAAATGGCTCAAACAGAACAAATCAAAGCTCCAGAGTCAACACTTTTAAGCAACCAAGAGGTAGCCAACCTATCAGATTGCACAGTTCAAAACGCTGATGATCACGATGCTCACAGTATTGGTTGATTTCGGTCGCAAATTAGATGAAAAAAAATGAAGGTTACACTAAGTGAAATGAAGGAAAATGCATGGGGAACCAACAGTGATGAGAAGAAAACTGGGACTCAAATCAATGTAGTGGACCAGAAGGAAGAAACAACCAAACAGAAAAGAATGAAGAAACAATTCAAAAAATTGAGGAGAGGCTTAGGAACCTCCAGGACATCTTTAGACATTCCAACATTCGAATTATAGGGATACCAGAAGAGCAACAAGTGGAAAACTTATTTGACAAACAATAAAGGACAACTTCCCCATTCTGGCAAAGGAAATAGACTTCCAGGAAGTCTAGGAAGCTATGAGAGTCCCAAAGAAGGTGGACCCAAAGAGGAGTACACCAAGGCACATCATAATCACATTACCCAAGATTAATATTAGAGAATTCTAGAAGCAGCAAGAGATAAGGGGACAGTCACCTACAAAGGAGTTCCCATCACACTGTCAGCTGATTTCTCAAAAGAGACCTTGTAGGGAAGAAGAGGCTGGAAAGAAGTATTCCAAGTCATGAAATGCAAGGACCTACATCCAAGATTGCTCTATCCAGCAAAGCTTTAATTTAGAATGGAAGGGCAGATAAAGTGCTTCTCAGATAAGGTCAAGTTCAAGGAGTTCATCATCACCAAGCCCTATTATATGAAATGTTAAAGGGTCTTATCTAAGAAAATGAAGATAAAAGGTATGAAGAGTGAAAGGACAGTAAACTCATGGTTATTAACAACCACACCTGAAACAAAAGCAAACTAAGCACACATCTAAAACAGGACCGGAGCCACAGAAATGGATATCACATGCAAGGTTAGCAACAAGGGATTGGGAGGAGGAGAGGGGGAAGAAGGTACAGAGAATAAGTAGCATAGTTGGTGGGGAGAAAGTAGTCAGGGGGAGAGCAAGAGCAGTGTGGGAAATGTAGAAGCTAAAATAACTTATGACACATGTACATGAACTGAAGGGGGGAATGCAGGTGGGAGGGGGTGTGCAGGGTGGAGGGGAATAAAGAGGGAGAAATAGGACAACTGTAAGGGCATAATCAATAATATATATATATATATTTTTAATTTAGTTATTTTTCAAGTACAGTTTTCTATTTCTTCCATCCCAGCCCCCCCACCCCTTGTTCCCCACCTCCCTCCAATTTCTTCCCTCCCACCCCCAGTCCTCATCCCTGTGTCTTTCATACTTGTTCCTCAAAATCCCTCCCCTTTTTCCCCCTTAAATTCCCTTCCCTCTCCTCTCTGGTCACTGCCCACTTGTTCTCTATTTCAGTGTCTTTGTTTTTATTCTGCTTGCTTGTTGGTTTTGTTGTTTAGCTTCCTGTTATAGGTGAGATCATATGGTATTTGTCTTTCAGCACCTGGCCTATTTCACTCAGCATAATGCTTTCCAGTTCCATCCATGTTGTTGCAAAAGGTAGTAGCTCCTTCTTTCTCTCTGCTGCATAGAATTCCACTGTGTATATGTACCACAATTTTCTGATCCATTCATTTACTGACAGGCCCCTAGGTTGCTTCCATCTCTTGGCTATTGTAAATTGTGCTGCTATGAACATTGTGGTGCATAGGTTCTTTGATATTGATGTTTTAGGATTCTTAGGATATAATCCTAGCAGTGGAATTGCTGGGTCAAAAGGCAGGTCGATTTTTATTTTTCTGAGAAAATTCCATACTGTTTTCCATAATAGTTGTACCACTCTGCAATCCCACCAACAGTGAACTAAGGACCCCTTTTCCCCAAATCCTCTCCAACATTTGTTGTTTGTTGCTTTGTTTATGATAGCCATCCTGACTGGTGTAAAGTGGTATCTCATTGTGCATTTAATTTGCATCTCTCTGATAGCTAATGATATTGAGCATCTCTTCATGTGTCTCTGGATATTCTGTATGTCCTCCTTGGAGAAGTGTCTGTTCAAGTCCTTTTCCCATTTTTTTATTGGGTTGGTTGTCTTCTTAGAGTGGAGTCGTGTAAGTTCTTTGTATATTTTGGAGATTAAACCTTTGTCTGAGGTATCATTGGCAAATATGTTTCCCCATACAGTTGGTTGTCTTTTTAATTTAATACTGTTTTCTTTAGCCACGCAGAAGCTTTTTATTTTGATGAGATCCCATTTGTTTATTCTTTCCTTTATATTCCTTGCTCTAGGGGACATATCAGTAAAAATGTTGCTGCGTAAAATATCTGAGATTTTCTTGCCAATGTTTTCCTCTACGACTTTAATGGTGTCAGGACTTATATTTAAGTCTTTTTTCCACCTTGAATTTATTTTGGTGTATAGTGTAAGTTGGTGCTCAAGTTTCATTTTTTGCATTTAGCTGTCCAGTTCTCCCAACACCATTTGTTGAAAAGGCTATCTTTACTCCATTTTATGTTACTGTCCCCTTTGTGGAATATTAATTGACTGTACAGAGTTGGGTTGATTTCTTGGCTCTCTGTTCTGTTCCATTGGTGCCTGTTTTTATGCCAGTACCAGGCCGTTTTGATTACAGTGGCTTTGTAATATAGTTTGATATCAGGTATTGTGATCCCTCCTACTTTGTTCTTCTTTCTCAACAGTGCAGCGGCTGTTCGGGGTTGTTTATGGTTACATATAAATTTTTGAAGTGTTTGTTCCATGTCTGTGAAATATGCCATTGGTACTTTAATAGGTATTGCACTGAATCTGTATATTGCTTTGGGTAGTATGGACATTTTGATGATGTTATTTCTTCCAATTCATGAACAAGGTGTATGTTTCCATTTGTTTGTGTCTTCCCTGATTTCTTTCTTCAGGGCTGTGTAGTTTTCTGCATACAGGTCGTTTACCTCCTTAAGTTAGGTTTATTCACAGAAATTTTATTTTTCTTTTCTTTTTTTTTTAATATTAAATTTTATTTAGTTACTTTTCAAGTACATTTTTTTTTTAATCTATTTCTCCCATCCCACCCCACCCCCCCGCTCGGTCTCCCCCCTCCCTCCCATTTCCCCCCCCCAAGTCCTCATCTCTGTGTCTTTCATACTTTTCCCTCAAAATCCCTCCCCCTTTTTCCCCTTAAGTTCCCTTCCCTCTCCCCTCTGGTCGCTGCCCACTTGTTCTCTATTTCAGTGTCTTTGTTTTTGTTCTGTTTGCTTGTTTGGTTTATTCTTTAGCTTCCTGTCAAAGGTGAGATCATATGGTATTTGTCCTTCAATGCCTGGCCTATTTCACTCAGCATAATGCTTTCCAGTTCCATCCATGTTGTTGCAAAAGGTAATAGCTCCTTCTTTCTCTCTGCTGCATAGAATTCCATGGTGTATATGTACCACAATTTTTGGATCCATTCATTTACTGATGGGCACCTAGGTTGCTTCCAACTCTTGGCTATTGTAAATTGTGCTGCTATGAACATTGTGGTGCATAGGTTCTTTGAAATTGATGTTTTAGGATTCTTGGGGTATAATCCTAGCAGTGGAATTGCTGGGTCAAAAGGCAGGTCAATTTTTATTTTTTCTGAGAAAATTCCATACTGTTTTCCATAATGGTTGTACCAGTCTGCAATCCCACCAACAGTGAACTAAGGTCCCCTTTTCCCTACACCCTCTCCAACATTTGTTGTTTGTTGCTTTGTCTATTATAGCCATCCTGACTGGTGTAAAGTGGTATCTCATTGTGCTTTTAATTTGCATCTCTCTGATAGCTAACGATATTGAGCATCTCTTCATGTGTCTCTGGATTTTCTGTATGTCCTCCTTGGAGAAGTGTCTGTTCAAGTCCTTTTCCCATTTTTTAATTGGGTTCGATGTCTTCCTAGAGTGGAGTCGTGTAAGTTCTTTGTATATTTTGGAGATTAAACCTTTGTCTGAGGTATCATTGGCAAATATGTTTTCCCATACAGTTGGTTGTCTTTTTAATTTAATACTGTTTTCTTTAGCCATGCAGAAGCTTTTTATTTTGATGAGATCCCATTTGTTTATTCTTTCCTTTATATTCCTTGCTCTAGGGCACATATCCGTAAAAATGTTGCTGCGTGGAATATCTGAGATTTTCTTGCCAATGTTCTCCTCTAGGACTTTAATGGCGTCAGGACTTATATTTAAGTCTTTTATCCACCTTGAATTTATTTTGGCGTATGGTGTAAGTTGGTGCTCAAGTTTCATTTTTTTGCATTTAGCTGTCCAGTTCTCCCAACACCATTTGCTGAAGAGGCTATCTTTACTCCATTTTATGTTACTGCCCCCTTTGTCGAATATTAATTGACTGTAGAGGGTTGGGTTGATTTCTGGGCTCTCTGTTCTGTTCCATTGGTCTATGTGCCTGTTTTTATGCCAGTACCAGGCTGTTTTGATTACAGTGGCTTTGTAATATAGTTTGATATCAGGTATTGTGATCCCTCCTACTTTGTTCTTCTTTCTCAAAAGAGCAGCTGCTATTCGGGCTCGTTTATGATTCCATATAAATTTTTTTTTAAGTTATCTTAAAATTTTTAATTTGAAACAATAGTAGATTCACAGCCAGGTGCAACAATGCAGGAGGACACTTTACTCAATTTCTCCCTATGGCAACATCCTACAAAATTATAGCAAAATATCACAATCAGAATACTGACACTGATGCAGTCTAGATACAAACAACTTCTTCCCCTGCATGGGTCCTTCATGTTGACCTTGTATAACCAAACACACTCCTAGCCTATCTCTAACTTCTCCTAAAACCTTGGGAACCAATAATCTATTTTTCATTTGTCACTTAATTTATGTCACAAAATTTATAATTTTGTCACTTAAAAATGTGACATAACTTGAATCATAGTCAGTAATTGTTTGAAATTGTTTTTTTTTTCTCAAAACTAGTTGTATGGGAAGTCATCCAAGTTATTGTGTTTGTCAATAATGTATTCCCTTTTTATGTAGCACTCCACGGTGTGGATAAACCACCATTGGTTTAACTAGTCACCCACTGAAAAACATCTGAGTTTTTCTCCATTTTTTGGCTATTATAAATGAAATCCCTATGAAACATTCATGTACTGGTATTTGTGTGAACATAATTCTACTTTCCTGGATTAAATGTCCAAGACTGCAGTTGCTAGGTTGTATGGTAGTTGCAGGATTAGATTTTTTTTTAATTGAGCTAGTTGTGAATTATTTGGGTTACTATACATAGAGTAAAAACTTGGCTTTGTGATTCCATTTTTTGGTCTCAGCTTTGTTTTTATTTTATTTTTTTTTTAATTTTATTTAGTTACTTTTCAAGTACATTTTTTTCTCTCTTCCCCCCCCCGCCCGGTCTCCCCCCTCCCTCCCATTCTCCCCCCCCAGTCCTCATCTCTGTGTCTTTCATACTTGTTCCTCAAAATCCCTCCCCCTTTTTCCCCTTAAGTTCCCTTCCCTCTCCCCTCTGGTCGCTGCCCACTTGTTCTCTATTTCAGCGTCTTTGTTTTTATTCTGTTTGCTTGTTTGTTTTATTCTTTAGCTTCCTGTCAAAGGTGAGATCATATGGTATTTGTCCTTCAATGCCTGGCCTATTTCACTCAGCATAATGCTTTCCAGTTCCATCCATGTTGTTGCAAAAGGTAGTAGCTCCTTCTTTCTCTCTGCTGCATAGAATTCCATGGTGTATATGTACCACAATTTTTGGATCCATTCATTTACTGATGGGCACCTAGGTTGCTTCCAACTCTTGGCTATTGTAAATTGTGCTGCTATGAACATTGTGGTGCATAGGTTCTTTTGAAATTGATGTTTTAGGATTCTTGGGGTATAATCCTAGCAGTGGAATTGCTGGGTCAAAAGGCAGGTCAATTTTTATTTTTCTGAGAAAATTCCATACTGTTTTCCATAATGGTTGTACCAGTCTGCAATCCCACCAACAGTGAACTAAGGTCCCCTTTTCCCCACACCCTCTCCAACATTTGTTGTTTGTTGCTTTGTCTATTATAGCCATCCTGACTGGTGTAAAGTGGTATCTCATTGTGCTTTTAATTTGCATCTCTCTGATAGCTAACGATATTGAGCATCTCTTCATGTGTCTCTGGATATTCTGTATGTCCTCTTTAGAGAAGTGTCTGTTCAAGTCCTTTTCCCATTTTTTAATTGGGTTCGATGTCTTCCTAGAGTGGAGTCGTGTAAGTTCTTTGTATATTTTGGAGATTAAACCTTTGTCTGAGGTATCATTGGCAAATATGTTTTCCCATACAGTTGGTTGTCTTTTTAATTTAATACTGTTTTCTTTAGCCATGCAGAAGCTTTTTATTTTGATGAGATCCCATTTGTTTATTCTTTCCTTTATATTCCTTGCTCTAGGGCACATATCCGTAAAAATGTTGCTGCGTGGAATATCTGAGATTTTCTTGCCGATGTTCTCCTCTAGGACTTTAATGGTGTCATGGCTTATATTTAAGTCTTTTATCCACCTTGAATTTATTTTGGTGTATGGTGTAAGTTGGTGCTCAAGTTTCATTTTTTTGCACGTAGCTGTCCAGTTCTCCCAACACCATTTGCTGAAGAGGCTATCTTTACTCCATTTTATGTTACTGCCCCCTTTGTCGAATATTAATTGACTGTAGAGAGTTGGGTTGATTTCTGGGCTCTCTGTTCTGTTCCATTGGTCTATGTGCCTGTTTTTATGCCAGTACCAGGCTGTTTTGATTACAGTGGCTTTGTAATACAGTTTGATATCAGGTATTGTGATCCCTCCTACTTTGTTCTTCTTTCTCAAAAGAGCAGCTGCTATTCGGGCTCGTTTATGATTCCATATAAATTTTTGAAGTGTTTGTTCCATGTCTGTGAAATATGCCATTGGTACTTTAATAGGTATTGCATTGAATCTGTATATTGCTTTGGGTAGTATGGACATTTTGATGATGTTATTTCTTCCAATCCATGAACAAGGTATATGTTTCCATTTGTTTGTGTCTTCCCTGATTTCTTTCTTCAGTGCTGTGTAGTTTTCTGCATACAGGTCGTTTACCTCCTTAGTTAGGTTTATTCCCAGAAATTTTATTTTTCTTTTTGCTATATCAAATGGGATTTTTTCCTTGATTTCTGCTTCTGCTGATTCATTGTTAGTATACAAAAATGCCATTGTTTTCTGGATATTGACTTTGTATCCTGCTGTTTTGCCAAATTCATTAATTAGTTTGAGCAGTTTTTTTGAAGAGTCTATAGGATTTTCCATTTACACTATCATGTCATCTGCAAACAGGGACAGTTTTGTTTCCTCATTTCCTATTTGGATGCCTTTTATTTCCTTTTACTGCCTGATTGCTGTGGTCAAAACTTCCAAAACTATATTGAATAGAAGTGGTGAAAGTAGATATCCTGGTCTTGTCCCTGATCTTAATGGAAAAGCTTTTAGTTTTTGCCCATTGAGTATGATATTGGCTGTAGGTCTCTCATATATGGCCTTTATTATATTGAGGAATGCTCCCTCTATTTCCACTTCGCTGAGTGTTTTTATCATAAATGGGTGTTGTACCTTATCAAAAGCTTTTTCCGCATCTATTGATATGATCATGTGGTTTTGCCTTTGCTTTTGTTTATGTGATGAATTACATTTACTGATTTGCAAATGTTGAACCATCCTTGCATCCCTGGGATGAATCCCACTTGTTCATGGTGTATAATTTGTTGGATATATTGTTGGATGGGATTTGCAAATATTTTGTTGAGAATTTTAGCGTCTATGTTCATCGGTAATATTGGCGTGAAGTTTTCTTTCTTTGTTGTATCTCTATCTGCTTTTGGAATTAGGATGATGCTGGCTTCATAAAGGAGTTTGGGAGTTTTTCATCCTTTTGGATTTTTTGGATTAGTCTGTGAAGAATGGGGGTTAGCTCTTCCTTAAATGCTTTGTAGAATTCTCCTGTGAATCCATCTGGTCCAGGGCTTGTGTGATGGGAGTTTTTTGATTACTGATTCAATTTTTTTTTTGGTGTTAATTTGTCTATTCAGGTTTTCTACTTCTTTTTCATTGAGTTTTGAGAGATTATATTTTTCTAGAACTGTGTCCATTTCCCCTAGGTTCTCAAATGTCTTGGCATACAGTTCTTCATAGTAATTTCTTACAATCCTTTCTATTTCTGTGGTATCAGTTGTAATCTCTCCTCTTTCATTTCTGATTGTGTTTATTTGTGTCCGTTCCCTTCTTTTCTTGATGAGCCTACTTAAAGGCTTGTCTATTTTGTTTATTTTTTCAAAGAACCAACTCCTGGATTCATTGATCTTTAGAATTGTACTTTTAGTCTCTATGTCATTTAGTTCTGTTCTGATGGTGGTTATTTCCTTCCTTCTACTTGCTCTGGGCTGTTTTTGTTGTTGTTCCTCCAGTTCTTGCAAGTGTAGAGTAAAGTTGTTTTTTTGAAATGTTTCTATCTTCTTTAGGTAGGCCTGTATTGGTATAAATTTCCCTTTCAGGACTGCCTTCATTGTGTCCCATAAGTTTTGGTTTGTTGTGAGATCATTTTCATTTGTTTCCAGAAACTTCTTGATTTCTTCCCTAATTTCATTCTTGACCCATTCGTTGTTTAATAGCATAGCACTCAGTCTCCATGATTTTGGTTGTTTTGGGTTTTTTCCTTCGGGGTTGGTTTCCAGTTTCAGTACCTTGTGGTCAGAGAAAATGCTTGGTATGATTTCAATATTCTTGAATTTGTTGAGGCTTGTTTTGTGTCCTATCATGGGGTCTGTCTTTGAGAATGTTCCATGTGCATTTGAAAAGAATGTGTATTTAGCTTCTTTGGGATGAAGGGCTCTGTATATATCAGTTAGGTCCATTTCATCAAGGGTGTTGTTTAATGCCGCAATGTCTTTGTTCATATTTTGTTTGGAAGATCTGTCCATTTTTGATAGTGGGGTGTTAAAATCCTCTACTATAATTGTGTTGCTGTCTATATCTTTCTTGAATTCCTCTAAGATTTTCTTGTAATATTTGGGTGCTCCTATGTTGGGTGCATATATATTTATGATGTTAATGTCTTCTTGGTGGATTCTTCTTTTGAGTATTATGAAGTGACCTTCTGGGTCTCTCTTTATGGCTCTTTTTTTGAAGTCTATTTTGTCTGATGTGAGAATTGCTATCCCAGCTTTTTTTTCTTGTCTGTTTGCTTGGAAATTTTGTTTCCAGCCTTTCACTTTTAGTCTGTGTAGGTCTTTGTCCTGCGGTGGGTCTCTTTTAGGCAGCATATGTGTGGTTCATGCTTTCTTATCCATGCAGCTATTCTGTGTCTTTTGATTGGAGCATTTAATCCATTTATGTTTAAGGTTATTATTGATCGGTACTTATTCATTGCCATTTTTGTACCTGTGTTCCTCTGTGTGTGTCGTTTTTCCTTCCTTTCCTTAAAGCAGTCCTTTTAGTATTTCTTGTAGAGCTGGCTTGGTGGCAGCAAATTCTTTTAGACTTCTTTTGTCTTGGAAGCTCTTTATTTGTCCTTCTATCTTGATTGAGAGCCTTGCTGGGTAAAGTAGCCTTGGTTGTAGGCCTCTGTTTCTCATTACTTGGAATATTTCTTGCCATTCTCTTCTGGCTTGGAGTGTTTCCATTGAGAAGTCAGTAGCTAACCTTATTGGAGTTCCCTTGTATGTTACTCCTTTTTTCTCCCTTGCTGCCTTTAAGATTCTCTGTTTGTCTTGGAATTTTGCCATTTTAATGATGATGTGTCTTGAAGTGGGCCTCCTTGGATTCCTCTTGGTTGGTATTCTGTGTGATTCCTGGATTTGTGTGACTTTTTCTCTCATCAAATTAGGGAAATTTTCTCTCATTACTCTTTCAAATATGTTTTTTATCCCTTGTTCTTCTTCTTCTGCTTCTGGTATTCCTATTATTTGGATATTATTATGTTTCATATTGTCTTGCATTTCTCTTAATCCCTCTTCATTCTTCCTGAGCCTCTTTTCCCTTTCCTGTTCTTTCTGTGAGATGCTTTCTACTTTGTCCTCCAACTCACTAATCCGATCTTCTGTCTCATCTACCCTATTTTTAATGCTTTCTACTGTGTTTTTCAATTCAGAAATTGTATTCTTCATTTCCTCTTGGCCCTTGCTAATAGTTTCCATTTCCTTTTTCCTTTTGATACAGTTAGCGGTGAGATCATTATAGCTCCCCTGTAGTTTCTGGTAGCTGATTGTGAGCTCTTTGAACTTCCTGATAACCAGTGCTTTGAATTCAGTATCAGATAGTTGACTTGCCTCTATTTCATCTAACACTCTTTGTGAGGGTTCCTTTCATTTGGGGATTGTTTCTTTGCCTCCCCTCATCTTTTCTTTCTGTTTACTTTTATTTGTCTTTTGTTTGTTTAATTGCATTTTGACTGGTTTTCTCTATCCTATTGTATTTTAATTTTTCTTTTCTCACTTCACTTGTATTCCAATATTGTAAAAAATATTGTTTGTGAGACTCTTCTTGTTAGCCTCAGCTTCTTACATTAATCTGTTTTGACACCCTGGGTTTATGGTGTGAAGTTCTGTGTTGGAATGCCTGTGAATTTCAGTGGTGCAGTCTCTCTTTCGCTTATCCTGTCGTTCTCTGCTTCCACCTACTCAAATATGCAGCAATTTTTGGCTTCTCTTGTACAGCAAAGTGCCATTTGTCTCTCTGACTCTACTATTGGGAGGCCTCTTCTATGGGTCCAGCTCTGGTCTTTTCGTATTTTCAAGTTGGTTGTGACTCTTGTGGGTAAAAGAAAGAAAAGACAAGGAAATAAATAAAAGGAAGAAGAAAAAAAAGGTAGGGGAATGGAAGAAAGTCTGGGTGCTGAACACTGTCCCAGGCGCCATCAGGCACTCACCCAGACACACTGCGCACCAGGCGCTGGACCCCCGAACTGTGCGCAGGCTGAAATGCCCTCTGTTCCTCTCTGTTTGGGCCACTTGGCAGGTCCGGACCGAAAAATACTAGGGAGGGAGCTGCTCAGGGGACCAGTCTGGGCGCTGGACGTTGTCTCAGGAGCAGTCCGGCACTCACCCAGATACACTACGAGTCAGGCACTTAGTCCACCGAACTGTGGGCAGGCTGAAATTCTCTTTTGCTCCTCTTTGCCTGGGCCACTTGTCCAGCCCTGGCCGAAAAATCCCAGGGAGGGAGCCGTCTGGGCACTGAACGTTGGCCCAGGCATCGTTGGGCACTCGCCGCTGGGCGCTGGCCCCCCAACCATGCAGCAGCGGAGATCCCTGCTGTTCCTCTTTGCTCCGTCCCCAAGACTACTGTACGACTGCTGTCTCCCTACTGTCTGGTTCCTCTGTGACCGTCGAGGTTTCTGGTCCCTTTCATATATGCTTGGCAACTGCTGCCTTGCTGGCTTCTCCACTTCCAATCGGACAGGTTTCTCTCCCTTTTGTACTAGGAACTGGTATCTGCTCCATCCTACTCCATCACCATTTTGAAAGCCCCCTAAAATATATTAAAAAAAATAAATTTTAGACCTTAAGCTTCTCAGAGGCAAGGGCCATGATTGTATTGTTCTTTATGACTTTCCCCCAGCATTCTTGGTATTTGGGGTCATCGTCAGTAAAAGAATTATTATGCTGTTATTTTATTCACATTATACATTTATCTTAATGTTCATAGAGATTTTCTATCTCTGTGAATTTGACTAGGTATCTCATATAAATTAAATCATACAATTTTTGTCCTTTTGTGTCTGGCTTATCTCACTTAGCATAATGTCTTCAAGGTTTATCCCTATTGTAGCATGTGTCAGAATTTCATTTACAAGGCTGAATAATATTTTATTTTATGTAGATAGCACATTTCGTTTATCCATGTGCTGTCTACATACAATAGAATATTATTCAGGTGTTGTTCATCTGTCAGTAGATATTTGGGTTTTCCACCTTTTGGCTATTGTGAATAATAATGATGTACAGCTATATGATCGTGTCCCTGCTTTCAGTTCTTTTGGGTATATAGTAGAAGTGAAATTGCTGGATCACCGTAGTCTTATGTTTAATCTTTTGAGGAACTGTGGTAATGTCTTCTACATTGGCTGCATCATTTTACATTCCCATTTTCTACATTTAATTTTATATGAATAGTTTATTTTTGCAGATTTGTATGGAACACCTTGCCACCATAGATTGTGAACTTTATGCAAGAATATCTTTTAAAATTTCTAAAAAGTATTTTGTATTGATTATGCTTTCCCACTTTATCCCCTCTCCACCCTGCTCTCTCAACCCTCCAGCATTCCCTGCCCCTTAGTTTATGTCCATGGATTGTACATATAAGTTCTTTAAGTCCTCTGTTTCCTATACCATTTTTTGTCTTTCTCCATCTATTTTATGCCTACTAATTATGCTTCTTCTTCCCTGTCCCTTTCCCCCCATTCCTCCCTTCCCCCTCCCCACTGAAATCCTTCCATGTTATATCCATTTCTCTGATTCTGTTCATATTCTATTGTTACCTTAGTTATTTTCGTTGTTTTTCTTTTCGGTTCATTTGTTGATAGTTGTGAGTTTGCTGTCCTTTCACTGTTCATATTTTTTATCTTCTTTTTCTTAGATAAGTCCCTTTAACATTTTATATAATAAGAGCTTGATCATGATTACCTCCTTTAGATTGACCTTATCTGAGAAGCACTTTATTTGCCCTTCCATTCTTTTTTTTTTTTTCATTTATCTTTAGAGAGGAAGGGAAGGAGAGAAGGAGAGATATATCAATGTATGGTTGCCTCTCGTGAGTCCCCTGCTGGGAACTGGCCTGCAACCCAGGCACGTGCCCTTGACTGGGAATCAAACCACAACTGTGTGGTTCGCAGGCCCTCGCTCAATCCACTGAGCTACACCAGCCAGGGCTGCCCTTCCATTCTAAATGAAAGTTTTGCTGGATATAATTATCTTGGATATAGGTCCTTGCCTTTTCTGACTTCAAATGCTTCTTTCCATCCCCTTCTTTCCTACAAGGGTTGTTTTGAGAAATCAACTCAGCCTTATGGGAACTCCTTTGTAGGTAACTGTCTCCTTTTCTTTTGCTGCTTTAAGCATCTCTCCTTATATTTAATCTTGGGTAACTCGATGCTGTACCTTGATGTGTCCCTCTTTGGGTCCAACTTTTTGGGGACTTTCTGGGCTTCCTGGACTTACTGAAAATCTATTTTTTCTAGATATGGGAAGTTCTCTATTATTTATTCAAATAAGTTTTCAACTTTTTGCTGATTTTCTTCTCCTTCTGGCACCCATATAATTAGGATATTGGAATGTTTCAGTTTGTCCCAGAGGTTCATAACTCTCTCTTCACTTTTTTGAATTCTTGTTTCTTCATTCTGTTCCATTTGGATGTTTAGTTTTCCCTTTTGTTCCAAATTGTTGCTTTGAGTCCAGATTGCCTTGCTGTTACTCTTGGTTCCCTGAATATTTTGCTTTATTTCATTTTGGATATCTTTCATTTGTTTTTTTACCAAGCTCAATTAGTTCTGTGAGCATTTTGATTACCAGGGCTTTAAATTCTCTACCAGATATGTTGGCTATCTCATCACTTAGCTCTCTTTATGAAGTTTTTCTCTGTTCTTTCACTTGGGCCATATTTCTTTGTCTTGGTGCACCTGATAAGTTGTAAGGGGGCAGCAAGGCCTTAGGTATTCCTCCAGGCAGGACAACCCTCTTTGCTGGGCTTTGGCACTGCCTGTGGGGGAGGGGCCAGAGAGGGAACAATGCAGCTCTCTAAGTGGGTCTCTAGCCTGCTTTCCAATGTACTCTCCTGTGAGACTGGGGGTGTCTCCCACCGTGGCAACTGCTATAGGCCACAGTCAGCTCTGAGTCTCAGTTTTGCCTTCAGCCAGTTCCTCCCACGTGGTCCACCACCTCGCCAGAGTCCACTGCCTAGTTTTGTTTTTCTCAGCTGGCCTTGCCCACGTGGTCTGGGGGCGGATCCTTATGGTCTGGTTATTGTGGTTGTTTTTTTTAAATTCCTTGGTTGTTGGAGTTCCAAGCAGTTTGATATTCTGGCACTTCTGGTTGTTAATTGATTTTAGATTGGTTGTTATCTTCCTTTTGGTTGTGTGAGGAAGCGAAGGATTTCTACCTACGCCTCCATCTTGGCCGGAACTCCCCTTCTAAAACTTTCAACAGCTTAGGGTAAACATTATTCAAATAACCAAGCTTTTATTTTCATTTAAAATATTTGTTTATTTTTTGGTCACAAAATATTTTGTTGTAGAAATTTGGAATATATTTAAACAATACAGAGAAAGAACATGTCACCTCTAATCTCTCCAGGAAATACATTTTGGTTTTATATATACTTTTGTGTATATATTATAGTTTAAAATATTGTAGTCGTGTTGTTCATACTATTTTACAACATAGGTAAGCCTTACAGGGTATATTTGTTTTTGTGGAATGTTTTGTTTTTAACGTGAGAATAGGTACTATTTGATACTATTTGAAGTATCTAATTTTTGACACCCTCTGGAGTAATGACTAAAATGAAATTTAGTTTATATTTTTATTCCTTTAAAGTAGAATCCATACAATTAGAACAAAACTGTTAATATGTCTATTTCATATTCAGGCAAATCTAGTAAATGTCATAAGATATCAGAGCTATCCTACTGCTGCTCTTCTTGTGATAGATTTTGGGTTTTGGGGTCAGCCACAAGGTTCTTAAGTCTGACAGAGATTTCGTAACAGATTGAGCTAGTTAATTTTTAGTGATTACACCTGTTTTAGTTTTTAGACTCACTCGTATACACTCTTTATAGTTTTGTGGTAGATGGTCAAATATTAAGTCTGAAACTGAAAGAATTATGATACTTAGTATGATTTCCCTAACACTAGCAAAGTTGCCTCTGCTCCAAGGAAAATGAAGTAATTAAACATCTCACCACAATAATTTCATTATAATGGTGATAGTGGCAATTTTGTGTTAATTAGAAAATTCTGGTGGTATTTACATTTACATTCACATTGTGCTGCTTCAGGAAATACGTGCTGTATCCCTAAGCTCGAGACTGTGATATGCTGTTCTGTATAACATAGTACGTTCTGGATTTTAATATCTCCAAAGAGCCTTTTGGAGAACCTTGCCTGAATTCTGAGGGTCACCTGTTCATGTCATCAACTGCCCAGGTTAAGCATAAATGAAGACATTTTTATACCTTAGCAGTCCATAGCCTAGGGATGCACCTTGCGCTCAGACAGTCTTATGCACCCCTGAGGACAAAGGTCACATTTGGTTTCTAGGGTCGTCCTCCCAATGGCTTTTAGAAGAATGAAGGAATGAATAACAGTCGCAAGGTTTAACCAGGCAAATTTAGAGAGAAGCATATTGGAAAATTCTTTTTGGGAAGTGCTTTTTATACTTAAAGCATTTGAAAACTGGATGCTGGTGTACATTTACGAGGCTAAAGTTGTACAGAAGTAATATTGGAGAAGTTTAGGCATTGGAAAGTTCAGGATTGATGTTTCTGTAAGAAGAATGAGAGAGGTGGGGGTTGAATCCTGACTGTGCCACTTAATGCTCTGTGATATTGGGAAATTATTTCCTTTGAGTCTCATTTCTCATCTGTTGCTGAGAATGGGTTATGGTTTCTTCCTTATAAGAGCATTGTGAGGACTAAATGAAACAGTGTATATAAAGCTACCTAACACAGTGTCTACAACAAAGCAGATTCTTGATCATTGTTAGTTTGTTCTTTGTTTGCTTGTGTTATTAGGAGAAATTATTAAATACTTGCTTGACCAACATACTGCCCTTGTCATTCTCCTGCTTTCCCCCATAGCTGTTTTATTTCATCTTGAACATATACTTATAGTTTTTTACAAAACATATTTTTGAGAAACCCAGGCTTGGAAAAGCAAGTGGCATGCCACTCTGATTGATTAAAGTAGTTGAAAATAAACCTGTAACTAAACACAGGCCTCAGGACTCCCAATCCTTCCCACCACATTATTGGTGATACTTTCTGCTTCTATGATGGGTGTGGACATGGAAGATATATGACTTGGTTTTTGTATTGACTCTCTTTTTTAAAGATTTTATTGATTTCTTTTTAGAGGTAGGGTAAGGGTGGGAGAGAAACATTGATGTGAGAGAGAAACATGGATCAGTTGCCTCTCACCCGTGCCCTGCCAGGAGGAACCTGCAATCTAGGCATGTGCCCTAATCAGAAATCAACCTGCAGTCTTTCACTTTGTGGGCCAGCCAACTGAGCCACACTGGTCAGGGTATTGACTCTTAAATTACAAGTCTTTGGAGAAATATCTTGTAAAATAAAGCATCAAGTAATTTAGCAATATGGGTATACTCAGTTCATATAGTAAGCTATCATTATGAAAGTTAGCTTGGCCCTGGCTGGTGTGGCTGAGTGGATTGAGTGCCAGCCTGCAAACCAAAGGGTCACCGGTTGGTTTCCCAGTCGGGGCACATGCTTGGGTTGTGGGCCCGGTCCCCAGTAGGGGGCACATGAGAGGCAACCACACATTGATGCTTTTTTTCCTCTCCTCCTCCCTCCCTTTCCCTCTCTCTAAAAATAAATAAATACAGTCTTTTAAAAAAAACAGGCTTAGTAATTTAAAAAAAAGAAAGTTACCTTGATTTTTCAGTGGATTGCCAAACCCTTGAGGCAGAGTTGCCTGTAACTGTTTAACACTTTCAGAATAATTGTACTGCTCTCAGAAAATTACATGTTGAATGGTAATATCCCTTTGTGTTATGATTTTAAAGATGGTAAATCTTATATTATGGCTAATTAATTTTATGTCTTCTCCCCCTCTTTATTTATTTCAAATTCAATTCTATATAACAGAAAATATTAAATTTTGAAGACTAACTCTGATATGGTTGATTCATATTCTAGGAAAATATGCTTCTGGATTTTCTTGGAATTTTTTGACTTCCTAGACATGTACACTGTTTTACTTCTTGTGACTCTTCCTTGCCTGTTTTGTAAGAGGCACAGAGCAGGCCATTTGGGGGCATCTTTTTGTTACTTCTAAAATATTTAAAACAATCTTCTTATCATACAATGAACACTTATAATGAAGAAAAAGAAAAACAGTCTAGTAGAAAAGTAGGAACTTCATATAAAAGGACAGCACATGGGCTCTTAAACATGTGAGCCCAACAGGTGAAGAATGCACATGGTGGCTCCAGGCTGCAGGGCTTTAGGTTTTCATGCTGTCACTTACTAGTTGGAGCAAATTCTTAGTATCCTTTTGCCTCAGTTTTCTCATCTCTAAAGTGAGGATTAAATGATTAATAAATGTAAAATATTTAGAATAGTGCTTGGTGTAAAGGGCTGAAGAAATATTCGTTATTGTTGCTATTATTGTGATTATTTCTAAAAATGATTCCCAACTTCATTCATCATAGGAGGAATTGAAGTTTAAACAAAACTAAGACCCATGATAATACACTGTGTAATAAGAGTGTGGGTAAACAGGTGCTGACATAGATGGATGGTTATTTTATATGTCGGTACTACTTTAATAGAGAACAACTTGAAATAGCTGTTAAAGGTAAACCAGCTATTTAATTTTGAGCTGGCAGTTCCATTTCTAGGAGTTTACCTTAGAAATTTATGTATTAAAAAGATAGATATATACAATAATATATGCAAATAGTAACTGCAGTACTATTTATGTAAGCAAAAGACTGAAAATGACTTAAATGTCCCAGTGGAAACAGGTTAATTGTTCAATCTATGTAATGGAATGCTCTGTAGTACCACTGAAAAAGAAATGAAGTAGGTCTACATGTGCTAATATAGAATGATTTGCAAGATGTGCTGTTAAGTGGGAGGGGACACCTTCCACACACCTACATATAATACTAATGTAAATCTGTGCTATCTCTGGAATGAGTGGAAAGTACTGACAGTGGTTGCTTTTGAGGAGAGGGTCTGAAAGGGAGGGTAGGGAGACTTACTTTCCTATACTCTTTTGTACTGTTTGAAACAAAATTTTTTAAACATGTTTATATATTAGCTTTTACCCTTCCCTAAATCCTTTACCTGTTCCCTCCAACACACATATATACACACTCTTGCATGCACAATTTTCAGAACATTCAAATGTTATTCCAGAAATCTGGCTGGATGTGCAGTGACAGAGAATAGTGTATTAAGTTTATTGAATATGTGATATGATACTTCGGGCATAGCAGGCATCTGATTCTTGTCATCTAAATTGGTGCCGATGGTAAAAAATCTCCCTGGATGATGGAAACTGAGGCCTTGGCTGAGTATGCTCAAGCTTTGAGGCATACTTTTAGTGTTGTCATGAGTGCTGGAGCCAGAAAAAGATCTTGGTCTTCAGCCAGCCTCTCTTGGCTATTTTTAGAGGTCTGAGAAGAGAGTGAATAGAAAGGAACTTCAGGGGTTCTGTATCTTCCTAGGGAACTGTGGTTGTATTTACCAACTGTTTGGTTCTATTTCAGGTTCCAGAGCTGAGAGCCAGAATGGAAATTCACTTGGCACAATAGAGTTTTTTGCTTGTGCTGCCCCCTGTAATTTCTGGAAATACTTTTTAACCCTGGAAGAATTGAAGCCATGACCAGGATTCTTTGTGTAAAACTCCTTAAACATATCAAATTAAAGTTTTAAGGGACTTTGTACATCACTCTACTTTTTATTGGGTACTGCTTAAGCGAATTACTACTTGCATAAAGACTATAAGCCATCAGCTCCAACATCAAAATTAGGGTGAATTGTCTCACCTCGTTCAAATAACTTTTCTCAGTGTGAAATATGGTCTGTGTATATGTAGAAAATGTGATCATATAAATTGGGACCAGGATATAATACTTTATTTTATCCAATAAATCTTCGGCTAGTGCTTCTTAATATTTTCACTCTAAACTATCTGAGGGGTGACCCATTCCCATTGTTAAACAGTGGCTTGGTGTGGCAGTGGTATTCTACAGGAGTGAGGAGTTTTTCAGTGCATACTGGAGGTGGCGATGGGAAAGTGGGAAGATAGAGATAATGATTCTGATTTTTATAACACACACACCCTACCCTCACCCTCCTGATGAGAGATCCTGGTTTCATCCAGTTCACTTGTCTTCCCTCTGTTATCTGCTGTCTGTTTGCATATGAGCATGTATATAACAGATTACCACTGCCTTATAAGTACTCAAGACAGACAAGACAACTGGTTGTAGAAAGTTTCGCTCCCATTATAGGCAAAGGCCTAGATCTGAAGGCGGAAGGATTATACAGTGTTGCTGGGGAAAGTGAGCAATCTGTTTGACCAAAGGTGGATAGTTTAGTTTGGAATTAGCTTTTTTTTTTTCTTTTATTAGCAGTGTCTTTTATAAAATTAGTTTAGTAGTTATTTAATTTTTGCTTGTAATCCTTTTTGTTTGTTACAGCAAGGATGTCAGTGCATTTATAGGAATTGCCTGAAGCCAGAGTCATGGTGGATGTAGGAAAGTGGCCAATCTTCACTCTGCTTTCACCTCAGGAAATTGCATCTATTCGGAAAGCATGTGTCTTTGGCACCTCAGCCAATGAAGCACTGTACGTTACTGACAGTGATGAGGTAAGAATCTCTCAAAATCCAGATTTTAATTTTAGGACTTATTTTGGGAATCAGCTTTAAAGCATTCAGTTTGAAGATTAAGAAAAGGTGGGGAATAAAAGAACACCATTTTTGACATAATTTGTCTTTTCTTTCAGTTTCTTGATTTAATACCATTCCATTCTTACTACTCTGCGTTCCATACTATAGCTAAACATTCTGAAACTTAAGTAATGTCAGCAGAGGTTCACTTTTTTTTTTTTTACCTTTTTAGCCTTTCCCTGTCTATTGAGCTGTTAAATTGAACTTGAATGTGCCTTATTTTCAGAGTGAAGAAGAGAGCCTTTGTGTAACTTTAAGCCAAACGACTCAAACAGAACTATTTGTTTTTAGGTCTTTGTATTTGGACTGAACTACAGTAACTGTCTAGGAATTGGAGATAACCAGAGTACACTTATACCCAAAAAGCTAGAAGCTTTATGTGGAAAGAAGATTAAAAGCCTTAGTTATGGCAGTGGACCACATGTTCTTCTCAGCACTGAAGGTAAAGAGGGAATAAGTCCAGCTTTTCAGTTTATGGAAAATCAGTCAGTTAATTCTTTTTTGTAATATATTTTATTGATTATGCTGTTACAGTTGTCCTATTTCCCCCCTTTATTCCCCTTCATTCTGCACCCCCCTCCGTACAGCATTTCCCGCCCTTAGTTCATGTCCTTGAGTCGTACAAATAAGTTCTTTGGCTTCTACATTTTCTATATTATTCTTGATTTCCCCTAATCTGTTTTGTACCTATCATGTATGCTTCTTATTCCCTGTACCTTTTCCCCCATTCTCCCCACGCCCATAACCCTCCACTTCTGTGATTCTGTTCCTGTTCTAGTTGTTTCCTTAGTTTGTTTTTGTTTTTTTGGTTAAGTCATTCACAGCTGTGAGTTTATCATTTTAGTGTTCATATTTTTGATCTTCTTTTTCTTAGATAAGTCCCTTTGACACTTCATATAATAAGGGCTTGGTGATGATGAACTCCTTTAACTTGACTTTATCTGGGAAGCACTTTTTCTACCCTTCCATTCTAAATGATTGCTTTGCTGAATAGAGTAATCTTGGATGTAGGTCTTTGCCTTTCATGACTTTGAATACTTTACAGCCCCTTCTTGCCTGTAAGTTTTCTTTTGAGAAATCAGCTGATAGTCTCATGGGAACTCTTTTGTAGGTAACTGTCTCCTTTTCTCTTGTTGCTTTTAAGATTCTCTCCTTATCTTTTTTTTTTAATTTTATTTATTTATCTTTAGAGGGGAAGGGAAGGAGAGAGGGAGAGAAACATCAATGTATGGTTGCCTTTCATGCGTCCCCTGCTGGGAACTGGCCTGCAGGGAACCTGCCTGCAACCCCAGTATGTGCCCTGACTGGGATTCGAACTGCGATTGTCTGGTTCGCAGGCCCACGCTCAATCCACTGAGCTACACCAGCCAGGGCTTCTCCTTATCTTTAATTTTGGGTAATGTAATTATGATGTACCTTGGTGTGTGCTTCCTTGGGTCTAACTTCTTTGCTACTCTTTGGGCTTCCTGGACTTCCTGGACTTCTCGGAAGTCTATTTCCTTTGGCAGAATGGGAGCGTTTTCCTTCATTATTTTCTCAATTTCTTGCTGTTCCTCTTCTCCTTCTGGCACCCTTATGATTTGTTTGCTGGAATGTTTAAAATTGTCCCAGAGATTCCTAATCCTCTCCTCATTTTTTCGAATTCTTATTTCTTCATTCTGTTTTGGTTGAATGTTTATTTCTTCCTTCTGGGCCAAACCATTGATTTGATTCCCAGTTTCCTTCCCTTCACTGTTGGTTCCCTGTACATTTTTCTTTACTTCACTTTGCATAGCCTTCATTCTTTCCTCAGTTCTGCAACCATACTTAACCATTTTTGTGAGCATCCTGATTACCAGTGTTTTGAACTGTGCATCTGATAGGTTCACTATCTCTTCATCAATTAGTTGTGTTTTTTCCTGGAGCTTTGATCTGTTCTTTCATTTGGGACATTTTTTTTTGGTCTTGGCACTTCTGTTATGTGGTAAAGAGTGAAGCCTTAGATATTCCCCAGGGCAGGGCATCCCACTTTGCTGTATTGTCGGGGAGGGGTCTGAGAATGAACAGTGTTGCTTGCTCAGCTCTCAGCTGGCTTTCAGTCACTTCCTCCTCTACCCACAAGCAAATTGGGGCCTTCTGGTGCTGATTAATGGGTGAGTGGGTTTTTGTACATTCTAGGACCCTGTGAGTCTCTCCAACAAACTGTCCTGTGAGGCTGAGTTTCTCCTCCTACCTTAACCCCCACAGGTTTTTTCAATCAGAAATTTTGAGGCTTTATTTCCTCATACTGGAACCCTCGGTTGCACAGTCTGTCTTGCTTCCCATTTGTTCCTCCGGATTTATTTGCACACTAATCTGAGACTGCCCAGTCTACCAGCACCACCTTGCCCGTTCTGGTCTGCCAGCCGCCACTTTGCCATGAGTCCCCTCTGGCCCTGCTGCCTGCCTCCTGCCAGTCTGGATAAATGTTTCTTTTTTAACTCCTTGATTGTTAGACTTCCATACAGTTCAATTTTCTGGCAGTTTTGGTTATTTTTTGTTGTCTTTCTTTCAGTTGTGTGAGGAGGCACAGTGTATCTACCTATACCTCTATCTTCTCAAACAGTTAATTCTTTGAAAAAAAACAAAAATGTTTTATTTTTAGAGAGAGGGAAGAAATATTAATGTAAGAGAAACATCAATCTGTTGCCTCTCATCTGTGCTCTGACTGGGAACCAAACCCACAATTTCAGGAATGTGCCTCAAACAGGGATCCAGTTGGCAACCTTTCATTTTTTTGGACGATGCCCAACCAACTATTGAGCCACACTGATCCGGGCTTAAGCAGTTAATTCTAAGCTAAGGGAGGTGGGGCTGGATCAAATAATTAATTTCTAATGGTTTGTTCATTAATTTTTGAGAGTTGAAATTTAAACACTGGCTAACTCTGGAACAACCATAGGATGACTTGCAAATTAAGCAAACTTCTGAGACTTTAGGCTATTACTTATGTAAAGTTGTGGAAGATTAGATGTAAGAAACAAAGTGGTCCTTCCAGTCTAATTTTTCACTAGATTTGTGATAACAAGGCAACTTTAAAGTTTTACTTGGTACATTTTTACAAACACAGATAAAACTGGTTTTCCTTTTTGTGTGTAATTCCTGAACTTTGAATTCAAGAACTCTTAGTTACTCCCTGGCATTCCTGTGGGTGCCATTTGGGAAAAATGTGTGATGGATTCCTCTCCCTTTTCTCTCTGCCTCCCCAAGATCATTAAAGTAGACTATTCATTTGTTTTTGACGAGTTTATCTCCAGAACTCTCTGAAACTCTGTTATTTATAACCTAAGTTCTTCCTTTTATATTTTAGATATATTAGTTCTCTCTTTCTCTTAATCTTTTTCTAGCAGAGGTCCTCAGCTTTATATGGGTGATCCTATAGTGTGGCATCTGGGAGACAGTTTACTTCCCTGCCTTTCTGTCTCCAGACTATGAGCTACCTTGGATGTTGCCATAGGTCTTCTGAGTATTGAGCTTTTTAACTACTTTTAACTCATATCACTCCAACTTGTCTGCATCTTTCTCAAGCTGTGAGTTCCAGATCTGAGCATGAGTTTCTAGTAAGAATGTAACTGGTGTTGAGCATAATGAGGGGATTATCTGACTTCCGTGTTATATAATCATGCTGTCTAGCATCACATTGGCTCTTTCAGGCAGTTACAGCTTTGTTGACTGGTTCAGCCTGTCATCCATTATGACCTACTTATTTAATTTTTTCCTAAACATGTATCTATTTTAACAAGTCATTGATTTCTTACCATAAATTCTTTTTTTTTTTTAAGATTTTACTTATTTACTTATCTTTAGAGAGGAAGGAGGGAGGGACAGAAACATCAACGTACAGTTGCCTTTTTTGGGCATCCCCTGCTGGGAATTGGCCAGCAGGGAACTGGCCTGTAACCCAGGCATGTGCCCTGACTAGGAATCGAACCGTCTTACCATAAATTCTTGAGGCAGTTTTTTTAGAGCAAACATACTAAAACACATACATTCAAATTTTTGGTCTTCTTCAAAGTGGTGATTTTAAGAAATTATAACTCTTCTTTTGGAATTATTTTTAGCATCCAGATTGTATAGTTTTAACTATCTCAAATGTTATAATTGAAATATGAATATAAATAAACAATAAACATAAAAATATAAATATCTGATTTTCTTGTGCAAATATTTTAATTTTAATTCAGTTTTATTGTTAAAACACTTTACACAATGCACATTAAACACGTTGTGCATTATATACCATGTAATGGTATATAAATACATATATTTGTATTGTATGTTTTACAGTCATGCTATTTTAAAACAGTTTAACGCTTTAGCCCTTGCTGGTGTGGCTCAGTAGACTGAGCGTCAGCCTGCGCATTAAAGGGTCACGGGTTCAATTCCCGGTCAGGACACATGCATGGGTTGCAGGCCAGGTCCCCAGTAGGGGATGTGGGAGAGGCAACCCACACATTGATGTTTCTCTCTCTCTCTCCCTTGCCCTCTGTCTACAAATAAATAAAATCTTTTAAAAGATACAACAGTTTAATACTTTAAGTCATAAAGTAGTGTGTGGTTTTCCTGGCTGGTGTAGCTCACACCATCGCGGTTCAATTCCCAGTCAGGGCACATGCCTGGATTGCAGGCCGGTTCCCAGCAGGGGACTCACGAGAGGCAACCATACATTGATATTTTTCTCCTTTTCTCTTCCCTTCCTCTCTACAGATAAATAAATAAGAAAATTTAAAAAATAGTGTATGGCTTTTAGTAAAAAGGAAAAGGACCTCTGTCTTAGCTGTCTTCACTCTTAGAAACTGCTCTTTGGAAGGAGCCACTTTTAACTTTCAGTTGCTTCTTCTGATATTTAATCTCATATTTTTAAATTAACATGCCTGTAGTGATATTTATCAATTTTTAATTTTAGATGTTATCCTTTGACTTTTTAGGATGGCAGGTAGGATTTAGCTTTCTTTTCCCTACTTTTCCTCCACTTATTGTTTCCGTATAGTGATAGCACTATTTTGATAAAGTCATTGTTCAGTGTTTACATTATTAGAACTCTAGAAGTGAGCCCACCTCCTTTCTTATATGACTATTTGCTTTTCTGGGGTTCATTTACTTACTTTTTTATACATTTATCATTACCATGTACCCCAACACTTCTACAGGGCAGTATTGCTTCACAGTACATCTGAGCATGTCAGATCATCTGTGGAGCCTCTGTGTCTTCTGCAGCCTGGGCTGTAATTCTCAGCCTGTCGAAAAGCTGTCACCCTAGAACTTCATTTCACCATTATCCTTGAAAGTCCCCTCACCTTTGTCTTCTCTGAATTCCCTATTCTTTGTGCCCCATAATCCTCCTTGGATTGTACCCTCATTTGGGTGAAACACATGCTCTAGTAGCTTCTTAAAGAAAGGACAGTAAGAGAAATCTTTGGGATCTTATCTGAAAATGTCTTTATTTTACCCTTGCAAATGATCAGTGGTTTGGCAGGACTTAGAATTGCTAATTGGAAATCATGTTTTTCTTAGAATTTTTGAAGTCATTGCACCATTTAAGGTTCAAGGGCTGCTCATGAGAATCTGGTGCCATTCTGACTTTTGCTATTTTACATTAGACTATTTTCTTTTCTGGAAGTTTGAGGATATTTTCTTTATTCCAAGTATTCTGAAATAATCATGATAATACACTCTAATATGGGTAATTTTTAATTTACTATATTGGTGACTCTATTGGTTCTTCAATCTAGAAATAACTTTATTACTAGAAAAATTTCTCACAATATTTTATGGACAATTTCCCTTGTTTTCTCCTTTCTGGAATTTTTCTTAGAAAGACATCAGAGATTCTGGATATACCTTTGGGGAAATTTCTTCAACATATCTTACAACCCTCATGGCCAAATTTTTAACATTTCTGCTGTTACATTTCCAAGTTCTCTTTCTTGTTCTCTAAGTATTCTTTCCTGGAGTCTCCTGTTCTTGTCTCATGGATTCAATATCTTTTCTTTGAGGTAATAATTATAGTTTATTTAAAAATTATTTTCTGTTTTCTTAGTGTTTCTTTTTTTACCTCTCCAGATTCTTTTTTCTCTTTCTTTGTATTGGCCTCTGACTTTTAAGAGGTTTTCTTTAAAAGTTTGATGATACTTGGTTGTCTGTTTTCAGGTAAGAGCCAGGTGCTAATACATATTTTGAAGTTCTGTGGTCATGGGTGGGACTTGCCAAGTACTGAGCTTCACTTTCGGGAGATAATAATTATTCATTTAGGATGATCCTGATGTCAGTGTATGAATTTCTGTAGGGTGGCTTCCTTTTTGTGTTAGTTTTTGCCAGCTTTCTAGATACTGCACAAGGGAAGGGCAGGGATCTCAGTGTGTATTATGGGGACTTCCAGTTCTTGTCTCACTACAGTGCCTCCTTGCTGCCTTCAGAGCTTCTCTAATTTTTTTCCCCAGAGCCTTTGGTCTTATTTTCTTTGTTGTGTTACTTGGGGGAAGGGAGGGAAGCAGATTTGGGTTAAAGGGAAAAGTTGGGCTGAATTGCTGTTACTGTAAGAAATTTACAGCATGTAAAGGCCATAAGTCTCTTGTATTTTTCCAGGGTTGGGGCAGAATAGTTGCCTGACCCCCTAAGAAGAAGATGAGGATTTGGAGTCTTACTTCTTCTGTTTTCAGTTGCACCTGCTCATGTATCTCCTGTGGTCCCTGGGCCTTTGTGAAATTCCAGGGCTAGAATTGACTGCCCCTTTTGCTTATGTAGTGTTACCTTGTCTCTTCTGCTGTGTTACTTACCACATCTATTTGCTTTCCAGCTCCCCAAATTTTGTTGACATCTCTCCTGTTGTGTTTTCTTCTTTATTTTTCTTGTCCTTGAGTGCTTATGCCTTCCCCATTCCTATCCCTTACTATCATTTCAGTAGGATTTGGGAATGAATGAAGATAAAAACATGTGTTAAATTCTCCATTCTTTATTGGCCTATGTGGTATTTCTAAAGGGTGTTTTATGAATAGTTCAATAAATAGCTATGTTGTTAAATTGAACATCTAGTCCCACCTGGTGACAACTCTGAAGATCAGTATTCATTTGGTATTATTATTTCACATACATGCCTATGGCTTGTGGATTTCTTTCTGTCTGAAGCAACACTGAATTAGATTACTTGTAAAATTAATTTTTTCTGGTCACTTCTCCAACTCAGTGTCCAGTTTGTGAAGGCTATACTGAGTTTCCTTGAAGGTCAGAGATTCATAGGATGCTGTTTTGCCTCCCTCTAATCTCTCTCCCTTACCCACTGCCTACTCTCCCTTCTAACCTGGTATTACTTTACTGTCATATATCCTTGGGTAATTTTGTTCATCTCAATTCTCAAGTGATCCTGAAGTATCATCCTTAGTATGTTAGAGAGACAGTGTCCAGTCGGTGTCCAGTTGGATTTGGCTGCTTTGAAAGCTTTCCTAAGAATAGGGACTGTAACCCATCTCATGAAGGAGTTAACTTTTCCTATGAGTCATCAAGTAAAAAGGGAAGAAAGATATACATATGCTGTTTTAAAGAATAAAATAATGTATTAACAAGAAAGTAATTGCCAAGGGCCAGTCTGGAGAGGACTTATAGTAACACTGTCAACATCTGGGGAGTAAGTCCTTCATCCTGAGGGGCATCTGAGCAACACAGCACAGCATTTACTACATCTCTGTCATGCACTGCTTATATCCACATCTTCCTGTATGTTTTGGGTATAGCTTCTCCAGGATTCTGGTGGGCCTCTTTTCCTAGGGGAAATTTATAAGATCTTTGGGAGGATATATTACAGCTTCTGCAGCTGGTCTCCTGGCCACAACTACTGTTCATCTTTGTCCCTCTAGAACCTCTCTGGATTACCTTCATATTTGGCTAGCACCTGGTTTGGGTGGCTTACCTGATTGTGTGACCCAGATTCATATCTAAAGAGTAAGAGCCCCTGACCATGCTGTCCTCTGGCTGTGGCTGCTGCACATTCCTGTTTACTGTCTTTACTGGGCAAGTGTACTCCAAAAGACTACCAAGGTCACCTGGGTGCCAGGCCAGCTTGTTATCACTATCTCCTGTAGGCAGCTTTTGGATGCTGTAGTATATGATAGGACCAGCAAGCACTGCTACACCTCTTGCTATAAAGTAAGTCCCTTGGTCTGTTAAGGCCTTTTGTGGGATCCTATGCTAGTGGACTAAATAAATACCCTGTAAGCCCTTAGATAAGTAGTGCTGGCTGAGGCCCTATGCTCAGGAAACCCATATCTGGGTTGTATGTTGATTCCTGTCAGTATGAACAGCTGCTCCTTTCAGATAGAATGGGTCCATTTAGAGTCATCTTGCTATCAGATAGTTAGATGGTCTCTTGATGGGTGGTGCTGTATCAGGGGCTCTGCATTGGTTCTGTTACTGTTGTAGTTGGCATTCAGTAATGGTAGTAAGTAGATCAGCCTTGTTAAGTGGAAATCCTGTCTTCTGTTATTTGCCTTTTTCTCCTTATGAGTGACATTGAGCATCTTTTCATATGTACAGTATTTTGCTATGTGTAATGTGCACCTTTTTGCCCAAATTTTTGAGGGAAAAATGAGGATGTACATTGTACGTGGGTGCAGTAATGGGGTATAATAATCCCACTTATAATGCATACAAAAATGTGGCTGCACATTATACATGGAAAAATTCAGTACATAGTTAAGACCTATTTACATTTCTTTCATTGTGAGCATCAATTCATTTTTCTATAGGTTTCTTGGTTGTTTTCTTTTTTTTTTTAATATTATTTTATTTAGTTACTTTTCAAGTACATTTTTTTTTAATCTATTTCTCCCATCCCACCCCACCCCCCCGCCTGGTCTCCCCCCTCCCTCCCATTCCCCCCCCCAGTCCTCATCTCTGTGTCTTTCATACTTGTTCCTCAAAATCCCTCCCCCTTTTTCCCCTTAAGTTCCCTTCCCTCTCCCCTCTGGTCGCTGCCCACTTGTTCTCTATTTCAGCGTCTTTGTTTTTATTCTGTTTGCTTGTTTGTTTTATTCTTTAGCTTCCTGTCAAAGGTGAGATCATATGGTATTTGTCCTTCAATGCCTGGCCTATTTCACTCAGCATAATGCTTTCCAGTTCCATCCATGTTGTTGCAAAAGGTAGTAGCTCCTTCTTTCTCTCTGCTGCATAGAATTCCATGGTGTATATGTACCACAATTTTTGGATCCATTCATTTACTGATGGGCACCTAGGTTGCTTCCAACTCTTGGCTATTGTAAATTGTGCTGCTATGAACATTGTGGTGCATAGGTTCTTTGAAATTGATGTTTTAGGATTCTTGGGGTATAATCCTAGCAGTGGAATTGCTGGGTCAAAAGGCAGGTCAATTTTTATTTTTCTGAGAAAATTCCATACTGTTTTCCATAATGGTTGTACCAGTCTGCAATCCCACCAACAGTGAACTAAGGTCCCCTTTTCCCCACACCCTCTCCAACATTTGTTGTTTGTTGCTTTGTCTATTATAGCCATCCTGACTGGTGTAAAGTGGTATCTCATTGTGCTTTTAATTTGCATCTCTCTGATAGCTAACGATATTGAGCACCTCTTCATGTGTCTCTGGATATTCTGTATGTCCTCTTTGGAGAAGTGTCTGTTCAAGTCCTTTTCCCATTTTTTAATTGGGTTCGATGTCTTCCTAGAGTGGAGTCGTGTAAGTTCTTTGTATATTTTGGAGATTAAACCTTTGTCTGAGGTATCATTGGCAAATATGTTTTCCCATACAGTTGGTTGTCTTTTTAATTTAATACTGTTTTCTTTAGCCATGCAGAAGCTTTTTATTTTGATGAGATCCCATTTGTTTATTCTTTCCTTTATATTCCTTGCTCTAGGGGACATATCAGTAAAAATGTTGCTGCGTGGAATATCTGAGATTTTCTTGCCAATGTTCTCCTCTAGGACTTTAATGGTGTCATGGCTTATATTTAAGTCTTTTATCCACCTTGAATTTATTTTGGTGTATGGGGTAAGTTGGTGCTCAAGTTTCATTTTTTTGCATGTAGCTGTCCAGTTCTCCCAACACCATTTGCTGAAGAGGCTATCTTTACTCCATTTTATGTTACTGCCCCCTTTTGTCGAATATTAATTGACTGTAGAGAGTTGGGTTTATTTCTGGGCTCTCTGTTCTGTTCCATTGGTCTATGTGCCTGTTTTTATGCCAGTACCAGGCTGTTTTGATTACCGTGGCTTTGTAATACAGTTTGATATCAGGTATTGTGATCCCTCCTACTTTGTTCTTCTTTCTCAAAAGAGCAGCTGCTATTCGGGCTCGTTTATGATTCCATATAAATTTTTGAAGTGTTTGTTCTATGACTGTGAAATACGCCATTGGTACTTTAATAGGTATTGCATTGAATCTGTATATTGCTTTGGGTAGTATGGACATTTTGATGATGTTATTTCTTCCAATCCATGAACATGGTATATGTTTCCATTTGTTTGTGTCTTCCCTGATTTCTTTTTTCAGTGCTGTGTAGTTTTCTACATACAGGTCTTTTACCTCTTTGGTTAGGTTTATTCCCAGATATTTTATTTTTCTTTTTGCTATATCAAATGAGATTTTTTCCTTGATTTCTGCTTCTGCTGATTCATTGTTTGTATACAAAAATGCCTTTGATTTCTGGATATTGACTTTGTATCCTGCTGTTTTGCCAAATTCATTAATTAGTTTGAGCAGCTTTTGGGTAGAGTCTATAGGATTTTCCATGTACACTATCATGTCATCTGCAAACAGTGACAATTTTGTTTCCTCCTTTCCTATTTGTATGCCTTTTATTTCCTTTTCCTGCCTGATCGCTGTGGCCAAAACTTCTAATACTATATTGAATAGAAGTGGTGAAAGTGGACATCCTTGTCTTGTTCCTGATCTTAGTGGAAAAGCTTTTAGTTTTTGTCCATTGAGTATGATATTGGCTGTAGGTCTCTCATAAATGGCCTTTATTATATTGAGGAATGTTCCCTCTATTCCCATTTTGCTGAGTGTTTTTATCATAAATGGGTGTTGTACCTTATCGAAAGCTTTTTCTGCGTCTATTGATATGATCATGTGGTTTTTGTCTTTGCTTTTGTTTATATGATGAATTACATTTACTGTTTTGCGAATGTTGAACCATCCTTCCATCCCTGGGATGAATCCCACTTGGTCAAGGTGTATAATCTTTTGGATATATTGTTGGATGCGATTTGCTAATATTTTGTTGAGGATTTTAGCGTCTATGTTCATCAGCGATATTGGCCTGAAGTTTTCTTTCTTTGTTGTATCTCTATCTGGTTTTGGAATTAGGATGATGCTGGCTTCATAAAAGGAGTTAGGGAGTTTTCCATCCTTTTGTATTTTTTGGAATAGTCTGTGAAGAATGGGGGTTAGCTCTTCCTTAAATGCTTTGTAGAATTCTCCTGTGAATCCATCTGGTCCAGGGGTTTTGTGTGATGGGAGTTTTTTTATTACTGCTTCAATTTCTTTTGCTGTTATTTGTCTATTCAGGTGTTCTACTTCTTTTTCATTGAGTTTTTGGAGATTATATTTTTCTAGAAATGTGTCCATTTCCCCTACGTTCTCAAATGTCTTGGCATACAGTTCTTCATAGTAATTTCTTACAATCCTCTCTATTTCTGTGGTATCAGTTGTAATCTCTCCTCTTTCATTTCTGATTGTGTTTATTTGTGTCCGTTCCCTTCTTTTCTCGATGAGCCTACTTAAAGGCTTGTCTATTTTGTTTACTTTTTCAAAGAACCAACTCCTGGATTCATTGATCTTTAGAATTGTACTTTTAATCTCTATGTCATTTAGTTCTGCTCTGATCTTAGTTATTTCCTTCCTTCTACTTGCTTTGGGCTGTTTTTGTTGTTGTTCCTCGAGTTCTTGCAGGCGTAGAGTAAGGTCATTTGTTTGAAATGTTTCTGTTTTCTTTAGGTAGGCCTGTATTGCTATAAACTTCCCTCTCAGGACTGCCTTGGCTGTATCCCATAAGTTTTGGGTTGTTGTGAGATCATTTTCGTTTGTTTCCAGAAACTTTTTGATTTCTTCCCTAATTTCATTCTTGACCGATTCATTGTTTAATAGCATACCATTCAGTCTCCATGATTTTGGGTGTTTTGGGTTTTTTCCTTTGGGGTTGGTTTCCAGTTTCAGTCCCTTATGGTCAGAGAAAATGCTTGGTATGATTTCAATATTCTTGAATTTTTTGAGGCTTGTTTTGTGTCCTATCATGTGGTCTATCTTTGAGAATGTCCCATGTGCATTTGAAAAGAATGTGTATTTAGCTTCTTTGGAGTGAAGAGCTCTGTATATATCAGTTAGGTCCATTTCATCAAGGGTGTTGTTTAATGCCACAATGTCTTTGTTGATATTTTGTTTGGAAGATCTGTCCATTTTTGATAGTGGGGTGTTAAAATCCCCCACTATAATTGTGTTGCTGTCTATATCTTTCTTGAATTCCTCTAAGATTTTCCTTATATATTTTGGTGCTCCTATGTTGGGTGCATATATATTTATGATGTTAATGTCTTCTTGGTGGATTCTTCCCTTGAGTATTATGAAGTGACCTTCTGGGTCACTCTTTATGGCTCTTTTGTTGAAGTCTATTTTGTCTGATATGAGAATTGCTACCCCAGCTTTTTTTTCTTGTCCATTTGCTTGGAAAATTTGTTTCCAGCCTTTCACTTTTAGTCTGTGATGGTCTTTTGTCCTGAGGTGGGTCTCTTGTAGGCAGCATATGTGTGGGTCATACTTTCTTATCCATGACGCTATTCTGTGTCTTTTGATTGGAGCATTTAATCCATTTATGTTTAAGGTTATTATTGATAGGTACTTATTCATTGCCATTTTTGTACCTGTGTTCCTCTCTGTCTGTCTCTTTTCCTTCCTTTCCTTAAAGCAGACCTTTTAGTATTTCTTGTAGAGCTGGCTTGGTGGCAGCAAATTCTTTTAGACTTCTTTTGTCTTGGAAGCTCTTTATTTGGCCTTCTATCTTGATTGAGAGCCTTGCTGGGTAAAGTAGTCTTGGTTGTAGGCCTCTGTTTCTCATTACTTGGAATATTTCTTGCCAATCTCTTCTTGCTTGGAGTGTTTCCATTGAGAAGTCAGTGGCTAACCTTATCAGGATTCCCTTGTATGTTATTTCTTTTTTCTCCCTTGCTGCCTTTAAGATTCTCTCTTTGTCTTGGAATTTTGCCATTTTAATGGTGATGTGTCTTGAAGTGGGCCTCTTTGGGTTCCTCTTGAATGGGACTCTGTGTGATTCCTGGATTTGTGTGACTTTTTCTTTTGTCAAATTAGGGAAATTTTCTCTCATTACTCTTTCAAATATGTTTTCTATCCCTTGTTCTTCTTCTTCTCCTTCTGGTATTCCTATTATTCGGATATTATTACGTTTCATATTGTCTTGCATTTCTCTTAATCTCTCTTCATTCTTTCTGAGCCTCTTTTCCCTTTCCTGTTCTTTCTGTGAGATGCTTTCTACTTTGTCCTCCAATTCACTAATCCGATCTTCTGTTTCATCCACCCTATTTTTAATGCTTTCCACTGTGTTTTTTAATTCAGAAATTGTATTCTTCATTTCCTCTTGGCCCTTGCTAATAATTTCCATTTCCTTTTTCATGTTGATATAGTTCACAGTGAGATCACTGTAGCTTCCCTGTAGTTTCTGGTAGTTGATTGTGAGCTCTTTGAACTTCCTGATCACCAGTGCTTTGAATTCAGTATCTGATAGTTGACTTGCTTCTGTTTCATCTAACATTCTTTCTGAGGATTCCTCCTTTCCTTTCATTTGGGGATTGTTTCTTTGTCTTCCCATTGTTTGTGAGACTCTTCTTGTTAGCCTCAGCTTCTTAGATTAATCTGTTTTGACACCCTGGGTTTATGGTATGAACTTTTGTGGTGGAATGCCTGTGAATTTCAATGGTGCAGCCTCTTTTGGTTATCCTGTTGTTTTCTGCTTCCACCTACTCAAATATGCAGCAACCTGTGGCTTCTCTCCCACAACAATGTGCAATTTGTCTCTCTGACTCTACTATTGGGAGGCCTCTTCTATGGGTCCATCTCTGGTCTTTTTATATTTTCAAGTTGATTGTGACTCTTGTGGGTAAAAGAAAGAAATGATAAGGAAAGAAATAAGAGGAAGAAAGAAAAAAGTGGTAGGGGAATGGAAGAAAGAGCAATAAGTTTAGAAAGAAAAGAAAAAGAAATAAAACAGAAAATCCGGGAAAAGAGGACAAAAGTATGGAAAGATGAAACAGTAATAAAGTTTTAAAGAAATAACAGATTACTTTAAAAAAGCAAAAAGATAAAGAAAAGGAATGGAGAAGGAAGAAGGGTAGATTAAAAAAGAAAGAATAAAGATAAAATAAAGTAAAAAAAACAAAAAAGGCACAAAAATAATCTCTCAAAAACAACCTCAGAAAAAGGAATTTCACTTGTTGGCTTCAAACTAGCCAAACCGGTTTTTCTGGTTGCAGTTGGCTGAGGGTCGATTGTTGTGATTTTTTTTTTCAGCCAGCCCCTCTCAGGATCCAGACACTTGGCGCCTCTCCCCCAGCTCCCTACAATGGGGAACTAGGACTTTCTCGCAGCGCTCCCCTCCCAGGGGTTACTGCCATAGTCTGGTTTGCTGTGTTTGCAGGCACCTGCACCGGTCTAGTTGCCTGGTTCCCTCGGGATTGAGCACAGGCCTGCCCCCGTTCAGTTGGGAAGCCCCAGACCCTCTGCCCAATCCTGGGCTTGCTGCCAAGCTGGGTGTGAAGCAGACCAGGCTGCCGTGGCTACTGGATTCAGAGCCCCAGGCTGCACCTCTGAGTTTTCCTGGGCTGGTAACCACAGAGTCTTTGGTTGGGGCCCTTTGTCCTCCGCACCCTCTCTGTAAACTCTATCAAACAGGTCTCTCCTGGCCCCCCACCTTGCTTGGCCAGAAAGGGAGGGGGTTGAGGGTCTCAGCTCTTTTCCCAGGACCCCTCAGCGTCCCGGGCTTCCAGATAGTCTGAGGGGGGGTAGACTGGAAGCTGGGAGCAGATCTGAGGACTGGGCGCCGACCTAGAAACTCTGTGTGCTCGTCCTGGCACGCTGCGTGGTGTGTATCCCTTCTGCTCCTGTGTTTGTCTGGGTCCCCTGGCCAACATCTGGCAAAAAAACAAACAAAAAAACCCCCCAAAAACAAACAAACAAACAAAAAAAACAAAAAAACCCCTAGGGATGTAGCAGCACCATGCCGGGTGCTGGACCCAGAACCGTGTGCAGGCTGAAATCTCCTCTGCTCCCCTCTGGTTGGGTCCTCCGGCCTGTCCAGGCCCAAAAATCCTAGGGAGGGAGCTTTCCGGGCGCTGAACGTTGGCCTAGGCGCCCTCAGGCACTGGCCCAGACACACTGCGTGTGGAGTGACTAGCTCCCCAAATTGCGGGCAGGCTGAAGTTTCCTCCACACCTCTTTGCCTGGGCCACTCGGCCTGCCCGGCAGAAAAATTCCAGGGAGGGAGCCGTCGGGGCGCTGAACGCTGACCCAGGCGCCTTTAGGCACTCTCCCAGACACAGTTCCCACCAGGCGCTGGACCTCCGAGCTATGCACAGACTGAAATCACCTCTGCTCCCCTCTGGTTGGGCCACTTGGCAGGTCCCCGGCCCAAAAATCCTAGGGAGGGAGCTTTCCGGGCGCTGAACGTTGGCCTTGGCGCCCTCAGGCACTGGCCCAGACACACTGCGTGTGGAGTGACTAGCTCCCCAAATTGCGCGCAGTCTGAAATTTCTTCCACACCTCTCCGCCTGGGCCACTTGGCCTGCCCGGCAGAAAAATTCCAGGGAGGGAGCAGTCCGGGCGCTGAAGGCTGCCCCAGGAGCCGTTTGGCTCTGGCCACAGGGCGCTGGTTCCCCTACCCTGCACCGGCTGTTTCTCCCTGCTCCGTCCCAGAGACTACTGTACCGTTGCTGTCTCCCTACCGTCTGGTTCCTCCGTGACCGATCTGGTTGTTTTCTTAGAAGCTCTTTTTATACTGGAGATTATAAAGAGATTAACTTGGTAATAAAAATTACAAATATTTTTCCCAATATTTTTTTTGCTCATGTAGTTTATTTGCATGTAAAGTTTTTAAAAATATATAACTAGATTTATCACTTTTTTATTGCTTCTGGATTTTGTGTTATAGGAACATTTTCCCTACTCCCAGATTATGGATGAGTTATAATTTTTTTCCTTTTAGTTCTTATGTTTTACTCTTTCCATTTAAATTTCTGATTTATTGGGAAGTTATGGTACATGGCATGAGGATTGAATCTAATTTTTCTTTTTTTTTTTGAATCTAATTTTTCAATATCACTGTCCAACTGTATCAGTCCAACTTGTGAGTCCATTTTTTCCCAATTGACATAGCTTTTATTTCCATATGTAATTAGTTTATTTCTAGACTTTCCATTCTATTCCATTGGTTTGTCTGTCTGTTCATGTCCTAGTATTAATTTTAGTTTTAGAAAGTTTTCATAGGTTCCAATAACTGATGGAGCTGGCTATCTTCTTTTTAAAGAGGTTTTTCTATTTATTCTTGTTTGTTCTTTCCATTGAACTTTTTAATCAGTTTTTCTAGCTCTGGAAAGTAACTTGAGGCATTTTAATACCATTATTTTACATTTTTTAATTTATAAAGGGAAAACTAGTATCTTTATGATTTGAATTTTACTATCTAAGAATAAGGTATGTATTTTTGTCCATGTATATATTTTTTAATCTTTTAGGAGTTAAGACACACATAATTTCAGGCATTTCTATCACTTGATATAACTTTAACATAATATTGTGGATTTATTTTGAGGTTTTATACTCTTTTTTTCAGTCTTGAGCCTTATACTTCTTAGGATGAAATTTCCCATTTATACTTTCTATCACAATTTCTGTAGTAGGGAAAACCTCTCCCAAGGTACACTTTAGATGTTCTCAAAATCTGGCTTGTTCTACCTGGAAGAGGACCCTAATTTTGTTGGGTTATGGTCATTCCAGAGGAGATAATTAGAAACCTATGTAAGTATGAGTATTTGTCCCCTGATTGCTTGGGGACTGTTGTCAATGAGTTAGCAGCCTAACAATATTACTTGAATTTCTGCCGTCTCTGTTGGATATTGTCATTGCCAGATGTACATTGTTATTAAAAAGTCAGAGTGTTTAATACCATGGGGAAGACATGAGAAAAGTTTGTAACTCGGGTATTTGCTCTTGATACTCAGGATGCTGTAGGAGGAAATGCAAGGAACAATGCTACTTCCAGAGAAGACATATAACATAGTGATCTCTATCAGAATCCCAAAAAGATAAAGCCATTAAAAAAATTAAGCCAGATTTTATACCAATAGTCTGAGAGAGGCCCTGTAGTTTTTTTATTTAGTATATGCAAAAAATACACTTCTTTCCTCTGTACTTTGTGAGTGAGGGACACACACACACATACCCCTGAGAGTTCCCCAAGACTTGGTATTTGGTAAAATGATGGTAAAGATTAGTACATATTGAGCTTTCCTGTGTTACCTGCCTTTTGTTTGGTATCTGACACAGAAACTATTGAGATGATTCAAAGTGTTTAAAAGGTCTCATTTTTGTATGTATTTAAGATGACTTCTGACTCTAAAGCTGATATTCCACATTAGTACCAATTTCTTTAAAAATTTTGCATCTTGTCTATCCTGTTTTCTTATCCATCCCTCTTTCTCCCACCCCTCATGAATAGTTACTTTATAGGGAGGAAGGGCAATATACATAAATTAAGGTTGGAGAATAAATTGTGCAGGATTCATTGAGGAAGAAAATACGAGGGTTACCATTTCTTTTTGGAGCTGATTCCATGTATGTGACCATCCTGTATAGATGGAGTTGTTTATGCCTGGGGCCACAATGGATATAGCCAGCTTGGGAATGGGACAACCAACCAAGGCATTGCTCCCATCCAAGTCTGTACCAATCTCTTGATCAAGCAAGTGGTTGAAGTAGCTTGTGGCTCACATCATTCAGTGGCTCTGGCAGCTGATGGAGAGGTAAGTGCCTTGCTTTTATTCTTTATTTTTAAAACTGTGGTAAAATACTCATAATATAAAATTTACCATCTTACCCATTTTAAGTGTACAGTTCAGGGCCACTGAGTACTTTCACATTGTTGTGTAAACATCACTACCATTCATCCACAGAACTTTTTTTTGTTTTAGATTTTATGTATTTACTTTTAGACAGAGGGGAAGGGAGGGAGAAAGAGAAGGAGACAAACAACAATGTGTGGTTGCCTCTTGCGCATCCCCCACTGGGGACATGGCCCGCAACCCAGGCATGTGCCCTAGACTAGGAATTGAACCAGTGACCCTTAGATTGGCAGACTGGCACTCAATCACTGAGACACACCAGCCAGGGCCACAGAACTCCTTTTCACCTTGCCAAAATGAAGTTTTGTACCCATTAAACATTAACTCTCCACTTCCTCTTCCCAGGGCCCCGGCAATCACTTTCTGTATCTGTGAGTCGAATGATACAGTATTTGTCCTTTTGTGACTGCTTTATTTCACTTAGCAATGTTTTCAAGGTTTATCTATGTGGTAGCACATGTCAGAATTTCCTTCCTTTTTAAAGGCTAAAAATATTCCCTTGTATGTGTATACCACATTTTATTCATTTATCTGTTGATAGATATTTGGGTTGTTTCTACCTTTAAAGTATTGTGAGAGTGCTTTGCTTTAAAAAAAAAAAATGACTGTATTTTACTTGGTATAATGTGAACGTAGTAGCCCTCTGTGCATAGCTAAAAACATTGTAGGAACACATTCTTTTTCTAACACATCCTGTATTATGTGATTAGGACTACTCTTTTGATGACAGACTTAGTCTTAAGGCAGCCGAGTCTTGTGCTGTTTGCTAAGATTACAGATTCAAGTGTTTCAGTGTTATGTACTTATTTTTAAAAAATGACCCCATCCCTTAAGGTGTATTTTGCTTTTCAGTAAATGTAATGATATCATAGAAAATAACATTCACCATACAAGTTTCATCCTTATCTTAAAGGTTACTCATTGTATCGATTCTACTTTCCAATCTCATATCATTTTGTTTCTCTCCATCTCTGTAACCTTTGGTCAGGCCTTGTCATCTGCCTGGACTATTGCTATGATCTCTCTTATTCCATAGATTTTTAATTGGTCTACTTGTCCAGTATTACTTCTCCATCTTCTGTGATTTCTAAAACACAAATCAGATTATATTGTTCCCTGTTTATTTATTTATTTATTTATTATTTATTTATTTATCTTCAGAGGGGAAGGGGGGGGGAGAAACATCAATGTATGGTTGTCTCTAGTGTATCCCCTGCAGGGAACGGGCCTGCAACCCAGGCATGTGCCCTGACTGGGAATCGAACCGCGATCCTCTGGTTCTCAGGCCCGCGCTCAATCCACTGAGCTACACCAGCCAGGGCTTGTTCCCTGTTTAAAGTCCTTCAGTTGTCTTACAGTGATTTTTGTGAAATAGGATGAGTTATTCATGAAGAAACCAAAACATCTCAGTGAAATTGAGGTTTCTTTGCTGGAATATGCTGGGGTTAGACTAGCATGTCAGCCTTATGATCCAGAACCCACTATCTCCTAGTCTGTTTCTTGATTAATACAACTACAGTCCCCATTTTTAAAAAAGCTGCCTTACAAGGGAACTGGGGATGTTTGAGAAGTGCCAGAAAAATGATTGTTGAAATTAGAACTTGCTAATTTGTACAGTTTAGGTTCCTGGTAATATTCACCTTAAACATATGTTACTTTGGGTCATTATGCTAAATATTTGTATTATTATACTAGATATTCCTGTGAATCCACTTTCAGTAATTGTTCTCCTAGTCTAGAAGTTATTTCCTCTGCTGCCAACATTCCCCTTCTGATTCTTTTCTCTGATCACATTCCTGTTTGATAGAACAGAATGTTGGTATTTAACTTAAAGTGGCTTTTTTGGTTCTTTTTCATCTTTGTTACTAGATTTTAACTAGCTTAGAGATCTGTTTGTGTCTCCCTCCCCCATAGAAATATGATTTTTAGCTTATGGCGGATCATAGGCCAAAAGTAATAAGTAGGATGCAGTTGAGGAGGGGAGCTGCTTGGAGCTAAGAGACAGCAAATGAGAACTCAGAGAGAGATAATATTACCAAGAATAGACAGATAGCGTGGTGTCATTTCTGCAGGGATAAAATGTCTCCATAGTACTTGGGAGCATTACTGTGTTATCATGCAGAATTATGATTGATAATTATAATCCTGATGGTCCTGAATCATCAGAAAAGGTTATGAATGTCCAGCATTGGTGATTAGTGAAACAGGGAAAAAGCACAGTATGGTTTCAAAAGGTTCCATGAAAAAAAAAAAAGAATATTTATGGCCAAAGAGTTAAGGAGAATTTTTCATGTCACTTTACTTATGTAGTGTATACTTCATTTCTTATTTATGCCAGATTAAAAAACATATATAGCTACCATTATTATAGAGGCAATACAGCATAGTGCTTAAGAACACAGCTGGACTTTGTTAGGTTCAAATTCCACTTCTACTACTTACTAACTATGGAACCTCAAGCAAGTTACTTAACCTGTGTTTCCATATATAAAATGGGGACGATAATAGTGTCTATCCCAGGGTCACCCTATATGATTGCTATGAGGATTAAATAGGTTAATGCAATAAAGCATGTAGAGCCCTTTAGCACATTGTAAGTACTCTTCGAAGTGGGTTTATTTTTGTTTTGTGATTTTTATTGTAGTTAGATGTAGAATTTTTACCCTTACTATTCCTTCCCTTTTTCCCCCTTCTCTTATATAGGTATTTGCTTGGGGCTATAACAACTGTGGCCAGGTGGGATCTGGATCCACAGCAAATCAACCAACTCCTCGAAAAGTTACAAACTGTTTACATATTAAGAGGGTAGTAGGCATTGCCTGTGGTCAGACCTCATCCATGGCTGTTCTGGACAATGGTGAGGTGAGCTGTATCTGCATTCCCCTTCCACCTCCCCATCTCTTTCAGTGAAATGTCTATTTTTTTATGATGTGTGTGTATTAATTCATGGAAGGAAGAGCGCTTTGCTTGGATGACCCTATTGAGAATTAACTGGTTACTGACTGAGGAGTTACCAGAAAAGTAACTCCTTAGTGTGAATTTTTAAATTCCAAGATTTGTTTGCAAGTAAAGATTCTAATTTTTCTTAAGTTTTCTTTTCTTTTTTTATTATTTTTCTCAATATCACTAATCATAAGAGAAATGTAATTTATATATATTATTTTATTTATTTATTTAATTGTTCAAGTGCAGTTGTCTTCATTTGACCCCCATCACTCCAGCCATCCCCACTCCCCACCCTTGATCCTACCCCTCTTTGGTTTGTCCATATGTCCATTGCACATGTTCCTGAAAACACTTTCCCCTTTCCCCCTCATTATCTCTTCCCACCTCTCCTCTGGTTACTGTCTTTTTAATTTCAATGTCTCTGATTGTATTTTTGCTTACTTGCTTGTTTTGTTGATTAGGTTTCATTTATAGATGATATCATATGGTATTTGTCCCTCACTGCCTGGCTTATTTCACTTAGCATAATGCTTTTAGTTCCATCTATGCTGTTGCAAAGGGTAGGAGCTGTTTCTTTCTGCTATGTAGTATTCCTTTGTGTAAATGTACCATAGTTTTTTGGTCCATTCATTTACTGATGGGCACTTAGGTTGCTTCTAGTACTTGGCTATTGTAAATTGTGCTGCTATTAACTTTGGGGTGCATAGGATCTTTTAATTGGAGTTTCAGGGTTCTTAGGGTATAATCCCAAAGGTGAAATTGGTGGGTCAGAGAGCAGATCCATTTTTAGTTTTCTGAGGAAATTCCATACTCTTTTCCACAGTGTCTGCACCAGTCCGCATTCCCACCAACACTAAACTAGGGTTCCCTTTTCTCCACATCCTCTCAGCACTTGTTGTTTGTTGATTTGTTTATGATAGACATTCTGAGTGGTGTGAATGGTATCTCATTGTGGTTTTAATGTGCATCTCTGATGGCTAGTGATGCTGCATCTTTTCATATGCTTCTGAACCTTCTTTATGTCCTCCTTAGAGAAGTGCCTGTTCAGGTCCTTTGTTCATTTTTATTGGGTTTTTTGTCTTCCTAGAGTGGAGTTGTGTGAATTCTCTGTATATTTTGTAGATCAAAACCTTGTCCAAGTGTTCACAAAACATTGGCAAATATGTTTTCCCATACAGTTGGTTCTCTTTTCATTTTAATGCTGTTTTCTTTAGCTATGCAGGAGCTTTTTATTTTTATGAGATCCCATTTATTTATTATTTTCTTTATATCCCTTGCTGTAGGGGACATAACAGTGTAAATATTGCTATATGAAGTATCTGAGATTTTCCTGCCTATTCTCCTGTAGCACTTTTATGGTGTCACAACTTATATTTACATCTTTTATCCATCTTAAATTTATTTTTGTGTATCATGTAAGTTGGTAATTGAGTTTCATTTTTTTGCATGTAGTTGTCAAGGTCTCCCAACACCATTAGTTGAAGAGGCTATGTTTACTCCATTTTATGCTTCTTCCCACTGTGTCAAATATTAATTGAGCATAGAGACTTGGGTTTGTTTCTGGTCTCTCTATTCTGTTCCATTGGTCTATATATCTTTTCTTATGCCAGTACCAGACTGTTTGATTACAGTGGCTCTGTAATACAGTTTGATATAGATATTGTGATCCCTCCTGCTTTGTCCTTCTTTCTCAAAATTGTTGCAGCTATTAGGGGTCATTATGGTTCCATATAAATTTTGGAAGTGTTTGTTCTATATCTGTGATATGACATTGGTATTTTAATAGGGATTACATTGAATCTACAAATTGGTTTGGGTAGTATGGCCATTTTGATAATGTTAATTCTTCCAATCCATGAACATGGTATATGCTTACATTTGTTTGTGTCTTCTTTGATTTCTGTCTTCAGTGTATTGTAGTTTTCTGAATATAGGTCTTTTACCTCTTAGTTAGGTTTATCCTTGGGTAGTTTATTTTTCTTGTTGCTATATTAAATGGTATTTTTTTCCTGATTTCTTTTTCTGATATTTCATTGTTGGTGTACATTAGCACCATTGATTTCTGAATATTGACTTTGTATCCCACTGTTTTTGCCAAATTCCCTTATTAGATAGAGTAGTTTTTTGGTGGAGTCTATACGATTTTCTATGTACACTATCATGTCATATGCAAACAATGACAGTTTTGCTTCCTACTTTTCAATTTACATGCCTTTTATTTCTTCTCTGATTCCTGTGGCTAAGTCTTCCAATACTATGTTGAATAGAAAATGGAAGTGGACATCCTTGTCTTCTTCCTGATCTTAGTGGGAAAGCTTTTAGTTTTTGCCCATTGGATATGATGTTGGCTGTAGATCTCTCATATGTAGCCTTTATTAGAACACTCCCTGTACTCCCACCTTGCTGCGTGTTTTAATCATAAATGGGTGCTGTACCTTATCAAATGCTTTTTCCGCTCTACTGATATGATCATGTGATTTTTGTCTTTGCTTTTGTTTATGTGATATTTTACATTTATTGATTTGCAAATATAGTACTATCCTTGCATCCCTGGGATAAATCCCCCTTGGTCGTGGTGTATGATCTTTCTGACATATTGCTGGGTACAGTTTGCCAATATTTTGTTGATGATTTTAGCGTCTATATTCATCGGCAATACTGGCCTGATGTTTTCTTTCTTTGTTATATCTTTATCTGGTTTTGGGATTAGGATCTTATAATTCTTCTCTTAGTCTCTGTGTCATTTATCTGTGCTCTGATCTTGGTTGTTTCCTTCCTTCTACTTGCTCTGGGTTGTCTTTGTTGTTGTTCCTGCAATTCTTGTAGATCTAGGCTTAGGTTGGTTATTTGAGATGTTTCTATCTTTTTTAGTAGGCCTGTATTGCTATGAACTTTCCTATCCGGACTACCTTCACTGTACCCCATAAGTTTTGGACTGTTGTGAATTCATTTTCATTTGTTTCCAGAAACATTTTGATTTCTCCCTTTGTGACATTCTTAACACATTCATTGTTTAATGGCATGCTATTCAATCTCCATAAATTTGAGTATTTTTTAGTTTTTTTTCCTTGATGTTCATTTCTAGTTTCAGTCCCTTGTGGTCAGAGAAAATGCTTGCTATGTTTTCAGTGTTCTTGAACTTTTTGAGGCTTGTTTTGTGTCCTATCACATAGGGTATCTGTTAAAATGTTCCATGTGCATTTGAAATGAATGCGTATTTTGTTTCTTTGGGATGAAAGGTTCTATATGTATCAGTTAATGTCCGTTTGTCCTAGGGCACTGTTCAATGCTTCACTTTACTGATATTTTGTTTGGAAGATCTGTCCATTTTTGACAGTGGGGTTAAAATCCCCTACTATAACTGTGTTGCTGTCAATATCTTTCTTGAAGTCTTCCAAGATTTTCTTTATGTATTCGGGTGTTTCTATGTTGTGTGCATATATATTTACAATGTTTATGTGTTTTTGATGGATTCTTCCCTTGAGTATTGTGAAGTGACCTTCTGGGTCTCTTTTTATGCCTGTTTTTTTGAAGTCTGTTTTGTGTGATATGAGAATTGCTACCCCAGCTTTTTTTTCCTGTCCATTTGCTTGGAATATTTTTTTTCCAACCCATCACTTTCAGTCTGTGTATGTCTTTTGTTCTGAGGTGCGTTTCTTGTAGCCAGCATTTGTGTGGGTTGTGTTTTCTTACCCATTTAACTACTCTTTGTGTTTTGATTGGAGCATTAAATCCACTAACATTTAAGGTTATTATTGATACATACTTATTCATTTTTTCCCCCTTTATACCTGTGTTCCTCTCTGTCTCACTCTTTTCCTTTCTCTTCTTATAGTAGTTTGTTTAGTATATCTTGTATTATTGGTTTGGTGGGGATGTATTATTTCAGCCTTCTTTTTTCTAGGAAATTTCTTATTTCACCTTCCATTTTAATTGAGAGCCTCGCTGGGTAGAGTAATATTGGTTGCAGGTATTTGTTTTTCATTACTTGGAATATCTCTTGCCATTCTCTCCTGGATTGGAGTGTTTCTTTTGAGAATTCAGCTCCTAGTCTTACCAGAGCCCCTTTGTATGTTACTTCTTGGTTCTCTGCTGTTAAGATTCTCTCTTTGTCTTTAAAACTTGGCTATTTAATTGTACCTCTTTTAGTAGGTCTCTTTGGGTTCGTCTTGATTGGGTGTCTCTATGCAAGTTCTCTGAACTTGCATGTTCTTTTTCCTCTTCAGGTTCAGAAAGTTTTCTATCAGTATTTTTTCAAACAGGGCTTCTATCCCTTTTTCCTTTTCTTCCCCTTATGATATTCCTATGATTCAAATGTTGTTGCATTTCATGTTATCTTGGAGTTCCCTTAAGCTATCTTCATAAATTTTGAGTCTTTTTTTGTGCAGCTGCTCTACCTGGGTGTTTCTTTCTACCTTCTCTTCCAGCTCAGTAATATGATCCTCTGCTTCATCCAGCTTGCTTGTAATTCCTTCTAGTGTGTGTTTTATTTCTGAAGTTTTATTTTTCACTTCTTCCTGGTTTTTCATTATAGGTTTTAAAAAATATATTTTATTGATTATGCCATTACAGTTGTCCCATTCACCCCCTTTATTCCCCTCCACCCTGCATACATGCTCCACCACCATTCCCTCCTTTTAGTTTATGTCCATGTGTCACAAGTTCTTTAGATTCTGTATTTCCCATACTATTCTTGCCCTCCCCCCTGTTTATTTTCTACCTACCATCTATGCTACTTATTTTCTGTACCTTCTCCCCCCTTCTCCTCCTCCCACTCCCTTGTTACTAACCCTCCATGTGATTTTCATTTCAGTGGGTCCCCTCCTGATCTAGCTGTCCTCTTAGTTTGCTCTTGTGTTAGGTGTGGTTGTTAATAACTGTGAGTTTGCTGTCCTTTCACTGTTCATATTTTTATCTTCGTTTTTTTAGTATTTTTAAAAATATATTTTATTGATTATGCCATTACAGTTGTCCCATTTCCCCCCTTTATTCCCCTCCACCCTGCACACCCCCTCACCCACCATTACCTCCCTTTAGTTTATGACCACGTGTCTCAAGTTCTTTAGATTCTATATTTCCCCTACTATTCTTGCCCTCCCCCCTGTCTATTTTCTACCTACCATCTATGCTACTTATTTTCTGTACCTTCTCCCCCCTTCTCCTCCTCCCACTCCCCTGTTACTAACCCCTCCATGTGATCTTCATTTCTATGGTTCTGCTTCTGATCTATCTGTCCACTTAGTTTGCTTTTGATTTAGGTGTGGTTGTTAATAACTGTGAGTTTGCTGTCCTTTTCCTGTTCCTATTTTTTATCTTCTTTTTCTTAGGTAAGTTCCTTTAACATTTCATATAATATGGCTTGGTGATGATGAACTCCTTGAACTTGATCTTATCTGAGGAGCACTTTATCTGCCCTTCCATTCTAAATGAAAACTTTGCTGGATAGAGCAATCTTCATTATAGGTCTTTGGATTTCATGACTTGGAATACTTCTTTCCAGCTGCTTCTTGCCTAATGTAATTATGATGTTCCTTGGTGTGTTCCTTCTTGGGTCCAACTTCTTTAGGACTCTCTGAGCTTCCTGGATTTCCTGGAAGTCTATTTCCTGTGCGAGATTGGGGAAGTACTCCTTTATTATATGTTCAAATAAGTTTTCCACTTGCTCTTTCTCTTCCCCTTCTGGTACCCATATAATTCGGAAGTTGGAGCATTTAAAGATGTCCTGGAGGTTCCTAAGCCTCTCCTCATTTTTTTGAATTCTTCTTTCTTCATCCTTTTCTGTTTGGTCATTTTTTCCTTCCTTCTGGTCCACTCCCTTGATTTGAGTTCCAGTTTCCTTTCCATCACTGTTGGTGTCCTGCGCATTTCCCTTCATTTCAGTTAGTTTAGCCTTCATGTGTTCCTCTAATTTGTAACTAAAATCAACCAATTCTGTGAACATCCTGATCTCCAGTGTTTTGAACTGTGCGTCTGATAGATTGGCTATTTCTTGGTCACTTAGAGTTATTGGCTCTGGGGCTTTAAGTTCTTCTTGAGCCATGTTTTGTTCTGTTTGCGCCTGTTACGGAGGAGCAGAGCCTGAGGTGTTCACCAGGGTGGGGCAACCCTCCTTGCTGGGTTGTGATGCTGTATGTGGGGGCGAGGTCAAAGAGGGTTAATGGTGGTCCCCTCTGCTGCTTCCCGCCACTAGGGCCTGCATGGTCTGTCTCACTGCTAGCTCCTTCACTGGTTTATCTGCACGCAAATGTGTGACTGCAGTCAGCCTGGCACCTTGCGTCCTCACTGGGTCTGCCCATTGCTACCCCACACCTGGGATCCGCCCATGGCTGCCTGTACGCCTGGGTCAGGGGATCTTTCCTGGTCGACCCCACTCCACTGCCAATTCCACCCCTCTTACCAGTCTGGCTGAATGGTTTGTTATTGTCAGACTTCCGTGTAGTTCAATTTTCTGTGTTTTGGCTGTGTTTTTGTTACTAAAACTTTGTTGTCTTTAAACTTGTTTGAGCGAGGAGGTACAGTGTTTCCACCTACGCCTCCATTATGGCGGAAGTCCCATATTTTTTATCTTCTTTTTCTTAGGTAAGTCCCTTCAACATTTCACATAATAAGGGCTCAGCAATGATGAACTCCATGAACTTGACCTTATCTGAGAAGCACTTTATCTGCCCTTCTATTCTAAATGAGAACTTTGCTGGATAGAGCAGTCTTCGTTGTAGGTCTTTGGTTTTCATGACTTGGAATACTTCTTTCCAGCCCCTTCTTGCCTGTAAGGTCTCTTTTGAGAAATCTGCTGACAGTCTGGTGGGAACTCCTTTGTAGGTGACTGTCCCCTTATCTCTTACTGCTCCTAGGATTCTCTCCTTCATTTTAGTCTTGGCTAATGTGATTATGATGTGCCTTGGTGTGTTTCTTCTTGGGTCCAACTTCTTTGGGACTCTCTGAGCTTCCTGGATTTCCTGGAAGTCTATTTCCTTTGCCAGATTGGGGAAGTTCTCCTTTATTATTTGTTCAAATAAGTTTTCCACTGTTGCTGTTCCTCTTCCCTTTCTGGTACCCCTATAATTCAGATGTTGGAACTTTTAAAGATGTCATGAATTTTTCTAAGCCTCTTCTCATTTTTTTGAATTCTTGTTTCTTCATTCTTTTCTGGTTGGTCATTTTTATTTTTTGTTCCTTCTGGTCCACTCGATTGATTTTAGGATTGTTGCTGTGTAGTATTCACAATCACATGGAACAACTATTATTTACAATAGTCCTGGGACAACAATAATATGACAGAAATACAGCATTTGAATAACCAGAATAGAAAGTACATGATTAAGAGTACTATGTTACTGGAATATGAATGAAGTGAAAGAAAGTTAAGATACAATATGAAAGAGAAAATAAGGAAAACCAGTCACACAATGCAATTAAATAAAGATATAAAATGAAGAAAACTAAACAGAAAGAAGAAAATAAAAAATACTAACAGGATAAAAGAAAAATAAATTAAAAAGTAATAATAATACAAATCAACAGTAAAATGCAATTTCTGTTGCATAGCAAAGTGAAATTTCTCTCAGTTTCTCAGTCATTGGGGTTAGTCTTGTGATCCCTCTTTGGATCTTTCCCTGGACCTTTCACAGTTCCAGGTCTTGTTTCACTTGGGGGAAGAAAGAAGAGATGGCATGGGGCGGGGGCGCTGGGAAGCTTTCTGCTGACTTAAACCCACAGAGCAAGTTCTGCTGGTCACAGGCAAAGGGGGCTGGACTTTGCTTTTCTCCTTTCCTATAGTTCTGTAAGGAAGGGGGCCAGGTTTAGGCCACAATATTCACAGTTGCCCAGCCTCCAGCCCAAGTCCTTCATGAGCTGCTGAGCCCCCACTGTCATCTGAGCCACACCAGCGCCTTTACTCCACCAGTTGTGCTACAGTCTGTGTAATGAGCCTCTTCCTTTGTCTTTGCCCAGTGCTTCTAGAGCCCGCCACTGATAAGCAGCACAAATCAGCTGTGAAGTAAATGGTGCTAGTAGCCTCCACCAGAGGCGCACAAGAGTTCCTTAAACAGCAGCTGACCGCCTTTTTTTGAGTAAAATCTTCTAATTTAAGCCCACCATTCTTAACAAGCACCTGGCTTTTCACACAGCCCAACTTTCTAACCAGACTGGAGACTATCCAGGTCAGGGTCTGACATGGCCCAACTCATCTCCCTTCTCCAGGTGTTGCCTGACTCCCTGATTTCTCTTGTAATGACCTAGCCAGCATCCATAGTCCCAGTGGGTGAACACTGCTTCTGTGTGTCTCCCACTTCATCTGTATTCCCCTCAGTGACTAAGCACCCAGGTCCCTCCTGGTGCCATGCTGCCCTCCCTGCTTGGGTAGGAGAGGGAGCTGGTGCTCTGACTCCTCCAAGGATCCTGAGGCAGGCCTCAGGTGGGAGCCCGCAGCAGCCTTGGTCCTCATGCAGATCCCAGGGACCTTAGCATTCCAACGCAGTCTCCTTACTGTCTGTTTTTCAATGTCCTCTACAATGTTTGGCCTCCAAAGTTCATATAAGCTGGGATTCCATTATCTGTTTGCTCTGTGTCTCAGAGAAGTTGGGAGCAAGGAGAATAGTACAGCAGGGAGAAGTAGGCTCCACTCCTACCTACCTTACTGCCATCTTTTCCCCCAGTAACTTTTATTTTCTTTTCAATATCCAAGTAGCTTAATACTTACAGGTATGTGTTGGTGATTTAATTTACTGATTAAAATTTTGATATTCCTTCGTCTCTAATAAAAAAAAATCAATTGCATACTCTTTCAAGTTAGCTGATGATATTTATAAGCAGTTGATGGCTCCAGTGTGCATGATGTCTCTGTAGAATTACCTGCCTCTATCTGGAATATTTGTTCATGGAAAGAAGCAACTTGCAAAACCAGAAATTTTTGTCCCAATTGTTGTTAGCTACTTTTAAAAACCCTCCTTTCAGTGACCCTCTACTATGTTCATTTTGAATGAATGGTTATTTTTTTTAAGTATATGTGGCTCAGTGGATTGAGCGCAAAATTGTGAACCAGAGGGTCTCCAGTTCTATTCCCAGTCAGGGCACATGCCAGGGTTGTGGCCCGGGTCCCCAGTTGAGGGTGTGTGGGAGGCAGCCACACACTGATGTTTCTCTCCCATTCTTTCTCCTTCCCTTTCCCTAAAAATAAAACCGTAAAATCTTTAAAGAAAATTCTGGTTGTAACCTCTGTTTAAATGGACCTGTTACTACCTCTGCTTTCTTCGTACACAAAAATTATCCAAAGATACATCTTTGGACATACAGGCATGGTATCATGCCTTGGAGTGCTGGAGTGCTCACCTATGTTAACTTATTTTTGAATCAATCCTGATATCCTGGATAACTTCAGAATTCCTTGGGATAGTCATATGGCATCTTCTATTTCAGTATTCTTCACTTACCTTTTATTTTTAAAAATAAATTTAATTTAAAAATTATTATTATGATTATTTTAAGAAAGAAAAAATGAAACACACATGTAAAAAGTACATTAATACATTTTCTCCAATCTTGTTAATAGTTTGATATATTAGGTCTGTTCAGAAGGTATCCAGTAATGTAATATTTTTAAAAAGAGAGAGAGACATTTATTGAAGATACAAGCTACAAGAAACATTGTACATAGGGCAGTGATATCTCAGTCAGCTTCAAAGTAGGCACCTTAAGACCCCACACAGTTCTCCCACTTGCAATCAGCTGCTGCTTCTTATTTTTATGAATTTCATCGAAGATCTGAAATCTCTCCCATTTCAAAGGTGATTTTAGTTTGGGGAAAAGCCAGAAGTTACAGAATGCCAAATCTGGGTTGTGGGGGTGGTGAGTCACCTGGATGATTTGATGTTTCACCAAAAATCTCTGCATGAGATGTGATGCATGAGTGGGTGTGTTGTTGTGCTGAAGCTGCCAATCACCAGTTGCCCACAGCTACGGCCTTCTGAATTACATGAATAGTTTCTGTGGAGAAATGTTCAAGCTTAAGGTAAAATTGGATGCATATTCATTTCTCTACTCAGTCATTTTGAAATGCAAAGGCCACACAGTACACATGCGCAATCAACACTGTCTACCGCCCCCACTGAATAGTACAGTGAACTCCAGTATGCACACGTGTTCCAGTCCACTCTCCCTGGTTGCCAGCTTACATAAGTGTCATGCCAACCATTCTCTTCTTTTTTTTTTTTTAATTTTATTGATTATGCCATTACATTTGTTCTATCTCCCCCCTCCATTCCCCTCCACCCTGCACACCCCTCCCCCACCAGTCCCCCCTCTTTAGTTTATGACCACATGTCTCAAGTTCTTTAGATTCTATATTTCCCATACTATTCTTACTCTCCCCCCTATCTATTTTCTATCTACTGTCTATGCTACTTATTTTCTGTACCTTCTCCCCCCTTCTCCTTCTCCCAATCCCCTGTTGCTAACCCTCCATGTGATCTTCATTTCTATGGTTCTGCTCCTGATCTAGCTGTCCTCTTATTTTGCTTTTGTTTTAGGTGTGGTTGTTAATAACTGTGAGTTTGCTGTCCTTTCACTGTTCCTATTTTTTATCTTCTTTTTCTTAGGTAAGTCCCTTCAACATTTCATATAATAAGGGCTTGGTGATGATGAACTCCTTGAATTTGATCTTATCTGAGAAGCACTTTATCTGCCCTTCTATTCTAAATGAAAACTTTGCTGGATAGAGCAATCTTTGTTGTAGGTCTTTGGTTTTCATGACTTGGAATACTTCTTTCCAGCCCCTTCTTGCCTGTAAGGTCTCTTTTGAGAACTCAGCTGACAGTCTGATGGGAACTCCTTTGTAGGTGACTGTCCCCTTATCTCTTGCTGCTTCTAGGATTCTCTCCTTCATTTTAATCTTGGCTAATGTGATTATGATGTGCCTTGGTATGTTCCTTCTTGGGTCCAACTTCCTTGGGACTCTGTGAGCTTCCTGGATTTCCTGGAAGTCTATTTCCTGTGCCAGATTGGGGAAGTTCTCTTTTATTATTTGTTCAAATGAGGTTTCCACTCATAACTGTTCCTCTTCCCCTTCTGGTACCCCTATAATTCAGATGTTGGAGCATTTAAAGATGTCCTGGAGGTTCCTAAGCCTCTCCTCATTCTTTTGAATTCTTGTTTCTTCATTTTTTCCTGTTTGGTCATTTTTTCCTTCCTTCTGGTCTACTCCCTTGATTTGAGTCCCAGTTTCCTTTCCATTACTGTTGGTTTCCTGTGCATTTCCCTTCATTTCAATTAGTTTAGTCTTCATATGTTCCTCTAATTTGTGCCTAAAATCAACCAGTTTTGTGAGCATCCTGATCAGCAGTGTTTTGAACTGTGCATCTGAAAGTTTGGCTATTTCTTCATCACTTAGATTTATCGGTTCTGGGCCTCTGAGTTTTTCTTGAGCCATGTTTTGATCTGTTTGTGCCTGTTATGTATGAGGAGAGGTGCCCTAGGTGTTCACCAGGGTGGGGCCACCCAGGTTGCTGGTTTGTGATGCTGTATGTGGGGGCAAGGTCAGAGAGGGAGCAATGGTGGTCCTCTCCGCTCGCCTAGTCTGCCTCACTGCTCGCCCTGGACTGCTTATCCCAGTGCAAATGTGCAAGTGCCCCCCCCCCCGCCCTGTGCAGGCCGCCGGGGCCTGCACAATCTGTCTCAATGCTCGCCTCTTCACTGGTTTATCTGCGTGCAAATGCGCAACCTACCGCAGACAGCCAGCCGCACCTCTTCCCTGGGTTCCACCCGTAGCTATCCCGCACCTGGGATCCGGGCCCTCAGCTGCCTGTGCAGCGCCCAGGTCGGGGGATCTTTTTTGCCCGACAAAGTCCGCTGCTGGCTTTGCCCCTCTGACAGGTTTAGCTGAGCAGGTCATTGTTTTCGGACTCTGTATTCAATTTTCTGTGGTTTGATTATGTTTATTGTTGTTAAAACTTTGTTGTTTTTAAATTTGGTTGTGCGAGAACGCAAAGTGTTCCCACCTACGCCTCCATCTTGGCGGAAGTCCCATTCCAACTATTCTTGTTATATTAACAATGGCTGAACTTTTACCTGACAGACCTTTTATGTCCTTTTGGAGTTTTCTCTATAAACAGTTATATATGGGTGAATATAATACCTCTTTTGAAAAATGGGATTATTATACTTACTGCTTTTCCCTCCTGTTCTGTAACTTCTGAGCTTAACAACATATGATTTACCTGAATCTGTTCTCAGACCACTTGTAGCTGCTTTTTATATACTAATGACTGTTTAGTTTTTCTCTCAGTGGAAAAACTAAGAGATCTGGATGACCTACATCCAGATCTCTACTGATGGGCATTTCAATTGTTTGTAATATTTTGCTGTTTTAAACAATGTTGCACGGACTTTCTGTGTTATTTTTTGTGTATGTATATCTTTGTACACTTAGGGAAGGATTTATATAAGTTCTCAGAAACAGGATTTCTGGGTCAGGCAGTATGCCATTACAAATTTTGATGTCTGTTGCCAAATTTCTTCCCATAAAGTTGAAACCTATACTTCTGGTATCAAAAGTGCTTTAACTACTTGTTGCTAGTACCCTAAAGTCCATGTCTCCTTTTCCCCCTCTGTCACATTGCCTTAAAAAGCCACAACCAATTCCTATATGTCCTGCATTGCCATGGGGCATGGTGCCACCACACATCCTGGTCTTCTAATTTGAGCTAGCCCCTTTATCTGTTCCTGTGTCCCACAGTGGCTATTCTAAACTTTTAACAGTTCTGTCAAACCTATGCCCAGCCCCACTACATTCTCCCTCTTACTCTAGATATTTAAGAGATCACCACATTCTATCACATCTTTCTCTTCAACTTATTTTTTTACCATTTCCTCTCTCAGTCCTTGAATGGTCTTTTGTCTTGTACACATTCCAGTCACCTTTCATGTTGTAGCCAGTGTGATGTTTCCAAAATGAAAATTTAAGCATGTTAATTTGTTTTGAAGTATTTCAGTGAAAGACCCATAGAAGCATTCCACTTTCCCTGTGGAAATGGTGTGTTTTGGCACTTTATCCACTTGACTCTTACCTTCTAGTCTTTTCTCCTTCCACTATCCCATTTGTGTCCAGCCAGTCCCACCCGCTTGTCTTCTGAATCTGCCTCCAGCACATTCTGTGCCCCGACCCTGGAGTGTTTTAATCATCATTCAGCTCTGCCCAAATCTCCATGTTCTGAAAAGTCTTTCCTTAACTTTCTTTCTATAGCCAAAGCCTTTCACTTCTCTGCTTCTACATTGCCTTGATTATATCTCTATTACAGCAATTGCCACTTGGCTGGGGAAAGTTTGCATATGTTTATTGTCCCTGTTAAATGGTGATTAAAGACATATTTCTAGTACCTTTCACAATGTCCTAACCTATTATAGGTGCTTAATAATTGTTAATAAGCCTCAGCTTCTTCATGTGTAAAACAAGAATTAATGACTTGCCCAAAACCATCCAACTAGTACTGGTAAGTTATAGAGTAGGAACTGATGCCAAATTCTGTTCATTCCCCACCTCTTAAACAACTTCTGCTTGGAGATCAGTGTAGGATCACATAGAGTAGAATATGAGTATTGGAAGTGAAAAAAAAACATGACTGATTTATCTGTTTCCTCTCACTAGCACTTTTTAAAAGCCCATTCTCTCCCTTTTTCTTTCTAAGGTATATGGCTGGGGTTACAATGGCAATGGTCAGCTTGGCTTGGGAAACAATGTCAATCAGCTGACCCCTGTGAGAGTAGCAGCTTTGCACAGTGTGTGTGTGAACCAGGTATGTTTGGTGGACTCTTAGTTGCTGGTCTCCATCTGTCTTCCCTGCTCTGACTTGGAGGAATGTTGGAGATTTACTCTTCAATAAATCTTTTTGAACGATACCTGTGCTTTCATCTTCTATATTTAATATCATATCCTCCCTAAATTCTGATGATGAGAAGGAACACCATGGTGGTGGCATGTTAGCCTTAACAAGTGAAAAAAGCGATCAGAAAAACTCAGTGGTCTCAGGTTTAGGCTTTTCTAGTTTTTTTTAATGTTTTAGAAAATGTTATCCCACACCTGATGATGAATTGGTGTTCTGTAGAAGCTGGCTGTAATCTTTAGATGTTTTTCCCTGTCTTTCCTGTTTATGATAACCATTTAAATTTACTTGCAGATTGTCTGCGGCTATGCACACACTCTAGCACTAACAGATGAGGGCTTGCTCTATGCCTGGGGAGCTAATACATATGGGCAGCTGGGAACTGGCAATAAAAATAACCTGCTAAGCCCAGCACACATCATGGTGGAGAAAGAAAGGTAACTTGGCTGTACCATGTCTTGGGATCATGTGTGCATTGTGGACTTGGAGCTATGTGTGTTTAGCTTGGTGTGTGCTGGAACCATGGTGTTTGGCTTTGTAACTCTTCTGTTTATTAACATTCTTATTTTGAACAAAGAGTTTGAATACCAGCTTGAGTGAACATGAGGTTGACAGGATTCTTATGCAGCTTTCTAAAATAACCTCTTGATTGATATGCATTAATGCATCTTGGTAAAATCCTACAAACTTCTTGTTGCCCATTTAGTAGGGAAGTAAAATAGGGTCTACCACCATGTTGAAGTATAAAATTTTCCTTTGAGCCAACTAAAACAACTTTTACATGAATAAAAATTGCCCTTGAAAGGACATTATCTGTTCAAATATTGCTTTGATGTAATGTGTGTTACTGGAATAGATGCTTAATGTTTGTTCAGCCAAATCATGAGGTGTTGTTACCCACTAAGTTTTAGAATGTTGACTTTTGATTCTGGGACCCTGCCTAAGAAAGAGACTAAGAAATGTAGTAACTCTGGCTTGATGCCCATTTGGCTTGGAGTGTTCAGAGTTCATGACCCCTAGACCAGTGTTTTATCAGCCTGATGAGTGTTCTGAGCTCTGGTGGGGTGAGAGAAAAAGTTGTATTGTAAGGAAATGGTATATTGAAGATAGTTTTGTTTTGTTTTTACTATGGTCTAAGCCCCCAAAACTGTCAGAACATTTTTGTCAGAGTCCACTTTCCTCATTTACTTTGGTTTCTAGTCCCTTTTTCCAAATTTTCCTCAACAGTTATGTGTTTTTTATCTTAACTCAGAAAGAGACTGAAAAGTAGGACAACAAGGAAGTACTCATGCTCTATTGTTTGATTTTGTCCATAGGACATGATAGCTAATGTCCCTTCTTGAGTGTTTTCGAGGTATTCCAAGCATGAACATTTTATTTACCTTGTGTAATATGTTGTGGGCTTTTATAATACAGAAATAACACATCCATTTTTCTTAAAATATTTCAGGGTAGTAGAAATTGCAGCCTGCCACTCTGCCCACACATCTGCTGCCAAGACCCAGGGTGGTCATGTGTACATGTGGGGCCAGTGCCGGGGCCAGTCAGTGATCCTGCCTCATCTCACCCACCTCTCCTGCACAGATGATGTATTTGCCTGCTTTGCCACTCCTGCCGTCTCCTGGCGCCTCCTGTCTGTTGGTAAGAAAGGCTAGGGCTACTTAATTCCACCCAGGAAGAATCATCCTGTCAACTGACCAGTTTTCCTGCATATTTGCTGGTTATTTGCCCTTTTAGGTTCTAGAATGTTTTATTCCCCATTAAATTTAACCTTTTCTTAAATTAGATTTACTTAATGAAATTTATTGATATGTTATAAAACATTACATGGATTATTTTATCCCTTTAAGTGTTTTCATTTTAATTGAAAGGTAAAATTCATATGTTACATAAAATTAACCATTTTAAAGTATACAATTCAGCATTTAGTTATTCACAAAGTTGTGCAACCTTGATTGATATCAAGTTCTAAAACAGTTTTATCAACCTAAAACAAAACCCTGTACCTGTTTAGCAGTCACTCTATGCTCCCTTTCCCCCAGCCACTGGCCAGTTTGCTTTTTATTCCTATGCATTTACCTCTTTTGGACATTAATGTAAATGGGATAATACAGTGTGTAACATTTTGTGTCCAGCTTCTTTGACTCAACCTTTTTGAGACCCATTCATGTTGTAGTATATATTAATACTTCATTGTTTTTTATAGTGAATAATATTCCATTGTATGTATATACCACATTTCATTTATCCATTGATCTGTTGAAGGATATTTGGATGCTTTCCAATGTTATATTCAAAACAGTGTTATTGTGAATAATGCTGTTATGAACATTCATGTACAGATATTTGTGTGAATAACCTGTTTCTAAGTATTTTTATTGTTATACTAAAATTATTATGTAATTTGATATAATATGAACCAAAAATGAATTTTAGAAAAAGTGAAGAACTTGTGGTTTTGAAGGTGATGTCTTAGCCTCACCTTTTCTCCCTTTTTCTTTCAACCAATTTTAAATACATTTATTTTAGAGGGGCATCAAAACAAAGATATTATAAAGGGTACTAGAAATCAGGGTGTTTTTTTCTGAGTAGACATTAACAGAGATCTTAATTTCTTTTTATTGTTCATTTCTGCCTTTTTCTTCCTAGTCATTTATTCATTTATATGAAGAGGAAAGAAATAGGTCATAATGCATCAAGTTTTAGCATTAGCGTAGCTCTTGATGACCAAGGGGTTTGGGTTGCTCAGCAATTGATATTGAAAGCTAGTCTTATAATACATGTCATCCTGAGTTGTGTCAGACAGCTGGAGCTGTCCCCTCATCAGGTGACCAGTCTTTAGTCTTACAGGCAAGAGTATATTTAAGCAGAGTTAAGCTGCTATTCAACTTAAAGTGAAACATATTGAACATTTTCAGATTTTTTAAATAATACAGCAGTTTTTTTACAGTGAATATTGTGATTAGAAAAATTTAGTTCACCATAAAAATCCTAGAAGACAACAGGTGTTTCTTAGCAATAATTTTCTCTTAGCAATAATTTTTTCTGATATATTGCCTCAGGCAACAGAATAAAAAGCAAATGTACTCATCATCTAAAAAGCGAAGGAAACCATCAGCAGGATGAAAAGACAATCCACTGAATGGGAGAACATATTCATCAATAATACATCTATCTGACAAGGGTTGTATATCCAAAATTTATAAAGAATGCAGAGAGCTCAACATCAAAAAAAAAAAACAATTAAAAGATGGGCCAAGGAACTGAATAGACACTTCTCCAAAGAGGACGTGCACATGGCTGTTAGACATATTAAAAGGTAATCAATGTCACTAATCATCAGAGAAATGCAAATTAAAACTACAGTGAGTTATCTTCTCATGCCTGTTAAAATGGCTGTCGTCAGTAAATCGACAAAAAACAAGTGTTGTAAGGATGTGGAGAGAAGGGAACCCTCATGCAGTATTGGCAGGAATGCATATTGGAGCAGCTAATGTGGAAAACAGTATGGAGTTTTCTCAAAAAATTAAAAATGGAACCGTTGGATGTCAGAGGAAGGGCGGTGTGAAAGATCCCTTGAACTTTCAATAGTTGAAGATCTATAACTCAACAAAGGATTCCCTGCTCAACACACAAAATGCCTGAGAGATCCACACATTGAAACATCTAAAGGTAGGTGAGCCAGAACAAATGGAAACAATGAGAACGTAGAAGGACTGAGACGATCCACAGATACAGCCTTGCAGCTGGAAGCTCTTGGTGGGGCTTAGCCTGGAGAGGGGAGGAATTCAGTTGTAGGTGGTGCGTCCTTCAGCCAGGAGGAGCAAAGAGATTTGAAGGAACAAAGTGATTCTTGCAGGAGTGAACAGTGGGAGCTTCAGCTGAACCTAGAGACCTGGGCAAGGACACAGCACAAGGGTGGGGCCACGGTTGTTGGGTGGCAGGATTCCAGAAAGAGGAACAAAGCCATGGAGCCCTACCATCCCTAGTCTTCCAGAGCTCTCCTCCCTTCACCCTTGGTATCAGATTGTGGAGCAAATTATCTGCAACCCAAGACCTGCTATTATAGAATCACATTTTTCCCTGAGCAAAGGATACACTCTGTGACCTATCCTGGGATGCAGAGAGGACCCTGTGGAGGTCTGAGGTTGCTATTACCTGGAGGACAAAACAACAAGGAAGCCTGCCTATTCCCCAAACCTACCCCTCTTCTACATATTTATAGCATTTGGCTGTGGAGGGACTTCACAGAACTAAAAAGTTTGTAATTCAGAGCCACCTACTGGAAAATAAAAGAAAGACCTCTTTGTATTAATCTGCTAGAGAAGTACCACTTATACATAGATGCCTAGAAAGAAGAAATCCATCAAATACCATGAATAACAGAGGTAGCAAGGCAGCTCAGGAAGAAAATAATCTCTGGAAAACATACTTGAAGACATGGAAATATGTAGTATAAATGACAGAGAATGCAGGATTGTGGCTTTGAAAATGCTCAACAAGAAGCGAGAAAATATAGTCAATTTAATGCACTCAGATAACAAATAAAACGAGTGTATTATGAAACAGATTGAAAGTTTAAAAAAGAACCAAATAAATTCTGGAGGTGAAGAACTCATAAAAGAATGAACTAGTGAGCACAGAAAATACAGCTGACCAAATGGTGGAAATAATTATTTATATGGAAGATAGAAATCTAGAAATGATGCAGAGAGAAAAAGAGAAAGACTTGGGCATAAAAAAATGAAAGATCTCTCCAAAAACTATCTGACTCCATCAGAAAGTACAATATAAAAATAATAGGCATACCAGAAGAAGAACAGAGGGAGAAGGGAATGGAGAGTGTATTTAAGCATATGGAAAGTGCTAGACTCTCAAATTCAAGAGACAAATACAACACCTAGTTACCTCAGTCCAAAGAGGCCTTCTTCAAGGCACATCATATTAAAACTATCAAAAATTAATGACAGACTTCCGGTCAAGAGGGAGGTGTAAGTAAACATGCTCCATCTCCTTGTGCAGCCACAGATAGAATTACAGCTAGACATCAAAACAAATAACACCCAGAACCATCATAAAATCAATTTGTATGGAAGTACAACAACCAAGGATATAAAGAAGCTACATTCATCCAGATTGGTAGGAGGGGTGGAGCTGTAGAGACAGGTGGGGAGGCATGGAGATGCAGTGTGATGCAGAGAGGTAGCAGCAGCAGTGAAATAGGCAGTCCGACATTCACATGTGGTAGATAAAAGTCTGGAGGGACACCTTGGGAGTGATCGATTATAGCTCTACACCAGACCATACAGCCCAGGGTTCCAGCACCAGGAAGATAAATGCCCAACTTCTGGCTGTAAAAACTAGTGGGGGTTGGGTCAGCATAAGATTTTCAGGAGATTCTGCTTAAAGAGCCTGCACAATCTTAAAACATATGCAGACCTGTCTCTTCTGGGATTCAGCACCAGGGCAACAGGTGGAAGGGCACCAGTTGCTCAGAGCAAGTGCCAAGCAAAACTCCAGAAGCCAGACAGTAGCATTGTCCACTCCCCAAGCTCACCCCCAACACAGAGCCACAAAGCAGTGAAATAGGCTGCCCCACCCTGATGATTACCTCAGGTTCTGCCCCATAAAATGTACAGGTGCCTTTTCTACAACAGGCTGTGCTACTAAGGTAGGGAGTCAAAGCAGCTATACCTAATTCACAGAAACAAACACAGGGAGGGTGCCAAATTGAGGAGACAAAGAAATATGGCCCAAATGAAAGACCAGAGTAACACCCCAGAAAAAGAACTAAAGAAAATGGGGATAATCAACCTGTCAGATACAGAGTTCAAAACACTAGTGATCAGGATGCTCAGAGAACTCATTGAGTACAGCAACAAAATTAAAAAGACCCAGGAAGAAATTAAGGTTACAGTAAGTGAAATAAAAGTATATAGGGAATCAACAGTGGAGGGGATGAAGTTGGGATTTTAGATCAATGATTTGGGACATAAGGAAGAAATAAACATTCAAGCAGAACAGCAAGAAGAAAAAAGAATTATAAACAAGAATAGTATAAATTGCCTCTGGGATATCTCTAAGCACACCAACATCCAAATTGTAGGGATGCTAGAAGAAGAGGAAGAACAAGGAATTAAAAACTCACTTGAAAAAATAATGAAAGGAAACTTTCCTAATTTGGTGAAGGAAATAGACATACAAGTTCAGGAAGCACAGATGGTCCGAAACAAGTTGGACCCAAAGAGAAATACACCAAGACACATCATAATTAAAATCCCACAGGTGAAACATAAAGAGAGAATATCAAAAGCAGTAAGAGAAAAGCAGAGTTACCTACAAAGGAGTTTCCATAGTCTGTCAGCTGATTTCTCAAAAGAAACTTTGCAGGTGAGAAGGGAGTGGCAAGAAGTATTCAAAGTGATAAAAAGCAAGGTCCTACAACCAAGTTACACTACCCAGCAAAACCATTATTTAGAATGGAAGGGCAGATAAAGTGCTTCCCAGACAAGGTAAAGCTAAAGGAATTCATCATCACCAGAACATTATTACATGAAATTTTAAAGGGACTTATCTAAGAAAAAGAAGATCAAAACTATGAACATTAAAATGGCAACAAATTCGCAACTATCAACAACTGAAAACAACCAACCAGAACAGGAGTGGAATCATAGATATGGACATCATTTGGAGGGTCATCAGCTGGTAGGCAGAGGGAGAAGAGAGGAAAAGGTGCAAGAATTAAGAAACATAATTGGTAAGTAAAAAAAAAAAAATAGGGCAATGTTAAGAGTACTATAGGAAATGGAGACACCAAAGAACTTATATGCATGACCCATGCAGATGAACTAAGGGGGCAGAGTAGATTGCTGGAGGGAATGGAGAGGGGGCAAAGGAGGAAAAATTGGGTCAACTGTAAAAGCAGAATTAATAACACTTTTAAAAATTAATGACAAAGGATTCTCAAGGCAGCCATGGAAAAGAAGAAAGTAACCTATAAAGGAAAGCCCTTTAGAATATCATTGCACTGCTTAGCAGAAACTTTATAAGCCATAAGAGTGGACCAAATATTCAAACTAATGAAAGAGAAATTACCAGCCAAGAATAATATAATATTTAAAGTTATTCTTTATATATGATGGAGAAATAAAGACATTTCCAGACATCCAGAAGCTGAGGAAATTTATCGTCAGAAGACTTCTATTGCAGTAAATACTCAAGGGAGTTATTCTACCTGAAACAAAGAACAAAATGTCACAAAACTACCAGCAAGATCACCAACAAACAGCCTAAACAAGGATATAATTTGGGACACCAAAAACATAAAAGGGGAGGGTGTAAAGGTCTTAATTTATAAAGCAGGATGGAGATCAGATGCATTCAAAAGAAAAAGGACTACTGTATACATGAAACTTTCTTTTTTCATAAACCTAATGGTTATCACATACAAAGTCTCCCAAACTGAGACACGTAGCTTAAGAAAAAGAGGAAATAAGTATGGAATATCACCAAACAAAAACAACAGACAGAAACACAAAGGAAAAGATCCAATGGAGGAACATAGCTACCCAGAAAACAACACACAAACTGGCTGTAGGAAATTCTCAAACATCAATAATCACCCTAAATTGGACTGAATTCACCAATACAGAGGTACAGGTTAGCAGATTGGATCAAAAATCAAAACCCAAGCATATGCTGCCTCCAGGAGACACATCTAAGCTGCAGAGACAAAGTTAGAATCAAAATGAAAGGGTTGAAAATAATTACACAAAAAATATCCACAGAAAGTAGGTTTAGCCATACTTATGTCTGATAAAACATTTCAAGGTAACAAAGGTAAGAAGAGACCAATATTGACATGTTATGATGATAAAGGGAACACTGCATCAAGAAGACATAACACTTCTCAATATTTATGCAGCCAGTCAGAGAGCACCAAAATATCTATAGCAACTACTAACACAACTAAAGGGAGAAACAGGCAAAAAGAATCATAATTGGGGATCTTCATACTCCTTTGATAGCTCTAGATAGATCATTCAAACAGAAAATCATTAATGAAATACAGACCTTAAGTGACACATTAGAGAGACCAAATGGACATAATGAACATTTACAGAACCTTTTATCCTAGAACATCAAATTATACATTCTTCTCCAGTGCACATGGAGCAGTCTTAGGGATAGACCTTATTTGGGGTAACAAAACTAGCCTCCTAAAATTCAGGAAGATTGAAATTATACCAGATATATTCTCTGAAAACAATACTTTGAAATTGAAAATCAACTGCAAAAAGGAAGTAGAGAAGCCCATAAATATGTGGAGATTAAACAACATACTATTAAAAAATCAGTGGGTTGAAGAAAAAGGTGACATCGAAAGATACAGAGAGACAAATGAGAATGACTATGACATAGTTATAAGAGGGAAATATATGGCTCATCTTAAAGAACTAGAAGAACAAAACCAATCCAAAATCAACAGAAGAAAGGAAATAATGAATATTAGAGCAGAATTGAATGAAATAGAATACAAAAGACTGTACAACAAATTAATGCAACAAAGAGCTGGTTCTTTGAAAAGATTAATAAAATTGAAAAAATTGGCTGGACTCACTAAGGAAAAAAGAGAAAAGTCTCATATAGATTTACAAACAAAATCAGAAATGAAGGAGGTGATGTTACCACAGACATCATAGATACACACAGAATAATACTGGGATACTATGAAAGACTGTATGCCACCAAATTCAATAACCCAGAAGAAATGGGTAAGTTCCTAGAAATACATAACCTTCCTAGACTGAACTATGAAGAATTGAAAAAATCTAAATAGATTGCTAAACAGTGAAGTAATTGAAACAACCATCAAAAACCTCCCCAAAAATAAGTGTCCAGGAATGGATAATTTAACCAATGAATTCTTCCAAACATTCGTCAAAGAAGATTTGATATTTATCCTCTCAAACTCTTCCAAAAAATTGAAGAAGAGGCAATACTTCCCAACACATGTTATGAGGCCAACCTAACCCTGATTACCAAAATCTGGCAAGGATACCACAAAAAAAGTAAATAACAGACCAAAAATTGCCCTGACTGCTGTGGCTCAGTGGATTGAGCACTGGTGTGCAAAGCAAAAGTTGTCAGTTCAGTTTCCAGTCAGGGCACATGCCTGGCTTCCAGGCCAGGTCCTCAGTTGGCATGCAAGAGACAACCAGTTGTTGTTTCTCTTGCTCACTGATGCTTCTCTCCCTCTCTTTGCCCCTCCCTTCCCTTCTGTCTGAAAATAAATAAACAAAATATTTAAAGAATAAAAAAATAAAGATACAAGAATCCTAAGCAAAATACTAGCAAATCAGGCACAACAAAACATTACAAAAACCATACATCACAATCGAGTTTGGTTCATTGCAGGGGCACAAGGATTATTTAACATATGTAAATCAATCAATATAATACACCACATTAACAAAACAAAGGGTGAAAATCATAGGATCTTATTAATAGATGCAGAAAAATCATTTGATAAGATTCAACATCTATATATGATATAAACAATAAAATGGGTATAGAAGGAAAGTTCCTCAACACAATAGAGGCCATATATGACAAACCCTCAGCCAATATCATACTCAATGGTGAAAAACTGAACCCTTTTTCTCTAGAATCAGGAACAAGACAAGGATGTCCACTCATTACTGTTTTTCAGCATAGTTTTGGAAGTCTTAGCCAGAGCAATCAGGCAAAAAAATAAAATAAAATGAAAAGCATTCAGTAAGAGGTAAAAGTGTCACTTTTTGGAGATGACATGATTCTGTTTAAGGAAAACCCTTAAAGACTACACCAAAATTCTAATAGAAACAATAAACAGTAAAGTTGAAGGATCCAAAGTCAATATACAAAAATCTACTGTTTTCCTATATATTAACAATGAAACTTCAGGAAAAGAAATGAAAAAACAATTGTTTTTGTAAGTGGAACCAAAAGAGTTAAAATACCTGGGGATAAACTTAACAAAAGATGTAAGGGACCTATGCACTGAAAATTACAAAGCATTGTTAAAAGAGAATGGAGAAAGACACAATGAAATGGGAAGATAATCCATGTTCATGGATTGGAAGAATCAACATAGATAAAAGGGCATATCACCCAAAGCAATATCTGTATTGCATTTAATCCCCATCAAAATCCCAATGTTATTTTTTTAAAGAAGTAGAACAAAAACATCAGATTTGTATGGAACCACAAAAGACCCCAAATAGTCAAAGCAACCCTGAGAAATAAGAACAAAGCCAGAAGTATCATACTACCTGACTTCAGATTACACTACAGAGCTACAATAATCAAAATAGCATGGTATTGGGGGGGGTGGAAACAGACACACTGACCAATAGCCCAGAACTGAGAGCCCTGAAATAAAACTACATGTATATGGGCAAATAATTTTTGACAAACAAGCCAAAAACACACAATGGAGAAAAGAAAGCCTCTTCAATAAATGGTGTTGGGGATTTTCCTGCCATTGAGAAGTTGCACAGAGGTGGAGGCTTGTATGCATTCAAGATTCAACTCCACCCATAATCCACTGTTATGGCTGAGGAAGGCATTACTGCTGGAGGTGTAATGGACATTAATACTGCTTTACAAGATGTGCTGAAGACCACCGTCATCCATGATGGCTTAGCATGTGGAATTTGTAAAGCTTCCAAAGCCTTTGTGTGTTTGCATACAACTGATGGGCCTCTGTATGTCAAGTTTGTGGCTGCTCTTTGTGCTAAACACCAAATCAATCTAATTAAGGATGACAGCAATAAGAAACTAGGGGTATGGGTAGATCTTTTTAAAATCAGCAGAGTGGGAACGCCCCATAAAGTGGTTGGTTGCAGTTCTGTCATAGTTAAGGACTAGACAAGGAGTCTCAGGCAAATGATGTCATCAAGGGTACTTCAAATGCAAGACATGAACAAATAAACTCTGCATTTGTTTCTCAAATGAATAAAAATGGTGCTTGGAAAATTGGAAAGCCACATGCAAAAGAATGAAACTCGACATAGTTTTCATTTTTGTACATAGTTTGTCCCATGTACAAAAACTAATTCAGAAATGTATCAAAGACCTAAGTATATGATCTGAAATAATAAATCACATAGAAGAAAACATAGGTACTGAACTTATGGACCTTGGTCATGGAGAACATTTTGTGAATTTGATCCCAAAGGAAAGGGAAATAAAGGTAATAATAAATGAATAGGATTATATCTAACTAAAAAGGTTCTGCACAGCAAAAGAAACTGCTAACAAAACAAAAAGGCAAACAACCTAATGGGAAATGAAATTTGCAAACACCCACTCCAACAAAGGGTTAATATCCAAAATGTGGGTATATAAAGAGCTCATAGAACTCAACCCCAAACAAAAAAACAGTGCAATTAAAAAATGGGCAGAGGACTTGAATAGACATCTCTCTCACGAAGACATACAAACATTCTGCAGATATATGAAAAGCTGTTTAACTTCTCTAGCTATTAGGGAAATGCAAATCAAAACCACAATGAGATATCTTCTCTCACCTGTTATGACTATTAACAAGAGAAGTAATAACAAGTGTTGGAGAAGTTACGGAGAAGGGAGCCCTCATTCACTGCTGTGACAACATAAACTGATACAGCCACTATGGAAAACAGTATGGCAGTTCCTAAAAAAAAAAAAAAAAAAAGGAATATCTACACAAAAACCTCAAAAAACATGTATTGGCAAAGATATATGCACCTCTATGTTTATTGCAGCATTTTTCACAGTGGCCAAGACATGGAGACAACCAAAGAAATTGTCGTTCAGTAGAGGGTTGGATGAAGAATGTATGGTACGTTATACTATGCATTACTACTTAGCCATACGAAAGGATGAAATACTGCCATTTGTGACAACACGGATGGAACTTGAGAATATTATGCTAAGTGAAATAAGTCAGTCAGAAAAGGCTAAGAACCATATGGTTTTACTAATATGTAGAATCTAGTGAGCAAAACAAAGTAATGAACAAAATAGAAACAGACTATAGAGAACAGATCAATAGCTATCAGAAGGGAAGGGATTTGAGGGATTGGATGAAAAAGGTGAATGGATTAAGCAAAAACAAAAACAAAAAGAACTCATAGACAACATTTTGGTGATTACTAGAGGGAAAGGGGTTAGGGAGAGGTAGAAGAGAGTATAAGGGGGATAAATTGTGATGGAAGGAGACTTGACTTTGGGTGATGAACACACAATACAATATACAGATCATGTACTAGGGAATTATACCTGAAACCTCTATAATTTTACTGACTGTGTCACTCCAATAAATTCAATTAAGAAAAAAAATTTTATTCACATAATGGGACTATATATCCATAATCACACATACGCATCACAGCCAAAGCACTCTGCCACACCTTCAGATCACATGCTACTAAACTTGCACCTGTTTATAAAAAGCTTCCCCAGGTTTTTGCATCTTAAAATCCTGATCCCAAAAGACATCCTTTTCTGAAGAAATATCCTAACATTTTTTAATGTTAAGCTTGGAAAAAATGTGGTCATTGAATATAATTCTTAGATGATTACTTTTCCTCTACTCACTAAGTCAGAGTGGTTTTTTTTTTCCCCACAATTTCAGATGAGTGATAGGAAGGGTCAGATAGTGCCAGAAGCTAAGAGAAGGAAAGGGTTATTTCAACCCTTAAGACAATGCAGAAGTACACACTGATAAGTTGTTTTCTGGATAGTCTCTATAGCAATCTGGACTCCTGGACTTTGCCCATCTTAGTTGTTTCCTTTCTTTTATTTACCTGTGATCCAGGTTATAGGGTCAGAGAAAACAGGTTTTTTGAGAGATTGCTAACCTCTCCTCCCTAGCCAAGTAAGCTTTGCATCGTTTGTGGGTTGGGTGGCAATAGGTTAAGGTAACAGGGCTCAGACAAGTGATAATTTCTTGTGAGATTCTGATAATAAAGCTAACTCATGGATAAGTTTGTGTTAGGTTTCAGCGTAGGTTTTAGTAGTTGTCTCTCCTACAAGAATTGCCCTGGTAACACCAGGTTACTGAGGGACATAGCTAAGTTATTTTATTTAAGTCATCACTTTTATCTTGTGGGCAGCCACAACCTATCTCTCTCCACAGTAGCTTCGTTCAGTGCTGATGAGAGTAGAGTCTCTGGAACTTTATTTCCCTGTTAGCCTTCTTGTTTTCCTTTGTGCATGCATATAAAGCACAAGAAAGTGTTACATGGATTTCTACTAGTGCCTTTACTTTTCTTCATCGTAACACAAATCTACTTACATATATCTGTAATCGTAATACCAGTTCTCATCAGGCAATGAAATCCTGTTTTTGAAAAACTGTTTTCCTTAAGTATATATTATTACTAATTAATTAGCTCTGTTTTTAGATAGTGTGTAAGGATTATTTGTACATTAATTTATAGGGCTGAGAGGGATGTTTAGACTTCAGGTATCAAGGGAAAAATGTTTCCCTGTGTAAGAACATGACTTAGCATTACCACTTAAGTGATGAGTTTGTTTCTTGTGACTCCTTAAGTAAATATAGTAACCACTTGAAACTACCCCCAAAGCAGGGCAAAGGTGTTGTTAGTGTTACAATCAAAGAAAATTGTCAGGTTCTTAGCCCTAGAAGAAAATCACTCAAGTTTTTAACAAGTAGTTATATAATCATGGGCTACCTATAACTTTTATTTTTTAATACATATTTCTAATGACTAATTTAGTATATATGATTGGTTTTGGCCTTTTCAAATATGCATTTCTTGGTAGATTATACACTCAGGATGCTTATTTTAATACTGTGAAACAGATTTGTCAAGTAAGGCATGAACTTTTTTGAAAATAATCTAGTGAAATTATCCATCATGCCAATAATTATCTTTTTGATGTCTGCCACATGTTGGATATACTTTCTCAGCTTTCTCTATTAATTATGTGTTCATTGCCTCCAGAGCATGAAGACTTTTTAACAGTTGCAGAGTCCCTGAAGAAAGAATTTGACAGTCCAGAAACTGCTGACCTAAAGTTTCGAGTTGATGGGAAATATATCCATGTCCATAAAGCTGTTTTGAAAATCAGGTATTTTTGCAGGAGATAACCTTACTTTCTCTTTATAACATCTGTTTCTTTGTTATTCCATAAATTGGGTACTGATAAGAAACAGCCTTGGCAGTAGAGAGAAATGGCAAACTTCTTTTTGCAGATAGTATCAATCCACTGAGTATTGAAGAGTTTTGTATGTACATGTGCCTTTTTGAAAAAGCATTATGTACCATTGGTCTATATTGTCTTTAAATGAAGGATGTTGTGAATATTTATTTCCAAGATACCTATTTACATGGTCAAAAAACCCACAAAAGATTGTCAGGGAAAAGTATATATATGAGGTCTGTATGGGAAAAAATGCAGCCATTGTTAATATGATGAGAATAGTTGACACCACATCAAGGTAACCTAGCAGCCAAGGAGAGTGGACTAGAATGCGCATGCATAAACAATGACAACTTCACTGTACTATTTAGTGGGGTAGATGCTGTTGAGTGGTCATTTGTACTGTGTGGCCGTCATATTCAAAATGACTGAGTAGAGCAATGAATCTGCATTCAATTTTGAATTAAGTTTAAACATTCCTCCACAGAAACTATTCGAATGATTTAGAAGGCCACAGCTATGGGCAGCTGGTGTTTGGCAGCTTCATCACGACAAAACTCTTGCTCATGCATTATGTCTTGTGCAGAGTTTTTTGGCAAAACATTGAATCACCCAGGTGACTCAGCCCCCCTACAGCCCAGATTTGGCATCCTGTGACTTCTAGCTTTTCCCAAAACTAAAATCACTTTTAAAAGGGAAGAGATTTCAGACTGTTGAAGAGATTCAGGAAAATACAACAAGGTAGCTGATGGAGATTCCAACAAAGGATTTTGCTAAGTGTTTTGAACAGTGGAAGAGATGCTGGGAGAAGTGTGTGAGGTCCCAAGTTGTCTACTTTGAAGGGGACTGAAGCAACATTGTTCTATGTACAATGTTTCTTGTATCTTAATAAATGTCTGTAATAAATTTCATTACATGCCTGGATACTTTCTGGATAGACCCTGTGTGCCTCCTTTTGCTCTTAATTAAAGTCTCATTTTTCTCAAGGAGAAAACTCTCATAGTCAGGAATGCTGGTCTTCTGGCCTGAGGGACATCTAATTCCCAATGAAAGAAAAGTTCTTTAGCTGTATTTCAGGAGTTCTTTGTATAAAGGTGATGGAACTTTGTATTTATTAATAACTGTTTGGACTGTTGCTCCCTGATGTTGCCACTACAGAGAAAGAATCACAAAAAGTCAGACCATTGAGAATTAAACTGGCCATTTACAAGTGTTTTTATAAGTGTAGTTAAAAACCTATTTACAAAATAATTTGTTTAAGGGAATCAAAAAGCTCTATGTCATTCATTACTTAAGGGAATAAATATCTGCACCAAGGTATTCATTGAAAAATGAACTGGAAATGTTTCTGTTTGAACCTGTGGACAACCAGGCTATTCCTTTCTTGTATAGTTTTCTGACCCATTTTTATCTATTATTCCTTGCTTAGACATTCATTTCTTTTTACTCCTCAGATGAAGTAATTCCTTAGGTAAGTGGAGCCATTCTTCTGGAATTCTGGATGAAGTTTGAAAACATTTCATGTTTATTTACACTGTATCTCATTTTAGAAGGATTTAAAAAGATGATATTTTTTTAAATTATGAAGTATGTCATACTTTAAGAAAATCTAATATTCAGAAATCAGTTCCTCATACAGGTGGATTTCTACATGTTAATACAATACAAAAAGACCCACCTAGGTTTATTGATATTATGGCTGTCCTAGTGAATGTGTTTTATAAATACAGTAGTAACAGGCTTGGAAGGAGAGGAAAGGGAGCAGGGCAACGTAAAAAACCAAAATAGGAAGTGACGGCCATTTTGAACATGAGTCAGAAAAAAAAGGAAAATTGTCTGTAAGGTAATACAGCAATAATCAGTTTAACTATAATTCAGTTAACATTAAAACAGTTTTAAGAGTATGCTGACTGCATAAAACAAAACAAAAGAAAGCCAAATGAGTCATTTGAATGTGTTACTTTGTAGTGATAAGTTTGAACTCTCATTTCTGAATTTCTTTTAATATCATTGTTTAAAATATATTTCTGTACATCTTTTAAAAAGAAAGTGAGCAAAAAGTCTTTATATGAGGGCGGACTGCCAAATAGAATTAGTAGCACTGCAGAAGTGCTAGGTTCTCCTAGGCTCTACATATAATTCTTAATATATCATAGGAGGTACTCATTAAAAATGAAAGTGAGTATATGTAAAAGGCAAATATAAAAATTCTTGTACATGGAATATTTTTTAGGGTGCTAAAGATTCATGATCCTAGTGTGTACAAAGCCAATTATAATAGTTAAAGATACCTATAATACATGCTTATCTTACTCCACCAACTGAATTGACTTTTGCTGTTCTATTTTAGGTGTGAGCACTTTCGATCCATGTTCCAGTCTTATTGGAATGAGGATATGAAAGAAGTGATAGAAATAGACCAGTTTTCTTACCCAGTGTATCGTGCCTTTCTCCAGTTCCTCTACACAGACACAGTTGACCTACCACCTGAAGATGCTATAGGTACTTCAGCCACATTGGGAGTGGCCAGATCACATGGTCAAAAATATATATCCTCTTCTTCTTATGGTATTGAAATATGAAAAGTTTCAGATTCATTGGCTTTTATATGGCTTTTTAAAATATTTGAAATAAATATTTTTTAAAATAACATTGCATGGTTGTGGTTAATAATTATGGACACAGTTTATGACTGTGGACTTATTTTAATTTTTTAATGTTGAAGTATAATTTCATAATGGATTTAGCATGCCATTTTGGAAACAAGTTGAGGGGGGAAACTTCATTTTTTCCTTTTCTTTGTACCATAATAAAAATTGTATAAAGTGAGTACAAAGAGTGGTATGTTTGGGAAGTCAGGGAGGTAGAAAGTAACAAAGAGAACTTATTTAATTGAACTCTGAATATTATTCATTAAGAAACTTATACTGAATTACCAGCATAACTGTGCATCAAAATTAAATATATACATATAAACTATAGAAGATTATCATAAAATGTATAAAAATGTCTACACTTTTAACTTTTAGGCCTTTTGGATTTGGCAACATCTTACTGTGAAAACAGACTGAAAAAACTTTGTCAGCGCATTATCAAGAGGGGAATCACTGTGGAGAATGCCTTTTCATTATTCTCTGCTGCAGTCAGATATGATGCAGAGGTAATGTAAAACCACAAACGGGAACTTAAACCACTATTAACTACCCGTGTGCTCCTTTCTCTCCTTTTTCTCACTGAGACAAGGACTATGATGAGTAACTTCCCTTACATTTAGGAAATCAGTGAAGTGAATGATCCCTGAATAATGAAATCCGGTCTTGCTCCTTCATTCTCTGTTCATTGTTTCAAAAATGGTTATTCCTCTACTTTCATTTTTAACTAAGATAAGAAACTGAGGTCCCAGCAGCTGTACTACAGGTTGGAATATGAAGTGCACACCTGATTAGACTAACAAACAGCATATTTTAGTTCATCAAGGTCAGCATTTATATATTTTTTAAGACCCACTTTGTTGTCTCCCTGCTACCCTGTCATTAGTCATGGATGCCATATGGTTTATATCTGTGTATGCTCTGAAATTCTATCATTGTCTAATTATAACACATTATTCATGTGTGAAGAACTTGTTCAGGACTCTTTGTTTGTTTTGCAATGGATTGGATTCTTTTGGGATTCATGGATTTATAAAGAGTCTGTGAATGAAGGGGCTTTTAGGAGTCTGAAATTTTGTTTATATGTGTTTTCTCTTTTTATCTTTTTTTTAGAGAGAGAGAGAGAGAAACATCAATTTGTTGTTTCACTTATTTATGCATTCATTGGTTGATTCTTATGTGTGACCTGATTGGGAATTGAACTCTCAACCTGGGTGTGTTAGGACAACACTCTAACCAACTGAGCTACCCTGCCAGGGCCTTATGTGTATTTTTTTGAAGTGAAGAACCAAAGCATCATCGGATTGTAAGCTCCTCATGAGTAGGGACTTGATCTTATTCATCTGCATACCCTACAGGGCCTGGCACATAATAGGTTTGGGATAATAAATGTTTGTTGAACCACCTGAAGGGAGCTTTAGGCTGGTATGGTTGATTTTACAAATTCATAGGGAATAACAGGTAGAGAGCAGTAGTTTTGGAGTTCAAGATGTCTAGTTAGGATATTTACCCTAAGTGGCACAATTTATCTGTTCTTATAAGTATTTTGTCATCACATGATGAGGTAATACCTGATATCAGGAAATTTACCAAACACTACAAAGATCTGCACTATGGCCTTGGAGATGGGTGAAGGACAGACTTCATTTTTATGCAATTAAGAATCAAAGTTGATCATTACGTCTTCTGTTTTCTTTTTTTGTTTGTTTTTTTTAATATATTTTATTGATTATGCCATTACAGTTGTCCCATTTCCCACCCTTTATTCCCCTCCACCCTGCACACCCCCTCACCCACATTCCTCCCCTTTGTTTTATGTCTATGTGTCACAAGTGCTTTACATTCTATATATCCCATACTATTCTTGCCCTCCCCCCTGTCTAGTTTTTATCTAACATCTGTGCTACTTATTCTCTGTACTTTCTACCCCCTTCTCCTCCTCCCACTCCCCTGTTGCTTACCCTCCATGTGATCTCCATTTCTGTGGTTCTGCTCCTGATCTAGCCATCCTCTTAGTTTGCTTTTGTGTTAGGTGTGGTTGTTAATAACTGAGTTTGCTGTCCTTTCCCTGTTCCTATTTTTTATCTTCTTTTTCTTAGATAAGTCCCTTTAATGTTTTATATAATAAGGGCTTGGTGATGATGAACTCCTTGAACTTAACTGAGAAGCACTTTATCTGTCCTTCTATTCCAAATGAAAGCTTTGCTGGATAAAGCAATCTTGGATGGAGGTCTTTGGATTTCATGACTTGGAATACTTGTTTCCAGCCCCTTCTTGCCTGTAAGGTCTCTTCTGAGAACTCAGCTGACAGTCTGATGGGAACTCCTTTGTAGGTGACTGTCCCCTCATCTCTTGCTGCTTCTAGAATTCTCTCCTTCATTTTAATCTTGGCTAATGTAATGATGATGTGCCTTGGTGTGTTCCTTCTTGGGTCCAACTTCCTTGGGACTCTCTGTATTTCCTGGACTTCTGGAAGTCTATTGCCTCTGCCAGATTGGGGAAGTTCTCCTTTATTATTTGTTCAAATAAGTTTTCCACTTTTGCTGTTTCTCTTCCCCTTCTGGTACCCCTATACTTTGAATGTTGGAACATTTAAAGATATCCTGGAGGTTCCTAAGCCTCTCCTCATTTTTCTGAATTCTTGTTTCTTCATCCTTTTCTGTTTGGTCATTTTTTTCTTCCTTCTGGTCCACTCCCTTGATTTGAGTCCCAGTTTCCTTTCCATTACTATTGGTTTCCTGTACATTTCCCTTCATTTCAATTAGTTTATCCTTCATATGTTCCTCTACTTTGTGACTAAAATCAACCAGTTCTGTGAACATCCTAATCATCAGTGTTTTGAACTGTGCATCTGATAGGTTGGCTATCTCTTGGTTGCTTAGAAGTATTGGCTCTGCTCTGGGGCTTTGAGCTATTCTTGAGCCGTAATGTTTTGGTCAGGTCATGCCTGTTAGAAATGAGGGGCGGAGCCTTAGGTGTTCACCAGGGTGGGGCAACCCACGTTGCTGGGTTATGATGCTGTATGTGTGGGCGCAGTCAGAGAGGGGCAATGGCATTTGTTCCGCTCTCTCTCTGATTTTGGTCCCCTCTGCTGCTTCCCACAAGCAAACCGGGTACCCCTGGTGCCAGCTCCCGGGTGGGTGGGCCTGTGCACCCTCCAGGACCCTGTGGGTCTCTCCAACAAACTGTCTTTGAGCCTGGGAGCTTCTCCCAGCACCTGAACCCTGAAAGTTTTTCTAGTTGGTGCTTTTAGGCTTTAATTCCTGTCACTGGGGCCCTAGCCTGCTCGGTCTGTCTCACTGCTTGCTCCTTCACCTGGTTTATCTGAGTGTGAATCTGTGACCTCGGTCAGCCAGCCACCTGGTCTGCCTGTTGCCACCCCATGCCTGGGATCTGCCAACGGCCGCCTGTGCACCTGGGTCTGCTGGCCACATTTTTCTGTGCAACCCAACTCCACCAGCCGCTGACTCTGCCCCTCTTATTGGTCTGGCTGAATGGTTGGTTGTTGTCAAATATCCATACAGTTCAATTTTCTGTGTTTTGGTTGTGTTTTTGTTACTAAAACTTTGTTGTCTTTAAACTTGGTTGTGCAAAGAGGCACAATGTTTCCACCTATGCCTCCATCTTGGCCAGAAGTCTTAAGTCTTCTATTTTCAATTGTATCCTATTTTTATTTGAAATTATATTATGATTATAAATATTTGATAAGGCCAAATATATGTGACTTTCTCTGTAACCCTTCAATAGAGGGAATAATGATCAAAGGATATATTTTTTAAAGATTTAATTGATACACTTTTTTAGAGATGGGTGGGGAGGGAGAAAGAAAGAGAGTGAACTGTCAGTGTGTGTTTGCCTCTTGCATGCCCCCTTTTGGGGACCTGGCCCACAACCCAGGCATGTGCCCTGAGTAGTAATTGAACCAGTGACCATTTGGTTTTCAGGCCAGCACTCTATCCACTGAGCCACACCAGCTAGGGCCAAAGGATATTTCTAATAGAAAATAAAGTATAGTTTTTTTTCTCCTACCCTTTGATACCATAAGCTTCTTTATGGGAAATGCTATTTATTATTTTATTTTTTTTCTTTTTCTTGAATTAATTGGCGGTGATACTGGTTAACATAATGAAACTGGTATCAGGTGCATGATTCCATAACATGTCATCTGTACATTGTGTGTTCACCACCCTAAGCCAAGTCTTCTTCTATTACCATTTATACCCCTATGCCCTCGTATACCTACCCCTGCTCTGCCTCTGGCAGTCACCACACCATTGTCTGTTCATGAGTCTTTCTCTCCATTTTTTTCTTTCAGCTTAATCATTCCACCTCCCCACCTGGCCCATAAACCTTCCAACCCTCCCTCTCTACAGCTATCAGTCTTCTCTCTATAAGTCTATGTTGCTTGTTCCTTTTGTTCATTAGATTCCACATATGAGTGAAATCATATGGTAATTGTCTTTCTCTTACTGTCTTATTTCACTTAGTATCTTGCTGTTCAGGTCCATCCATGCTGTTGCAGAGTAAGATTGCCTTCTATTTTATGGCTGAGTAGTATTCCATTGTGTAAATGTACCACAGCCTTTTTTGTCTACTCATCTACTGATGATCACTTGGGCTGCTTCCAAATCCTGGATGTTGTAAATAATGCTGCAGTGAACATAGATGTGCATATATTCTTTTGAATTAGTGGTTCAGATTTCTTCAGATAAATTCACAGAAGTGGAATTGCCAGATCACCAGGCAGTTGTATTTTTAAATTTTTGAGGTAACTCTGTACTGCTTTCCACATTGGCTGCACCAGTCACATTCTCACCACCAGTGCTGAGGGTTACCTTTTCTCCACATCCTTGCCAACACTTGTAGTTTGTTAATTTATTGATGATAGCTTTTTCAGACAGGTGTGAGGGGATATCTCGTGGTTTTAATTTGCAAGAAATGCTATTTCTTTAGACTTAAATTTTACCCTATGATATAATTTTTAAATTGGGCAGAGCCTTTTCTCTCCAATTGGTGATTGATTTTAGAATCTTTTCTGTGTTTCTGTATATTCCTTCTCACTGCTGGTGAGTTCCAAATTCTTGGGATGGGATGTTGATGGCTAAAACCACCTGGACAGAGGGAAACATCTTGGCTGTAGTAGTTAGAAATTTCTTCCTCACTTCCAGCTAATGTGTACCTCAGAAAGTTTACAGAAAAAGTCTTATGTCAACTGATCATTTCCTTGATTAGTTTTCTTTTTTTTTCATTTTCAGTATAAATACATTAAAAACTCTCTGTTTTTGAGACCACAAACACATATGGTCCCTCAGAGTCTACTATAATATGAGCATGTACTTAGTACTCAAAAATAAACATCAGGTTAAAAGAATAAATGAATACATTTGAAACACCTAATCACAAAGCTGTGCTTATTAAAAAAACTTTTTAAAAGTCTACCAACACAGTTAATATAGAAAATTAGAAAATAGAAGACAAAAATAAAAAGAATCACTTCTTTTAATGAGAATCACTTCTTTTAATGATTTTTTGTTTCATTTTTAATATGTTTTATTGAATATGCTATTATAATTGTCCCACTTCCTTCCACCCTGCACACCACCTCCCACTGACATTTCCCTCCTTTAGTTCAAGTCCGTGGGTCGTACATATAAATTCTTTGGCTTCTACATTTCCTATACTATTCTATCCTCCCTTCGTCTATTTTCTTTTTTTTTTTTTTAATTTAATTTATCTTTAGAAGGGAAGGGAGGAGAGAGGGAGAGAAATATCAATGTACGGTTGCTTCTTGTGCATCCCCTGCTGGGAATGGCACCTGGTGGGAACTGGCCTGCAACCCAGGCATGTGCCCTGACTGGGAATCGAACCGCGATCTTTTGGTTCATAGGCCCGTGCTCAATCCATTGAGCTACACCAGCCATGGCTTTTTTTAGAGAGAGGGGAAGAGAGGGAGTGAATCATCAGTGACCTGGGTCACAACCCAGGCATGTGCCCTGACTGGGAATCAAACAGGGAACCCTTTGGTTAGCAGGCTGGTGCTTAATACACTGAGCCGCAGCAGCCAGGGCCTGCCTCTGTCTATTTTCTACCCACCATTTATGCTACTTACTCTTTGTATCTTTTTCCCCTCTCTCCCTGTACCACTCCCCCAGTGATAACTCTCCATGTGATCTCCATATCTGTGGTTCTGTTCCTGTTCTAGTTGTTTGCTTAGTTTCTTTTAGGTTTGGTTGTTAATCGCTGTGAGTTTGTTGTCATTTTATTGTTCATATTTTTAATCTTTTTCTTAGATAAGTCCCTTTAACACTTCATAAAATAAGGGCTGGGTGATGATGAACTCCTTTGACTTGACCTTATCTGGGAGGCACTTTATCTGTCCATCCATTCTAAATGATAGCTTTGCTGGATATAGTAATCTTGGATGTAGGTCCTTGCCTTTAATGACTTGGAATACTTCTTTCCAGCCCTTTCTTGCCTGCAAAGTTTCTTTTGAGACATCAGCTGATAGTCTTATGGAAACTCCTTTGTAGGTAACTGTCTCCTTTTCTCTTGCTGCTTTTAAGATTCTCTCCTTATCTTTAATCTGGGGTAATGTAATTATGATGTACTTTTATGTGTGCTTCCTTGGGTCCAACTTCTTTGGGACTCTCTGAGCTTCCTGGAGTTACTGAAAGTTTATTTTCTTTGCCCGATTGGAGAAGTTCTTTTTCATTATATTTTCAAATAAGTTTTCCATTTGTTGCTCTTCCTCTTCTCCTTCTGGCACTCCTATGATTCATATGTTGGGACATTTGAAGTTGTCCCAGCTGTTCCTCAGCCTCTCCTCGTTTTTTTGAATTCTTGTTTCTTCTGTTCTGGTTGAATGTTTATTTTTTCCTTTTGCTTCAAACCGTTGATTTGAGTCCCAGTTTCCTTCTCATCACTGTTGGTTTCCTGTATGTTTTCCTTCACTTCACTTTTCATAGCCTTCTTTTTTTCCCTCTAATTTGAGACCATATTCAACTAATTCTGTGAGCTTCCTGATTACCAGTGTTTTGAACTGTGCATCTGATAGGTTGGCTATCTCTTTATTGATTAGTTGTATTTTTCCTGGAGGTTTCATCTGTCCTTGCATTTGGGCCAATTTTTTTTTTTTTTGTCTTGGTGGGCCTGTTATATAGTAAGGGGTAGAGGCTTAGGTTTTCACTAGGGCAGTGTAACCCTCATTCCTGCATTGCGACACTGGATGTGGGGGAGGGGTCCAAGAGGGACCAGTGCTGCTTGCTCTGCTCTCTGCTGGTTTTGAGTCACTTCCTCTGCTACCCACAATCAAATTGGGCCCTTCTGATGCTAATTTATGGATAGGTAGGTTTGCGTATGTTCTAGGACTTTGTGAGTCTCCCCAATGAACTCTCTCATAAGGCTGGGAGTTTCTCCCATTCCTCAACCAGAGGTTTTGAGCCTTTATTTCCCTGTACTGGAACCCTGGGTTACACAGTCTGTTTCACTCCCCAGTTTATCTGCAGGCAAATGTAGACCCGCCCTATCCACCAGCTGCTGCCTTGCCTACCCAGGTTCTCTAGCCTCCACCTTGCTATGATTCCTTTCTCTAGGTTGCCCATCTCGTGGTTGCCCATCTCTACCCCTCCTACTAGTCTGCATCAGTGATTCTTCTTACACTCCTTGGTTGTTGGACTTGCATACAGTTCAGTTTTCTGGCACTTCTGGTTGTTTTTTGTTTTTAAATTTGTTGTTGTCCTTCTTTTGGTTGTGTGAGGAGGCACAGTGTATCTGTCTACCTACACCTCTATCTTGGCCAGAAGTCTCTTCTTTTGGTTGTGATAAAAGTTACATATTGACTAACGTACTTTTAGATTTTATATCCTTAATGCTATCAAATGTAGTAAGTATATAAATGAAGTCTTTAGAATATAAAAGTAAAACCCACTTACTATATCTGTTAGTTGATAGGAAGCTACTACTAAGCCAGTTGAAATTAACTGCAAAATCTATTGTTTTTCAGGAGCTTAACTTTGGGATACCAGATGACTTTTCCTTCATTCTGTGGGTTGAAATGCTAGGAGATGGAGACTACCTGCTTCTTACATTTCTTCCCTTTTCTATAAATGTTATTGTTGTTCCTCCATACCTCCTTTGACAAGATAATTTTGAAGCAAATGTGCACAAATAAAAGCAACAAAAATGTATGGATCGATACAAAGAATTTTGAAAGTAGCTAACTCTTGTGGAGCCTTTGCGTTATGAATACATTGTCAAACTGTCTAAATTTTAACGCAGTGAAAAAGGACTTGGAGAAGAAGCACTTAAATATTTCTCTAGCACAAATCCAAATAAATATTGACATCAAGGGAGAAAATGGAGTAAAATACTGTCTCAGGATAGTTTTGTGTCACATCATAAAAAATTTGAAATGCTTCTGTTTATACTATTTCAGTAAATTTTTGTTTTCTCTGTATATTTGAACTTTAGGAGAAATAGTTGGGAAGAATTATTTGTTTAACCAGATTACAGAACTTTCTAGAAAATTCTACTTGTTAAGCAACTTATGTCTTAGAATTTTGTTCTTTTGGTAAGCCATAAATATGACTTTAGAAATCTAATCCCAAAATTGGTTTGGGATGTGATATTGGAAAACTTTGTGCTGAAGTCAGATGGTCAGCATTTTTTATTCTTTTTGAGGGCCAAATTAAAAGTTATATATCATCAGTAGATTGTAAATATTTTTTGAGTAGTGAGAGAAAGCACCTTTATTTTTTCCATATTGTTAGATATTTAAGTACATTCTAAAAAAACAAAACCATTTTAGTCTGTAATATTTTATACTCGATATATTATAAAATGAATTCTAGACTTACAGTTTTGGGGTTTTTTATTACAGTTATTTTAACAAGTTTAGACAAAGGTGTGATTCACCATATCTTGCCATCTGAATGTGTCTCAAGGTTGGTTTGTGACATGGAATAACAACTTGTTTTCAGAATATGTATAATGATTGAAATAATTAAATCAAATGTTTAAAAATTTGGAATGATGGTACTTCCTTTTGACCCAGCAAGTCCACTCCTGTGATTATACCCTCAAATCCTTTTGAACACCAGTTCGAAAGGACCTATGCACCCCTATGTTCATAGCAGCATTATTTATAGTAGCAAAGTACCAGAAACAGCCTAAGTGCCTATAAGTAAATGAGTGGATCAAAAAACTGTGGTACATTTACACAATGGAATACTACGCAGCAGAAAGAAAGAAGAAACTCCTACCCTTTGTAATGCATGGATGGAACTGAAGAATATTATACTAAATGAAATAAGCCAGGCAGTGAAAGACAAATACTATATGGTCTCACTTATAAGAGGAACTTAATCAACAGAACAAACAAATGAGCAAAATAGAACCAGAGGCATGGAACAGATTGACAGTGAACAGAGGAGAGGCAGGTAAGGAGGGAAGGAAGGGGAGAAGTCAAGGCACATGTATGAAAAACTCATGGGAATGGACAACAGGTTGGTGATTGTGTGAACAAGGGGTGGGATGGACAGAGGAGAAAAAAGGAAGAAAATTGGGACAATTATAATAGAACAACAATAAAATTTTTAATTAAAAACTTTGGTGTGAAATTATAAATTATTTCAGATAGCAGTTTTAAATTTTTATCTTCCTTAATAATTACAAGTATTTTACACTGTTTGCTTCAGAACCCCTTTCTAATAATTTCACCACAAATTGTCTTAAACATGGACTTTAGTTTCCAAAATACCAACAACACTGCATTAGACCTTGAATCTCCCACTTCCTTATTCCATGGTCCTTGAGAAGACTCTTTCATCCTGTCATGAATTTTATTCATCTGCTGGTGAAGTGATCATTCTTGTTTTATTTAAAGTCCAGCAGTCCTCTTACAGTTGACATATTGGTTGGGTAAGAGTTGCATTTTCTTTTGTTGGCAATTGAAGATCTGTTCATTTGAAGAATGAGGTGAACAGATCATGCAGGTTCTTACAATATTTCAGAATTATCAGAAGGATGTTTATCTAATTCACACATCAGAGCAAACTGCATCAGGGCACTGTGTGAATCAGTTGCTGTGTGAATCAGCTTGGCTCTGGCAGTCTCAAAATTCATGCAAACTTGAGGATTCCAGTTTTCTCTCCCTTCAAGTGCATTCAATGCTTTCTTTTCCATAGATCTGATCTGCCTTCACCAAGGTTCAGTTACTTTTTTAAACAATGGATATTTAGATTATTTTCAGCATTCTCTAGGTATATACTTTTATTGTTTGAAACTGTTAAACATTGTTGAATACTGAGAAATCTCACAAACTGAAACTAATTGAAGGGGAAGAGAAGCTAGTTTGATGTATTTTTATTGATAAGTAAACTGATTTGTAATTGGAAGTGCCATTTGTATTTTTATACTATACAAAAAAGTTCTTAAGGTTTGTGCTTGTAATCTGTAATTAGTAAACTGAAGAAAAACTCATTTCTCATACATACTATAAAGATCTTGTATTCCAAATTAGTCGACACAGAAGTGATAAGATTTTACAGTGCTAGAATTTAGTGTGCTCTTCTTTCTCTTTGAATTTAAAATTATGTAATTAAAAGTTAGTATTTAAAGATCCTTATCTGATAGATTACATGGTTTGAAGAACTTTCTTGCTCATGTCTGGCTATTCCTAAGTTATGTGTAAATTAGTTTTCGGTTGTTGATAAATAAGAGTGAAGTATGACTTGTTTCCCTGTGAAATCTAATTTAGTCCCTAGAGCTATTTATTAACCCTTGAGTTATAGTACCAAGAATAATGCTTTTTCTTTAGTAATAATGTGAGGTAAAATATATATAATTTAACACAGAGCTTTCAGCTGTACATTTATTCTGCTCACTGGGAATCTCTTATCAAAAATATTGATCCAGAGATCTGTTAACATTTTAATGCATTTTGAATTATCTATAAAATGAAACTCTGTAGCAGCTGGCTGATGCACATTAGATGGGGATTATCTTTTACTAGTTATATACCTGCAAGGTGTGGGGGCATTTTTCAGCTAGGAACAGAGGGATCCTTAGGATAAAGAAGTCCATGTTTTCAGTGGTGTGCACTGGGAAAGAAAAAAGGTGTGTGTCCACATGTTTGTGTGGGTCCTTCTCCACTCTGCCTAAAATTTTCATCTATGGTGGCTGGAAATGTGGAACCAAGACTGTGCAGTTTAAATGTTGAGTTCCTGGTTTGATAGAACCCTGAGTACTTTCACTAGATCCAGCCACATAATCAAGCTATTTGTGCTAAGAGCTTTTACTGGGACTTGTTTTTATACACTTAGTCTTTGTATATATTCCAGGTACCTACTTGACTTAATAAATACATGTTCCAACATATAAAGGAACAAAAAAATATTATAGTAGAGTTTTGCTGGGGATGACAGGATGTATTCCTGGGAATACATCCCCAGGAATCCTTTCTGCTAGGCAGAAATAGAGTTTTTAATTGTTCTGGTTTACCACTTGTGTATGTCACTTTCTTGAATGTTGGTAGTTGGTGATTTCCATTTGTCAGACTGAAAAAAAATCTGTGCTTATCCTTTTTTATATTAACCTTCTGAGAAATTGGTGTGGCAGAAGTTGTGTATTATTAAAGGTATTTTTATTTAGGAGAGCTTGAAAGTGAAATTTTTTTAAATGTGTCTGTCACTTTAGATTAACTATACCTCTTCATCACTCCTCTATTTCTTATAGTCTTCTATTCTTTAATCTAAATAACCCACATCTTAATTCTTTTCTCTGACTTCTTGAATGTGGCAAAACATATCATATGGACTAAAGTTGCTTTCAGCTTTTTCAAATAATCTCTTTAAGTATGACTAGACCATGCGATAACCAAGAGGAAGCTTCCCCTCATAGATGGTGTGTGCGTGTGCATATCGTTTTGAAGAGTCAGATGAGATAGGGGACCCACTGCTCTTACTGTGTTGTGAGTAAATAGTACATATTTTTGACACATACTTGTCACCTGTTTGCCTAATTTGAGGTGTTTAGACTCATCTGTCTTTTCTGGGGGAGTGCAAGATCCTTGGGGTGAGGGATTTGGAGACAAGTAATGCAATAAAAATTAATTTTTAAAAGGCCTTTTCTTGTTTTTATATTTGTTGTGTGTGTCCAGGATTTAGAAGAATTCTGCTTTAAGTTTTGCATCAATCATTTGACAGAAGTTACACAGACTGCAGCATTTTGGCAAATGGATGGCCCTCTGCTAAAGGAATTCATTGCTAAAGCCAGTAAATGTGGAGCCTTTAAGAACTGAAGTCAAGGCTGCTGGGTTTTGTGTGAGTCCTCTGGGACACTGGTGATGGTGTGTCCTTTGTGTTCCACTGGTGATATAATTCTGCAGGTAAAAAAACATCAGGTTCTTTTTTTCTTTAAATCTGAGACACAGTTCTCTCTGCAGGAATATATAAAAGTATGACTTTTCCTGAACCTACTTTAAACAACTCTTGTATCCAGATACATATATTTTAAATGTGACTATAGGTTTGATTGGAATATTGTAATGGCTGAAAGTTTAACTGGTTATTTCTTTGTTTTTTATTAGGGGAATTTCTGAACTTGGAAAGGGGAAGTTTGTGACAATTTTCCTGGCTCATATACCAACAACCCTTTTGACACTAGAAGTCAGGATAGTTTGTGAATTGTGAGGTAGACATAGAGGCCCAACCATAAATTAAAGATGCTGATGTTGGGGCTTGTTGAAATGTTGCATTAGTTGCTAGTTCAACTGCCTTACTGTGAAGGAATAGTTGACATCTTTTGAGATTTTCATTTCTGTGTTTGCACTATTGATGAACTTTTTCTTAATGGTGTATGAAAAACAATATTCAGTTTAGTGTGAGATAAATCTATTGAAATAATAATTATGTAAAGATAAATTTCTAGGTTAGCCAAAATTTTTCTTAAGACATAAGCACATAAAGAGTTGTAATTTAAAACTGTCCATAAAAAGTTGATGAGAGAAACTTTGGACAAAGGTAAATATTTTATAAAATTAGAATCTCCACTATTAATAATGTTTTATTAAAACTTGAGAACTCAAGTTTAAATTGCCCCTCACACATACCTTTTCCCCTATAAGTGCCAGTCATAAAAGGAAAACTGACATTGCCTCCCCAATTGTGGCTGTTAAATAATCAGGTCTGCTATGTCTGGACTTAATGGAATTTGTTTTTTATATCTAGGCAAAATCCATTACTAATTTGCTTATTTGAAATTTTGATAACTTTAACTTTTGATTTTCCTCTCTTTTTAAGTGTGTAGTGAACAAAATTATGTTTTTTTGTTGTTTTGGGGCGGGGGCCTGGTTGTGAAGTGTTATTTGATAGGTAAGAATATTTGACTTGAGTTTTATATGTGTCTGTTGAGTTTGCTTTTTTATGTTAATATTTTTATTTTTTAATTAAAAAATTATTGTTCAAGTACAGTTTTCTTTTACTCCCATCCCAGCCCACCCCCTCCCCCCAGTGCTCCCCACCTTCCTCCTATTTCCACCCCTGTTAGTTTTTGTCCATGTGTCCTCCATACTTGTTCCTGTGAGTCCCTCCCCTTTTCCCCTGAAATTCCCTCCTCTCTCCCCTCTGGAGTTTCCTTTATGAACAAAGCTTCATCTGCCCTCTGGCCCACACCTATTTCCATTAGTGGGAGCTCTCAGTAAACTCTTTCCTGCTTAGAAGGTCCTCCCATCTGACATTGAAGCCTACATACATTTTGAGTTAAATTAACAAGAAGGTGAAGATATGCAGCAATTACTTTTAGCAGTATTTTTAAGTGTGTGTGGTGGGTGGGGGGCGTGAGGGCCCAAATATAAGTATTCATTGATAGGTGAAATATGTACAAACCTGAAGTCCCAGCCAGACCCCTTTTCTTTGACCATGTTGCAAGTGATTAAAGCCCAGTCATTAGAGTTACTTCTGCACATGAAAGAATTTTTCATACTTGTTGATAGATGCGCATTAATTTATTAGTTATAATGGATAGTGTTTGTAACAACCACTGTTCTATAGGCTTATGATCTGGACAAAACATGAACTTCAGTATGTTTACTATTGCTCTTACTTGAAACAAATTTATAAAAAGCACAAATTAAAGTACTATGTCCATTTACATACATAGTTCATTCATTCAATAAATATTTACTGAGTTCCTAATATAGGTGAAGAAGCACTTCTTATATTACTAAGTAATTTGTGTGAATGTGTATGTAGTGAAGTATTTCAAAATTACTTGAGTGTCTTTTTTTTCTTTAAATACACTTATTTTTCTACTTGGTTTTATTGTTAATCCTACAGGAGATAAAAACTGTTCTTTCAATTGCTTTTTTCATTTGTTATAATAATGAAAGCCAAAGTACTCATATTTCTTAAAATAGCCATAAATGTACTCTTAAACTCCTTACTGGAACAATGTTTGATACTCTAATGTATAGGTTGTGTTTATGCAATGTTTAGAATCACACATAATAAATCAGGTAATCTGTTAGAACAGGCATTTGGTTGTGCCTCCTCCCCCAAATCAATAATATACTGCCAAAAAAGGAAGGAAATTCTGACATGGTATAACTTATACAAATCTTGATGAAATTATGCTAAATTAATAAAAAGTCACAAAAGGACAAAGACTGTATGATTCCACTTAATATGAGATACCTAGAGTAGTCAATTTCAGAGTTAGAAGTTACAGTTGTGGGCCCTGGCTAGTGTAGCTCAGTGGATTGAGCGCGGGCCTGCAAACCAAAGGATTGAGGTTCGATTCCCAGTCAGGGCACATGCCTGGGTTGCAGGCCAGTTCCCGGCAAGGGATGCACGAAAGGCAACCGTACATTGATATTTCTCTCCCTCTCTCCTTCCCTTCCCCTCTAAAGATAAATAAATAAAAAAATTTTTTTTAAAAGAAATTACCATTGTGGTTGCAAGGGACTTCAGGGAGGAGGAAATGGGGAGGTTAATAGATAGGTACAGAGTTAAGTTTTGCAAAATGAAGAGTTCTGTGACTGGAGGGTGGTGATGGTAAAAACAATGTGAATTTCCTTGATGCTATAGAACTGCACTTAAACATGGTTAGCATGGGAAATTTTATGTATATTCTGTAACAGTTTTTAGAAAATCAGTACTGAGTTCTAGCAGGTATCAGGCCAAAAACAGGTATCACCATACACATGTCAACTATTTCTCAACTACATACACACTCAACCTTATAGATCCTTTGATTTTATTTCTGCTGAAAGATAATACAGTTGAACTGTCACAGCAGAAAAATGGATCTGGATCCTTTGGGGTACTTATAAATGAAGACATAGTCCCTGTCCTCGAGGAATGTATAAATTGTTAGGAGTTAACACAATAACATATTTGTAAACAGCTTTTCATGATAGCAAGAGAAAATCTCATAGAATTATGAAAAGCGTATCTGAAGATGTTTGTGCAGTGTAGGGGAAAACATAAAAGTGTCCTTTTAGCTCATTTCCAAAACAACAGTTAAGTGGCACAAGCAGAAGCTAGCTTACAGGTGGGGGCTAATGAGCCTTCCAGAGGTTAACCTAAGCAAGTGTGTTTGATTAGGATGGAGAAAAGCCAGGGTCTATTAAGTGAAATACTGGCAAGGGGAGAGTGTGTGTGTGTGTGTGTGAGAACATTTATTTCTCATGGTGCCAGTCACCATGCCCTGTGCCACACATACATTTTTTCGTGCACACATTTTGTACCACAAGGTAAGCAGGATTAGGTGTGGATAGAATAAGTAAGTTGATTAAAGTTTCTCAGTAGTAAATGATATAGCTAAAGTACAAAGCCAGGTCTGTTTTAACAGTTTGTCTGGTATTTGCCTACTTTATAACTGAAATTCTTTCTTGTGAATGACAGATTACATTTGAAGGTGGAGGGACAAAGATTTTATTTAAAATAAAAATTATAGTGTCAAAACTATTACTCAGAGGGACAAAGATTTTCTTTAAAATAAAGAGCATAGTGTCAAAACTATTAACTCAGATAAGCTTTGCTATAGGATGTAATATCAGGGGAGGAAGTCGAGCTACAGTTATCTTCTAGACCAAGGGAAATTTTTATTCAGCAGGTCTGGGATGGAGTCTTAACTTTTATACTTTTTTAAGTTGCCCAGGTGATACTTCTGTGCAGGCAAATTGGAAAACCATCAATTTCAATTTTGTCCCTCAGGTAAGAATGACTTGGACTAGGGTGGCCTTTACAACAGGAATGGACACATTGTTTCATCTTCATCATATTCTTTCAACAGATACTTTGAGTACTTATTACATGCCAGATACCATGCTGAGACTCATATCAAATTCATTATGAATAAAATATAGCATTATTGTGAATCAGATTACTATAGTAAAAATTTAGAAATGTGAATGTAAGGTTTTCAGGGATGAGATATGATGGGGCATAAAAGTCTGACTTGTTTATTGTAAGGTTGAGAAAAATCTTAACTACCATTTTTTTTCATTCTTGCGTATTCTCACTGATGTTCTTATTCAGAATCCAGTTTTAAATTTCAGTGTTTATTTTGAAGATGATGTGTGCCCATGTAGTTTCTGTGGCTGAAAAGAAATTAAAAAAACAGACTGTGACAAGACAGGTACATTTGGTACAAGTAAAATAAAATATTCAAATTTATTATATCTTAGAGATATTATGGGCTGAAAATAGTCTCAAAAGATAAAAATAGTTTATGGATTTTCAACAAACATTTATCAAGCATGCTAGTGTTATAGGAAAATGAAGCAACCAGACACCGAGGGATTCTGGAGTACGATGTTTATTATTAACGTGCACGGGTCCAGAGGAGTAAGTCTCCAAATTCTGAGCCCCGAACAAAGGATTCTTAGGGTTTATATAGCCTACGGGGTCTTCCTGTCTACGTAGCAAAGCGAGATACAGAAGTGGAATGGGGTAATTAGTTCCATCTATGGGACAGAAGCAGAGTACAAAGGCTAAATGTGAAAATTAGTTCTATTAGCAGGGGTACTAGTCCCAGTCCTTGTGACTATCCTGCTGTTTGCTTTTCCCAGATGGCCTTATCACTCTCCCAGGGCGCCTGGGGTTTTGGGTGAACAAAGGTTTTCCAAAGCTTCCCATATCATTCCCCCCTTTTATGCTAAACAACATTAGTGCTTGTTTTAGCATAACAATATTTTTGTAGGAATAAACAAGTCCCCCCTTTTCCTGGATTCAGAGCATTAATGAGGTTTCTTTCCTCATCATTTTTCTCCTCCTGTGATCTACTATCAGGGAGGGGTTCCGAGGCCTTTTTCTCCTTTTGGACTATTATATACTTCTTTGTAGAACTACTTACATAGTTCTAACAAAGCAATCAAAGATTTAGAACAAAAAGAATACAGATGGTGTAAAGACCAGGTGTTTCCCTTGCTATTACCTATAATTCTAGTTCTATTATTGCAAAAGAGCAGTCAGAAACCAAGTTTTTTTTTTTGTTTTTTTGGGGGGGTTTTTTTGCTTTTTTTTTTTTTAGAAACCAAATTTTTTAACCTAAAATACTTTCATGTCTTTGCTCCCTACTCGCACTGCCCCAACTCTGGGTACTGTAAATCAGGAAAGAGTACACATCTATGTTTCAGGTTGCTGGCACTGTCAGCTGTATCAGGCAGGATCTCTAGTTAATCTAAAGTTATGTGGCATTCTTTCATGGTCTACTGGCAAGAGTTCTTTTATACCAAGTTCTAGACAAAGTCTCTCTTGCTTTCTAGGCCACGCGACCAAAGGGGGCACCCCAAAACCAGGTGAGCTTCTTCTACTAAAGCTGCAGGGGTCCTCACTCTGCCTTAAACCACGTGGCTCCCTCTTTCACCTGGGTACTTATCCCCTCATGTCCTGGAGCTGATCTTTTCTAAACTCTTATACAGACCTCCCCCCTCAGGGGCTCTGCTCCTAGTTACATCCTGGGTAAGTGACTTCATTCCCCTAGCTCTAAGCCTGGCCACACTATTTAACACATCCACAAAACTAGCCAAAGGCCACAGATATGTCAAATAATCACTCTAGAGGTCAGCTGCAAAACCGTTGCTATGCAAAACAGCTCTCAATGGCCCTGCTCCATTCCTTCCTTCCCCCTGGCGGTGGGGGGGGGGTGGTGAGGACATCTCAATATTTCTTGGACACCCCAACTCCAGACCCTATCCTAAATCCTTTCTGGGGGCTCCCCTTGGATGCACCCTGTATCAATATTCCTCCTTTCAGATTTACACCCACTTTATAATCATATAAAGGAAAATGAACGAAGGTCTCATCTTCTTTTAACTGCTTCTGGCTGGAAATGGATGCTGTCCTACCTACCCCTGGGTTAGGGGTGCCCTGAAAGGGGGGGGGGGTGCAGCACGGAGGGAGTCCTTCCTGTAAGGGGAAAGACCTTACAGGGTCCTGGTCAGTTGGCTGTCACCAGGAAGTCGCAGGCTTGGCGTCCAAAGGCTGGCATTACTGGACTGTTGGCATACTGGTCAGGTTGTATTCTGGAGGTGACAGATTAAGCAAGAAATTGGAAGTTCAATTAAATCATAGCTATTAATTGACAAAGGCAGGGACTTCAGTAAAGAATGGCTTATCTAGTGGAAGGTGCACAAGGCATGCTATACCTATCCAAGACTCTTGTGGCTTACTATACTTCACTCGGACTGAGGGGAATACATTAAGATTTCCCTCCTTTCATATTTCTGAGCTCTTTCTGTCCAAGCTATCAAGACAGAAAAGGGAAAATCAGTTCTAAAGTGAAGCCCACAGACTGCCCCAACCTTTTATTAACTTAACTACTTAGTTCAACCAAACCATTGATTCTCAGGAGGGTGATGACAAAGATGGACTCCTTAAGTGAGGCTTATATTGCTACTAATTACTCATAGGCATAGGCAGGTCATAGGCATCCACCCTATGAAAACAGAAGAACATACAGATTAATTAACACAACAATCTCCAAACTAGTCTCTGCGCCTGTGAGACTGTCTTTTGGGAAGACATTTCATTGCAAGGTCCTTTGCACCTCTAAATTGTATATCTTTAGTGATATCACAAACCTGGTTTCAACTCTTTAATGAAAACAAACTTTCAAGACAGTTAGCTGCACCATTCTGATGTCCAATACTGAGCATTGTGATTTTCTTTGAACTACAATTTTTCTCCTTAAGATCACCCTCACTGTTATTACAGGGACTACTTTGGGTCCCACTTTTGATTTTGACTGTTCATTTGTATAAACATACCAAGAGTAGCCTGGATCATTTGTGATCCTTAAGTCTGCTTTGCTTGAACTCACACAGGGAACTCTTAGATTGACTTCTCAGTCCGCCCCTCGGCACAGAAGCAGAGCCACACATTAGCCATCTGGTTTCGCCTGTACCAGTTGTTTCACTCAAATCCTCGAGCCTCTATTCTGCCTACAGGTTCCTTTTTAGCCATCTTTCAGGAAAGCAACCTTCATTCCTTCCCTGGAAAGACTGGCATGAACCACATAACCAACCAAAGTACCAGGCTTTTCTCATGGGCTTTCGCTAGCTTCACAGGTCAATCCCAGTTCCTCAGAGCTTTCTGGTAATGACCAGAACCCATATATGCCTTCTTCAGGCATGACGTTCCGGTCAAAGTCCTGGTTAAAAAAACTACTATTAATGACTGGTCTTACTGGCTTTATGCAAAGAAACCTTATGTTATCATTCACTACTTCAGAGTGCCAAATTCTGGAGGGTTCAGGTAGAGAGAAAAATACAAAGCGTGATGGGAAATCCTTTTCCTTCTGATACCTACTAAGATTGCATCTACATGCCTTATACCTTTCATTACTAACTCTACATAATTCCTTTCTAAAACTTTTGCAAACTTCTACAACCTTTTACATACCCTTTTCTATCTGCACAGCTTTCCACAGACCTTCAGCAACATCTAAAAAACTTTTATATCCTTTCATATACTTCTTTATTTATAAATCTTATACTTTCTATTGTTCATTTTCTTACAGAGTATGAAGTTTCAAATTTTTCTGGAATCCTCAATTTCCTTTCTCAGAGTAGATACAGAGCAAAACCCGAAACACAGAGTTCTGAAACAATACACAGGTAGAGGCATTCTCTTGCACCAATGCGTCCACTGGTGCCTCACAGAGACATGCTCCTTCAGGCCCGGTCTCATGGCAGAGACATGCTGCTTTGCCTCAGGCTGAAACATTTATCAGCCCCTAATGACCCTTCCTGGGTCCTGGGTGGCAAAGGCATCCTTTCCAACCGGCTACAGTGACCTTTTCTAGGTCTTCAGGTATACAGGGTTTCTGATCAGAAACAACCAGTGGCAGAGAAATTTGCTCTTTTCCCACAAAACCAGAAAACAAGTAGTTGAGGTTTCCTTTATTCTAGGTTTAAAACTTTCATATCCTTTATATACATTTCTACTTATCCAGATTTAATTATTTCTCTCTTTTAATTTCAGTTCCTTTCCCACACTGGGAAGGACTATACTTAAATTCAGTACTTAAACTCAGTATGTGGAAGCTAAAAGTCCCTAGCACTTTAATTTTCTACTAAAAGTCCCTAGATTCACAGGGACAATGCACCTTTCTGAAGCTTAGACATTGTAAATACCCTATAAATCAGGTGGTCACTCTTGGACCTCAGTTTATGACTTTCCAAACCAGAACCATTAGTATTAGAACCAGTTACACAGAGAACCTGACTGCTGCAGTGCCCACACAGCAGTAGCATGCAGCCTATAATCTAAAGAGAAGCCTTATCCAGTTCCAAGATGGCAACACTCGTGCATGCTCTGTCCTCCAGCTGGGGCACTCACGTGGCTCATCTATTTTACCTACAATGGCAGTACCCCGACTCTGGTTCCACTCACCTGGGAAGGTCTCAGGACTCTGGTTTCAGGAACCCCAGGAAGCCCCCAAGACCCCTTTCCACCCGCAGGCCTGGGGACACCACAGAGCTGCCCTCCACCCACTGGGGTGGTGCACTGAGGCTGCAGTCACCAATGCAGGTGGAGAGCAGGCTCCGCCCACCTGTGAAGGTGGTGGCTCTGCAGCTCCATTTTTGGAAGGCAAAGCAGCTCCTGGCAACCCCTGCTGCGGTGGGTGAGCAGAACCTACTTGCAGAGTCTGCGAATCCATGGTGGAGACTTCTCCCACTTGCAGGGCAGGAGAAGCCATAGTGGGCCTCACCTCCCCAGAAAGCAGCATCACCACCCGGAGTTCCTGCTGTCTGGGGTCCCTCATTGTCTATTCTCAGAATGGGAGGAGGTTTCCCAAAGAATAATCCACACGGGGCACAGCCCGAAGGGCTAGGGGCACTCCCAACCCTAAGCAGCGCCAGCAGCAGCAAATCAGTCCAGCCTCCCAGTGGAACCAAGCCAGAGCTTCCCCGAGAGTCTGGGCCATGCACTCTACCCTTCCCGAGCTCTGGGGTCAGCATGCAGTGAGCCCACCCTGCCCCGACCTGCGCCCCTTCTTCATGGGCACCCAGTACCCTGTCTTCATTAGCAGTTCAAACAGCTGGCAAGGGCCTTCCCAGCACCGGTCTCGGGTTGGTGCAGCTGAAAGGAGGTCATCTACACACCACAGTAACACTGGGTCAGTCCCCTTCTCAGTAAATGATTTTCGATCTCTGGCCAGGGCCTCTCCTAGGGGAGTGGGAGAGTTTCTGAAGCCCTGTGGCAGTCTGGTCTGGGTCTAAGCCAGCTAACCTAAGGACTGTAGGTGCCTGTAACCCTGGTCTTTGTCGCCCGCCAGTGGGCTTTTCTTCTTTCCTTTTGGGGCACTCTCTTTTCTAGTACCCCTTCTCTCTGCAATAGGTACACTGGTCTTGTTCCATGCTCCAGTGTGCTGGTCTATGTCTTTTCTTAGGCAATCTGGTGGCTTCCTGCTCCCGGGAAGTATCTGGTTTTTTAAAGGACCCACTGCCAGGGCCACCAGCACAGGCCCAGGAAGTCTTCACAGCTCACTCCTGACTCAATCACGGGGCTTGGCTGAGGCAGCCCTGCTTGTCTCCTTGTCACCCCCTTTAGCAGGACCAGGTGCAGGGGGCCATGTGGGCCTCAGCCACCTCTTGTCCCTCCAGCGGAGGGGGGGGTCACTGCCTGCTGCCTCACTGCTCTGTTATACTGGGGCATATTTTAGAGAGGCCGACCCCTTTGAGCAGGGTCTCTACTCTGCTTCCAGAGACCAACAGGACCTGGAATCTTGGTCGCAGATGAGGGTCCTTGCTTCCCGGGTCTGGCCAAGAGTTTCCAGAGCATATAGGGGAGGCAGACTGATAAGCGGCTCTTTCTCTGGCTCTCCTTTGGAAATGGGGGGCAGCGTGTTCCTCTTGACCGGGCGACTAAAACACTGGATTGAGCCACTTTTCCCCTACCACCAGCCTTTCCCACTGTCATGCTTCTGACCTGCACCCTGACAGCATGTCCTGCACTAATTCCTGCCAGCGGTCTATATAAACATACTGATTGGGGTGTCCTGGCTTGCCTGTGACTATGAGGTGGACTATCCTAATTATACCTAAGTTCAGTGTTCCTTCAGGGGGCCAGCCTACTCCAAATGTTGGCTACTCAGAGATGCAAAAGACCTCTAACTGACTGGCATCTATGCTCAGTTGCTGGCCCCGGAATCAGTCAGAGTTTTGCAGCATGCAATCTAACACAGTGGAAGGTCCCCTGCCCATGGTGATCCTCCCAGAACGACGCAGACAAACAAAGGGAAGGGGGTTTCATTTCACCCGCCTGGCCTGCTCCCTCATGGGACGAAGTCGGTCTTGGCTAAGGTTGCCCCAGCAGAATTCGGGGTTAGCTGCCAACCGTTATGCCATATGACCTGATACAGGAACCGCAGGTTGGGGCCCACTCTTGCTCCGTAGGACCAGCCCGTGGAGCCACAAACACAGTCACTCACACTTTCACTCTCAAGCACTCCAGTTTAAACAATCCCTCCTCTGGTGAGGGTCAAGTGGTCGGACTCAGCATGAATCCGACCCAAATTTCTGATTTGAGGTGATCAGCCTCTCTCCAGTCTCGGGTCAAGTCCCCGGGGCTCTTACCAATTTGGCGCCTCTGGTCTCGGGTCAGGTCGTAGTCCGAAACCCTAGCTTCACGCCCAGAGTTTGGGCTGGTGGTTGTCTCCCCAGCCGGCCAGGGCCTGAGAAATCTCAGGACACGTGCACCCCTCGCTTTCCCAATTGGACCTCCTCCAGCTGCCTCCCTGCTTATCCAGTCCGTGGCAAGTCGACCAGAATTTGTATGACGTCGCTTCCTGGTCAGGGAACCCAAATGTTGTAGGAAAATGAAGCAACCAGACACCGAGGGATTCTGGAGTACGAAGTTTATTATTAACGTGCACAGGCTCAGAGGAGTAAGTCTCCAAATTCTGAGCCCCGAACAAAGGATTCTTGGGGGTTATATAGTCTATGGGGTCTTCCTGTCTATGTAGCAAAGCGAGATACAGAAGTGGAATGGGGTAATTAGTTCTATCTATGGGGCAGAAGCAGAGTACAAAGGCTAAATGTGAAAATTAGTTCTATCAGCAGGGATGCTAGTCCCAGTCCTTGTGACTGTCCTGCTGTTTGCTTTTCCCAGATGGCCTTATCACTCTCCCAGGGCGCCTGGGGTTTTGAATGAACAAAGGTTTTCCAAAGCTTCTCATATCACTAGGTGCTGGGAATTTAATAGTGAATAAACAGAGTAGTGAGTAGTGAGCTCAGTGAGCTTATTCTTTACTAATGTGATGTAAGATACAGTGGGTTATGAAGGAAGTACTCTAAGCTCGAATAAGTGGGAGATCTGTAGAAGGAGCAGTCAGAGAAAGGCAAAAGAGCACTTAAACTTCACAACAGGATTGCAAAAGGACCTGGGGCTAGGAGCATCTGGTGTTACTGAGATCACCCTAGATCACTGAAGCAGAGTAGTTTTAGGAGGCAATGTATCAACAGAGGGTGGGAGAGATGGGATCCAATTTACTGTAGAATCTGAGAAACACTTTGTCAGAGAGGAGAGGTAGAAGTGAGATAGTAAGTGAGAAGCAGTAAACACCCATTTAGGCATGAAGAGATAAGAGCTAGTGAGGATTGAAGGTTGCAGACCAGAGAGACATGAGAGGCCTTGTCCTAGAAATCTGTTACTTTTACAGCTTGGTTTCCAGTTTTCAACCTACTTGCAACTATGCCAGCTTCCTGGCCTAGGAAATGGTAATTCTTAAGAAGATAGAGAAGATACTGAAGTAGAACTTGACCTAAGGTCTCTGTTTTCTTGAACAGAGCACAAGGTTTGTTTTATGTCCTGAAGCAGCTTAATCTCTTCCTTCATCTGCTGCCGTTTTTCTTCAAATTGATGAATTTTAATAACATGGATGCAACTGGAAAGCATTATGCTGAGTGAAATTAGCCAGGTTCTGAAAGACAAATACCATATGATCTCACATTTAACAGGAAGCTAAACAACAAAACAAACAAGCAAGCAGAAAAAAAAAAAAAGACACTGAAATAGAGAACAAGGGGACAGTGACCAGAGGGGAGAAGGAAGGGAAGTTAAGGGGGAAAAGGTGGAGGGATTTGGAGGAACAAATAGGAAGGACACAGGGACGAGAACTAAGGGGTGTGGAAATGGGAGGGAGGTGGGGAGCAAGGGGCGGGGGAGGCTGGGATGGGAAAAATAGACAAAAAACTGTACTTGAAAAATAACTAAATACAATTATTTAAAAAATTGATGAATTTTATTTTCTAATGCTATGATAAGAAGAAAAATGATTTCATGCTGTTCAATAGTTTTATAAATAATGTACAATTTCTATTTCCCTTTCATTTTGCAAGAGCATGGTACACAGTGCTGTGCCCCAAAGGAAAAGATTCTATGGTCTTGTGAGGAGGAACTGGTCCCTTTATGTCCTTGCTTCATAGAATTCTAGTATTTTATTATACATAAAGCTGGTAATTAAATCTTTAAAATTTGTACATTTTTAGTAGAAAAAGTAAGTGCCTTTTGTATATAGTTGAAAACTCTGAAAGCAGCGACTGTTTAACCTTCATACTAAACTAAATCCTTTTGTTGAGAGATGATGATTGGAGAGAGCATGTGGTTAGAATATCAAAGATAAGGGCAAATCTTTCATTCAAATGTATCCAATTTTTAATTTACATAAAAGCCTTTTATTTATTAATAGAACGACTTCTAATGTGGTAACTTAGGGAGATTATGCAGTGGCAATGTCATTTTTTAAAACCTCAAAACTGAAGAATATTAATTCATACTTAATATCAGAACACCTGTATACCTGTAGGTAACTTTCAGGAACATTAAAAAGGTTAAATTAAGCAAAAGTCGTCATCAGTTCGGGTATCAAAAGTTAAGCCTTTTAAATTGGTTCTCATGAGATTACAAAGTGTCTCCTCTTGGTGACAAATACTACATTGTAACCTCACATAATCCCACTCACCCACCCAAGTAGTGACATGTGACATGTTCCAAAGATACAACTTTTATATGAAAGAGAAATAACCACAGATGAAAGTCTACTACAAAATAAAGCTTTTTAGAAAAAGATTTTAAAGGCTGCTTTTAAAAACACATGGATACTCCCTAGCAGTATGGAGACATTCTCAAGACACTGTTAAAAGCTACACTATTTTTGCTAGATTTTTTAAAATATTTTTTTGCTGATTATAAATGTAATACAAAATTCAAATAGAAATGTATGGTATGAAAACAAAACAGAAAAGCTTATGTATATTGAGACAGGGATATGAACTAATATTTTGTCCACAGAGAGAACTTACTGTCCTAATACCATTTGCTGAATAGACACATCATAGAAGAGGAATGTAGGTCACTGTATTTGTGCAATGTCAGGGAAGCCATTTGCCAAAAATTCTGTGTGAATCTGACCCCTATTCCACCTGGATGTGCAGTGCACATGCTGCCCAGCTGTGTGTGGCAGCCTTGATGGAGAAGTCAGATCAGATTCTCAGATAAGTGAAAATTTAGCCTGTTTTGAAGGCATCTTAAACAATGACAAAACGACCTACTCAATAATGGTATTTTATAGAAAGGTCTCTGCCTCCACCAGGTTTTCTTCTTTTTCAAAAATTTCTTGGCTATTCTTGCTCATTTTTTAGTAAGCTTTAATCAGTCACAACTCCCATTCCCATTGGATTTGCAGATTAATGTTGGAAGAATTAAAGTATGTGTATATCATACCAAGTGAGAGGAAGACAAGTGGCAGCTTGATTTGTCACAGCCTGGCTGCCTGAGGGCAGAGTCCAAAAGACTCTTCACCTGTTACTTTTCATTCCTGAACATGGTACCCAAATATTCTGCCATTTTGCAATAAATTTTTGTCATTTCTACACAAAGTATTATACGTATGTTAGAAAATGTAGCCCTGACTGGTATGGTTCAGTGGATTGAGCACCATCCTGCCAACTGAAAGGTTACCAGTTCAATTCCCAGTCAGGGCACATTGCCTGGGTTGCAAGCTAGGTTCTGAACTGGGGGCTTATGAAAAGCATCTCTCTCCCACATTGATGTTTCTCTTCCTCTCTTCCTCCTTCCCCTTCCCCTCTCTTGAAGTAAACAAAATCTTTTTTTAAAAAGACCTTAGTTATCCAATTATTAAATAATTAAAAAGAAGGAAATGTGGAAAATACAACACGGTATTAAAGACAAAAGAAATCACCAGGGACTTCCGCCAAGATGGAGGCATAGGTGGATGTGCCGTACCTTCTCACACAACCAAGTTTAGAGACAACTAAATATTAGCAACAGAAAACACAGCCAGAACACGGAAATTTGAACTTTTCGGAAGTCCGTTAACAACAAATTCTTCAGCCTGACCGGTAAGGGGTGAAACCAGCGGCTGGTGAGGGGTTGCACAGGAGGGCTCGGTCAGACGGACTCAGGCGCGGAATCCAGATGCGCAGAATCCAGGCGCAGGTTTGGACCTAGTGAGCGACCGAGCAAGCCACCAGGCGAGCAACTGCGAAGGAGACAGAGGGGAAGCGGTGCTGCGTGTTGACTGTGGTCACCCATTTGTGTGCGAGCGGACAGGCGAGGGAGTGGGCAGTTTGACTGGGGACCCGGCGGTCCCCGTGGCAAGTGGCAGTAGAGGGCGCCGCCATTTCCCCGCTCTGACCACACCACCACGTACAGCGTCACAACCCAGCGACCTGGGAGTCCAAGGCACCGCTTCTCACACTTAAAGGGCCAGAACAGACCAAAAATGTCGCAAGTTCTCAAAGCCCCAGAGCCCATAGATCTAAGCGATGAAGAAATAGCAAAACTCTCAGACGCACAGTTTAAAACACTGGTCATCAGGATCCTCACAGAACTGGTTGATTATACCGACAAATTAGACAAATATATGAAGGCGAAACTAATTGAAATGAATGGAATTGCACAGGACACCAATAGCGATGAAAAGGAAACTGGGACTCAAATCAATGGAGTGGACCAGAAGAAAGCAAATAATGGCCAAACAGAAAAGAGTCAGGAAGCAAGAATTCAAAGAAATGAGGAGCGTCTTAGGAACCTCCAGGACATCTTTAAACGCTCCAACATCCGAATTATAGGGGTACCAGAAGGGGGAAAGGCACAGCCACCACTGAAAAACTTATTTGAACAAATAATAAAGGAGAATTTCCCCAATCTGGCAAAGGAAATAGACTTCCAGGAAATCCAGGAAGCTCAGAGAGTCCCAAAGAAGTTGGACCCAAGAAGGAACACACCAAGGCACATCATAATTACATTAGCCAAAATTAAAATGAAGGAGAGAATCCTAGAAGCAGCAAGAGCTAAGGGGACAGTCACCTACAAAGGAGTCCCCATCAGACTGTCAGCAGATTTCTCAAAAGAGACCTTACAGGCAAGAAGGGGCTGGAAAGAGGTATTCCAAGTCATGAAATCCAAAGACCTACAACCAAGATTGCTCTATCCAGCAAAACTTTCATTTAGAATGGAAGGACAGATAAGGTGCTTCTTAGATAAGATCAAATTCAAGGAGTTCATCATCACCAAGCCCTTATTATATGAAATGTTAAAGGGACTTATCTAAGAAAAAGAAGTTAAACAAACATGAACAGTGAAAGGACAACAAACTCACAGTTATTAACAACCACACCTAAAACGAAAGCAGACTAAAAGGACAGCTAGATCAGGAGTGGAAACATAGAAATGAAGATCTCAAGGAGGGTTAGCAACAGGGGAGTGGGAGGAGGAGATGGGGGGAGAAGGTATAGAAAATAAGTAGCATAGACAGTAGATAGAAAATAGAAGGGGGGGCAAGAATAGCATGGGAAATATAGAATCTAAAGGACTTGAGACACATGGTCATAAACTAAAGGGGTGTAACGGTGGGGATGGGGGGGTAGGGTGGAGGGGAATGAAGGGGGGAATAGAACAACTGTAACAGCATAATCAATAAAAAATATTAAAAAAAAAGAAAGAAATCACCATAATCCAGCTACCTACAGATAAGTACTGTTCCATAGGGTGCAGTTTTTCTGTGTGCATATATGCCCCGTATGTATTTACATATTTGTGTGTGTGTGTGTGTGTGTGTGAGAGAGAGAGAGAGAGAGAGACAGAGAGAGAGGTCGTACTATTTTATAGTGGGCCTTTCATTTAATAAAACAGTGTGTCCACTGAAATACAATTTTATCACCTGAACACTATTATATTCAATATATGTGATAAATATTTATAAACTTTGTTGCTTGATTGTAACTCATATACCTGCTTGAAAATGTACAAATGTGTCTTCAAACAATCTACAGTCAAAAAGTGAAGTCCCAATTTCTTCATAGTCTGGAAGGAGAAAAACATTTTCAGTTTTAATTATAAGGGCAGAAACCTCACAAAATAACCCGCCAAAAGGAAAAGTAAACAGAGCATTTTTCTATTGTAGATCTTTAGTGTTAAGACTGCAGCAGCAGCAGTCTCACCTGGGAACTTGTTAGAAATGCAAATTAGTGGCACCTTTACTGAATCAGAATCTCCAGGGGTGAGGCCCAGCTATCTGTGATTTAACAAGCCCTCCAGGTGTTTCTGAGGGGCATGCTCAAGTCTGAGAAGTGCTTGGTCTCTCTAGACAAAAGAATAAACAAGAATGAAATGAATGAGCTTTTGGAAATATTTGCTCTTAATTTAATTTTTTGGTTTTGCACTACAGAAAATAATCCCTTCCAAATAATTTATTTTATATCACTGCCTAAAAATATAGACTCTCAGGCTTTTCTGTTAAGCTATATTTACAATTAAGGTCTTAAGCTCAGAAGATAGGTCATAAGAAAGCTAAGTGGCTATATACCTGCACATATGAATGGAACTTGAGTTTCCCAAAGAGCTCCTAAAGAAAGGTCACAGTTAACTAAGCCAAACATCAATCTGGACATTGTAATTACTTACTTTATAACTCTAAACTTGAACAATACCCCCCAAAAACACTTGGTTTATTAAGGATCAGAATTTGAGTCAAATCAAAACTAACATAACTCCATTCTCAGATTTTAGCAACAAGTGTGCTCAGCTGTGGGGGTGGGGATGTGTGACTTGAATTTCTGAAGTGCTCATCTTTTGCTGGTTACTCTCAGCTAGGTACTTCAGGGAAAATACATGGAAACTTTCAGGGAATTCGTAGTTTTTATGAAATTAATGAGTTTGTGAATTACCCACATCCTGTTGATTTATAAAAGACAAGAGATCTGGAACAATGGATTTTATTAATGAGACCAAGAAGGAAAAGAATATCTCAGGAAATGTGTACATGTTTTTTATTTTGTTTTATTTTACATGGAGGTCTGTGAGAAGTCTCTATAGGAATTTTGGTGTTTTAGTACCTGTTCTGAAGTAGTCTCATCCATAAGTCTTTCTTTAATCGAATGAAGTCTGTCTAGTATTTCTTCAAATAAATCATTAAGAAGTCCTGCATCCTTACATTTCTTAAGGAAAGCAGCTTTCACAATTGCGTCTAACTGTTGCAGGAAAATGAAGCAACCAGACACCGAGGGTTTCTGGAATAGGAGGTTTATTAATGTGCATGGCCCATAAAAGTCAGTCTCCAAATTCTGAGCCCCGAACAAAGGGAAAGCAGCCGTTTTATAGAGGGGGGGGGGGATAGAGCAAGGGGGAGGCCTCTCCTTCAGACCAAAGCGGGAGATAATTTATAGAAGCAGAAAGCAGAGCGCTTGCTTCACTATCTCTGGTATGTAGGCGATAAGCTAGAAGAAACAAGGTAAATCACTGGGCTGTTAAACATCCGGGCTGTAAAAAACAGTCCCCTAATTGCTATGCTATATTTTAAAACAGATATCAATTTCCCCCAACATAACAATTAAAAAAATTACAGAAGGAATGTTTTATGGCCATTGTTTCAGGCCTGCTTACTGGTAGCTGAGCATAATTAGTTAAGGAAATATATACATACAGTACCTTTAGTTTTACTATTAATTGTAATTTCATCATACTTCATTTTTCTAGCTGAAATAATGAAATGTTATGAAAATGTGGAAAATTCTGTTTAGAATAATATGAATCAAGATAATTTTCTAAAATTTAGCTTCAAATCTTTGAGATGATAGACACTGTCATTTTTTCAGTTAGTTACTATGTGTTGTTATGGGATGTCTGTCTGCTTAAAGAACAAATCTACAGGTACTGGTTACAGCTACCTGCAAAGCAGGGAATCAGCAGTGTGAGGGGTTGGGAAATCACTGTATTCTGACCTCAGGCAACCTTGGCTTCTCTAACAGAAAATGTCCCTTTGTTAATACTAAAGAGTTACGAAACATCCCAACCTAGTTTAGTTTGATCTGCTGGGGCTATAATAAAGTAGGTAGTTAAAACAAAATTTTTTACTCTTCTAATTAGTTATTACAAGCCTAGAAGAATAAAATGGGATGCCAACTTTGTAATATATAGGTCATTTGTTACAGACAAAACTTGTAGCAAACCTGTGTTTCTTCCATCCTCTTCATTCATTTGTTTTGTGGACTTATTTAATGTCATTGGTTAATGTAGCTAGAAGGACAGAAAAATCATGATTATTTTACACAGATTTTACTGTTGGCATTTAATGTTGCATAAAATGAAAAACTAATCTTTTGTTATATATAATTCAGTGATATGCCTATGATGAAAATCATGCCCCATATTCATCTGTAGATGTAAAATCAAATGTATTTTTGTTTTATATAATAATACATCAAGAGTTGTGGCAAGCACCTTTTGTATAAACAGCAGATGGTGAACATTGTTGATTCATACTAATTTAGCTTATATGAGCTGATGTGTAAAACACTGTTTGAAATCCTCAAAACGGTTTCATATGCTTTACACATAGTAGTAATCCAGAAAATTATGTTATAAATTAGGTCAAGTATGGGTCATGCAGTGGGGAAATACTTGGCTAGGTAAGGGTGCTCAACTGTATCTCTGCCCATTTTAAGACCATAAGCAACCCCCAGACTCATATTCTTCTTACTAATTTGGTACTGGGGATGTGTACAAGAGCTATGGGACTATCATCTCCTGAATTATGTACTTGGGTATCTAATACACATCTTGTCTTTAATATTCATTTCTTATGGTTCTATCATCACTTCACCTGAAATCCAGAATGGTTAAAATGAGGATGTTGTGGTGTGGCTCAGTGGATTGAGTGCTGGCCTATGAATCCCAAAGGTTTGCTGGTTCAATTCCCAGTCAGGGCACATGCCTGGGTTGCAAGCCAGGTCCCCAGTAGGGGTGTGTAAGAGGCAACCACACATTGACGATTCTTTCCCTCTCTCCCTCCCTTCCCCTCTCTCTAAAAATAAATAAAATCTTTTTAAAATTTTGTTTTAAAAAAATGAGGATGTTGATAGAAGAAACTTATAGCTGTAATAAAATTAAGTCCAAATACCTGTATAGGAATGCTTGTTGAGAGACCTTTCTTCTTTCCTCTTTTTCTTTTCACTCTTGGAAAATGAACTGAAAATATAAATCGTGTAGAAGCCAGAATCCATAAAGGAAAAGACTGATGCTTGACTGCACTTTAATATGCCAAAAGTTACTACAAAGTCAAAAGATACAGCAAATGTAGACTAAATGGTGCAACACATATGATGTAATAAGGCCAATTTAAAAAATATAAAAAGATCTCATAAGTCAATACCAAAAAGACATTTCAGTAGAGAAATGGGCATATGGGGAAACCTCAGGGGAGAGATTCATTGAATAGAAAAAGATTTGGTGACAGGAAAATAAATTATTAAAAGGGTTACCCATAAGTAAAGACATGCAAAGTAACTCAATTTTTTTACCTATCAGCTTGACAAAGATGTAGGTGCTTAATATATAATGTTTGCAAGTATTTGAGTAATTATGTAGTGTTGGTACAGCCTCTTCGGAAGACAGTTGGTCAATAGTTATCCAAAGTTTCATTGTTTATACTCTTTGATTCAGCAAATTACTTACAGGAAGTTTTCCTAATAGCAGTTGCATTAAGACACAAACTTGAATGGAGAAAAATGCTAACTATAATATCAAATGTGATAGAAAAAAACTGGAAATAACCTAAAATGTCCAACATGCAGAAGCTAGTTCAATTTTGGTTCAGCTATGTGACTGAATAATACACACAATAGATTACTATGCAGCCTTTTAAGAGTGAGGTAGATCCACTCATGCTAATACAGAAGGATTTCTAGGATATATTAAGTGAAAAGTGAAAAGTACAATAACAGGTATGTTTGTATACACAGAAAATTTTGGGAAGAATTCAAAATAATCCTTTGAGGGAAAGGATTTGCTACAGTGTTATAATCTATTTTTTAAAACTAATACATTATTCTTCTTTCCCTGTCAATAAACACTGACTGACAATACTTTTCATAGTATTTCCTAATAAGTTAAAAGGCTTCCTAAAAAGCAAAAAAAATCAAAGTTAAAAAAAGGATATTGCACTGGAATGGCATTTAGTCTCAATAGCTTATTTTATGCATACCAAATTATTCCTAAGGAGTGTGATGTATGTCCCCAGTCCAACCTCATTAGGACCAAAACTGGGGCCAATGTTTACTACATATGAGGCACTCCAAATTCCTACTTGCAACACATAGTTCAAAAGAACATAAATTAGGATATCTTATTATTCTTCCCCCAAACATCAGGCTATTAAAAAAACTGAAAGATGTTTGGTAAGTGTTGTTTACCACCACAAAATGCAGTTAGCATGACACAGAATTGGTCCTTTTACCAAGAGGTTCTGACTCCAGCCTACAAGGAACATTCCTTGTCCAGTGCTGGTACGACACTGCTACTTCAGAGAATGTAGAAACCATTCATGAGTGAATGTACACCCCACAGTTCCAGTTAGCCAGGGGCCAATTTTAAAACTGAAATGTTAGCTATGCATTCTTAGGATACTTATTTAGGGACCATGAAGTACTTTATCAATTTTATCTACTAAAAATGCTGGTAGTCACCCTGGCCAGGTGGCTCAATTAGAGCATCATCCCATACACCGAAGTGTTGCAAGTTCAGATCCTAGTATGACACATACCTAGGTTGCGGGTTGGATCCATGATGGGGGAACCTACAGAAGGCAACCAAGTAATATTTCTCTCCTCCTTCCTCTCTCAAAAATTAGTAAAAAGCATATCCTTGGGTGAGGATTAAAAGAATAAAATTCTGATATTCTTTTAGAAAAGAAGGAATTTCAAAAGGCAGAGGTTTTTCCCTTGTCTTGGTGTCATCTTCTGATTGCAGTGAGGATGGAAGACACCAGACAATAGCTTTACTGAGAGTAGGCCTAGTTCACAAATAATAAAAGTTAGTAAATTATATTGCATATTGTGTGAAGACACTGAAAATTTCATATGTAAAATTTTAATTCAGATTTGTATTTTAATTCAGTGAGGCTAGTAAATCAGGCTACTTTATGTCTTACCTAAATGTTTACCTTTCTTTAAACCCATAATCTTAAATTTTAGAGACTTACCAGATTGAGTTTCTCTTGATGGAGCATGTTGTTGGCAAAACACTCTGAAAACATGCAATTTCAAAGAATTGTTAAATATTTTTACTTATACTTTTCAAATATTATATTTTCTTGTAATTTAAAGAGGAATTAACCTATTTTTCATGATGATGTTGCCCTAAGTATTTATTTTAAAAAATGCCTTTTGAGACTTCTGGTTGATTGCAGTGTAGATAAACACAGTGCTGGCCTACTCCCATGACCACATCAAATTCACCACTAAATTATAGAACAACTTTTAACAGGTGGGTCTGAGCAAATCACTGGATCAGGGCAGGGAGAAACCCTGATATGGCATAGAGGCTGCATTCTCCTTAAGAAGGCAGGGGGAAGGGTCAAGGGAAGCCCCAAAATAGAGATTGAAATCACAGCTGAAACCTTGTGACGGCCTTCCCACACCATGGGGCTACTGTAACAATCAATGCAGCTGGTGACACAGGCTGCACAGTAGCCTGCATGAGCTGTGGGGGCCGGACACCCCACCCTGGGCAAACATGTGCCCTTGTACTTGGATGAGAAACTTTTGCCCCACTTCCACAACATGGTGGCCAGAAAGATGGGCAAAGTCAAATATGGCCGATATGGCCCACATTGGTTGAAAAGCTGGACACTCCCACAATGCATGGGATTTGGGGAGAGGACATTAAAACAACACAGGCAGAAGCCTGGGGGCTCTCTTCCATGGGCGGGAGTGCTCAGTGCTTATGTCTCACATGATCAGAAGCCAGCTTCCAGAGACCCATGCTGGGATGTGTGCCTCAATTGACCCCAGCCCTTGGGCTCACCCTGAGAGCAGTGTATAGAGGCTGGGAGCAACCCGTGGAGGCATGAGCTGGTAAGTGCTTCAACCTCAAGTGTACAGGCACTCTCAGGCCCCAATGCCCCAAGGATGGAGCTTCCCATGCAACTGATTGGAGTGATCTGGCAGCACAGCCCAGGCCCTGAGAAAGAGAAAAAGCTTCTGCGAGGCAATGGCAATGCTGAAACCCACAAGTGTGCACAGTGAGTCTGAGGATGGAGACACATTCGTGTAACTGCCATCTTGGAACTGCAAAAGGACAGATAATATGGGGCAAGTTGTTTGGACAATGACTCTGGTCCTGGAGGTAGCTGATTTTCTGCGTTTTGTGGGTCAGGATGGCTTAGAACAGGAATGCTCCCAGCCCCCTTAAATTGGTTACCCTGTTAATAAAAACCTATTTCCTTCCCCACAAATCTTCGTGTTATTTGTGTATAAGGTGGTAAGAGGCTGGACCCTAGGATACCCAGTTATACAACTACCCCTGAGAATCACCTGAAGTCGAGTAGAACAGAAGTTCTATAACAAAGGATATAAAGAAGAAGCCATGTCAAATCTTGTGCTAGGGGCAGAGACATAAAATGTGCTGGTCCCACTCACATGTCCACACATGTGGACAGTTAAGAATCAGGAGAAATGGTTTGGTTGCAGAGGTTCCTACTGAGGAGTGAGGGCTCCCAGTACCACACCGGGCTCCCAGTCCAGAGCAATAGTGCCAAAGATATGGACTCTTCCTAAAAATTCTCAAAGGTCCATAAAACCCAAACAAACAATGTCTGGTCTCAGCTTGTCCTGTATCTGTTACTAAGTGGCCCCAAACCTCATGCTGATAGCAGGTGGCCTCGGTACACAGCATAACTCGGCACCTGGTAGTACAGGCAGCAACCAAATGCAGATCACTTTGTAGCTCCTATTAGGTGGCTTTGGGCCAAACAGGCAGAAGTTGACTTGTCCTGCAATGGAGCCTCTCCTAAGATGCCCTGGAACCAACATATCTGGTGGCCAGCTTCAGAGACCACAAGAGCACCAGCCAATTAGGAATTGGAGGAGGATGAGGATGAGAATAAAGAAATGTGAATTAAGAATATTATAAAACCGGACCAAGATGGAGGCATAGATGGAAACACTGTGCCTCCTCGCACAACCAAGTTTAAAGACAACAAAGTTTTAGTAATAATCAAAACACAGAAAACTGAATTGTACAGAAGTCCAACGATAACAAACCCTTCAGCCAGACCAGTAAGAGGGGCAGAGTCAGCAGCTGGTGGAGAGGTACCGCGCAGGAAAAAGCAGCCTGACCGACCCAGGAGCACAGGCGGCAGTTGGCGGATCCCAGGTGTGGGGTGGCGGCAGGCAGACCCAATGGGGCCCCAAGGTGGCTGGCTGGCTGGCTGACCACTATCACACATTCACACTCATACAAACCAGACGAAGGAGCAAGCAATGAGACAGACCATGCAGATTAGGACCCCAGCGCCGGGAGTAAAGCCTGAAAGCATCAACTGGAGAAACTTTCAGGGTCGAGATGCTGGGAGAAGCTCCCAGGCTCAAAAAGAGTTTGTTGGAGAGACCCACAGGGTCCTGGAGGGTGCACAGGCCCACACACCCAGGAGCGGGACCCTGGTTTGCTTGCGGGAAGCACCAGAGGGGACCAAAATCAGAGACCAGAATAAACGTAATTGCCCCTCTCTGACTTCGCCCCCACATACAGCATCAAAACCCAGCAACTGAGTTGCCCCACCATGGTGAACACCTAAGACTCCACCCCTCATATGGAACAGGTGTGAACAGACCAAAACATGGCTCAAGAACAGCTCAAAGCCCCAGAGCCAATACTTCTAAGTGACCAAGAGATAGCCAAACTATCAGATGCACAGTTCAAAACACTGGTGATCAGGATGCTCACAGAACTGGTTGATTTTAGTCACAAAGTAGAGGAACTGAAGGGAGAAACCCTAGGAGACCTTTGCTCACCTAAGACCCCAGGCGCCATAGGAGAACAATAAGGCCGTCTGGGAAAAGCAAATAGCTGGATAGTCACTAGGACTGGGACTAGCACCCCCGCTGATAGAACCAATTTTCACATTTAGCCTTTGTACTCTGCTTCAGCCCTGTAGATAGAACTAATTATCGCATACTGCTTCTGTATCCCGCTTTGCCACATAGACAGGAAGACCCCTAGGCTATATAACCCCCAAGAATCCTTTGTTCGGGGCTCAGAATTTGGAGACTGACTCCTCTGGGCCCGTGCACATTAATAATAAACCTTGTACTCCAGAATCCCTCGGTGTCTGGTTGCTTCATTTTCCTATAACATTTGGTTCCCTGACCGGGAAGTGACCTCACACAAATTCGTGTCGTCTTGCCGCCAACTGGATGAATGGGGAGGCAGCTGGAGGACCAACTTGGGAAGCCCCGGGGGGGGGGAAGCACGTGCCCTGAGATTTCTTAGGCCCCGTCTGGTTGGGGCGACAGCCACGGGCCCGCACTCCAGGCGGGAAGCGAGGGTTTTGGATTACAACCTGACAGAAGGCACCAGATCAGTGAGTGCCCCGGGGACTTGATCCGAGACTGGAAAGAGGCTGATCACCTCAAATTAGAACTTTGGGTCAGATTTATGCTGAGTCCGACCACTTGACCCTTACTCAGGGAGGGATTGCTTAAACTCAGAGTGCTTGAGTGTGAAAGTGTGTGTGACTGTGTTTGTGGCTCCATGGGCTGGTCCTATGGAGCAAAAGTGGGTCCCAACCTGTGGTTCCTGTGTCAGGTCATACAGCATAACGGTTGGCAGCTAACCCCAAATTCTGCTGGGGCAACCTTATCCAAGACCGACTTCGTCCCACGATGGAGCAGGCCAGGCGGACAAGCGAGTCAACCCCACCCTCTGTGTGTCCGCGTCGCGTGGGAGGCTTCAAAAATGGGAGGAAAGCCGCCCACTATCTTAGACTGCGTGCTGCAGAATTTTAGTAGATTCAAGGGACAAGACCCGTCCCTAAATGCTGACCAGCTAGAAACATTTTGTACCTTAGAATGGCCAACCTTCAGAGTCAGCTGGCCCCCAGAGGGAACTTTGAACCTCTCCACAATTAGGGCAGTCCATGTCGTAGTCACAGGGAAGCCAGGACACCCAGATCAGTTCCCCTATATAGACAGATGGCAGGAATTAGTGCAGGACATGCCTCAGTGGCTGAGCCAGTGCGCAGGGGTGCAGGGACGATCGAGAGGCGCTAGAGAGAGGGGGTGAACAAGATCTCGAGCTTGCTGCTCCCGATCTAGCAGTGGCTCATCTGCCATCTTAGTGGCTCGACCCAGGCCTCCCATACACCAAGACCCCTCCCAGAAGGATGAATTAGTTGTCCTCCAGCTGCCCCCCTATCGAGCGTCACCTGCACCCCTGACGGCACCGCCAGCTGAGCCCCTGACACCACCCCAGTCAGTCTCTCAGCAGCAGCCTCAAGAGCAAGGGGCGGCCCATTACCCTGTGCTGCCTCAGCCCTGACCAGACTTGCCGCCAATGGCGGCTCGCCTGAGAAGCCACCACCAGGGTCCATTCCAGATGCCCCTCAGGGAAGTTTAGGCAGCGCCCCGCATAAATGATGATGGGACGGTCCAACCAGGTCCGGTCACGTACTATTATTAACCTTTCAGTACGACTGACCTGTTGAACTGGAAACACCCCACACCACCCTTTTCAGAGAAACCACAAGCAATGATAGAGTTGGTAGACTCCATCTTCCAAACCCACCAGCCAATGTGGTTTGACTGCCTCCAGCTTATCCTCACCTTGTTCAACACTGAGGAGAGGAGAAAGATCCTCCTAGAGGCCCAGCAATTTCTAGAGGCGCATGCCCCAGCCAGGACCTTAGACCCTTTGGACTATGCTCAAGCAGCTGCACCTGAGCAGCAGCCAGCCTGGGACCCAAACACTGAACAAGGTCGGGTGGCCCTTGACCTCTATCGCCACTCCCTCCTCCAGGGAGTTAGCGTGGCAGCCCAAAGGCAGACTAATATGACCAAGGTAGCCACAGTGCTCCAGAGGGCAGATGAGTGCCCCGGGGACTTCCTAGAAAGGCTGATGGAAGCCTATCGAGTATATACTCCCTTTGACCCCGAAGCTGCAGAAAATCAGTGTATGGTAGCCATGGCGTTTGTCTTGCAGTCTGCTCCAGACATCAGGAGAAAATTACAAAAGTTGGAAGGATTTGCTGGCATGAACCTGAACCAGCTGATGGCAGTAGCCAATAAAGTCTTTGAAAAGCGGGATGAGGCATCAGCCACTGCTCGGCTGGAGAACCAAAAGATGCAGGCTGCCCTACTAGCCGCAGCTTTAAGTGGGCCACCTCAAACCCAAAAGTGCCCCACTAGGAAAAAAGGCCATTTCAAGGCAGAGAAAGATCAGTGTGCCTACTGCAAAGAGAAGGGACATTGGAAGCACGACTGCCCAGCCCTAAAGAGGCGGGAGGGACAATTTTCCGATCCGGCAGGGACCACGATCCCAGCAGCGCCGGCCCCCAGTGTCTTAGCCTTGGCAGGATCCAGTCAAGACTAGGACCGACCAGGCTCCATCATTCTCGGCCCCCAAGAGCCAATGGTCAGAATAGGGGGCCAGGACATTGACTTTATGGTAGATACCGGAGCAGAACACTCAGTTGTCACCCAACCGGTAGGCCCACCCACCGGAAAGGAGGTACTAGTGCAGGGAGCGACGGGGCTCTCAGCTAGCCCTCAGAGGTTCTGCCAGGCCCACAAGGTAGAACTAGGAGGCCACCAGATCTCCCAGGAGTTCTTATACCTACCAGACTGCCCACTCCTACTGCTAGGCCGGGACATCCTGACCAAACTAGCAGCACGCGTGACTTTCCGGCCAGAGGGGGCCACGTTGGACCTCTCAATGCCATGGACAATTGCACTAGTACTGCCAAGGGAGGAGGAACACCGACTCCACCAACACCAAGAGGCGGCACCTCGGGACGCCCTATGGGAAGCCTATCCCAGTGTATGGGCAGAGAATAATCCACCAGGACTAGCTCGAGGCAGAGAGCCAGTGCCAGTAGAGCTAGTGCCTGGAGCCACCCCGCGGAGCTTAAAGCAGTACCCAATCCCCCGAGACACGCGGCTAGGGATCAAGCCTATAATCAATAAACATATACAGACAGGGATTTTAACCCCTTGCCAATCCCCATGGAACACCCCTCTGCTCCCGGTAAGGAAACTGGATGGAACTGGGTACCAGCTAGTCCAGGACTTAAGGGCAGTCAATCAGGCCACAGTGACCTTGCACCCAGTTGTCCCGAACCTGTACACCTTGCTCAGTCAGATACTGAACACTGCTACTCATTTCACCTGCCTGGATTTAAAGGATGCATTTTTCTGCATCCCGTTAGCTCCACAGTCGCAGGCCATCTTCGCCTTTGAGTGGGAAGACCCAGTACTGGGTGAAAAGACACAATTAACGTGGATGCAACTGCCGCAAGGGTTTAAGAACTCACCCACCATTTTCAGTGAGGCCCTGGCACATGACTTGCAGCCATTCAGAGATGAGTACCCAGAGGTTACCCTCCTCCAGTATGTAGATGACCTCCTACTGGCAGAGCAAGGAGAAGATAACTGTCGAGCCCATACGGCGGCTCTTTTACAACTGTTGCAAGAGCAAGGATACTGGATGTCTAAGAAAAAGGCACAGCTCTGTCAGGAGACGGTCAAATACCTAGGGTTCCAGATAAGTCAGGGGCAGCAGAAGCTAGGCATAGAGAGGAAAGCAGTCATAAAGCAAATGGCGGCCCCATCAAATCGCCGACAACTCAGAGTTCCTAGGGGCCACTGGGTTCTGTCACCTGTGGATTCCAGGATATGCCCAGTTGGCGAGGCCCCTCTATCAGGTGGTCAAGGGCCCAGACACAGAGCCCTTTCAGTGGACTGGGGACCAGGCAGAGGCCTTCCAACAGATCAAAGACTGCTTGACCAGTGCCCCTGCCTTAGGGCTCCCTGACCCAGAGAGGCCTTTCTGGCTCTACATCCACGAGAAGGACAAAATTGCTTTGGGGGTACTGACCCAAGACTATGGCCTCTGGAAACGACTGGTAGCCTACCTTTCCAGGCAGCTAGATAACGTAGCAGCTCGGTGGCCGCCGTGTTTAAGAGCGGTCACCGCTGCCGCCATCCTGCTGAAAGAGGCCGACAAACTGACTTTCGGGCAAGAGACTTTCCTCTATCTGCCCCATGCTGTGCATAGTCTCCTAGAGGGGGCTGGGCACAAGTACCTCTACAACCCTTGGTTGGCCCAATACCAAGGGCTACTTCAGGGCAAACCCCGTGTGCATCTAAAGACAGTAGGATCGGTCAACCCAGCCACATACTTGCCAGCTGAGGAGGGATTCCCAGATCACAACTGCATAGATGTCACAGATCAGGTATACGCCAGTCGGCCAGATCTAAAAGACCAGCCACTCTGTTCGAGAGACCAGACATTATACACTAATGGGAGCATTTACCTAACAGAAACCGGGGATCGTCCCGTCGGATATGCTGTGACCACCCAAGACACAGTAGTCGAGGCAAAAGCTCTGCCAGCGGGGTGGTCGGCGCAGAGAGCAGAACTGTTTGCCCTCATCAGAGCACTAGAGCTAAGGGAAAAAGGTCAACATCTACATTGACTCAAAATATGCCTACGCCACTTTACACTTCCATGGAGCCATCTATAAAGAAAGAGAACTACTAACCTCAGAAGGAAAAGAGATAAAGAACAAACAAGAAATATTAAGGCTGCTAGAAGCTGTCAATGCACCACTCCAGGTAGCATTCGTACATTGCAGAGGACATCAAAGAGGAAACAGTAAAGAAATAAGAGGAAACTACTTGGTGGACCAAGCTGCTAAAGAAGCAGCGCGTGCGCCCCCAGAGGTCCCGGCTACCATGGGACCGCTGTTAGGGACCATTCCAGCCAAGGAAGATTACAGCCTGGAAGAACACAAATGGGCCACGCGAGTACAGGCCCGGGAAACCCCTGAAGGGCTTTGGAAACTCCAAGACGGGCGTATCTACATACCCCAAAGCCAAGGGAGGAACCTAGTCCAAAACTGCCACCAGCTAACCCACCTTGGGAGGACAAAGCTGAGCCAATTATTAGAAAAGTATCTGTACATCCCAACTCTTGATGCCCTTTGATCCTCAGTCACCTCGCGGTGCCAGACGTGTGCCCAACACAATGCTAAAGTAACAAAGGCAGTCCCACCCGGGATCCAGTACATGGGAAGTCAGCCCCTAGAGGACCTTCAGGTGGATTTCACCGAACTCAAGCCCAGCTGCGGTTACAAGTACCTCCTAGTCCTCGTCTGCACATTTTTAGGGTGGGTAGAGGCCTTCCCCACCCGGACAGAGAAGGCACACGAAGTAGCCCGGGTGCTACTGCAGGAGATTATACCTCGCCACAGACTACCCTACACCCTTCAAAGCGACAACAGCCCAGCCTTCACTGCCAAAGTAATCCAGCTATTAACTAAGAGTCTGAACCTCAAATGGAACCTCCATGCTGCCTATCGACCCCAAAGTTCAGGAAAAGTTGAAAGAATGAACAGGACCCCGAAAGAGACTCTAGGGAAGCTCTGCCAAGAAACCCACCTGCCATGGCCAGACCTGCTACCCCTTGCCCTCTTTAGAGTTAGATGCACACCTAACCTGGCAGGGTACACACCTTTCAAGATCCTTTACGGAAGAGCCACCCCTCTAACACGACTGCCCCGCATGACAGATTTAGCTACCCTAGGAGAAATCAGACAGACTGCTTACTTAATAGTGTTAGGCCAAGAGCTAGATAGAATTAGGCAAGCTCACCTAGGGCAAGAAATAGTCCAAACAGGGGGGCCAGCCCACTCTTTCCGGCCGGGACAATACGTATGGGTAAAAGACTGGAAAAGGGAATCCCTCCAACCCAGGTGGGTTGGGCCCTACCTGATTCTGTTAACTACCCCCACTGCTTTAAAAGTTGCAGGTATAACTCCTTGGATCCACCACACACGAGCCAAGGCTGCAGCACCCCCCAAGGAAACCGCTGAGAGGAGACCATCAGAGCCAGACTGAGTGCCTGCCCTGAGGCTCCAGAAAACCCCCCAGGAGGGGAGAACAGAATGGACCATTGTTCCTGGGAATATCACGCCATCGCCAGGACCTTCACTGTCTTCAGGGGACTTGGACTCTGGTACACCGCTCCAGGAGACTGGTCATCAGGGGAGCAAATCGTCCTAGAACTCCTTTACCTTGGACTAGTGTGTACTTTTCAAGTTCTTAGTTGTTTTATATAGAATCATGACCCCCATAGTTCTTGCTCTGACTGTCCTAACTTTCCCACTTGTCCTCACCACAGGGCAATATAAGGAGACAATAGTAGTACAAGAGTGTAGAAAACAAGGGACTCAGACTAAAGTAATCACTCTGGCTACCTTAGACTGCAAGGGATTGTGTAAGGGAAAAGCTAAAATAGCCATTAAAGTGAGTGCCCTCGAATGTCTAAATGACTGGTTTTGGGGCACAGACCCATTTGTTTGCTTCCAAGAAGATCAGTTCAAAGATAGTTGCAATTGGTGGCCAAAGACATATGGGGGATGTGCCTACCGAGACTGCAGAGTCCACGCTGATGATGGGAGATATATCTGGATCACCCTAGACAAAGCAGAAGACCCGAGATGGGAAAAGGGAGTTAAATGGAAAGTTTATGTAAACATGCTTCATTCTGGACCAGTAGGAGATGTTATAGTCTTCAAAAGAAGGGAATTATATATAGTACTACCTCATCTAAAAACTGTTCAGGAAACAATAGAGAATACTGAGCCAGCAGTTAACAACCCAGGGACCCCCTTCTCCTGGATCACTCTAATCCAGGAGGGAGCAGCTCTCCTCAATTTACGAAGCCCTGAGAACCTCACAGACTGCTTCCTCTGTGCTTCCCTCAGCAAACCCCCTCTGATAGCAGTCCGAGTAAACGCCACCCCCTCTGAGACAGCAAGATCCAGCCCAGGCTGGCACACCGGACCAGTCAAGGCGCCCCTATATAAGAACCAGGGAGAAGAGTCCTACCTCAACAGCTCGGACTGGTGCAAGGGAAAGAAGACCACTACCCTCCGCCCACCAGATGAACTATGTTTCTGGGCTAACCAGACCTTACTACCAAAGATCAATTACTCAGATACTCAGGTATACGTCTTAGTAGCCCTAGCCCCTCAGCTCTTTGCTTATACCCCAGGTGAATTAGAAGCTAAGTACGTTGGCTTCACCTTGCGTAAACGAGCTGTATTCCTCCCAGTTTTAGTAGGCCTGAGCTTTGCAGCTTCCATTGCTAGCATCAGTGTAGGGGGAGCTGGCCTGGCCACTAGTCTGCAATCCCAAGATGCCATACACCAAGAACTCCACGAGGCCTTATCCTCAGTAGCCACCTCCATGGCCTCGCTCCAAGGCCAGATCCTCTCCCTAGCTAGAGTAGCACAGCAGAATCGCCAAGCTCTGGACCTCCTTACTGCAGACAAAGGAGGTACCTGCATATTGCTAGGGGAAGAATGCTGTTATTTTGTTAATGGAAGTGGCCTAGTTGAAGAAAACATCCAGCGCATAAACGAACTAAAAATTAGACTCAGGCCAGGCTCAGGGAATGGGCCCACATCTTGGTGGCAAGATACTTTACTCTCCTTTCTTGCCCCCATCCTAGGCCCAGTAATAGTACTCATACTTATAATTACTATAGGGCCCTGGGCCATCAGGACGGTAGTCAGCCAGCTAGAGAGTAAATTAGTAAGGAAAACCACCAGCCACATATTAATGCTTCAACAACAATATGAGCAAAGGAACCCTCTCCTGGGTGCAGAGACAAACGGAAGCACTGTCTAAGCACCCACAGCGGGGAATGAAGGGAGAAGCCCTAAGAGACCTTTGCTCACCTAAGACCCCAGACACCATAGGAGAACAATAAGGCCATCTGGGAAAAGCAAATAGCCGGATAGTCACTAGGACTGGGACTAGCACCGCCGCTGATAGAACCAATTTTCACATTTAGCCTTTGTACTCTGCTTCTGTCCTGTAGATAGAACTAATTGTTGCATTCTGCTTCTGTATCTCACTTTGCCACATAGACAGGAAGACCCCTAGGCTATATAACCCCCAAGAATTCTTTGTTCAGGGCTCAGAATTTGGAGACTGACTCCTCTGGGCCCGTGCACATTAATAATAAACCTTGTACTCCAGAATCCCTCGGTGTCTGGTTGCTTCGTTTTCCTATAACAGAACATATGAAGGATAAACTAATTGAAATGAAGGAAAATGCACAGGAAACCAATAGTGATGAAAAGGAAACTGAGACTCAAATCAAGGGAGTGGAACAGAAGGAATAAAAAACTGACCAAACAGAAAAGGATGAAGAAACAAAAATTCAAAAAAATGAAGAGAGGCTTAGGAACTTCCAGGACATCTTTAAACGCTCCAACATCCGAGTTATAGGGGTACCAGAAGGGGAAAAGGAAGAGCAACAAGTAGAAAGCTTATTTGAACAAATAATAAAGGAGAACTTCCCCAATCTGGCAGAGGCAATAGACTTCCAGGAAATCCAGGAAGCTCACAGAGTCCCAAGGAAGTTGGACCCAAGAAGGAACACACCAAGGCACATCATCATTACATTAGCCAAGATTAAAATGAAGGAGAGAATCCTAGAAGCAGCAAGAGACAAGGGGACAGTCACCTACAAAGGAGTTCCCATCAGACTGTCAGCAGATTTCTCAAAAGAGACCTTACAGGCAAGAAGGGGCTGGAAAGAAGTATTCCAAGGCATGAAAACCAAAGACCTACATCCAAGATTGCTCTATCCAGCAAAGCTTTCATTTAGAATGGAAGGGCAGATAAAGTGCTTCTCAGATAAGATCAAATTCAAGGACTTCATCGTCACCAAGCCCTTATTATATGAAATGTTAAAGGGACTTATCTAAGAAAAAGAAGATAAAAAATATGAATAGTGAAAGGACAGCAAGCTCACCATTATTAACAACCACACCTAACACAAACGCAAACTAAGAGGACAGCTAGATCAGGAGCAGAACCATAGAAATGAAGATCACATGGAGGGTTAGCAACAGGGGAGTGGGAGGAGGAGAAGGGGGGAGAAGGTACAGAGAATAAGTCACATAAATGGTAGGTATAAAATAGGGAGAAGGGCAAGAATAGTATGGGATATATAGAATCTAAAGAACTTGTGACACATGAACATTAAAGGGGGGAATGGTGGGGAGGGTGTGCAGGGAGGAAGGGAATGAAGGGGGAATGGGACAACTGTAATGGCATAATCAATAAAATATATTTTTTAAAATGTTGCAAAACCAATATTCTCACTGACAAATGCAAACTATAAAAGCACTGGATCAATCAACTACAAAGCTACTATAAAGGATAAAGAGCAAAAGGAGGAAGATCATAGTAATACAATAGTAAAGTAAGGGATACACACACATAAGTAAAAAATGACAGGACCATAAATGTAGAGAGGGAGAGTAAAAATGGTAAACTAAGATTTTACCATTTTTAGAATGTGTTTAAACTTAAGCAACTACCAACTTAAAATAGATCATTTAAACATAATGGGATATATGAAGCACATGGTAATCACAAACCAAAACCTACAGGAGATATACAAGAAATAGAAAGGAATCAAACACAACACTACAGAAAGTCATCAACATACAAAAGGAAGTGAGAGAATAAGAAACAAATAGAGAATAAGGGCTTGGGCTGGAGGCTGGGCAGCTGTGAATACTGCAGTCCAGACCTGGCTGCAATCCTTGCAAAACCACAAGAAAGGAAAAAAGCAAAGCCCAGCTCCACTCTGCCTGCAGCATCCAAGAAGACCAACAGTACTCACTTGGCGGATTTAAAGTCAGCAGGAGGCTTTTTCTCCCCCCGCAAGTGTGAGACAGTAAGACCTGGATCTGTGAAAGAACCAAATACAGATCCAGGGGGAGATCAGAAGGCTAATGCCAACAACTGAGAAACAGATAAATTTCACTTTGCTATCCTATGGAACTTGCATTTTTAAATTTTTAATATTTCTTTTGTTATTTTTATTTATTATTTTTATATCTCTTCATTCTGTTTAGTTTTCATTTTGTTTAATTGTATTGTTTGACTGGTTTTGTTTTCCCTTTCACATTGCGTTTTAATTTTTCTTCTCTCACTTCACTCGTACTCTAATAACACACTACTATTAGTCTTTTACTTTCAATTTTTCAAATTCAGATCATCTATTTCTTGTCATTTTATTGTTGTTCCTATATTATTATAAGTAATTGTTGTTCCATATTATTGTAAATCCTACACAGCACCCCTCCATGGTCTTGGCCAATTTCACTGTCTTCCTGAGCTTTATTATTGCCATGAATAACTTTATTCTCTTGTACACTATGCCTAGTTTCTATCCCTTATGCTCACTATGTCTCACTATCTAACCTCACGCAAGCACCCTGTTTTCTGGATTCAACTCACATTCTTCCCCACACTGAAAAGAGTCTTAACTCTTTCACCTTTTATAAAAAGTGGGTAGGTGGATGAAATATCATGGTTAATACTGTATTTCTCTGAAGGATCTCCTATATGTTCTCTATCAACAAGGAGTTCTGGATGTATTTGTTCTTTTCACAGCTTGATTAAGTCTCATAGAATACTCTCCCACTGTCTTATCCCATTTCGCCTTTGCCCTGGCACTGATCTCACAGAAGATAAGGTGGGAGTTGTGAACAGCAGGAAACCTACTAGAGGTGAGAACCCACAACAGGAACCACTAACAGGTAAAACCCAAGTACAACAAGAGAGCCCACACAAAGAGAAGAAATGGCAATTCCAGAGCATCCAGACAAGGAGATCAAAGAGATCACACCACTGAATCCCACAGAACTTGAACCACAGGAGTTCACCCTACAAAAACAGCTAACAAAGCAGAGCATCAGGAGTCACAGAAATAAACAAAAAGTCACCTAAAATAGTGAGACAATGAAAGAACCTGAAATCAAAGGAACAGAAGACTCCCCACTAAAACAGCTAAATGGACACAAGTAAACTTTTAGACATATAATTCAAAAGAATGGTTATGAGGATGCTCAAAGAACTTACAACTACAAGGAACTGAGTGACAACTACAACAATACAAAAAAGGAAATTATAAACAAAAACCAGGAAGAAATGAACAATAAAATTTCTGAAATTAAAAACATACTAGAAGGAATTACAACCAGGCTGGATGAAGCAGAGGACTGCATTACTGAGCTGGAAAACAAGGTACTACCTGGGAAGAACAAGGTAGAGAAGCTGCATGAAAAAGCACTCAAAATATATGAAGATGGCTTAAGGGAACTGCAAGACAACATGAAACGTAACAAACCATAAGAGTACCAGAAGGAGAAGAAAAGGAGCAAGGGATAATAACCCTTTTTGAAAAAACAGAGAACTTACCAAACTTGGAGAGAGGAAAAACCACACAAGTTCAGGATGCACAGAGGTCCCAATCAAGATGAACCTAAAGAGGCCTACTCCAAGGTACATCACAATTAAAATGCCAAGTTTTAAAGACAAAGAGAGAATCTTAAAAGCAGCAAGGGAGAAACAATACTGTTCAGACAAGAAAGAGAAATAAAAGGCATCCAAATTGGAAAGGAGGAAGTAAAACTGTCACTGTTTGAAGATAATATGATATTGTACATACAAAACCCTATGGAATTAACCCCCAAACTACTCCACCTAATAAGCAAATATTACAAAACAGCAGGGTTCAACGTCAGTATTCAGAAATCAAACGCATTAATGTACACCAATAATAAGATGTCAGAAACAGAAACCAGCAAAAAAAATGCCATTTGATATAGCAACAAGAAAAATAAAATACCTAGGAATAAACCTAACCAGGAGATAAAAACACCTGTACTCAGAAAGCTACACAACACTGAAGAAAGAAATTAAAGAAGATACAAACAAATGGAAGCATATATCATGTTCATCGATTGGAAGAATTAACATCATCAAAATGTCCACACTACCCAAAGCAATTTTTAGATTCAACATAATCCCTGTTAAATTACCAATTTCATATTTCACACATATAGAACAAACACTTTCAAGACTTATATAGAACCATCAACAACCCCAAATAGCTGCAACAGTTTTGAGAAAGAAGGACAAAGTAGGAGGGATCACAATATCTGATATCAAACTATATTACAAGGCCACTGTAATCAAGAGAGTCTGGTACTGACATAAGAACAGACACATAGATCAATGGACCAGAATAGAGAGCCCAGAAATCAACCCAAGTCTCTATGCTCAATTAATATTTGACAAAGTGAGAGAAAGCATAAAATGGAGTAAACAGAGCCTCTTCAACAAATAGTGTTGGGAGATCTGGACAGCTACATGCAAAAAAATGAAACCCAATCACCAACTTACATCATACACAAAAATAAATTCAAGGTGGATAAAAGACTTAAATATAAGTCATTGAAACCACAAAATTCCCAAAGGAGAACATAGTCGGGAAAATCTCAGACAGTTCATGCAGCAATATTTTCGCCAATATGTCCCCTAGGGCAACAGACATAAAGGAAAGAATAAACAAATGGGACCTCATCAAAATAAAAAGCTTCTGTATGGCTAAAAAAAAAACAGCATTAAAATAAAAAGAGAACCAACCATATAGGAAACATATTGCCAATGATACCTTGGAAAAGGGTTTGATCTCCAAAATACATACAGAACTCACATGACTCCACTCCAGGAAGACAAACAAGCCAATTAAAAAATGGGCAATGGGAACAGAACCACAGAAATGGAGATCACATGGAGAGCTGAGAAAAACTGAAACAGGAGAAAACTGAACAGCCACATCCAAAAGAAGAAACTACCTTACACCATAAAAATGAACTTAAAATGGATTAAAGACTTGAATGTAAGACCTAAAACCACAAAACTCCTAGAAGAAAAATAGGTCATAAGCTCCATAACATTAGTCTTAAGGATGTTTTTATGGCTCTAACTCCAAAGGCGAGGACAACAAGACCAAAAATAAGCAAATGGTCTATACTGAACTAAAAAAGTTTTGCATAGTTAAGAAAACTATCAACAAAATAAAAAGGCAACCAATGGGAGAAGATATTTATAAATCATATGATAAGGGTTACTATCTAAAATATATAAGGAATGAATACAATTCAGTAGCAAAAAGTAACCAGTTTAATTTTAAAATGGGCAGACTCTGAACAAACATTTTTCCAAAAAGACATACCGATTGCCAGCAGGCACATGAAAAGATTCTCAACATCACTAATCAGAAATGCAAATCAAAATCAAAATGAGATATCAACTCACATGTGTTAGGATGGCTATTACCAAAAAGAAAAGAAACAACAAGTGTTGGTGAAGATGCGAAGAACCCTTGTATGCTGTTGGTGGGAAAGTAAAATAGTGCAGACACTGTGGATACCAGCATGGAAATGTCTTAAAGAATTAAAAATAGACTTCTGCCAAGATGGAGACGTAGGTGGAACCACCTTGCCTCTGTGCACAACCAAATCTAAGAACAACTATTTTTAACAACAATAAACATAACCAAGCCACACAGAAAATTGACAATATGGAGTCCAAAGACAACTAAATGCTCAGCTAAACCGGTAAGAGAAGCGAAGCCAGCAGCGGAGCAGGTTGGCAAGAAAAAATCCCCTTGTGCGGTGCGCATGCAGCCAAAGGCGCTGATTGCGGGCTAGCTACGGGAGCACACAGGGAAGAGGCACGGCGGGCTGGGGTTGGTTGGTCGCGCATCTGCGTGTGGATAAACCAGTGAGAAGGGAAGCCTGCGCGGGGCAGCAGGCTCGCACAATTCCGATCCCATAAACAGGCCCGGGGCAAGCGGTGTGACTGGATGGACTGGGCTAGCGGAGAGGACCGCCATTGCTCCCTCTCTGACCATGCCCCCACACACAGCGTCACAAACCAGCAACCTGGGTCGCCCCATCCTGGTAAACAACTAAGGCTTCGCTCCGCTCTGCTTACTTAAAGGCACGAATAGACCAAAAATGGCTCTAGAACAACTCAGAGCCCCAGAAGTGATAGATCTAAGCAATGAAGAAATAGCCAGTCTTTCACATGCACAGTTCAAAACACTAATTATCAGGATCCTTACAGAACTGGTCGATTTTAGTCACAAATTAGAGAAACATATGGAAGCTAAAGTAATTGAAATGCATGGTAATACAAAGGAAACCAATAGTAATGGAAAGAAAATTGGGACTCAAATCAAGGGAGTGGACCAGAAGGAAGAAAAAAATGATCAAACAGAAAAGAATGAAGAAATAAGAATTCAGAAAAATGAGGAGAAGCTTAGGAACCTCCAGGACATCTTTAAACATTCCAACATCCGAATTATAGGGGTACCAGAAGGGGGAAAGGCACAGCCACCAGTGGAAAACTTATTTCAACAAATAATAAAGGAGAATTTCCCCAATCTGGCAAAGGAAATAGACTTCCAGGAAATCCAGGAAGCTCAGAGAGTCCCAAAGAAGTTGGACCCAAGAAGGAACACACCAAGGCACATCATCATTACATTAGCCAAGATTAAAATGCAGGAGAGAATCCTAGAAGCAGCAAGAGATAAGGGGACAGTCACCTACAAAGGAGTTCCCATCAGACTGTCAGCTGATTTCTCAAAAGAGACCTTACAGGCAAGAAGGGGCTGGAAAGAGGTATTCCAAGTCATGAAAACCAAAGACCTACAACCAAGATTGCTCTATCCAGCAAAACTTTCATATAGAATGGAAGGACAGATAAAGTGCTTCTCAGATAAGATCAAATTCAAGAAGTTTATCATCACCAAGCCCTTATTATATGAAATGTTAAAGGGACTTACCTAAGAAAAAGAAGATAAAAAATATGAACAGTGAAAGGACAGCAAACTCACAGTTATTAACAACCACACCTAAAACAAAAGCAAACTAAGAGGACAGCTAGATCAGGAGCAGAACCATAGAAATGAAGATCACATGGAGGGTTAGCAACAGGGGAGTGGGAGGAGGAGAAGGGGGGAGAAGGTACAGAAAATAAGTAGCATAGACGGTAGATAGAAAATAGATATGGGGAGGGTAAGAATAGTAGGGGAAATACAGAATCTAAAGAATTTGAGACACATGTTCATGAACTAAAGGGGGAAATGGTGGGGGAGGGGTATGCAGGGTGGAGGGGAATGGAGGGGGGGAATAGAACGAATGTAATGGCATAATCAATAAAAAAGTTTTAAAAAAAAGAATTAAAAATAGAAGTACCATGTAATCTATTTCTGGTTATTTATCCAAAGAAAGCAAAAACACTAATTCAAAAAATATATTCACCCTATGTTCATTACAGCTTTATTTATAATAGCCAACATATGAAAACAACCTAAGTGCCCAACAATAGATGAGTGGATAAAGAAATGTGGTTGATGTGCAGCATGCACACACACACACTGGAATCCTATTCAACCATAAAAAAATTCAGCCATTCTTGATAACATGGATGGACCTTGAGGCTATTATGCTAAATGAAATAAGCAGACAGAAAAAGACAATGTATTATTGCACTTATATATGGAATCTAAAAACTAAGAATAAATAAACAAAACCAATCTTAGAAATACGGAGTATCAGTAGTTGCCAGAAAGGAAGAGGTTAGGATGGGGGTGAAATGGGCAAAGGGAATCAAGAGGTACAAACTTCCAGTTATAAAAGACAGAAAACTGTACATGAACAATTAAAATAAAATAAAATAAGTCATGGGGATGTAATGTACAGCTTGGTGACTGTAGTTAATAATGTTGTATTGCAAATTTGAAAGTCACTAAGAAGTAAACCATAAAGTTTCACAACACAAGAAAAATATGTAAGTTTGTATGGTAACAGATAATAAATGGACTTAGAATGCCAGTCACTTTGCAATACATATAAATGTCAAATCATTGTTATATATCTGAAATTAATATGATGTATATCAATTATACTTCAATAAAAAAGTAAAAGAATATTACAATCTATAAATTTCTCAGGAAATCAAATATAAAAAGAAGTACAATACAAAATTAATGTATTTACATATTACCTTTCCAGTTTCAAACAACAAAATACCTATAAAACTTGCTCAAAATCAGATTTAAAATTACTTAACAAACTTCTTTTAATTGTAGGCAAGCCTGTATTGTTTTGCATATATAGACCCTACACTTAAAGTCAGTATCATGGTGAAGAGCAAGGAATCTAGAGCCCTGAAGCTATGTGGCCTGGGTCCAAATTACTAAGGTCTTTCAGGCCTCAGTTTCCTCAGTATTTGCCTTGTGAGGCTGTTATGAAGATTAAATAAATTAAAATTTATAAAGTACTTGGAAGTATTCCTGGCATAAAATGGCTATTAAAATTAGAGCTGTGTCCCACAGGAAAGAAAACACCTAGCTTCCATATGGAATTTTAAAATATCATTTAGGAATGTAACAGATCTTACAAAAATTATATTAAAAAATAATGCTCTCACTTAACTAATCCTATTATTCAGCACGTTGTGATTGTATATATACATATATATTTCACTAGAACTTGAAATGTCAATCACAATCACAGATATACCCTAAAGAAGTAAGAAGTGTCTGCCTGGCTCTTCAACTTTAATTATTCTCTATTTTATTCCATTTCATAGCCTTAAACAAGTCAAAACTATTTTAAGAAAGAATTTTTTTCCTCAACTTTATATGGTATGTTTTATACTTTGTTAACATGAGTTAACTTAGCATGACCTGAATCAATTTAGTTAAGAACAGGCTTACTTATTTTTTACTATACTGTATGATCATTTAACTGAAATGAAACCTTTCATCAGAAGGAAGCTCAAGTTTCTTCCTGGACAAAACAAATATAATTCTACTGGACTTGAAATATGCATTATTGCATCAAAATTAACTAAAGAATGACTGAAGACATGAAACAGCATTTAAAAGTCAAAAGCAATACAAACAATTTCCTTCAAGGGCTAAAGCACTGATTACTGCTGCATAGTTTATTATTTTTAGAATCTATATGTAGGTAAGATAGTGGTGACAATGGTGGGAAAAGACATTCATTCAACAGACAAGATGGATAAATAATGGACTTGTGGCTAACAAGTAAGGCTCCTTTTCTATTTGTAGAAAAGAGCAAATGTGAACTGGTTTCCAGTCTCATGGCTACCCATTAGGCAGGCCACAGATGCCACTATGACAACCAGTGCTTTCTACTGGGAAAGAAGAACGTAGGAAGAGTACAGCCAAAACCAAAACCAAAACCAAAACCAATCCTGCTTATTTTCTTCCTATGATATATAGAGAAGGTGTTGTGAAGTCAGGTTCCCAACTAAGGACCCCCAACCAAGCTATTACTTGGAAGTGACTTGCATAATATTAGCTTAAAAATCTCCTTGACTTAATCTAACCATTCCTTACTCAAGTTCCCCAAATGAGTTTTATTAAGTACTTATAAATTCCTTCAGATCCAGTGTGTAGAACTGCGTGGTCATTCTTGGCACAGAAAAAGTGGTAATTCTTGGCACAGGCTTTTTCATCACATCCCATGGTAGCTCCTCTTTTACCACAAAATGTGCATTTCTACAAAATAATAAATTTTACCGAGTAAGCATCTGTTTTTAATAATTTTTCCTAAAATTTAAAGTTAAACATGTCATTAAATATTATTTTTAAGTCAGCAGCCCTAACATCCTCAGGTACATTACTTATACTCGGTCACTTAGCAAACTAGAACACTTGGCACAGACTATGTTGTAATGATTTGATTAAAAGCAGAAAACTCTTTTTGTTTAAAAAATAATCTCTCTCTTTTAAAAAGAGATTTTCAAAAAGCGGGGTTGGCAAAATTGTCCAGGTGTAGGCATGGGGGTCTGATATGGACACTGAGTCTGTGGCTAGGGCACCTCCTGGCCATATGAGCTGAATGATCTCCACTAAGAGCCGTATGATCTCCAGCCAAGCCCCCTCTTAGATCTAGAGTCTTAAACAATGCCTGTTTTACAGAATTAAAACTGAGAACATTATGAAATAAAGTAAAACCTTTCTGGAATCTATGTAGTAGGGCCCCAAATTTTAAATTAAAAAAAAAAACCCTGAGTAACAAGGTTTTACTTACTTCAATTTATTTGCTCTCTTGCTTTATATATTAGTCTGTTGATCTGGTATTTTACATATGTAGGTGGTATAGAAATGGCTGGGAGGACAGTATGTGGCCACTGGAATCTAACAAGTTTAGGGGAATCTGAGCCATGATCAGGGCTGATTTACATCACACTCTGGCTGCATTAAGTGGAAGCACAAGGAAACCATCTTGCAAAGTAGGAGACAGCTCACATAATATCCCAAAGTCAGCACAAGCAGCCATATAAATAAAGAAAATTCAAATATAAGTGAGAAATTAGATTATGTTGAAGACAGAATTTTAAATCAAGGCACAAAAAAATGATCATTTAATTTGGGGGGCCATCTGAACATATCTGCAGGAAAAAGAAGTTAGGTCCCTACCTCACAATATATTCCCAAATAAATCCCACATGGATTAAAGCTAAAACTGTATTTAAGAAAACAAATCTTAAAAAATTATAAAGTAGCAGAGAAAGAAAAAAAGTATAATATTAAGATAAGGAAGACTTTCTAAGTGGGGCAGGAAACCCAAGAGCTACAAAGAAAAAGACAGATCTGACTATACATATAAAACATTTAAACTTCTATTTTTATAATGGCAGATACCATTAAAATATAAAGGAAAAGGTTGAAAGAAAAATGTTTGCCGCATATTTGATAGAGGGTTAAGACTGCTAATCCATAGAAAAATGAGAAGTAGCAAATCAGAGAAGAAATACAATGACTAGTAAATATTCATTCATTTAAAGACTATTGAATGGCTGTGATGTGGCAGGAACTGTTCTAGGATAAGGAGACAACAGTGGATAAGCTACCTGCCCAGACAGAGTTACTATTATAGGGGACACAGACAATGGTCACATAAAGCAAACTTAAAAACACAATGATATACGCTTTGTAGAGAATCAGCATAAGGTGAAGTGACACAGTATCACTGAGTCTGTACTTCAGACTGGGTGATCAGTAAAGGTGTCTCTGAGGAGGTGAAGCTTAGATGTGAAGAGCTCCTAGCATGCAAAAATAGGACAAAACAAAAAACAAAGAGGACATTCTAAGCAGAAGGCCTTATTCTGTAAGCAAGAATGAGCTACTCTGTTGGCAGACGTACTGGAAAGACAGTGCTGGACAGGGGGTGCTAGCATCGTAGAAACAGAAAGGAAGGCAACAGGAGAGTCTGGGATAAGATCTAAGGAGTAGGAAGGGCTGTGACATGTAGGGCTTATAAGCCAGGGTAAGGAGTTAGGGTTTTATCTTCATACAAGGGGAGCATAAAGTGAGCAATACTTTTTTTAAGATGCTATGTTGGCTGCTGTGTGGGGAATGGGCTGGGGTAAGAATGAGCAGGAGAGAAAGCAAGACAAGTATCACTAGTGTTCACTAACCATCCAAAAGAGGGAGACCAGGGACTTCATTACAGGAGAGTAGTGATACAGAGAGAGAAGTAGAGGATGCAAAGGCTGTTGGGTGGCACTGACAGGCTTGATGCTGGGCTGGGAGGTTGATGAGATGATGATAGACAAATGATGTGTTGTTTATTGAAGTGAAGAGTGAACAGGTTTGGATGGAGTATGTATATGTGTGTGTGGGGGGGGGTGGAAGTGTGTTCTTTTTTTGGCCAGTTTAACATGAGATGCTGATAGATATCCATGTAGCTGTGTCAGGCTGGCCATCAGGGTTAGAGATATAACCACTGGCATAAGTACAGTATTAAAGCCATGAGAACTGGATGAGGTCATGTAGGAAGGCTGTTCACATTGAGGAAGGGGCCCAGGGCAGAGCACTGGGCACTCCAAACTTTAGAGGTTGAGCAGAGAAGGAAAAAAAGCCAAAGTGCCTAGTAAACAGCAGCCAGAAAGTAAGAGATACACTAGTAGATTATGTCTAGGAGGTCAAAAGAATAAAGTGCTTCAAGGTACAGGGCACAAACAGCTGTGTAATGAATACTGCTAAAAGGTCAACGAAGGACAGAGAAGTGACATTGCAATTGACAATTTTTTGTGGTAAGGGACTTCTTTTTAAAGATGACATGATCTGTTGATCATGTTCATAAGGGTTTACTCCTTAAGAAGGGGAGGGGACTAGTCCCAAAGTCCAAAAGGAAGGTTAGCTTTCACAGCACAGAGGTCCAGGTGGGACAGAGGTAGGTGGTTGGTGGTTTAGGTAGTAGGAGTTCCTACCTAATAGCTGCCATTTTCTTAGTAAAAACCAGGCAAAGAAATGTACAAGAATGAACCCTAATGTAAACTATGGATTGTAGGTGTTTATAACCTGTCAATGTAGGTTCATTACTATTTACCATATGCACCCTCTGTTGAGGGATGTTGATGGTGGGGAAGGCTGTACATGTGTGAAGGACATGTGAAATCTCTGAAACTTCCCCTCAGTTTTTCTGTGAACCTGAAACTGCTCTAAAAATAAAGTCTATAAAAATCAGGTGTAGTTATTAACTTGGGAATGGAAAGTTGATGTGGGGAGAGGTTTTAAAGAGAGATGAAAATATGAAACAGGAAATGTGGAAAGTGAAGTATTTTGAAGGTCTGTTTGAGTATTTTGTAGCCATGAATCTAGTTAAGATCAGCCAACACATTTGTGGGTTTTCTCCAGTTCCCAACTACTCAAGTGTAGGCACTACCCAGCATATGCAGACATGCAGGCAACAGACAGATGCATTTCACTGGGATTGGGGCTTTGCTAGGAAAGTAAGGAAGTGGGGGGTAGGGAGAGGGAGTACAGGGTGTTTGGAAGAGAGTGACTGCAATAAGGGATCATGGTTATGATGTGGAGCCACATACTGTAAAGGGATCATTAAAGAACTGCTGGAGCTGGGTGAGCTGAGAGGATAAAAGAAGTCTAAAGAAAAATAGTGTTCAATTTCTCCAGTAACCAGGGAAATACAAGATAAAATTTTCTTTCAGACTGACAAAAGTTACTAAGTTTGATATTCATTTTTGTCAAGGGTTGGGAGCAGTGCTCTTTCATCCACTGTGTACAGAAGTAGAAAGTGGTACAACCTTCCTGGGGGACAGTTTGTCAGCATGTTTTAAAATTTGTAAAAAGCATCCTCTTTGACTCAGCCATTCCACTTCTTGGAGTATGTTCTACAGTATCACTCAAACAAGTACACAAGGATATATGTACAAAGATGTTTACTGCAGCATTAGTTGTTACAGGGAGAAACCAGAAACAACTGATTATCTAACAACAAGGGAATGGTTTCATGCACTCTGGGTCATCCTATGGAATTCCATGAAGTCAATACAGATAATGGAGTGTCATATGCTTACAGTATTATAAATGTGCCTTGTCATTCTTGCCTTCCACACTTTTGCACATCCTGTTCTCTCTCTCCAAATTCCCACGTCCTCATCTTCATTGTCACCCAACTAGGAAGGATTCCTATGCCCCAGTCACAGTGAAGTATCTGCTTGCTGAGCACCCTGTGCTGATTCTTCTCAAAGCATGTCAAGCTGTGAAAAAACTGTCCATATATGCTGACACCTTGCAAGGGTTAAATAAATGTTCCTCAAATCATTAACCTTATCATGGTAGTGGTAAGGGCTTTAAGTACTAACACTTGCTGTGAAGGGCCGTTCACGGAGGAAGTCTAAATGCAATGGACCCAACAGGGTGAGTATTCAGCAATCTTCCTTATCACTGAAAGCTGACCCCAGCTTCAAGGGTAGATCCTGATTAGTTATAGTCATCTCTAGGAATTGGTGCAGAAAGAAGGGTGTGGCCCAATTAAACTCTCAGGGCTCTTATTCCATGCTTTAGGGATGAACTTTCTCATTCCTTAGACAAAAACAAGAAAGTCCGATGATTCAATTGCTGCCTGCAGCCATTATATGAACAAAAAGGAACTAGAGGATTTTGTGGATAAGAAGGTGAAGAGCATGATAGGCTCTTGATAACATCATTGAGCCACTGAATCAACCAACCTTAAGGCTGTTTCTCCTTTGGCTAAGTGAGAAAATAAGCATCCTTTTTATTAAAGCCAGTTTATGTTGGTATTCCTTCTACTTACAGCCAAAACCATTCTAACTCACATCTATTTTGCTGATGAAGCTTTTTGCCATTTACCTTTAAATATTAAATGTTCAGCCAATCTGAGTTTCCAATAAAGGTCCCATTTCCTTCAGCTCTCCAAGATACATCTCTATCCTTGATTTAGAGGATGGGATAGACTTTCTTGGTTTAGAGGATGAAATAGACTTTCTTTTCAAGGTATCCCAAGGGTCTGTTCATCCTGTATGAGTAATAAAATCACTTATACTTACCAACCTCCTTCCTCTACAGATTTCTTTCTTTACTGCTTTCACACCAAAACTTCTATCATAATTACATGGATCATGATCCTCATATTCCACAAGTGCTGAAGAATACAGCTGCAGATTGGGAAAATAAAAAAGCCTGGAGTAATCACAAATTAATGGTGAAAGCTACAAGTCAAAAATGGTACAAAGAAGTACTCACCATGAGTGGAAGATAGTAGAATAGTGACCACTTTTGGGAGTATGTGAGCAGATCACAAGCCGCACTGATTTTCTTTGGAAGTGGCCCCAATCCCCAGGCTGTTTTCTATTACAGAATCCCAACCCCCAATAGCTAACTGGACCAGGTTGGGGCTCTGTCCCCAAACTGAAACAATCAGGTTCCCTATCCTAGGAAAGTGGAAGAGGCTCTGAATCACATGGTCAGAGCAAGCCAGTCTGCAAAAAGAAGAAAGCAGATATAAGGGCTAGAGAGCATATCCTGGGTTCCTGACAACTTTCCAGTGTTTGTCTCTTAGACCCACCTGCATGCCTGCCTTCTGGAACCATGGAAAGCCCCTGCAACCTTATGATATAGCCTCCTTTATTTCTTTATGTTACTGGAAACCAAAAGAATCTAATCTACCTCAGAATTAAAGATGAACATTACACATATGCTCAAATAACAAAAAGGGCACAAAGAAAAAAATTGTGATACTGGCACATAAGCAAAGATTTGTTAGGAAAAGCAGAAACTACACAGAAAAGTTAATAAGTTTGACTTCCTCAAAACTAAAACTTTTTGCTCTTTGAAAGACATTGATAAGAAAATAAAAAGGCAAGTCAGAGACTGGAAGAAAACATTCACAAAATGTTTATCTGACAAAAAAACTTGTATCAGGAATATAAGAAACACTCTTACAACTCATAATAAAATAAAAACAATTAAATTTTTAAAAGGCAAAACATTTGAACAGACACTTACAGAAAGAATAACAAATGTTGAATAAGCACATGAAAAGAATCTCAATATCAATAACCCTCAGGCAAATTAAAACCACACTCATATACAAACAAATACTCACTAGACTGGTTAAAATGAAAAAGACTGAAAATACCAAGTGTTAAAGAGGTGAAACAAATGAAACTCTTACATATTGTTGGCAGAAGTGTAAATGATGCAATCACTTTTAAAGTTCATCATATACTTACTTTATGACCCAGTATTTTTCTTACAGGTCTTCATCTAAGAAAAATAAAAGAATAAGCCCACATACAAAGACTCATATACATGTTTATAGCAGATTTATCCTCATATCCTCAAACTGGACATGACAGATATGTCTATCAACAGGTAAATGGATAAACAAATTGAGATTATATACATACAATGGAATACTATGCAGAAATTAAAAAATACAAATATATGCAATAAATAACATGGAAGAATCTATACTGAGAAAATTCTACACTGAGCAAAAAAAGCCAAACACAAAGGAATACCTACTATAGGATTCTTTTCATATGAGACTCAAGAAAAGACAAGACCGATTTATAGGGACTAGGGGTAGGAAGGAAGTAAATGCAAGGAGGCATGAAGGGTTGTAATGGAAGTGTTTTGTATCTTGGTGGTGGTGGTTTCATTGGTAAATACAGGTGTTAAAGCTCTCTGAACTGTCCCTGGCTGGGTTGCTCAGTAGGTTGGAGCTTTGTCCCATACGTCAAAGGTTGCAAGTTCATGCCAGGTCAGGGCACATACCTAGGTTTTGGGTTCAATGACCAGTCAGGGTGTGTACAGGAAATGACCAATCAATTTTCTCTCTTGCATCAATGTTTCTCTCTCTCTCTGTCCCTTCCTCTCTCTCTGGAATCAATAAACATGTCCTTCAGTGAGGATTTTTTAAAAAAAGAAAAACTGTCCAAACTATAGACTTAAAACACATGTACTTTGTTTTATGTAAATTATACCAATGAAATTAACCAAAAATAATAGCAAATTAACATTAATAGTATATTACACTAAAATATGATCAAAGTGTTAAATATCAGAATGGTTTAACAGCAGAAAATAAGCACTTAACATATTACTAACAAATTAAAAACAGAAAATCTGAGACATGAAAACCATATGGAACCCATGAATTAGAATCCTTTGTTATTAAGAAAGTTATTAGGACAATAGATGAACCCTGAGGGGTTTGAAGATTAGGTGGTAGTAATATGTACTAATGTTATTTTCTGATTTTGATGGTTATACCATGATTATGTGAAAGAACATACTTGATTGTAGGAGATACACACACTGAAGTATTTGAGAAAGGTATCCCAATTTAATTTCAAATGGTTCCAACAAAAAATTCTTTGTACTGTATATGCAACTTTTCAAAATATTTAATATTCTAGCTTTAAGCAAGCTAGAAACAAAAGGAAATGTCCTTATTTTAATAAAGTCAACTACAAAAAACATAAAGCATACACATATTTATTTGTAGATTTGTAAAAAGATTTTATTAATTTATTTTTAGAGAGAGGAGAAGGGAAGAAGAAAGAGAGGGAGAGAAGCATCGATGTGTGGTTGCTTCTTGCATACCCCCTACTGGAGACTTGGCCTACAACCCAGGCATGTGCCCTGACTGAGAATCAAACCAGTGACCCTTTGGTTCGCAGGCCAGCACTCAATCCACTCAGCCACACCAGCCAGGGCAAGCATATACAAATTTAAAACCTTAGAAGCACCTTATTAATATAAGAAACAATAAAAGGCTCCCTACTTTAAAAGCTTAAACAGGAGTTCTGGCCAAGATGGAGGCCTAGGTAGAAACCCTTCGCTTCCTCATAAGCAAAAGGAGAATAACAACCAACCTAAAAACAATAAACAGATTCTAAAAACAATAAACTTGTATGCTAACAGCAGTAGCTGTGACACTTTGGATTGGGAGCAGAGCACTTCTGAAGGCATGGGATAATTGTTACTTCTGGACTGGAAGACAAGGAGAAAACCTGGCTGATCTATGGAGAAACAGAACAAACAGCCAATAGTACCCCACCATATATGAAAATAAGAGACCAGAAATTGTAGCGGACACTGAAAAACCAGAATGTAAGGAGAATACTGCAGGTCAGTAAGGTCCCAGGGACCAGCACAGGGACGCAGCTATAGCTCCATGCCTGTGCCCAGTTGCCCAGTGCTGGGTCTACCACAGATTCTTTAGGAGCCAGGGGCCTGTCACTGAGTCCTTGGGAGAGAGCCAGATCAACTGCTCCCTCCCTCCCCGGCCAAGCAGGGTTTGAGCACCACCAAGAGAGACCTTGTTGCTTAAAGTTGCAGAGAGGGGAGTAAGGTCAAAGAGGCAAACACACAAGGGCCTCGATCGCTGGTGGAGTCTGTGGTTGCCGGCTTGGGAGAGTTGAGAGCCCCACAGTGATATGCACTGATCCCGATAGGCACTAGTCTGGCTGGAGAATTGGGATGTAGTAAGCGGCATGTTCCTCCTTGAGTATGAGGAATTTCTCAAAAAGTAAAACTGGAGGATTTTCCTGTGACAGCTGCTAAGCCTATGCCCCACCTAGGCAAGAGTAAGGCCCTGAGCTCCCCCATAGCACTGGGAAGGGCTCCCACCAAAGCCCAAACAACCTGGCTGCCGCACAGGCACCCACAGCCCAGCCACAGCAATGACCCTGGGGAAAGTGTTCTCAAGAAGACCTGGAACCCTTGCATGGGGCACTGGGGAGAGGCAACAGACTAACTCTTGGGAGAGTGCTTACAAGACTGGCTGAGTACACATCAGGAAGGGAGAAAAGCCACACCAATCCCCTTAGCCTGCTGCAGATAGCTAGACCAGAAAAACTGGTTTGGCCAGTTGGAAACCAACAAGAGGTGGTTGTTTTTTTGTTTTGTTTTTTTTTCTAAATTGAAATTTTTTATTTTTTATTATTTATTTAAAAAAATATTTTATGATTATGCCATTAGAGTTGTCCTATTCCCCCCTTCATTCAACTCCACCCTGCACACACCCTCCCCACTATTCCCCCTTTTCCTTTATATCCATGTGTCACAAGTTCTTTAGATTCTATATGTCCCATAGTATTCTTGCCCTGCCCCCTGTCCATTTTCTACCTACCATCTATGCTACTTATTCTCTGAAACTTCTCCCCCCTTCTCATCCTCCCACTCCCCTGTTGCTAAACTTCCATGTGATCTCCATTTCTATGGTTCTGCTTCTGATCTAGCTGTCCTCTTAGATTGCTTTTGTTTTAGGTGTGGTTGTTAATAACTGTGAGTTTGCTATCCTTTCACTGTTCATCTTTTTTATCTTCTTTTTCTTAGATAAGTCCCTTTAACATTTCATATAATAAGGGCTTGGTGATGATGAACTCTTTGAATTTGACCTTATCTGAGAAGCACTTTAGCTGCCCTTCCATTCTAAGTGAAAGCTTTGCCGGATAGAGCAATCTTGGATGTAGGTCCTTGCATTTCATGACTTGGAATACTTCTTTCCAGCCCCTTCTTACCTGTAAGGTCTCTTTTGAGAACTCAGCTGACAGTCTGATGGGAACTCCTTTGTAGGTGACTGTCCCCTTAGCTCTTGCTGCTTCTAGGATGCTCTCCTTCATTTTAATCTTGGCTAATGTAATGATGATGTTCCTTGGTGTGTTCCTTCTTGGGTCCAACTTCTTTGGGACTCTCTGAGCTTCCTGAATTTCCTGGAAGTCTATTTCCTTTGCCAGATTGGGGAAGTTCTCTTTTATTATTTGTTCAAATAAGTTTTCCACTCACTCTTCCTCTTCCCCTTCTGGTACCCTTATAATTCAGATGTTGGAACATTTAAAGATATCCTGGAGATTCCTAAGCTCCTACTCATCTTTTTGAATTCTTGTTTCTTCATCCTTTTCTGTTTGGTCATTTTTTTTCTTCCTTCTGTTCCACTCCCTTGATTTGAGTTCCAGTTACCTTTCCATCACTACTGGTTTCCTGTCCATTTCCCTTCATTTCAATTAGTTTAGCCTTCATATGTTCCTCTAATTTGTGACTAAAATCAACCAGTTCTGTGAGCTTCCTGATCACCAGTGTTTTGAACTGTGCATCTGATAGGTTGGGTATCTATTGGTCACTTAGAATTATTGGCTCTGGGGCTTTGAGCTGTTCTTGAGCCATAATGTTTTGGTCTGTTCACACCTGTTCCATATGAGGAGCAAAGCTTTAGGTGCTCACTAGGGTAGATTTAAGTACTCTCTGCTGCTTCCCACAAGCAAACTGGACCACCCTGGTGCCGGCTCCTGGCTGTATGGGCCTGTGCATCCTCTAGGACTCTTTGGGTCTCTCCAACAAACTCTCTTGAGCCTGGGAGCTTCTCCCAGCACCTGGACCCTGAAAGGTTTTTCAATTGGTGCTTTTGGACTTCAATTCCTGTCACTGGGGACCTAGCCTGTGCAGTCTGTTTCACTGCTCGCTCCTCTGCCTGGTTTATCTATGTGCGAATGTGTGACCGTGCTCAGCCAGCCACCTTGGGCCCTCACTGGGTCCACCCCTTGCCACCCCACACCTGGGATCTGCCAACCACTGTCTGTGCTCCTGGGTGGTTCCAGCTGACTTTTCATGTGCAACCTTGCACTGCCAGCTGCTGCCTCCACCCCTTCTACCAGTCTGGATTAATGATTCGTTGTTCTCAGACTTCCATACAGTTCAATTTTGTGTGTTTTGGCTGCATTTTTGTTACTGGAACTTTGTTGTCTTTAACCTTGGTTGTGCAAGGACGCACAGTGTTTCCACCTATGCCTCCATCTTGGCCGAACGTCTGTTTTGTTTTAAGTAATCTTTTATTTTTTAAATTGTATTATTGTTTTATCTTCCAATACCTTTTCCCTCTCTTTCCTTCTTTCTTGTTTTATTCTGACTTCCTTTCTTTCCAAACTTATCTCTTCAGCCTCCCTTCTGCCTTTTTTTTTTTTACCCACAAGTGAGACAAACAACTTGGAACTGCGAAAATACCAGAGTTGGACCCAAAGAGGGGGCATCTGAACAGTAAAAACAAATTTCACTTTGTTATAGCAGAGAAACTACAACTTATTCCATATCTGTATTATTTTTCATTATTCTTACATCTTTTATTTTAATAGTATCTTTGTAGTCCTCCTCTTTTTGTATAGTCTTCTTTGCCTTCGCTGGTTATATTGTATCATTTGACAGGTTTCCCTTGTTCTCTCTTACACAGTGTACTGCGAATATAACTATCCTTCACATGACTTGTGTTCCTTTAGCATATTACTTAAAGTTCTATACCCCCATTCATGTTATCCAGTCACATGGACTCTGTCCGTGTGACAGATTGTTGCTCTAATATTATTGTAAATAATAGCTGTTTCATACAATTGTAACTACTTCACAACACCCCTACCAGATCTTCACAGTTAACCCACTTCACAGTTTCCTGAACTCTAGTAATAGCGTGGTTAACTCTATTTGCTCATACACTACGCCTATTTACTACCCTTAACTCTCACCTTACCTCAGAATCTGACTTCCCACAACCTTATTGCTTTCTAGATCCAACTCACAAGCCTTCCCTCCCAAACAAGAGCCTTATCTTCTGTCCATACTTTCTTAAAAGTGGCTAAATGGGTTGAAGATTATGGTTACTACTGTACATAGCTAAAAGATGTCCTATCTCTTCTCTACTGGCTGCTACTGTAAATATCATAGAATACTCTCCTGCTGTTATAAACCATTCTGCCTTCCCCTCCAACTGCTCACAAAAAAAAAAAAAGAGTAGGTGGAAGTGGTGAATACCAGGATACCCACTGGAAGAGGAAACCCAACAACAAAGGAACCACCAACAGATAACAACAGAAGAAGGTGAAGGAGGGAGTGGAAACCACACAAACCTCACTCCAAGACCTATCTAGAAATACAACCAAATAGTGGAGAAAATATACAGTACAAACAACTGAACAAGAGCAAAAGAGAATTCTCAAAACCTTTTACACATGGAAGAAATAGCTTCAACACAAGCTGCCCTCACCATCACAAAAAATTACGACAGGTGGTACACAGAGGGACCCTTAGTTAACCAGCTGGTGGGAAGGACCCACAAGAGAAAGACCCCAAAACAATCAAAACCCAAAGACAAACACATAGCCAACTTAAAGGACAGCCAAAGACCAGTGAGCTTGGAAGATCGAGGAGACTACACCACTGAATCTCACAGATATACCACAGAAGTTCACACCATAAACCCAGGAAGCTAGAACAAATCAATTCAAGAAGCTGAAGCTAACAAGAAGAGTCTCACAAACAATGGGAAGACAAAGAAACAATCCCCAAATGAAAGAAAAGGAGGAAGCCTCACAAAAAATGATAGATGAAATACAGGCAATTCAACTATCAGATATTGAATTCAAACCAGTAGTTATCAGAAAGTTCAAAGAGCTCACAATGAGCTACCAGAAACTACAGGGGAACTATAATGAACTCACTGCAAACTATATCAACATGAAAAACGAAATGGAAACTATCAGCAAGGGCCAAGAGGAAATGAAGAATACAATTTATGAACTGAAGAACACAGTAGAAGAAATCAAAAGCAGGATCAATGAAGCAGAAGATGGGATCAGCAAGCTGGAGGACAAGGTAGAAAAAACACCCAGAAAGAGAAAGAAAAGAAAAAGAGGCTCAGAAAAAATGAAGAGGGATTAAGAGAAATGCAAGACAGTATGAAATGTGATAATATCTGAAAATTAGGGATATCAGAAAGAAAAGAAGAAGAGCAAGGGATAGAAAATCTATATGAAAAAGTAATGATGGAAAACTTCCCTAAATTTAATGAGAGAAAAAGTCATATAAATCCAGAAATCACAGAGTCCCAGTCAAGAGGAACCCAAAGAGGCCCACTTCAACACACATCATCATTAAAATGGCAAAAATTCTAAGAGAAAGAGAGAATCTTAAAGGCAGCAAAGAAGAAAAAGGAAGTAACATACAAGAGAGCCCCAATAAGGTCAGCTGCTGACTTCTCAATGGAAATGCTCCAAGCTAGAAAAGAATGGCAAGAAATATTCCAAGTAATGACACCAGAGGGCTGCAACCAAGGCTACTTTACCCAGCAAGGCTCTTAATCAAGATAGAAGGCCAAATAAAAAGCTTTCAAGATGAAAGAAGTCTAAAAGAATACATCTTCAGCAAACCAGCTCTGCAACAGATGCTAAAGAGACTGCTTTAAGGAAAAAAAGGAAAACAGAGAGACACAGAGGAACAAAGGTACAAATGGCAATGAACAAGTACCTATCAATTATAACCTTAAGTGTAAACAGATTAAATTCGCCAATCAAAAGACATAGAATAGCTAAATGGATGAGAAAACATGACCCACACATATGCTAACTACAAGAGACCCACCTCAGGACAAAAGACATACAGGGTCTAAAAGTGAAGGTCTGGAAATAAATTTTCCAAGCAAACAGACAGGAAAAATAATCCGGGGTAGCAATACACATATCAGAGAAAATCAACTTCAAAAAAGGCCATAAAGAGACGCCCATAAGGTCACGTCATAATACTCAAGGGAAGAATCCACCAAGAAGACACTAACATTGTAAATATATATGCACCCAATATAGGACCACCCAAATATATAAACAAAATCTTAGAGGACTTCAAGAAAGATATTGACAGCAACACAATTACAGTAGGGGATTTTAACACCCCACTGTCAAAAATGGATAGATCTTCCAAATGAAATAACCACAAAGATACTGTGGCATTGAACAACACCCTAAATGAAATAAGCTTAACTGATATATATAGAGTCTTTCATTCCAAAGAAGCTAAATACACATTCTTTGCAAGTGCACATAGAACATTTTCAAAGATACACCACATAACAGGACATAAAAGAAGCCTAAACAAATTGAAGAAAATTGGAATCATACCATGCATTTTCTCTGACCACAAAAACTGAAACTAGAAACCAACCCCAAGGGAAAAAACCCAAAACACTCAAAATCATGGAGATTGATAGCATGCTATCAAACAACAAATGGGTCAAGAATGAAATTAGGGAAGAAAATAAAAAGTTTCTGGAAACAAACGAAAATGAACTCACAACAACCCAAAACATATGGGACACAGCAAAAACAGCCCTAAGAGCGAAGTTCATAGCAATACAGGCCTACCTAAAAAAGATAGAAACATTTCAAAACAAACAACCTAATGCTATGTTCACAGCAATTCGAGGAACAATAACAAAGACAGCCCAGAGCAAGGAGAAGGAAGGAAATAACCAACATCAGAGCAGAATTAAATGACATAGAGAATAAAAGCACAATTATAAAGATCAAAGAATCCAGGAGCTGGTTTTTTGAAAAGATAAACAAAATAGACAAGCCTTTAAGCAGACTCATCAAGAAAAGAAGAGAGAGGACACAAATAAACACATTCAGAAATGAAATAGGAGAGATTACAACTGACACCACAGAAATACAAAGGATTGTAAGAAATTACTATGAAGAACTGTATGCCAAGAAATTTGAAAACCTAGGTGAAATGGACAAATTTCCAAAAAAATATAATCTTCCAAAACTGAGTGAGGAAGAAGCAAAAAGCATGAAAAGACAATAACAGCAAATGAAATTGAAGCAGTAATCAAAAAACTCCCATCACACAAAAGCCTTGGACCAGATGGTTTCACAGAATTCTACAAAGCATTTAAGAAGAGCTAACCCCTATTCTTCACAGACTATTCCAAAAAATCCAAAATGATGGAAGACTCCCAAACTTTTTTTTTTATGAAGCCAGAATCATCCTAATCCCAAAACCAGAGAAAGACACAACAAAGAAAGAAAACTTCAGGCCAATATCGCTGATAAACATAGATGCAAAAATCCTCAACAAAATATTGGCAAACTTCATCCAACAATACATTCAAAACATCATACACCATGACCAAGTGGGATTCATTCCAGGGATTCAAGGATGGTTCACTATTTGCAATCAGGAAATGTAATACATCATATAAAAGCGAAGACAAAAATCACATGATCATATCAATAGATGCAGAAAAAGCTTTTCATAAGGTACAGCACCCATTTACAATAAAAACACTCAACAAAGTGAAAATGGAGAGAGCATTCCTCAACCTAATAAAGGCCATACATGAGAGACCTACAGCCAACATCATACCAAATGGGCAAAAACTAAAATCTTTTCCACTAAGATAATGAACAAGACAAGGTTGTCCACTTTCAGCACTTCTATTCAATATAGTTTTGGACACTTTAGCCACAGCAATCAGACAAGAAAATAAAATAAACGGCATCCAAATCGAAAAGGAGGAAACAAAACTGTCAGTGTTTGCAGATGGCATGATAGTGTACATGGAAGATCCTATGGACTCCACCCAAAAACTGCTCCACCTAATAAACAAATTTGGCAAAACAGCAGGATACAAAGTCAATATCTAGTAAAAAAAAAAGTCATTTTTTATACCAACAATGAAACTGCTGAAGCAGAAATCAAGAAAAAAATCCCATTCGATATACCAAAAAGAAAAATTAAATATGTAAGAAGAAACCTAACCAAGGAGGTAAAAGACCTGTATGCAGAAAATTACACAACACTGAAGAAAGAATTCAAGGAAGGCACACACAAATGAAAACATATACACTGTTCATGGATGGGAAGAATTATCATCATCAAAATGTTCATACTACCCAAAGCAACTTACACATTCAATGTAATACCTATTAAAGTACCAATGGCATATTTCACAGACATAAAACAAACACTTCAAAAATTTATATGGAACCTTAAATGACCCCAAGTAGCAGCTGCAATGTTGAGAAAGAAGAACAAAATAGGTGGGATTACAATACCTGATACCAAACTGTATAACAAGGCCACTGTAATGAAAAGAGCCTGGCATAAAAACAGGCACTTAGACCAATGGAACAGAACAGAGAGCTCAGGAATAAATCCAAGTCCCTACAGTCAATTAATATTCTACAAAGGGGGCAGCAAAAAATGGAGTAAAATAGCCTCTTCAACAAATGGTATTGGGAGAACTCTACAGCTACATGCAAAAAAATGAAACTCGAGCATCACTTACACCATACACCAAAATAAATTCAAGGTGGATAAAAGACTTAAATATAAGCTGTGGCATTATTAAAGTCTTAGAGGAGAACAGTGGCAGGAAAAAGTCTCAGATATTTCATGCAGCAACATTTTTACTGATATGTCCCCTACAGCAAGGGACATAAAGGAAAGAATAAACAAATGGGATATCATCAAAATTAAAAGCTACTGCATGGCTAAAGAAAACTTAAAAATCAAAAGAGAACCGATTGTATGGGAAAACATAGTTGCCAATGATATCTCAGACAAGGGTTTGATCTTCAAAATATGCAAAGAACTTACGTGACTCCACTCTAAGAAGACAAGCAACCCAATTTAAAATTGGGCAAAGGACTTGAACAGACACTTCTCCAAGGAGGACATACAGAGGATCCAGACACACATGAAAAGATGCTCAGTATCACTAGATATCACAGAGATGCAAATTAAAACCCCCAATGAGATACCCGTTTACACTGGTTAGAATGGCCATCACGAACAAAGCAACAAACAAGCGTTGGAGAGGTTGTGGGGAAAAGGGGACCCTAGTGCACTGTTGGTCAGATTACAGAGTGATACAACCACTATGGAAAGCAGTATGGAATTTTCTAAGAAAACTAAAAATTAACCTGCCTTTTGACCCAGCAATTCCACTGCTAGGATTATATCCTAAGAATCCTGAAGCACCAATTCAAAAGAACCTATGCACACCAATGTTCATAGCAGCACAATTTACGATAGCCAAGTGCTGGAAGCAACCCAGTTGCCCATCAGTAAATGAATGGATCCCCAAAGTATGGTACATATACACAATGGAATTCTATGCAGCAGAAAGAAAGAAGGAGCTCTTACCCTTTGCAACAGCATGGATGGAACTGGAAAGCATTATGCTGAGTGAAATAAGTCAGGTGGTGAAGGACAAATACCATATGATCTCACCTTTCACAGGAAGCTAAACAACAAAACAAATAAGCAAGCAAAATATAACTAAAGACAATGAAATGGAGAACAGGCTGCCAGGGACCAGAGGGGAAAGGGGAGGGAATTTCAGGGGAAAAGGGAAAGGTTTATAGAAACAAGTGTAAAGGACACACGGACAAAAACTAAGGTAGGTGGAAATGGGAGGGAGGAGAGGAGCATTGGGGGCCTGTACTGGGATGGGAGTAAAAGACAGAAAACTGTACTTGAACAACAAGTAAAATAAATTAATTTAAAAAAAAAACAAAACAATAAACAAGCCCTGGCTGGTGTAGCTCAGTAGATTGAGCACAGGCCTGTGAACCACACAATTGCTGTTCTATTCCCAGTCAGGGCACATGCCTGGGTTGCAGGCCAGTTCCCAGCAGGGGACTCACGAGAGGCAATCATACACTGATGTTTCTCTCCCTCTCTCCTTCCTTTCCTTTCTGAAGATAAATAAATAAAATCTTGAAAAAAACACAATAAACAAACAGAAGTACCAGAAAATCAAACTGCATGGAACTCCAACAGTGAAGGAATTAAAGAAACATTCAACTGAACTGGTAGGAAGGAGACAGGCAGCTAGTTGTGTGGAGGAAACCTGAAGCAAGGAGGCAGACCACATGGGTGGAGCAGGCTGAGTGGTCCTTTGGCAAGACAGCAGACTACTGGAGCAAGGCAGGGCTGGCTGAATGGAAAACTAAGACTCAAAGCTAGCCCTAAACTAGACAGGTGTTGCCACATTAGTAGAAGCTCCCAGTTTCACACAAGAGCTTATTGGAAAGTGGGGTAGAGCCGAGCAAGCAAGCCACATTGTTTTCTGACTGACACCTCTCCAACAGAGAGCACCACAATGCAGCAAAGAGGTTTGCCCTGCCCTGGAGAATACCTAAGGCCCTGCCCCCTTACAACATAACAGGTATGCTGACACAAAGAAATATGGCCCAAGTAAAAGAACACATCAAAACTCCAGAGAAAGACCTAAGCAAGTAGGAGATAACCAATCTATCTGATGCAGTGCCACAGCCCGCTGAGGCAAGGGTGGTCGTGAGGCTGAGCGAGGGACTGAAATAAAGGAGAGGACCAAATGCTCTGCTGGCATAAGGCAAGTTTATTGCGCAGTCTTCTGGCTTATATACAATCTTGGATACAAAGGAGAACAAAGGAGAAGCCTTCTGGCACGTAGCTCACTTCCTTGACCTACAAAGTTTATCTCTTCCCTTAGAGTCCGGACGTTCCCAAGCTAACATACTTTCTTGGTACATGATGCACAGGCCAAAGATATGAGTTGATGGGAGAAGCGGCTAGTTTCTCAAGGGGTCAGAGAACTGTTACAACCCAAGATAGCCCCGAGGCCGGAAACCAGGCCCAGTCACCACACCCGCAGTGCTAGACCCTATCCTCGACCCCTCAGAGGCCTCTTGGGCTCCAACATCTCCCCCTTTTTTACTTTATATAATATAGTGGAATTTCATTTTTGGTCATATCCAATTTCTGTTGCTTTAGATCGACGTACAAGCCGTTGATTTGGCTTACAAATACGCTCAGAGACAAAAATCACAAACTAGACATAGAAACACAGACACTGACATAGCTGTAACAAACAAAGACTGACACCGGCACAGACATAGTTTCTCTTCTTATACAAGTGAACCTAATTTCTTCTCATACAGGCGAACCGCGGTTCTCACACATCTAAACCAAAAGTGACCTAGTCACTACTCCTGAGGGCGTCCCCTCTTTTGGGAGCCCCTGGGTGGGCTTCCGGCAACGTCTCGCCTTACCACCTCAGGGTCAAACAGTCTAGACTTCAAATGCAAAAGAGGATTCTCATTACTTACGTTTGCTCGAGCAGCTCACATTCAAGGAGGAATTAAGACAATTGGTTAAAATGCAATCATGACAGGTTAGATTATACATGGTATTCTGAGCAAGCTGTAAATCCCCTGTAATAAACGCAAAGGGGTCAGGTATATAAGCTATGACAGATACATTTTTCTGGGTTCCGTCTACGGAGATAGTGTCTTGTGTTCCTATATGCATCCAAACTACTTGTCTCTTGGCTACGGTGACATATTGGAGGGAGGCGACAGCCTTCCAAAGCATAGTCTGATAGGTCCGATTATTCTTTGTCTATATTCCATATAGCAGGTTCATGGGCCTGTAGGTCCCTTCTTGGTAATCACTCCAGTCACAAATCCCTTGATCACAAACGGTATGGTTGAGATGACAAATTCTCTATGTCGGGCCTCACTGGCTCTGAGAGGGCGTTCTCTGCTTGTATACCGGGATGTCAGGAGGAGGAGACCCCTGGTCAACAGTAGTGGTGCTCACATTTCTATGAAGATAAAGCATGTCCACACCCCAATGAGGTCCATCAGTGAAATTACTATCCTAATCAGTATACCTGGAGATAAGAGTACAATTTCCTGGGGTCGAAGAAAAGCAAATGGGTTGAGTAGTAGACAAGCCGGTATAATTATACTTAGCTGACACGGGCAAGATATGCCCGGAAGACGGCGGGCCTAAGACCTGGGTATTGTTCACATAAACAGGCACAAAATCATTGTCCCCCCAAGTAACTGGATGCAGGACGGGAGGATTTGGAAGGAAGGCCCAGTATTCTTCAGCCTTCACTTGAGTTCTCAGTATCCACAGGAGGCTCAAGATCAGCGCCAACTGCTGGAGTCTCCTCTGGGCTCTCCGGGGATGGGTGTTCCGGTTCCTCAGTGACATGGCCGCGAGTCTCCTTCGGAGCTTCTCTATTTTGCTCTTGGGCATGGCGGACACACCTCTCGGGCAACCACCGTGGGTACTCAGCGTCTGTGGGAAAAACACAAACATACCCTCGGCCCCAAACTAGTACCGGGTCAGGGCCGTGCCGAGACCCATCCATGGGGTCTCTCCAAAATACTTGAGGGTAGTGCCGCATGCGCGGCCCCCAGTGCCTGTCCGCTGCGGAGTGCCCTTCCTATGGTTAAAAAATTCAAAACAAATAAGGAATGAGATACAAGCAGTTTTGGAGAGTGGGGGCTATACCATCTCCCCCCTTTCAGTGTAGCAAATTGTTGTTTGAGAGAAAGGTGTGCTTGTTCGATGACTCCTTGTCTTTGAGGGTTATGAGGGATATCAGTTTTATGAAGGATTTGAAAGGAAGTGCAGAAAGAGGCGAAGGCTTTACTGGTATAGGCAGGGGCGTTGTTGGTCTTCAAAATTTTGGGGATACCAAGTACTGAAAAGCAAGATAGTAAATGAGAGATTACATTGCGAACGTTTTCGCCTGCTAGAGGGGAGGCAAAAAGGAAATGAGAACAAGTATCAATAGTGACATGTAGATATCGAAGTGTGCCAAAGGAGGGGCAATGCATAATATTCATTTGCTAGAGATCGTTAGGCTTGAGACTTTGGGGGTTAACACCAAAACGGGGTACTGGAAGCGGCTGAGAACAGGTGGAGCATGACTTAACAATCTGTCGTGCCGCCTCTCGGGTAAGCTGAAATTGATACCGAAGAGATCGGGCAGATTGGTGGTGAAGGGCATGGGATTGTTGAGCACGTTGCTGCTGCGAAAGAAAGACGTGAGTATGGGAGTCTGCGAGCGCATTCGATGTTGCCAAAGGTCCTGGAAGAAATGAATGTCCCCCAAGATGACCAATAAAGCAGGGGGCTTTTCGCTGTCGAAGCAATTGCTGGATGGAGTGGAATAACTGGAGAACCGTACGATTAGAAGTCGTGATTAAAGGGACAGTTTCCAAAATAGTTAACGCCTGGACAATATATTGACTGTCAGAGTAAAGATTAAAAGGTTCAGGGATAAGGAGGAAGGCCTGATGAACAGCAAAGAGTTCGACTTCTTGAGCAGAATTGGAGGCGACCTGCCAAACCTGGGATTTTTCTGGGGTGATTAGAACAGTGCGTCCATTAGATGAACTATTTGTGAATAAATTGACGGCGGAAGTCAAAGGGATGAGGGAGAGATTTCTGGGAAAGATAAAATGGGCTTGAGAAGCAAAATGCAAAATCTTGTCTTTCGGGAAATGATGAGAGACCTGTCCTGAGAAGCCTTTAAAGGCCAATGGAAAAGAATCATTCATGTTCATTAGCCAGGAAAACTGTTCGGAAGTATATGGTATGACTATAACAGGAGGGTCTCGTCCTAAGATTTGGATAGACACTTTGCGTCCCTGCTGAACTCGCTCGGCTACAAACGAGGCATAAGAGGCAAGCGCCTTCTTTGGCGTTGCCGGGCCGTGAATCCACTGGAGTACCCCATGCTGGTAGAGAGCTCCTGTTGGGGCGATAGAAGAAGGTATTATTAACAAGGACCAAGGTTGTGAAATATCACAGTAAGACAATTGGGTGGACTGAAGAGCGTCTTCCACCAGCCATAGGGCCTGCCGTGCGCTCGGGCTGAGCGCTCGAGGAGAGGCAGGATTGGAATCTCTGTTAAGTAAGGTAAAAAGAGGCTTAAGGTCGCCGGTGGTAAGTTTCAAAGATGGGCATATCCAGTTGATTTCTCCTAGTAGGGTCTGAAAATCATGCAAAGTCCGTAGGTGAGAAGTATCAATCTGTAATTTTTGAGGCGAAAAAGTTAGGGGCTTAAGTTGGTATCCAAGATAGGAGTAAGGGTAAGCATTTTGGATCTTATCAGCTGCTATTTGTAGACTGAAAACGGCTAAATCTTGTTTCATCTTGGAAAATGCTAAAATCAAGAGGTCATGATTGGAATGCGCTAGCAAGATATCATTCATATAATGAATGACTAAAACTGAGGGGAACTTATCTCGTGTTCTCTGAATAGCTTGTTGCACAAACTTTTGACACAAGATAGGACTATTAGCCATACTCTGAGGTAAAACTTTCTATTGAAATCTTAACATTGGTTCCCGAAGGTTAGTGGAGGGAACACTAAAAGCAAATCACTGACAATCAGAAGAGAACAGTGGAATAGTATAAAAACAGTCTTTTAAGTCAATCACAATCTTATAAGTAGATGGAGGGATGGCAGCAGGAGATGGAAGTCCAGGCTGCAACGCACCTATGAGGAACATGGAAGCATTTACTCTTCAAATCTTGAAGGAGCCTTCACTTTCTTGACTTCTTTTTGATAACAAATATAGGAGAATTCCATGGTGACGTGGAAGGTTCAATATGTCTGGCAGTAAGCTGCTCTTGCACTAGCTTTCTAGCTGCCTCTCATGTTATTCCAAGCCTGTGAGCAATTTTAGACCTAGCTTGTCGCTCACAGCTCTCGTGATATTCAGCAAGCCATAACAAATAATCACCCCCAGTTAACACTGCCTTACACATAGTTTTCTAATCTTGCGGGGGAAGAGCAAGGCTTGCGATAGTTTCCATGGTAGCAATGGTGAAGGGGGGCGTAGCCCCATATTGGGCACAGGCTAATTTTAACTCCTTCAAGGTCTTGTAAGGAATATACTCATAATCTCGCCACTGTTGGCCCTGATCATTCTGCCTCTGAAGGACAGGGAAAATCTGTCTCTCGGGGGAGAAACTATCTATTGACTTCCCAATCTTCCTCCAAGTATTAATATTAATCGTTCCCTCTATAGGAAACCAAGGACATACTTGTTGGACAAAATCCACAAAACGATGGATTTGCCTCTTAGAGGTTGTGACACCTCGTCCCCTTAATAGGGTGCACAATACTTGTTCAAACAACTTCTTTTCGGAAGAGTGGGAATTCCCCATTATTATGCTCTCCTACACCGCTCCCTGCTACTTTTACTTTTAACTTACTGGGCCCCCATAGCAGCGGTCCTCTCGGGATCTCAAATCCTCACGATTCTGGACTCTTTAGGTCCCTGTTCGGGCGCCACTCTGCCGCAGCCCGCTGCGGTAAGGGTGGTGGTGAGGCTGAGTGAGGGACTGAAATAAAGGAGAGGACCAAATGCTCTGCTGGCATAAGGCAAGTTTATTGCGCAGTCTTCTGGCTTATATACAATCTTGGATACAAAGGAGAACAAAGGAGAAGCCTTCTGGCACGTAGCTCACTTCCTTGACCTACAAAGTTTATCTCTTCCCTTAGAGTCCGGACGTTCCCAAGCTAACATACTTTCTTGGTACATGATGCACAGGCCAAAGATATGAGTTGATAAGAAAAGCGGCTAGTTTCTCAAAAGGTCAGAGAACTGTTACAATCCAAGATAGCCCCGAGGCCAGAAACCAGGCCCAGTCACCACACCCACAGTACTAGACCCTATCCTCGACCCCTCATAGGCCTCTTGGGCTCCAACAATGCAGAGTTCAAAACAAGGCTCACAGAACTGATTGACTTTGGTTGCAAAATAAAGGAACAAAGGAAGGCTATACAGTGAAATAAAGCGAAATATTCAGGAAACCAAGAGTGAAGGGAAGGAAATTGGGACTCAAATCAATGGTTTGGAGCAGAAGAAAAAAATAAATATTTAACCAGAACAGAATGAAGAAACAAGAATTCAAAAAAATGAGGAGAGGCTTTGGAACCTCTGGGACAACTTTAAACGTTGCAACATCTGAATCATAGGGGTGCCAGAGGAGAAGAGGAAGACCAAAAAAATGAAACTTATTTGAAAAAATAGTGGAGGAGAACTTCCCAAATCTGGCAGAGGAAATAGACTCCTAGGAAGTCCAGGAAGATCAGAGAGTCCCAAAGAAGTTAGACCCCAGGAAGCACACACTAAGGCACATCATAATTACATTACCCAACATTAAACATAAGAACAGAATCTTAAAAGCAGCAAGAGAAAAGGAGACAGTTATCTACAAAGGAATTCCCATAAGCCTATCAGCTGATTTCTCAAAAGAAACCTTACAGGCAAGAAGGGACTGTAAAGAAGTATTTGAAGTCAGGAAAGGCAAGGACCTACATCCAAGATTACTCTATGCAGTAAAGGTATCATTTAGAATGAATGGGCAGATGAAGTACTTCCCATATAAGGTCAAGTTAAAGGAAGTAATCATTACCAAGTCCTTATTATATCAAATATTAAAGGGACTTACCTAAAAAATTAAAGAGGATCAAAACTATGAACAGTAAAATGACAACAAACAACTGTCAACAACTGAACCTAAAAAAATACAAACAACAAAAACAAAAACTAAGCAAAATATCAGAATGGAAATAGGATCAGAGAAATGGGCATCACATGGAGGGTTTTCAATGGGGAAGGAGAGGGAGAGAATGGAGGAAAGGTACAGGAAATAAGAAGTGTAATTGAGGCTTCCGCCAAGATGGAGGCATAGGTGAATGTGCTGTGCCTTCTCACACAACCAAGTTTAGAGACAACTAAATATTAGCAATAGAAAACACAGCCAGAACACAGAAAATTGAACTTTTCGGAAGTCCGTTAAAAACAAATTCTTCAGCCTGACTGGTAAGGGGTGAAACCAGCGGCTGGTGAAGCGGGATTGCACAGGTCTCGGTCAGGCAGAATCCAGACGCGTGGAATCCAGGCGCAGGGTTGGACCTAGTGAGCGACCCAGCGAGCTACCAGGCGAGCGACCGCGGGGGAGACAGCGGGGGAGCGGTGCTGCGTGTTGACTGTGGTTGCGCATTTGTGCGCGGGCGGACAGGCGAGGGAGTGAGCGGTTGGACCAGGGCCCAGCGGGTCCCCGCGGCAAGTGGCAGTGGAGGGCGCTGCCATTTCCCTGCTCTGACCCCACCTCCACATACAGCGTCATAACCCAGCGACTCTGAGTGGCCTGGCCCAGGTGAACCACCTAAGACGCTAATCCTCACCCAGCTGTGAGAAACAGCAGAGGGGGTCGCCATTTCCCCGCTCTGACCACGCCCCCACATACAGCGTCACAACCCAGCGGCCTGGGAGTCCAAGGCACCACTTCTCACACTTAAAGGGCCAGAACAGACCAAAATGTCGCAGGAAGACCTCAAAGCCCCAGAGCCCATAGATCTAAGTGATGAAGAAATAGCAAAACTCTCAGACGCACAGTTTAAAACACTGGTCATCAGGATCCTCACAGAACTGGTTGATTATACCGACAAATTAGACAAATATATGAAGGCGAAACTAATTGAAATGAATGGAATTGCACAGGACACCAATAGCGATGAAAAGGAAACTGGGACTCAAATCAATGGAGTGGACCAGAAGAAAGCAAATAATGGCCAAACAGCAAAGAGTCAAGAAGCAAGAATTCAAAGAAATGAGGAGAGTCTTAGGAACCTCCAGGACATCTTTAAACACTCCAACATCCGAATTATAGGGGTACCAGAAGGGGGGAAAGGCACAGCCACCAGTGGAAAACTTATTTCAACAAATAATAAAGGAGAATTTCCCCAATCTGGCAAAGGAAATAGACTTCCAGGAAATCCAGGAAGCTCAGAGAGTCCCAAAGAAGTTGGACCCAAGAAGGAACACACCAAGGCACATCATCATTACATTAGCCAAGATTAAAATGAAGGAGAGAATCCTAGAAGCAGCAAGAGATAAGGGGACAGTCACCTACAAAGGAGTTCCCATCAGACTGTCAGCAGATTTCTCAAAAGAGACCTTACAGGCAAGAAGGGGCTGGAAAGAGGTATTCCAAGTCATGAAAACCAAAGACCTACAACCAAGATTGCTCTATCCAGCAAAACTTTCATTTAGAATGGAAGGACAGATAAGGTGCTTCTCAGATAAGATCAAATTCAAGGAGTTCATCATCACCAAGCCCTTATTATATGAAATGTTAAAGGGACTTATCTAAGAAAAAGAAGTTAAACAAACATGAACAGTGAAAGGACAACAAACTCACAGTTATTAACAACCACACCTAAAACAAAAGCAAACTAAAAGGACAGCTAGATCAGGAGTGGAAACATAGAAATGAAGATCTCATGGAGGGTTAGCAACAGGGGAGTGGGAGGAGGAGAAGGGGGGGAGAAGGTACAGAAAATAAGTAGCATAGACAGTAGATAGAAAATAGATGGGGGGCAAGAATAGCATGGGAAATATAGAATCTAAAGGACTTGAGACACATGGTCATAAACTAAAGGGGGGGTAATGGTGGGGATGGGGGGTAGGGTGGAGGGGAATGAAGGGGGGGAATAGAACAACTGTAACAGCATAATCAATAAAAAAATTAAAATTAAAAAAAAAGAAGCGTAATTGATAGGCATAAAATATATGGGGAGAGGTTAAGAATGGTATAGGAAACAGAATTCAAAGAACTTGTATGTATAACACATGTACATGATCTAAGGGGGGGAATGTTGGGGGGATCGAGGTGAAGGGTGAAAGGGGGATAAACAGGGAAAAATTGGGGAAACTGTAATAGCATAATGAATAAAATATACTTAAAAAGTTTAAATACATAATTATAAAGTTTCCAATCACTATTATAATACAATGTTCTAGAAAAATGCAATACAACAATAAAGAGAAATTAAGAGGCCCAAAAATCAAAAGGAAAAATATCTTCTCTATTTACAGATAAGGCTTGTCCAAATAAAATACACAGGTGAATTTAGAGACTTAAAATTAATATGAGTTTACAAGACTACTGTATAAGAATAAATAAAATCAATAGTTTTTGTATATGCCAGTAATAGCTCGTTTCAAACAGGTATTAGGAAAAAAGTAACAAAACAAACCTAGGAAAAAGCCTAACCCAATCGTGGAGACACCAATAGAAAAAAATTATTAAATTTTCTAAAATTCATAAAAGAAGACCTGAATAATTGGAGAGGCAGAAACTGTTAATAGATAAAAGTACTCATATATCATGAGGGTGCCTATTTTTTCCCAAATTAATCTATAAATTCAGTGAGGTTCCAGTTAAAATTCAAATGGGAATTTTTATGAAACATGTTAAGCTGATTCCAAAATTCAAAGAAAATAAAATAGCCCAGGTTTATCTAAAATCATAGTAATTAACACAGTGTTGTGCCAGCTCAGCCATAGACAAAGTGACCAATGGGACAGAAAGAACAGAGTGCTAAAAATGCATCTGTACACATATACTATATTGTCAGCACACTGGATAAACATGAGGGTTCAAGACCTAGAAAATCTCGGTGAGAATTCTGTGACCTTGGGCAAGTGATTTAACTTCTCTGTGACTCAGTAGTTTTATCTTTGGATGTAACAATACCTATTTTTTAGGGCTGTTATGAGGGGTAATAGTTTCATACAGGTTAAGCTTCCAGAACATTACCTTACACCTAGTGAACATGGAATAATAATAACAGTTATCATTATTATTACTACAAATCAGTGAAGAAAGGATAGATTATACAATAAACAGTGCTGGGAAAAGTGGTTAATCATAAAAATAAAAGTATATCTATATTAGAATCCAATTAAATTAAGAAGTTATATGACAAAAGCCAAATTTTGAAACTTATGAAAAAAACCAGAATCTTAGTAAATAATTTCTTAGGAGAAAAATAATCTTACAAATTACAAAGAAAAATAATGGTGAATTTAATTATATAACAAACTTCTGCATGATAGAAAACACTATAAACAAAATTAAATGCAACATATATAATGAAGCAGTACAATTAATTTTATGTAAATAAGTACATATAGGCAAAACCAACATCTCAAAGATAAAATGTAGTCTATGAACACGTCACAGAGGTGAAAAATAGAACCATGCATTGGCACAGCAAACAAGGCACAAGCCCACTAATAATCTAAGAACAGTGGGTAAAAACAACGAGAGACCTCTGTAGACTCAGAAAGAAGATACCTACTAAGAAGGGATCCTCACCAGGCTTAAAATTAAAAATAAAAATAAAAACAAAACAAACTCAGAGCCTAGCAACTATTTCTAAGCAGGGTCTCCTCATGTAAACCTTACTTCAGGAAGAAGCCTGCCTCCTGAACTGGACTGCCCAACTGTTTTTGTCACCTGAGCTAGCCCTGATAAAGGAATTCCTGGAATCCTATTTCGACCAATAGGACTGAGGCTTTCCCCATCCAAGTAGAGCTGTACAGTTATATCCACTAGCATCTTCACTAACCAATCTGAGCAGCTCCATACTGACCAACCAGGACAGTGCTTTTTAAAAAATCCTCACCCAAGAACATGCTTATTGATTTTAGGAAGAGGGGAGATGAAGGAGAGGGTGGGAAACATCAGTGTGAGAAAGAAACATCCATCAGTTGCCTCTTGCATGTGCCCTGACCTGGATCAATCAGTTTAGGGGAGGATGCTCCAAGCAACTAAGCCACAGCAACCAGGGCAGGATGGTGCTTTTGGACCAATTAAACTGTGAGGATTTGGAGTCCTCAGTTGCAAGAGGATGGACCAATCAGGGACCAGGGACAGAGACTTCTCTCTATATAGGTCAGCTTCCCTCTGGCTTGGAGTCCACATTTTCCTTTTCCATCCAAGACTGAAGACACTGAAGATGTCTTGTTGGAGCAGAGCAGGCAGAGCAGTGCTGTCTAACAGAAGAGGGGCGTTGCCCCAAGTCTGCCTCACAGCTGTGCTGTTGCAAAGCTCTGCTATTTCATAATTGGACTGTAGCACAATTGTGCTGTTTACACTGAATAAAGTTTCCTTCTTCACGACACCTCAAACTGGGGATTCCTGTTGGCATTCAATTGGCACCAATGACCATTGGTTGATACCTTCACACTAGTCAAAGAGGAAAAAAAATAAAATCTCATAATATCAAGTGTTGGCAAGGAATAAAAGAAATTCTGAAACAATGGTAGGAGTCAAAATGTGGAGAGCTATTTGGAACATGCAGTGAGGTGCACAAGGCTCCCTTCCTGCACCCAGAAGTTCTGCTCTCGCTATGTGCCCTAGATCAAAGAAATTTTCCAGTGAATTAGAACACCTATACAAGGATGTTTGTGACAGCTGGTTCATCGTACAAAAACAAACAAATGAACAAACAAAAAAATCACCGGGAAAAACCTAACCTAACTGCTCATTCCCAAGAAAATATTTAAATAGTTATGAAATGGAATACTGTACCATTTAAAATTAAAGGCAGAGTTGTATTTATTAACATAGATAAATGTCAATGATCCATAGAATTTGGGAGAAATTCTATAAAGTCCAAGAACATGTAAAACAGTATCAGATCCTGTTCATAAATATTTAAATATATGTGTTTGGAGCATAAAGTTAAAAATACAAGGTAAAAAACACCAATTTGTGACAGCAATTATCTCTCAGGAGAAATAAAGAGGTGGGAAGAGCGAGAAGTAGAGGGTCCTTAAGTATCTATGTTTATTTCTTTAGAAAATGTGAAGTTGAAACAATATTATATAATATCCTGATTTTACAAATTTGGTTAAATTGTCTATGGGTATCTGTTACATTTGAAATATTTCATTAAAATTTCTTTAAAAAAGTTTCTTGATAATTTTTGTGTCTTCTATCAGTTGTAAATAAAACTAGAAGTGATCTTAAGGTAATAAGATCTAAAATAATTTAAAAAGGGAAAAATATTCCCCCTAAATCCCTACTTAAAAGCCCAAACCATGGCCAACTCATCATTCTTTGTATTCATAGTACCATTTTTTTTTAATTTTTTAAATAAGATTTTATTCATCCATCTTTAGAGGGGAATGGAAGGAGAGAGGGAGAGAAACAATGTATGGTTGCCTCTCACGTGTCCCCTGTTGGAAACTGGCCTGCAACCTAGGCATGTGCCCTGGCTGGGAATCGAACCGTGATACTCTGGTTCACAGGCCAGCGCTCAATCCACTGAGCTACACCAGCCAGGGCTCCATTTTATTTATTTTGACATGTCCTTCCCTAAAGAACTCATGTGTTTTCTTTTCTTTTAAAAATATTTTTTAATTTATTTTTAGAAAGAGTGGAAGGGAGGGAGAAAGAGAGGGAAAGAAACATCAATGTGTGGTTGCCTCTCATGTGCCCCCTACTAAGGAACTAGCCATCAACCCAGGCATGTGCCTTGACTGAGAATTGAACCAGCAACCCTTTGGTTCACAGTCCGACACTCAATCCATTGAGCCACACCAGCCAGGGTTCATGTGTTTTCAAGTAACTTACCAAACAATTTTTGTGAGCAGCTATGTTCTCTGATGGTGCAAAGTACAGGACACTACACTCGAGTCTTTGGGGCAAAGTGCACATGTCCTTTTTTACATCTTTTCCGCAACCTGGAAGACACCTATAAGAAACACCCCTGATGAGAAATGGAAAAGTGGTTTTCTTGGTCTCAATAACACCTCCAGTAGTGTTAAAGTAGAAAAAAGGCACTTGTTTTTATGATTTTCAACTCTCAGGGAAAAAGAAATTGGGACCCAAGTGGAAAATTAACTTATATGGTATTTTTAATAGCTTAATTAAAAAGCATTAAATAATTCATTTTAAATGTCAAAACATGAAGAAAACCTTTATTAAAGAAACACAAGCAGGAATTTAAAGACAAAGCTTTTGAAAGATTGCTTTGCCTATAGAAAGCTTTCAATAATTATTATTGTCATTACAAATCAACAAGAAAACAATAGTGTACTCAAGAAATAGTTGGCTACCTGTAAAAAAATTTCTTACAATGTCATATAATACTCAAAAATAAATTCTGGGTGAATTAAAATAGTAAATGAGCAATATACTTTAATTTAGATGTGTTTTAATCTAGCATTATAAGTTAGAAGGGAAAGATACATAAAGATAGAAAATTTATTTATTTTTTTTTAAAAGGGAGGAATAAGCTCTCGCTCAAGATGGCGACAAAGTAGGGCGGAGCGGATTCTAGCTCCTGTACTCGTGGGTGAAAATCCTGGCAGATCTATAGAGCAGCGCACTAATCCATCAGTTATCTAGCATTTGTGAAATTAAATGAACAGAGACTGTGACAGACGCTGAAACACCAGAAACCGGCAGGTCAGTGGGATCTTGGGGACTGGAGTAAAGATAAAGCAGCGGCGGGGGCTGGCGCCCCGGGCCAGGTGGCCCCAGTGCTGCCTCTACAGCCAGGGTACAGAGCCATCGGTCTGAGACCAACACCAGAGGGGTCTACCACAGGAACCCCGGTACCCACCAGCCCCAGTGGCCACCAGCAGGGGCCAGCAGCTCCCCCACTTCCCATATAAGCAAAACTGGACAACACCAGGTAGAGACCTGTCTGCTTGCCGGCTTGCATTATCAGAGAGGGTTACAAAGACACAGGGCCTGGTTCAACTGCAGATTCTGTGGTCGCAAGCCTGGGAGAATCGAGAGACACATTGGCCTCACGGGTCTGGTTGGGAACTGAGCTGGACTGAGAGACAGGTTGTCTGGAGAGTTTTGTTTTGTTTTGTTTTGTTTTTATTGAAAGTGGACTGAGGTGTTCTCCTGCCAGGGCAGCTTGGCTTGCTTCCCATCCGGCCTTGCAGGGAGCCAGGGGGAAAGTGGAGGCATTTGGGGACTAGCCATAGGACTGGGAAGTGCCCTGCCAGTTTCTTGAGTCCCAGACAGCCTGGTGGAAGCAGAGGCCTCTGAGCCACCACCAGGGGACTGGGAAGCACACTGCTGGTTTCTCGCACACATGGACGCGGAGACTTCGGGGCCAGAGCCACAGGACCGGGAAGTACCCTGCTGGTTTCGCAGTCCTGGACTTCCCGTCAAGTGTGCAGGTGCACACACCCCAATCTGGTAGCCTGGCTGGTGCACGTACTTGCGCCGGCATCCCAGCACACAGAGAGATCCTGCAACCAGAAAAACCGGTCTGGATAGTTTGAAACCAACAAGGGAAGAATTTCTCTATTGTTGTTGTTCTTGGTTTTTTTTTGCTGCTTGCTTGTTTGTTTTGGGGTTTTTTAAAAATTTTTTCTGTTTTTTTTCCTTTTTTTTTAGTAACTTTTTTGTGCATTAGTTTAGTAACCTTATATATATTTTAATTTTATCACTGCTTTATCTTTCTATACTTTGTTCCTCTCCTTTCTTTTTCCCTGTTTTAGTCCTTCTTCCTTTCCTCTTAAACTCATCGCTTTCGCCTCCCTTCTCCTGCCTTTTTGTTTGATCGTTTGTGTTGCTTCGTTTCCTTTTAACCACAAGAGACAAAAAAACTAGGAACTGTGGAAGAACCAGAATGGGACCCAGAGAGGAGGCATCTCAACAGTACAGACAGAGACACAAATTTCACCTTCCTATAGCAGAGAAGCCACAAGGAGTTGCATATTTTTTTATTATTTCCACCTCTTTTGTATTTTAATAATATCTCTGTATTCCTCTTCTTTCTGTAGAGGCTTCTCAGTCTCAAGCAGTTATATTGTATTATTAGACAGGCTCCCCCTGTCCTTTCCTCCACAGTGCTTTGCTAATCCTCTGAACTCCACGCCACTTGTTTTCCTTTAGCACACTACCTAAAGCTCTATACCCCCTACTCAGACAGATCACATAGAGATTGTTATACGAGTGCTGCTCTAATGTTAGTGTAAATAATAGCTGATCTCTACAATAGTAAATATTTCACAACACATCTCCCGGATCTTAGCCCATTGTACAGGTCCCTGAATTCTATCACTATAGTGATTAAATAGAGTTAGTGTGTGTAGCTCACACACTACACCTATTTACCATTCCTTACACTCACCTTACCTCATAATCTGACCATCTAAAACCTCACTGCTTTCTAGTTCCAACTAACAAGACTTCCCTCCCCAACAAGAGGCTTATCTTTTGTCCATCCTCTCGTAAAAGTGTCAAGTTGGGCTGAAGAATACGGTTAACACAATATATAGTCTAAAGATCACCTATCTCCTCTCTACTGGCTGTGACTGTAAATATCATAAAAAAACTCTTCTGCTGTCATAAACCATTTTGCCTCCTCCTACAACTGATTACACATACACATTTAAAGGAGTAGGTGGAAACGGAGGATACCTGAAGGAGTCTGCACCACTGAAATTCACTGGCATTATACCACAGAGGTTCACAGCATAAACCCAGGGAGCCAGAACAGATCAATTTTAGAAGCTGAGGCTAACAAGAAGAGTCTCACAAACAATGGGAAGACAAAGAAACAATCCCCAACTAAAAGAAAAAGCAGAGGCTTCAGAAAGAATGTTAGATGAAATAAAGGCTAATCAACTATCGGATAGTGAATTCAAAGCACTGGTTATCACGAAGTTCAAAGAGCTCACAATGAGCTACAAAAAAAACTACAGGGGAACTACAATGACCTCACCGCAAACTATATCAGCATGAAAAAGGAAATAGAAACTACCAGCAAGGGACAAGAGGAAATGAAGAATACAATTTCTGAATGGAAGACCACAGTAGATAGTTTCAAAAGTAGGATAGATGAGGCAGAGGATAGGATTAGCGAGCTGGAGGACAAAGTAGAAAGCATCTCACAGAAAGAACAGGAAAATGAAAAGAAACTCAGAAAGAATGAAGAGGGATTAAGAGAAATACAAGACAATATGAAACGTAATAATATCTGAATAATAGGGATACCAGAAGGAGGAGGAGAAGAACAAGGGATAGAAAACATATTTGAAAGAGTAATGAGAGAAAATTCCCCTAACTTGATGACAGAAAAAGTCACACAAATCCAGGAATCACACAGAGTCCCAATCAAGAGGAACCCAAGGAGGCCCACTTCAAGACACATCATCATTAAAATGGCAAAATTCCAAGACAAAGACAGAATTATAAAGCCAGCAAGGGAGAAAAAAGAAGTAACATACAAGGGAGCCCCAATAAGGTTAGCTACTGACTTCTCAATGGAAACACTCCAAGCAAGAAGAGCATGGCAAGAAATATTCCAAGTTATGAGAACCAGAGGCCTACAACCAAGGCTACTTTACCCAGAAAAGCTCTCAATCAAGATAGAAGGCCCAATAAAGAGCTTCCAAGACAAAAAGAAGTCTAAAAAAATGTCTCCACCAAACCAGTCCTACAAGAACCACTAAAAGGACTACTTTAAAGAAAGGAAGGAAAAGTGAAAGACACAGAAGAACACAGGTACAAAAATGGCAATGAATAAGTACCTATCAATAATAACCTTAAACGTAAATGGATTAAATGGTCCAATCAAAAGACACAGAATAGCTGAATGGATAAGAAAGCATGACCCTCACATACGTTGTCTACAAGAGACCCACCTCAGGACAAAAGACCATCACAGACTAAAAGTGAAAGGCTGGAAACAAATTTAACAAGCAAACAGACAAGAAAAAGAAAAAGCTGGGGCAGCAATTCTCATATCAGACAAAACAGACTTCAAAAAGAGGGCCATAAAGAGAGACCCAGAAGGTCACTTCATAATACTCAAGGGAAGAATCCACCAAGAAGACAATAACATTGTAAATATATACGCACCCAACAGAGCAGCACCCAAATATATCAAGAAAATCTTAGAGGACTTCAAGAAAGATATTGACAGCAACACAATTATAGTAAGGGATTTTAACACCCCACTATCAAAAATGGACAGATCTTCCAAACAAAATATCAACAAAGATATTGTGGCATTAAACAACACCCTAGATGAAATGGACTTAACTGATACATATAGAGCCCTTCATCCTAAAGAAGCTAAATACACATTCTTTTCAAATGCACATGGAACATTTTCAAAGATAGACCACATGATAGGACACAAAACGAGCCTCAATAAATTCAAGAAAATTGAAATCATACCACACATTTTCTCTGACCACAAGGGATTGAAACTGGAAACCAACCCTGAAGGAAAATAACTCAAAACACTCAAAATCATTGAGATTGAATGGCATGCTATTAAACAACAAATGGGTCAAGAATGAAATCAGCGAAGAAATCAAAAAGTTTCTGGAAACAAATGAAAATGAATTCATAACAACCCAAAACTTATGGGACACTGCAAAGGCAGTCCTGAGAGGGAAGTTTATAGCTTTAAAGGCCTACCTAAAAAAGATAGAAACATTTCAAACAAACAACCTAACCATACACCTAGAAGAACTCGAGGAACAACAACAAAGACAGCCCAGAGCAAGGAGAAGGAAAAAAATAACCAAGATTAGAGCAGAACTTAATGACATAGAGACTAAAAGCACAATTCTAAGGATCAATGAATCCAGGAGTTGGTTTTTTGAAAAGATAAACAAAATAGACAAGCCTTTAAGTAGGCTCATCAAGAAAAGAAGAGAGAGGACTCAAATAAACACAATCAGAAATGAAACAGGAGAGATTACAACTGATACCACAGAAATAGAAGGGATTGTTAGAAATTAGTATGAAGGACTGTATGCCAAGAAATTTGAGAACCGAGGGGAAATGGACACATTTCTAGAAAAATATAATCTTCCAAAACTTAATGAAAAAGAAACAGAAAATCTGAACAGACCAATAACAGCAAAAGAAATTGAAGCAGTAATCAAAAAACTCCCACCACACAAAAGCCCCAGACCAGATGGTTTCACAGGAGAATTCTACAAAGCATTTAAGGAATAGCTAACCCCTATTCTTCACAGACTATTCCAAAAAGTCCAGAAGGATGGAAAACTCCCAAATTCTTTTTATGAAGCCAGCATCACCCTAATTCCAAAACCAGATAAAGAAACAACAAAGAAAGAAAACTTCAGAGCAATATTGCTGATGAAGATGGATGCTAAAATCCTCAATAAATATTGGCAAATCCCATCCAACAATATATCCAAAAGATTATACACCATGACCAAATGGGATTCATCCCAGGGATGCAAGGATGGTTCAACATTTGCAAATGAGTAAATGTAATTCATCACATAAACAAAAGCAAAGACAAAAACCACATGATCATATCAATAGATGCAGAAAAAGCTTTTGATAAGATACAACACCCATTTATGATAAGAACACTCAGCAAAGTGGGAATAGAGGGAACATTCCTCAATATAATAAAGGCCATATATGAGAGACCTACAGCCAACATGATACTCAATGGGCAGAAACTAAAAGCTTTTCCACTAAGATCAGGAACAAGACAAGGATGTCCACTTTCACCACTTCTATTCAATATAGTTTTGGAAGTTTTGCCCACAGCAATTAGGCAAGAAAATGAAATAAAAGGCATCCAAGTAGGAAAGGAGGAAAGAAAACTGCCACTGTTTGCAGATGACATGATAGTGTACATGGAAAATCCTATAGACTCTACCAAAAAACTGCTCAAACTAATTAATGAATTTGGCAAAACAGCAGGATACAAAGTCAACATCCAGAAATCAAAGGCATTTTTGTATACTAACAATGAATCAGCAGAAGCAAAAATCAAGGAAAAAGTCCCATTCAATATAGCAAAAAGAAAAATAAAATATCTGGGAATACACCTAACCGAGAAGGTAAAAGACCTGTATGCAGAAAACTACACAGTACTGAAGAAGGAAATCAGGGAAGACACAAACAAATGGAAACATATACCTTGTTCATGGATTGGAAGAATTAACATCATCAAAATATCCATACTACCCAAAGCAATATACAGATTCAATGAAATACCTATTAAAGTACCAGTGGCATATTTGACAGACATAGCACAAACACTTCAAAAATTTATATGGAACCATAAACCAGCCCGAATAGCAGCTGCTATTTTGAGAAAGAAGAACAAAGTAGGAGGGATCACAATGCCTGATATCAAACTGTATTACAGGGCCACTGTAATCAAAACAGCCTGGTACTGGCATAAAAACAGGCACATAGACCAATGGAACAGAACAGAGAGCCTAGAAATCAACCCAACTCTGTACAGTCAATTAATATTTGACAAAGGGGGCAATAACATAAAATGGAGTAAAGATAGCCTCTTCAACAAATGGTGTTGGGAGAACTGGACAGCTACATGCAAAAAAAAATGAAACTTAAGCACCAACTTACACCATACACCAAAATAAATTCGAGGTAGATAAAAGACTTAAATATAAGCCGTGACACTATTAAAGTTCTAGAGGAAAACATTAGGAAGAAAATCTCAGATATTTCACGCAGCAACATTTTTACTGATATGTCCCCTAGAGCAAGGAATATAAAGGAAAGAATAAACAAATGGGATCTCATCAAAATAAAAAGCTTCTGCGTGGCTAAAGAAAACAGTATTAAATTAGCAAGACAACCAACTGTATGGGAAAATATATTTGCCAATGATACCTCAGACAAAGGTTTAATCTCCAAAATATACAAAGAACTTACATGACTCCACTCTAAGAAGACATCTAACCCAATTAAAAAATGGGAAAAGGACTTGAACAGACACTTCTCCAAGGAGGACATACAGAATATCTATAGACACATGAAGAGATGCTCAATATCATTAGCTATCAGAGAGATACAAATTAAAACCACAATGAGATACCACTTTACACCCCTCAGGATGGCTATCATAAATAAGGCAACACACAACAAATGTTGGAGAGGTTGTGGGGAAAAGGGGTCCTTAGTTCACTGTTGGTGGGATTGCAGACTGGTACAACCATTATGGAAAACAGTATGGAATTTTTCTCAGAAAAATTAAAATCGACCTGCCTTTTGACCCAGCAATGCCACTGCTAGGATTATATCCTAAGAATCCTAAAACATCAATTTTAAAGAACCTATGCACCACAATGTTCATAGCAGCACAATTTACAATGGCAAGACCTGGAAGCAACCTAGGTGCCCATCAGTAAATGAATGAATCAAAAAATTGTGGTACATATACACAATGGAATTCTATGCAGTAGAGGGAAAGAAGGAGCTACTACCCTTTGCAACAACATGGATGGAACTGGAAAGCATTATGCTGAGTGAAATAGGCCAAGTGTTGAAAGACAAATCCCATATGATCTCACCTTTAACAGGAAACTAAACAACAAAACGAACAAGAAGCAGAATAAAAACAAAGACACTGAAATAGAGAACAAGTGGGCAGTGACCAGAGGGGAGAGGGAAGGGAATTTAAGGGGGAATTTAAGGGATTTGGAGGGATTTGGAGTCCTTCATATCCTTCAAATATGAAGGACGTAGGGACGAGAGCTATGGGGGATGGAGATGAGAAGGAAGTGGGGAGCATGGGATGGGGGGACTGGGATGGGAGAAATAGAGAAAAAACTGTACTTGAAAAATAACTAAATAAAAAAATAATTATATAAAAAAGGGAGGAATAAAAGAAAAAGGGAAACTATGAAAAAAGGGAGGAGGCAGAGAGGAAAGAAAAAGCCAGCTGTTTGCAATATCCTACCTGGCCTGTCACTGAGAGGTAACCTTCTCTAACCTAGGAGTTAGCTATGAATTTGGCCCTAAGTGTCCATTTAACATTTCTCTGCCCTTTCCATTGCTCATCCTTCTCTTATTCATGTGGTTTTCTTTAATAGAAAACATTTTAATTTTAGTTTTGAAACAAAGATTTTACCTATTTAATGGTGAAAATTTAAATTTAGATGAGGTTAATCACTTAAGAATTTCCTAAAATGTCATTTTTCGTAATTCAGAAGTGTTAGATCTTTTGGTCTCCCTTATATTAGATCTTGCATTTCACAAAGTCAGAAGACTCCAGTTTGGAGCTTAGCATTTATTTCCCATAATGATGAGTTTCTTCTTTTATTAATTTCTGTTTCCTGAAACATAATTCAAGTCAGAAATGTGAGTCTTGGGGTAGTTGAAACTTTTCAAAGAGCCTCATTAAAAAAGGATAAAGAAATAGGTGAAATTAATTTCAACTCAACTATGTCCCATATATTATCCTTTCAACATTTAATCAATATAAAAATTAATTCATTTTCTTGTACTTTGTCTTGAAACCCAGTATGTTTTGTGCTTACACATCTCAATTTGATGAGTCACATTTTAAGTACTCAATAGCCATATATGCTGAGTAGGTTCTGTACCGAATAGTACAGCCAAGGATATGAAGAAATATGAAACAGAACTGTTGTCTGCAGGAAGCTTACAAAATAAACAGGAAACCAAAACCCAATTAGGAAAATAACAGAAAAATACTGCAAAGTAATATAACTTCTGAGTTGGAAATACTATAGATATAGGGGAAGAAATGCTCCTTGTGGGATGGACATGTGCCTTGAGCAGGTACAACCTAGAGACAGGCTTGAGGATGGAAGGATTTTGCAGACAGAAGCAGGGATGTGGGAAAAAGCCAAGAAAGAGCTCTGACTGGAAGACATAAAACTAGCTGATCTGAAAATAAGAGCCTGTGCTAAGGAAGCTGGAAAATAATTTGAAAAACATATGGTGAAAGGTTGCCAGGAAAAATTTTTGAGCAGGGGGATAACATGATGAATGAGTTGATTTAAGCTCAGTTTCAATATATGGATAAACTGTGCTCCTGGATAGGAAGGCTGAACATTATAATGCCATCAATTCTACCCCAAATAAGTTTGAGGTTTAATGTCACTTCAACTTAACTCCCAAGAAGCTTACTTTAAAGAACTTGGAAAAAATGATTATTTGTAGGGATAAATGGGCATGGACATTGAAGAAATCTTTGAAAAAGAAATGAGGGGATATCTGCTTACCTGATTTAAAATGATACAAAGGCACAGCTAGGGCAAAAAAAAAAAATAGATGACCATATCAGAAGAAAGAACACAAAGTACAGAGAGAAGTGGATCATAATCTATAATTATGAATTCAATATACCATAGGGTGGCATTGCATTTCTTCTCTGGCACTGATGTCCTTAGCCCATTTTTTTCTGTATTGGGTTATTCACTATCTTCTTATTGATTTATGATGTACTCAGGATATTAATCTTTTGTTAGTCATATGTGTGGTCTTTTAACTTTGTTCAGAATGTTCTTTGATACATAGAATGTTTCAATCTTTTAAAGATTTTATTATTATTTATCTTTAGAGGGGAAGGGAAGGAGAGAGGGAGATAAATATCAAAGTATGGTTGCCTCTCGTGCTTTCCCTGCTAGGAACTGGCCTACAACCCAGGCAGGTGCCCTTGACTGGGAATCAAACTGTGACTGGTTCGCAGGCCCGTGCTCAATCCACTGAGCTACACCAGCCAGGGCATAAATGTTTTGATTTGATGAAATTACATAAACTTTTATTTAACAGTTTGTACCCCTGAGTGAGGGGGACATAACTTAGAAAATACCTCCATTATACTCTAGAATTTTATTTTACATTAAAATATTAATATGAAATTAATTTTTAAACATTTTTATTTATTTATTTTCAGAGAGAGGGGAAGGGAAGGAGAGAGGGAGAGAAATATCAATGTGTGGTTGCCTCTCATGTGCTCCCCACCAGGAACTAGCCTGCAACCCAGGCATGTGCCCTGACTGGGAATCAAACTGTGATCCTTTGCTTCACAGGCCCACGCTCAATCCACTGAGCTACACCAGCCAAGGCTAATATGAAATTAATTTTATTGTAAAGAATTATATAGAGTGCTAACTTATTTTCATAATGGTTAACTACTGATTTAACTACTGAATTAAATTTTCTTTTCACATATTTAATTATTACATATATTTGGACTTGTTCCTGTACTTCTGTTTTGTTCCACTGACCTGTCACTTTCTCCGACAATAACACATTTCACAATTTTCAACACTTTAGAATATATTTTAAATTTAACAACACAATGCCCTCATCCTAGGATGAAAATATGAAAAAAATCCCAATAGTTTATTCATCTCAGGCCCAAAGTCCACTTTTATAGAATACTGTATTATTTTAAAAACACTCATATTAAAATCTATAAAGCATGGACTAAAAAAAGTGTCAGACACTTAAATAACTAGTGCTAAAAATCCCCTAATAAAAAATATGATAATGTTTGATAGAATATGCAATACCCCTTGTTGTACAAGGGCTAGACATTTTCCCACAGTTAGTTACCCTTTCCTGTGCAAAGCTGAACCTTCAGACAGGTGTGTGGCATGAGGCTGAGCCGTCAGCCTCTGATAACAAGCATGGCTTCCTGTGCTTACTTTGGGGGCTCTGTGCTGTATGAGCTGTACTCCCAAGTCCACAGGTTCCTTGGGTCTTAGTACCTGAGAATACAATGGTGGTGACAACATTGTGCTGTTTGCAATGCTGATGGACAGAAACCCAAGGTAGGACATACAGGCTCCTCATAATGGCTTTTTCCTGCTAAAACATCCCCTCATCGTAGTTTCCTAAAAGATCTTGGCTCTTCTAAGTTGTTTATTCTTCTGGATGGAAGGATGCACATAACTATGCAGTTGGGGAAGTCACAATAGAGGCTCTACATAGACATGCATCCCTCACTATCTGAATGCTTGCTACGTATTACCTGGAACTCATGGACCAAATACACTTCTGTAATCTGACATCCCTCACCATGTGAACTCAGGAACTATAAATAAAGACTCAGACATGTATCACAGGGGCTGGAACATGTTGAGGAAGAGTCCATTGGTTTCCATCAGTAGCTGATACTAAGGACAAGGAAGATCATCTTTCCAGGGTCCTTCTACTGGGTCTAGTAGGCCTGAGGACCCATAGAGACTGAACTGACAAGAATTCTCAAAACTGAAACTGGTAGCCAAGAAAGGTTCTAGGGAATGAAGCTGCAGAAAAAATTATAAGCCAGCAGAACATGAACTATGACTACTCACATTAGCACATTGAATCTTGGTCTCTCAGGCCCAGCTCCACCCTGAAAGGGATTGCTAAAACCATGGCCTTTGCAGGGGTCTCAGGGGTGTCTTTCCAATGCTCCTCTTCCCAGAAATTGTCTAAAGCCCACCAGACAAGCGCAATCCATCCAGAGGACAGAATCTGGGGTAACCATTCATTCTACCAGTAAAGAAATGAGTGAAACTGATGGAATAAGATTCACTAAAATTGTATTTCCATTTATAATTCTCTTCCAGTAGAGTATGGTCTGTGTTGTGGACGGGCAACGAATTCATGGTGCTGACCTGGAAGTTTCTTACTTTTTTTCTCTTATGATCAAGTTTTTATTGCAGTTTACTATCTTAGTTCTTTCATTATATATCAGATGTGTAGGATAAGTCAGCTTTTATCACAGAGCCCACTGACAACATACTTCAATTGGATGAAGACCAAAACAGAAGAGGAGTAGAGAATACCTAGAAGTTTGGTAATGACCTTGGAAAATTAATGGCTCTATCACATTGTTTCTGGATGACATGACTTGATATAACTGTAGGAGAAGTATGACTAAATATGTATTTGGGATAGTCAGAAAGCATTACTGGGAACAGCTTTAGAATGTATAAACAGGAAAAATAAATAAATGTGTTGTTAAGGGTGAGGAGTGGGCACCCAAGGAATAGGATGTTCAGTGAACTTCTTCAGGGTACCCATCTAGCTCATAGTCACACACAGGGATGACCCCAGCAGGCATGTTTGTACTATGTGACTCCACTTTCCTAGGCACAGCTGAGAGTCCTAGAGAATCTGCTCATCTCCCACATATATAAAATTCAGAATAGATTTTAGTTCAGATTGGGCTGGTTTCTTGAAGAAGATGTAAAAACTTGGAGGCTGTGAAGGTAGCCATCTCCTACCCCATTATCAGAAAAACTGGACCAAAGAAAGGGAAGAACAATGAAGATATGCTAAGAGATGCAGAATAAGAGAATGCTGTCAAAGTTTATGATGGCTTCTAAGGCCCTAATTCCTAGCCTGCTCCACAAGCCTGTTCTGCAAAATGATACATCCATGCTCCTAGGACTTATGAGTCTAGTATCCCTGCTTCCCAGCAACAAGCATCCCTTTTGCTTAAATTATATCAAATTGTCTCTGTATTATTTGCAGCCAACGAGTCCTAATTAACACCCAAAGTACCTTGGCCTGTGTTTAAGCACATATGTGTGTGTATATGCATATATGTATGTGTATGAGTGTGCCCATATTTATGTTTAAGAGAGAGTTATGACAGCAGTGTGGAAGGTGGATTGGCCTGCTCTCATTATCTTTCACCTGGTCCATTCTAATAATCTCATCTCCCAGCTTCTGCATTCTCTGTCATGTCTCTACTCCATTCTTCACGTTGTTGCCTGAAAGATCTATCTAAAATGTACATCTGCCCATGTTTCTCTCCTGATAAAGACCCTCTCAATAACCTATAAAATAGAAGCCAAGCTCATTAGTGGTATGTACAAGCCCATTCATCCCTTCAACAAAGACTTAATGAGAACCTGCTATGTACTTACTGTTTTGGGCACTAGAAATAAAGCAAAGAATAGGATGAGAGTTTCAACTTCCATGGGCCTTAATTCTGGTAGTAGAGACAATTAACATAGAAACTTCAGGGTTTTTTTTTTTTTTCAAGTACTTTGGGAAGAACTAAGGTGCACAGGGCAAAAACAGAGTAATAAGGGTTGGCGGTGGGGTCAAGGTGGGGGGTGCAGTGCTCATTCGAAAAAACAGGATGGGCAGGCCGGGCTGTGGATGATACATTTGAGCAGAGACTTGAATGTGGTAGAAAAGTGAAAAATAAGATGCAATGACCATGAGGCAGGGACAAGTTTGGGAGCTTAGAGGACCCACAAGGAAATAAGGTGTGGCAGTCATCATGATAGGCAGAGGTTGGATCAGATCAAGACATGGGATACACTGCATATCACAGTAAGAGATTATTCTAAAAGTAATGAGAGACTATTGGAGGGCTTTGAGTAGGAAGATTGCTGATTTTTAAAGATCATTTTGACTACTTTACAGGCCTGTCTGTATGAGTCTAGAGTAGGAAACCAGGAGACCTGTGTTCAGGCAGGAAATAATGGTGGCTTGGGGTAGTAATGGAGGTGATGAGAAGTGTGGCTTGAGATATATTCTGAAGACAGAAGGAAAGAGAGGTTTATGGCCTGAGTAACCGGGTGAATGGAATGGGGAAAGCTGGATGAACAAGTTTAGAGTATGTGGGTATAGCGGGGAAACAATTCCAGTCGTTGATAAACTTGGTTATGTGTTTGGGGAAAAGGTCAGAATGGAACATCATCTCCAGTAACTCCTCATCTTTCACTGTATACATATACTAGCTGGATGAAATATTCAACTGCTTGACTTGTGGTTGCCACATATGATGTCTTGTGGCTGATGCATTTATTCTTATTATCACCTGTCTGGAAAAACCTTTAAACCCTTCTATCTCTGACTGACTTGCCCTTTAAAACTAAGTTTCATGTCCTCACCTCCAAAAAGCTTTCTGAGAACACCAGGCTTAGTCGAGTCCTCACTTGTGCCTATGTGGTTTGTTTGTTTGTTTTATTTTGTTTATTTATTTTTAGAGTGGGGAAGGGATAAAGGGAGAGAAATATCAATGTGTTGTTGCCTCTCATGTGCTCCCAACTGGGGACCTGGCCCACAACCTAGGCATGTGCCCTAGACTGAAAATCAAACTGGTGGCCTTTTGATTCACAGGCCAGCACTCAGTCCACTGAGCCACACCAATCAGGGCGTGCCTCTGTGGTTCTTACCAGGTCATATGCCCTAGATTCTCTAGGGCAGCATCTGCATAACTCATCTTTGTATCCCAGCACTTAGCCCAGAACTTAGATCATGGTAGGAACTGTATGCCTGTTTTAAGTGAAGGGAAGGAGTCCACTCAGAAGACTGTTGCTTCACCCATGGAGGGAGCTGTTAAGGACTTGACTACTAAATGGAGAGGAGGGTGTGGTTCTAGAAAGTCACATTCTCAAGGAAAACTTTCTAAACTGCTTCTGGAGATCTAGCTGACCGCTTCCCCCAGGCACTTCTCAGGTGGGAGGGGCTGTGCACGAAGACAAAACCCATTGGGGTTCATTCACATCAGTTTTTTGATGCTAAACTTTTTAATAGAAAAGAACAGTAACAATGAGCTGTATCATCATCAGCGGGAGAAATAAGTTACACTGGCCACTTCAGAATTGCCCCAGGACCACTGGAAGTCAACTCCATAGAACGAACTCCGGGGTGGGGGGCACACAGCTGCTGAGTGAAGTTTCCGGAATTGGGGCCCAGCGCTCCAAAGGGCCAGGACCAGCATGTGAAGGTCCTAGGCCAAATCTGTCTTTGCCGACCCCGCCAGCCCTCAGCCCCACCCCAGCCCCGCAGTACTCACCTGTAGGGTACAGTAACGAGTCTGGCGCCCCCGACCAGCTGGCTTTGGAGGCCCACTCAGGCAAGTCCATGGCTTTGCGCCCCCCCCCCCCCCCCGAGTCCAGTGGCTGCAAGCTGCGCTCCCGCTTTCGGAATTTCAGCAGCAGCCTTTAGGTTTTCCTACAACCGGCGAGACTGATTTTCCCTGCTCAGTGGAAAGTCCCCTGGGAGAACAAATGCTGTGTCGATTTTGCAGATGGCGTTCTCTGCCAAACAGGAGCTTGCATCTTCTCCAGATCCGAGTCTGAATTTAATTACTTATTTAACCCGCCAGGAGCTCACCATCCTGCTTCCCCATCCCCCTTTACAAGGTAGCCAAAGCCCCAGTATTCTTGGAGAAATGACTGCTTTTCTGAGGGGTACTGTTTCTTTTAAAAATTGTATTACATCGAGTTTGGCCTGCATGTATGTCATAAACGGATGCAGAATCACCCAACCATAATTCCAATTGCCATTCACAAGCCTTTATTTGGCACCCATGGGGTACACAGAACCATATAAGGTTCTCAGTGCACGTTAAGTGTGTGTGTATATTATATATATATTATATATATATATATATATGCATATGATTACACTTGAAAAGTAAGTTACTCTGGAAAAGGAACTAAAAGTTCTCACCCTGCCAGGTGGCTCAGTTGCTTGGGGCATCTTCCGTACAACAAAAAGTTTACAGGTTCTATCCTTCTTGGGTTGCCATTCAATCTCCGGCACCCACGTGGAGCAATCAATGGTAGGTTCTCTCTCTCCCTTCCTCCCTCTTTCCTCTTTCTAAAATCAGTAATAAAATATTCTCGGGTAAGGAGGAAGGCAGGCAGGGAGGGATCTTGTAGTTTGAGCAGATTTTCAAAAGGAAAAAAAGCAAGTTGGGGACAGCAGCAAAGAAAAACAATATTAAAAAAGATGATTAGGATAGTCTTGAAAAATATATAAATACATAAATGGATTACAGAAGCACAAGTGCAGGGCTGCAAAACAGGAGTAAAGAATGGACTCTTACAGCCAAGTATTTTTGCATTTTAAGCAGGTGAGTGGAAGAGTTACAGGCATACCTCATTTTATTGTGCTTAGCTTTATTTCACTTCACAGGTGGTTGTTTTTCCAAATTAAAAGATGCTCCATCAGCAAAAAGATTACCACTTAATTTACTGTGATATTCATTTCATTACTGTGATATTATCAAACCATAATATTTCAGAATTATGCCTATATCACGGAAAGTTCTAAAAAGACTGAATTAGAAAAATAGTTCAGGTAGGTTATGGTGAAGCAATTGAAAAACACCTTCCACCACTCTCAGTTTATTTTCAGGATTTTAGTGTTCTATTCTTAAGCAGGAGTAGACTACCATGATTTTTGAGAAAAGCCTATAACACAAAAATCAAAGACCAGAGGAAACATACAGAAAAAACAAAGAAAGTGAAACTCAGAGATCAGAGAATATGCAGGGAGAAAATATACATATGTATGTGTGTGTGTGTGTGTGTTTATGGAAACTAAAAATCTGAGATCAGAAAACTAAAACACAGTCACATTAGATGATCAGATTAAGGTAATCTAGAAAGTACAGCTAGAAGATGGAGCAGGAAACTAAAGGAAAAGGAAATCAGAGAACCAATCCTGGACGTTTACCATCTGGATAATAGGAATTCTAGAATGAGAGCAGATGAGCAATCATTAAAGAAATAGTTCCAAAAAATTTCCCTAAACTGAAGGACAAAGTTTAAAAGATCGAAAGATCCCAAGTATCCAATAAAAGGGATGAAAATGGACCCTTACTTGGAACAGAATATTGGGACAAACTAATGGGACAAACTTCAATAGTGATAAAAAGTAGTTTCATATACAAAAAGATCAAAATGGCATCTGACTTCCAATAGTCACCCTGGATGTCAAAGCAAGGTTTTCATACTTCCTGGCAGCAAATCTGAAAGCTTAGCAGATGCCTTTAAAAGTGGCAATGGAGACTACTCAATTATACACTCTGCCAAAATAGGAACCAGGTATAAGGGTACATTTTCAAACATGCAAGGTCTCAAAATATTTACCCATCATTTTTTCTTTTCAAAACATAATGAAGGATGTGCTTCACCAATATGTGGAAGTACACCAAGGAAAAGGGGAATAAGGGGATTTAACTGGAAACATCTGACACAAGAGAGAAAGAGAGAAAAAGGGAATCTCTAGGGCACTGATGGAAGATGATAGCTGTGAACCAATACAGACTGAAGCAGATCGAGACATCAGGATTTCTGCACAAGAATATTTCCCATATTGATCAAGTGTCCTCACTTTATTTTAGTGCACTGCCTGAAATCTCTGCATCTTTACTATGAATAAATGGACTTCTCAACTTTCCTTATCTACCTACAGGCTGTTAGGTTATGTAATTTTTGCTCCTTTTTCCAGTTCTTTAGTTTCCCACTCTCTAAAGCATTTTCAAGTTAAATTATCATCTAGTTCAATATTTTAAAAAAATTAAATTGGGTCTGCCCTGCGTAGTGTGGCTCAGTTGGTTAGGTGTTATTCCACAAAGCAAAGGTCGATGGTTTGATTACCCATGCCTGGGTTGCAGGTTTGGTCCCCATTTGAGAGGCAACTGACTGATGTCTCTCTCTCACATCAATGTTTCTCCCTCTTTTTTTCCCTCCCTTCCCCTTTCTGTAAAAATAAATATATAAAATCTTAAAAAAATTAAATTGGGTCTAAACTTAGAACAAGCTTTGAAAGGAAACCAAACTAAAACAAGAATCATATTCAGAAAAAACAAACAAACATATAATCTCTCAAAAATGAAAACTACTTTTAATTACTCCATTTTGAGCTAGAATTCCCATCCTAGTTCCAAGGGGACAAGTTCCTGGCAGCCAAATACAAGTGTTTGTTAAGAATGAAATTAGTTTTGAGGGGAGCTTTCAAGATGGCGATGGAGTAGGACGGAGCAGATACCAGTTCCTAGTACAAAAGGGAGAGAAACCTGTCGGATTGGAGAAGAAGCCAGCAAGCCAGCAGTTGCCAAGCATATATGAAAATAAGGGACCAGAAACCTCAACGGCCATAGAGGAACCAGACAGTAGGGAGACAGCAGTGGTACAGTAGTCTCGGGGACAGAGCAAACAGAAACAGCAGGGATCTCTATCGGTGCATGGTTGGGGGACCAGCGCCCAGTAGTGAGTGCCCAATGGCGCCTGGGACAGCGTTCAGCACCCGGAAAGCTCCCTCCCTGAGATTTTTCAGCCTGGCAGCCAAGTGGCCCAGGCAAAGAGGTGTGGAAGGGATTTCAGCCTGCGCACAATTTGGGGGACTAGACGACCCACACGTAGTGTATCTGGGCGAGTGCCTGACAGCGCCGGGGCCAACGTTCAGTGCCTGGAAAGCTCCCTCCCTAGGATTTTTTGGCTGGGACCTGCCAAGTGGCCCAACCAGAGGGGAGCAGAAGGTATTTCAGCCTGCGCACAGTTGGGGGTCCAGCACCTGGTGCAGTGCTGCTCCATCCCAAGGATTTTTCAGCTGAGGTTGGCCAGGGGACCCAGACAAACACAGGAGCACAAGGGATACATACCACGCAGTGTGCCATGATGTGCGCGCAGAGTTTCTAGGTCGGCGCCCAGTCCTCATATTGGCTCCCGGCTTCCAGTTCATCCCCCTTGGACTATCTGGAAGCCCCAGGCACTGAGGGGTCCTGGGGGAAGAGCTGAGACCCTCAAACCCACTCCCCCCTTTCTGGCCAAGCAAGGTGGGGTGCCAGGAGAGACTTGTTTGATAGAGTTTGCGGAGAAGGTGCTGAGGACAAAGGGCCCCACCAGAGGACTCTGTGGTTGCCAGCCCAGGAGAACTGAGAGGTACAGTGTGGGGCTCTGAATCCAATAGACGCAACAGCCTGGTCTGCTCCACACCCAGCTTGGCAACACACCCGAGATTGGGAAGAGGGCCTAGAGCTTCACCAAAGAACGGGGGCAGGTCTGTGCTCAATCCCCAGGGAACCAGGCAACTAGGCCAGTGCAGGTGCCCGCAAACACTGCAAACCAGCCCATGGTGGTAGCCCCTGGGAGGGGAGCTCTGTGAGGAAGTCCTAGTTCCTCATTGTAGGGAGCTGGGGAGAGAGGCCAAGTGTCTGGATCCTGAGAGGGGCTGGCAGAAAAAAAAAATCACAACGGACCCTCAGCCAACTGCAACCAGAAAACCCGGTTCGTCTAGTTTGAAACCAAGTGTTTCCTTTTTGTTGTTGTTTTGGGGGGATTTTTTGTTTGTTTGTTTTAAAATTTTACTTTATTTTTATTCTTTTTTTAACTTTTCTTTCTTTTTCCATTCCTTTTCTTGATCTTTTTGCTTTTCTAATGTAATCTGTTATTTCTCTTAAATTTTATTAGTTTGATCTTTCAATACTTTTGTCTTCTTTTCTCAAATTTTGTTTTATTCCTTCTTTTCTTTCTAAACTTATTGCTCTTTCTTCCATTCCCCTACCCTTTTTTTCCTTTCTTCCTTTTATTTCTTTCCTTGTCTTTTCTTTCTTTTACCCACAAGAGTCACAATCAACTTGAAAATACGAAAAGACCAGAGCTGGACCCATAGAAGAGGACTCCCAATAGTAGAGTCAGAGAGACAAATTGCACTTTGCTGTAGGAGAGAAGCCAAAAGTTGCTGCATAATTGAGTAGGTGGAAGCAGAGAACGACAGGATAATCAAAAGAGACTGCACCACTGAAAGTCACAGGCATTCTACCATAGAAGTTCACACCATAAACCCAGGTGTCAAAACAGATTAATCTAAGAAGCTGAGGCTAACAAGAAGAGTCTCACAAACAATGGGAAGACAAAGAAACAATCCCCAAATGAAAGGAAAAGCAGAAATTTCAGAAAGAATGTTAGATGAAATAGAGACAAGTCACCTATCAGATACTGAATTCAAAGCACTGGTAATCAGGAAGTTCGAAAGCTCACAATGAGCTACCAGAAACTACAGGGGAGCTATAATGATCTCACCGCTAACTGTATCAACAGGAAAAAGGAAATGGAAACTATTAGCAAAGGCCAAGAGGAAATGAAGAATACAATTTCTGAATTGAAAAACACAGTAGAAAGCATTAAAAATAGGGTAGATGAGACAGAAGATCGGATTAGTGAGTTGGAGGACAAAGTAGAAAGCATCTCACAGAAGGAACAGGAAAGGGAAAAGAGGCTCAGAAAGAATGAAGAGGGATTAAGAGAAATGCAAGACAATATGAAACATAATAATATCCAAATAATAGGAATACCAGAAGCAGAAGAAGAAGAACAAGGGATAAAAACATATTTGAAAGAGTAATGAGAGAAAATTTCCCTAATTTGATGAGAGAAAAAGTCACACAAATCCAGGAACCAAACAGAGTCCCATTCAAGAGGAACCCAAGGAGGCCCACTTCAAGACACATCATCATTAAAATGGCAAAATTCCAAGACAAAGAGAGAATCTTAAAGCCAGCAAGGGAGAAAAAAGGAATAACGTACAAGGGAGCCCCAATAAGGTTAGCCACTGATTTCTCAGTGGAAACACTCCAAGCAAGAAGAGAATGGCAAGAAATATTCCAAGTAATGAGAACCAGAGGCCTACAACCAAGGCTACTTTACCCAGCAAGGCTCTCAATCAAGATAGAAGGCCCAATAAAGAGCTTCCAAGACAAAAGAGGTCTAAAAGAATATGCTGCCATCAAACCAGTCCTACAAGAAATACTAAAAGGACTGCTTTAAGGGAAGGAAGGAAAAGAGACAGACAGAGAGGAACACAGGTACAAAAAAAGGCAATGAATAAGTACCTATCAATAATAACCTTAAACATAAATGGATTAAATGCTCCAATCAAAAGACACAGAATAGCTGCATGGATAGGAAAGCATAACCCACACATATGCTGCCTACAAGAGACCCACCTCAGGACAAAAGACCACCACAGACTAAAAGTGAAAGGCTGGAAACAAATTTTTCCAAGCAAATGGACAAGAAAAAAAAGCTGGGGTAGCAATTCTCATATCAGACAAAATAGACTTCAAAAAAAGAGCCATAAAGAGAGACCCAGAAGGTCACTTCATAATACTCAAAAGAAGAATCCACCAAGAAGACATTAACATCATAAATATATATGCACCCAACACAGAAGCACCCAAATATATCAAGAAAATCTTAGAGGAATTCAAGAAAGATATTGACAGCAACACAATTATAGTGGGGGATTTTAACACCCCACTATCAAAAATGGACAGATCTTCCAAACAAAATATGAACAAAGACATTGCAGCATTAAACAACACCCTTCATGAAATGCACCTGATATATACAGAGCTCTTCACCCCAAAGAAGCTAAATATATATTCTTTTCAAATGCACATGGAGAATTCTCAAAGATAGACCACATGATAGGGCATAAAACAAGCCTCAACAAATTCAAGAATATTGAAATCACACCAAGCATTTTCTCTGACCACAAGGGACTGAAACTGGAAACCAACCCCAAAGGAAAAAATCCAAAACACCCAAAATCATGAAGACTGAATGGTATGATATTAAACAACAAATGGGTCAAAATGAAATTAGGAAAGAAATCAAAAAGTTTCTGGAAACAAATGAAAACGATCTCACAACAACCCAAAACTTATGGGACATAGCAAAGGCAGTCCTGAGAGGGAAGTTTATAGCAATAAAGGCCTACCTAAAAAAGATAGAAACATTTCAAACAAACAACCTTACTCTACCCCTGCAAGAACTAAAACAGCCCAAAGCAAGTAGAAGGAAGGAAATAACCAAGATCAGAGCAGAACTAAATGACATAGAGACTAAAAGCACAATTCTAAGGATCAATGAATCCAGGAGTTCGTTCTTTGAGAAGATAAACAAAATAGACAAGCCTTTAAGTAGGCTCATTAAGAAAAGAGGAGAGAGGACTCAAATAAACACAATCAGAAATGAAACAGGAGAGATTACAACTGATACCACAGAAATAGAAAGGATTGTAAGAAATTACTATGAAGAACTGTATGTCAAGAAATTTGAGAACCCAGGGGAAATGGACACATTTCTAGAAAAATATAATCTCCCAAAACTCAATGAAAAAGAAGTAGAAAACCTGAATAGACCAATAGCAGCGAATGAAATTGAAGCAGTAATCAAAAAACTCCCGTCACACAAAAGCCCTGGACCAGAGTTTCACAGGAGAATTCTACGAAGCATTTAAGGAAGAGCTAACCCCTATTCTTCACAGACTATTCCAAAAAATCCAGAAGGACAGAAAACTCCCAAACTCCTTTTATGAAGCCAGCATCATTCTAATTTTAAAACCAGATAAAGATACAACAAAGAAAGAAAACTTCAGGCCAATATTGCTGATGAACATAGATGCTAAAATCCTCAATAAATATTGGCAAATCGCATCCAACAATATATCCAAAAGATTATATACACCATGACCAAGTGGGATTCATCCCAGGGATGCAAGGATGCTTCAACATTCGCAAATCAGTAAATGTAATTCATCACATAAACAAAAGCAAAGACAAAAACCACATGATCATATCAATAGATGCGGAAAAAGCTTTTGATAAGGTACAACACCCATTAATGATAAAAACACTCAGCAAAGTGGGAATAGAGGGAGCATTCCTCAATATAATAAAGGCAATAGATGAGAGACCTACAGCCAATATCATACTCAATGGGAAAAAACTAAAAGCTTTTCCACTAATATCAGGAAGAAGACAAGGATGCCCACTTTCACCACTTCCATTCAATATAGTTTTGGAATTTTTGCCCACAGCAATTAGGCAAGAAAAGGAAATAAAAGGCATCCAAATAGGAAAGGTGGAAACAAAACTGTCACTGTTTGCAGATGACATGATAGTGTACATGGAAAATCCTATAGACTCTACCAAAAAACTGCTCAAACTAATTAATGAATTTGGCAAAACAGCAGGATACAAAGTCAACATCCAGAAATCAAAGGCATTTTTGTATACTAACAATGAATCAGCAGAAGCAAAAATCAAGGAAAAAATCCCATTCAATATAGCAAAAAGAAAAATAAAATATCTGGGAATAACCTAACCAAGGAGGTAAAAGACGTGTATGCAGAAAACCACACAGCACTGAAGAAGGAAATCAGGGAAGACACAAACAAATGGAAACATATACCTTGTTCATGGATTGGAAGAATTAACATCATCAAATTGTCCACACTACCTAAAGCAATATACAGATTCAATGAAATACCTATTAAAGTACCAGTGGCATATTTTACGGACATAGAACAAACACTTCAAAAATTTATATGTAACCATAAACCAGCCCAAATAGCAGTAGCACTTTTGAGAAAGAAGAACAAAGTAGGAGGGATCACAATACCTAATATCAAACTGTATTACAAAGTCACTGTAATCAAAACAGCCTGGTACTGGCATAAAAGCAGGCACATAGACCAATGGAAGAGAACAGAGAGCCCAGAAATCAACCCAACTCTGTACAGTCAATTAATATTCAACAAAGGGGGCAGTAACATAAAATGGGGTAAAGATAGCCTGTTCAACAAATGGTGTTGGGAGAACTGGACAGCTACATGCAAAAAAATGAAACTTGAGCACCAACTTACACCATACACCAAAATAAATTCAAGGTGGATAAAAGACTTAAATATAAGTCCTGACGCCATTAAAGTCCCACAGGAGAACATGGGCAAGAAAATCTCAGATATTCTATGCAGCAACATTTTTACTGATATGTCCTCTAGAGCAAGGAATATAAAGGAAAGAATAAACAAATGGGATCTCATCAAAATAAAAAGCTTCTGCATGGCTAAAGAAAACAGTATTAAATTAGCAAGACAACCAACTGTATGGGAAAATATATTTGCCAATGATACCTCAGACAAAGGTTTAATCTCCAAAATATACAAAGAACTTACATGGCTCCACTCTAAGACATCTAACCCAATTAAAAAATGGGAAAAGGACTTGAACAGACACTTCTCCAAGGAGGACATACAGAATATCCATAGACACATGAAGAGATGCTCAGTATCATTAGCTATCAGAGAGATGCAAATTAAAAGCACAATGAGATACCACTTTACACCAGTCAGGATGGCTATCATAAACAAAGCAACACACAACAAATGTTGGAGAGGGTTTGGGGAAAAGGGGTCCTTAGTTCACTGTTGGTGGGATTGCAGACTGGTGCAAGCATTATGGAAAACAGTATGGAATTTTTCTCAGAAAAATAAAAATCGACCTGCCTTTTGACCCAGCAATTCCACTGCCAGGACTATATCCTAAGAATCCTAAAACATCAATTTCAAAGAACCTATGCACCACAATGTTCATAGCACAATTTACAATAGCCAAGAGCTGGAAGCAATCTAGGTGGCCATCAGTAAATGAATGGATCAAAAAATTGTGGTACATATACACTATGGAATTCTATGCAGTAGAGAGAAAGAAGGAGCTACTACCCTTTGCAACAACATGGATGGAACTGGAAAGCATTATGCTGAGTGAAATAGGCCAAGTGTTGAAAGACAAATACCGTATGATCTCACCTTTAACAGGAAGCTAAACAACAAAACCAACAAGCAAGCAGAATAAAAACAAAGACACTGAAATAGAGAACAAGTGGACAGTGACCAGAGGGGAGAGGGAAGGGAATTTAAGGGGGAAAAAGGGGAGGGATTTTGAGGAACAAGTATGAAAGACACAGGGATGAGGACTAGGGGGGGAGGAAATGGGAGGGAAGTGGGGAGCACAGGGTGGGGGGGCTGGGATGGGAGAAATAGACAAAAAAATGTACTTGAAAAACAACTAAATAAAATTTTAAAAAAAAGAATAAAATTAGTTTTTACTCTTGGAGGTTCCCATCCCCCTTTCTAATAGAAAAATGATCAGGGCTAAGTAACCCATAGAAAAATAACTACTTCCCTTTTTCTCTAGAAAAACAATTTGTACATGATACCCAGCAGAATCCAAGTACATATATCAAGCTCTTCAGCTCAGTTTTTAATGAAATTCTTGCCCAACATAATCCCTTTTGGCCCAAATAATCAAGTCTGACTAGTTTCCAGGTTTTCTTTTCTTGCGGCTCTATTCCAGAACAAAAATCTTCCAACTCCTTCAGGTTTCTATTCTCTCTTTTTCTGTCTGTGTTTATACTGAAGGAGTAAAGAAACTCTGTGGGAAAGTAGCTTCACCTCAAAGAGTTTGCCAAAATCATCCCTACAGAAGACCTTCTCACCCTTTCTCACTCAAATGGTTTCACAGCATTGTACTTCATGGAGCTATATTCTTCACTCTGTTGCCTGCCTTATGCCCCATAATGGTAAACTATTTGCCAGGAAGTAAACATAAGTAAATTTGTAGGTAAAGTCGTGAAATGCGGCCATTTGGGTCCATGAACTCAAAGACAATAAAAACAAGAACAACTGAATTCTATGTGACACTAGTTTCTCTTATATAATTTACAAGCAAGTTACAAATTGTATAGTAGTATTTCATTGAAAATATCCACTTCCATCCTACATACATAAAGTCATCTAGTGGTAAGAATAGATACCCTATGCTTATGAAAATGTTCTTATTTTGTTCCTAGCATTTCTAAGTCACATAAATGAACCCCCTGACAAGGAGGTTCATTCCAACTACATTCCACTGACAACTGGTTATTCTTTTGCATCGCTCTAATTTCAGCTTTATAAGCTGATTTCATGAATAGGCATCAGCTACAGATTTATAATATTTTTTTTCTACATTTATTAACTCCACATTGGCAGAGGATTTCTTTATCAGGAACAGTCCCAGCTTCATAACCATAATCCCACGTTAGTTCTGTTCTTGCTTTCACATACCTAGAAAGTAGAAATTTAAAAATAATGATAAATTACCCTGAATTAGCCAAATTGATTATATTAATTTTCATATTAACATTAACTATTCTTAAAAATACAGTTTATCCTGACAACCACCAAGTAAGATTGCTCTTCCATTAAAAAAATAATTATTTGAGTTTCCTTTTCAATCTACTAAAATCCTGAGTCAGAAGAAATCTGTCAATATTCTCAAGGAAGAAGTGTGCTTTGCAAATAATGGAAACCAGTGATGTGATGAGGCCTGCAGTGTGGGAGGTGGGGATAATCCTGATTTCATGAAGTTGTAGCAGTCTGCATCATTTATCCCCTGAACTGAATTGGGTGAGAACTACCATTCTTAGCTCTTTCGGGTATTAAATCTCAGAGAAAATAAAAATCGAAATTTCAGTTCTTTAAAATTTGGTTGAATAGAAATAGTTTGTGATAACTGAATATTCTGGGATACCAGATATTAGAGGCTACAGCACATATATTTTCATACTTTTCCTTTTTGTTGCTCCTATCCTGTCCCTCTGTCTAGTTTCTTTTGTCTTCTATTGTCATTTTTAAAGTCACAATTTCAAAATTAAGGCACAAAAAATTTCAAACCTGTTGGTGAAGAATGCCACCAATGGAAAATTCCTGTCATGTGTTTCTACAAAAACATTCTGTACCAAAAGATTTGGGCAACAACTATGCTGTTAAAAAACAAATAAAACAGAGGTTAGAAATAGCATAAAGTTTGATGCCTTCTTCTTTGAAGAATTACAATACCATTGTTTCCAACATAGCCTTTTTTTTCTTTCTCTTTTTTTTGTTGACTAATATGTAAAATATCACAGCTCACTACAATCCTGTTAATAGTAATTCATTCAGAAAAGTCTTCTGACACTCTTATATCTTGCTGGTAGAAATGAGAAATGGTATAAACCTCTATAAAAGATAATCTATCAAGATTAATATTATAAATGCATTCATCTGTTCACCCAATCCTACTTCTGATAATGTATTCTACAGACACATCTGCACATGTATCTATGTGTAAGATCATTCACTGGGCATTGTTTTTAACAGTAAAAGTATGGAAACAAACTAAAAGACTATCTAAAGAGAATTGGTTAAATAAACTGGTATTATCAACACAATGGAATTCTATGCATCTGTAAATAAAAAAAAATAAGTAGCTCTCTCTGTGTCCAGATATGGAAAGATCTCCAAGGTATATTGTTAATTTAAAAAACATGGTTTGGGACAGTGACTACAATATGCTACCTTTTATGTAAGAACACTTATTTATATTTATTTGTATTTGCATAAAGAAACATTATTTAGAATACACAAGAAAGTAATAAAAATTATTTTACTATAGGTGGAGTGGGGACAGGGTGAATGGGGCATACCTCATTTTTCGGACCATAAGACGCACCCAGGTTTTGGAGAAAAATAGGAAAAAATTTTTTGAAGCAAAAGATGTGGTAAAATAGCCCTGGCTAGTGTGGCTCAATGGATTGAGTCCTGGCCTGCAAACCAAAGAGTTGCTGGTTCAATTCCCAATTAGGGTACAAGCCTGGGTTGTGGGCCAGGTCTCCAGTAGGGGGCGTGCAATAGGCAACCACACATTGCTGTTTCTCTCCCTTTCTCCCTCCCCTCCCCTCTCTAAAAATAAATAAATAAAACCCTTTTTAAAATGTGGTAAAACATTTAATAACATAAATAACATAATATTTCACCAATGTAAATGTAAACAGAACTCAACAGCAGCATTAACAACCATTATTCCTCCCAAATTTGGTGGGGGAAAGGTGCGTCTTATAGTCAAAAAATATGGTAGTACTTCTCAAGGTATTTCTTTTTATAACAAAGGAGTTTAATATGAAGACTATATACAGAGTTTTACACCATAATAAAAACAGGCCCTTTGGAAAAGGGGATGTGTGTAAGTAACTTATTTTTCTGCTGAACATTAACCATTATTTGTTTCAAGGCCTCTACACATGACAATACTATTTCCTCCTATTACCACCATTCTAATATTGTTCTATTGCCCACCAACTGCCATCTCCACACATTCATCCATCACCAGATTCATAAAAGAATCAAATCATGATATTCCTTGAGCATCTGGGCCAGCATTTAATTTCAATGTTAATAACTGCCTGTTCATAAATTTTTTAATTGGGGCCTATTACCTTTACTCATGGTGCTTACTTGGTGGGCTTAGAGCTACCTTGAAACAGAATTCTGTTTAGCTATGTTTATATTTTGCAGGGCTTATTATTTTATTTCAAATTTTAAATCATGTAAATGTATCATCTAGGTAGAAAAATTAAAGAGAGAGAGGAAAGAAGGAAAGGAGGGAGGGAGAGTGGGAGGGAAAGAACCTGTTTTTATTCTCCTACAAAGGGAGGGACCTGGCTGATGTGCTGATTGGGAGAGGTGAAACCAAACCAATTGTGCTGGTGCAGCCACCACTCAACGTAACTGATGGGAAATAAAGCCAGTCTTTTGCTGGGAATCCTTCTTTAATGTATCTCCTGACATGACTGGTAACAGTGTAGAAGTAGTCAAAGTAGAAAACGAGAACAGCAGTTGGGGAACAGATGATGGGAAGAGAGGATCCTATTCTCTGCTAACCAAGTAAGTACTCTTCTGATTAGGAGAAAAAGAAACAAGTCAAATTAGCAGATTCACCTAGGAAGAAAACTTTCTTTGTTTTTAAAGATTTTCTAACTTAAGACTATTTTTTTTCTTCTCATGACAGCTGAATTACATGTAAAATTATCACTGCACATAAATTTTAAACTATTCAAAAGTTACATTTTAAGAGGCACTGAGCTTACTTTAAAGGTATCAAAAGAAATGCTTTTAATAATCATGAGTCATTCAGGCTTCCTTTCTTTCATTCTTATTTTAATGGAAATGTCAAGGCTAATTCCACCCCACAGGGAAGAAGAAGTGCTCAGATACAGATCAAAGAGAATAATTAAGGCCTTATCCAGGGGTGTGATAGAGTGGACTTTTCCAAAGGATGTGCGGAGGAAATCAAAGTCCTTCTCCTCATTCCGTGACATTTCCTCACTCTCTTGGATATGATAAACAAAGACAAAGTGGAGCTCAGAGATCAGGAAGGCATACAGGAGAGCCTGGCTCAGCTCTCAATCAGACAGTTCAGGGCTTCCACATGGTCCAGTTCGCCAAAGACAGGACAGACTATATAAACAATAGGACTAGAGGTTGAAAGGGATTTTTTTCCCTATAGGATTCCTGAGAACATACATTCTTTGATAATCATGTCTGATGGTTGGAAGCAAGATAGGGTAAAAGTCTAATAGGAAGGCCACAAGGTATGCCAAATCCACCTTACACAGGCAATATGACCAATAATATAAATTATACCTCTTATCATGAAGATAACAGGAGTCTTAAATGTCAACTAACCTTAATAATCAGAGGACTCATAAGTATTTCTCTATATAAATGAAAATAAATCTTACTAAATATTTACCAAACATACACACAAACAGAAAATGAATATGGTTTGGGAATAAAAAAAAGGAGTAGAATAGTTAAATGCAATATTCTGATAAATGTACTGGTTTTCTATACTAAGCCACTAAATCATTCAAAACTTACTGAAAGTAAGTAAAACATAAATACCTCTAAATGATTTTTTGAACTATTAGAAGCATCTCTGAATAAGATCTATTGTATTATATAAGACTCAAAAGAGAAATTTATTCTATGAGTCCCACTGAGATGTTTTTGGAAGTAACAAATCTTGAAAATCTTTCAATAAATGTAAATAATTTTCTTACATACCATTTATATCATTTTCTTAAGCAGATGTTTACTATGTGCCAGGTACTATTTAAACACTATATAAAATATAAATAATTTACTTAATCCTATGAGTCAATTATTATCATCTCAATATTAGAGGTCAGAAATAAGGTATGAGGTTAAATATCTTGCCCAAGGTCATACAAGTGGAAAAAATTGACATCTTAATCCTGGTAGTCTGGCATTAGAATTTGTTATTCATATTTTCCTTATAATTTTGGTAAGAAGCACAGGAAAAAAGCCCATATACTCACATTAAGAAAGCGGCCCACATTTCCTTCTTTTGTGGCATCCAGTAAAAACACATTTCCTTTACTGAACTTTAGAGAGTCAGATGAAGTATTCTTGGTTTCACCTGACAATTCTTCACCACAAATGACCTGCTGGTTTTGACATGCTGGAGATTTTTTCTCTTGGGGCTTTAGTATTTGAACCTCAAATTCCTTCATAATATTCTGATTATCCAATGTGGTTGCTTCATTATATCTGCCCCCCAGTGAAGTTTCTTCTCTACATTTAGTTTTATCTATCACATCTGATTCAATCAGGAGTTTGTCTTCAGAATCTTCAACTGGATTTGAGCTTGTGTTCACTAAAAAACATTCTGGAAGGAATTGTCAGGAAACACTTGGCTGAGCAATATTGCTGAAATTAACAATACTAATTAAAGGCTAGTTGCTTTAATTACCACTAATCCTTATAATGTGTTATGGTAGACAGTGCTCCAATTTTATATATGAAAACTTTGAGCCTCTGAGGGTTTAAGGGACTCACCTAATCCACGATAATAAATGGAAGTGGGGTAACAAACCCAGAAATGTTATTACTATATAACAACACCTTTTACTGAATCTATATGTTGCTTCCTGTTACCATATTTAATCTCTACTCTTCACAAACTGACTTACCTCTCTTCAACTTTGGAATCTGCATTTAAGTATATTCTAAATAGCTGTAATAATGGTGTGTAGGGAGTACTCTAGGCCTTTAAGACATCAATGAAAGGCCTAGAAAAACCCTGTTGAAGTCACCCTCTACAATAACTATATTGCTATAGGCTTTGTACACATTAGTCTTGCTGTTTTTTCTAGATGACAATTCAATAATCACACTTCTACAAACAATACCTTACAAGATGAACTGCTTAATCAATTTTAAAAATAAGTTCTTAGAATATTCAAATATGTGAAATGCATATCAAATGAAATGAGCAAAATCATTTATTTTTTAAAGATTTTATTTATTTTTAGAGAGCAGGGAAGGGAGGGAGAAAGAGAGTGAGAGAAACATCAATGTGTGGTTGCCTCTCAAGTGTCTCTTGCTAGGGACCTGGCCTGCAACCTAGGCATGTGCCCTGACTGGGAATCAAACCGCAATCCTTTGGTTTGCAGGCCTGCACTCAATCCACTGAGCTACACCAGACAGGCCCCAAATCATTTATTTTTATAAAGTTTTGTGCCACCTCAGTAGTATAAAGAAATTATACTTCTCTAAAATCACTGTTCTTGATTTAAACATTACTATTACAAGCTGCTGTTCTTACAAGTACTCATACTTTAATCATAGATGACTTGTGTGCACTAAAAGTACATAATGAATTTTTTAGTGCCTTTTATATACACTGCAGTAGTCAATGAGACTGGCAAAAGAACCAAAAGCAATAGTACTCATTACAGTTTACATGCATTGAAATGGTGAAGGAAATCAGAATATATCAGCCCCAAATATGCCTCTTTTACTTAAGAATTATTTAAGTAGCATATGCCAGAAAAGCTTTGTGCCTCCCCCATCTGCTTAAAAGCAGGATATAAGTTTACAAAAGTGTCCCTTCCCCTACCAGGAAGGACCAAAGTTAATCACCAGAGAACTCTAGATACTATCGCCCTGGAGACTGAACCAGAGAAATCTACACAACAAACTTTACTAATTAGCCTATATCTACCATTAGTTCCCATATATTTCCCTTCCCACAATTTGCTCCCCCTAAAGACTAAAAGGTCCTTTTCTTTTGTCTTGTCACACCTCTAAAAATTTATTGTATTTTGGCTAAGATTCTAGATAAACTGGAATTCTAAGCCACCAATCTGAATTATTCATCTTAGTATAGCAGTCCCCCCTTATCTGTAGGAGATACATTCCAAGACCCCTAGTAGATGGCTGGAACTGAGGATTATACTGAACCCCATAAATACTGTTTTTTCCTATACATACATAGCTATGATAAAGTTTAATTTATAAGTTGGGCACAGTAAGAGATTAGCAAGAACTAATAATAAAATCGTACAATTCCAACAATTTACTGCAATAAAAGTTACATAAATGTGTTCTCTCACAAAATATCTTATTGTAATATACTCCCTTTTCTTCTTATGATGATATAATACCTACATAATGAGAGAAGGTAAATGAGGTGGGCACTGTGATGTAATGTTAGGCTACTACATGGGTTACTTGTACATATTCACTCCAATACAACAATTATTCTGATCAGTGAGATGGCTACTAAGTGACTAATGACCAAGTATCATATACAGCATGGATACTGTATGATGGATACAGTATCCATCATATTTTATGACGGATACTGTATCCGTCATACTTTATGACAGATACTGTATCCATCATACTTTATGATGGATACTTTACCCATGGATAAAGGAATGATTCATGTCCTGGGTGACATGGAGTGGGACAGTATAAGATTTCATAATGCTACTCAGGAGGGCACACAATTTAAAACTTGTGAACTGAAATGTGAAACAGTAGATAAGGGGGACTACTGTACTCCTAAGTTTACATGCATAACACATATGGTAATGGTAATACATAGTAATAAACTTCTGTTTGTTTTGTCAGCCTAATTTACAGGGCCTCAGCCCAACAACCTAAGACGGGTAAAGGAAGAGATTCTTTTCTCCCCTACAATGGTCAATTAATTATAATTAATACATGAATGCTTTTTCTGGATAGACCTTTTCAGTCAAGTGAGGCAGGAGACAGCACAGGAAGAACTCTGAGACTGCAATACTGTAACTGGCCAGCATCTAGCATCCTGGTTGCCAGGAAATGCCTTTTACCAATTAGGTAGAATAAATAGTAAACCAAGGCAGGAAGGAGGAAGGAGACAGGTCTCACAGGCTAACTCAGCAGTCCTGAGCCTGGTCTGATAATATACCAGGTGTTCCAACATCACAAGAAACACTATGTTAGCAAAGAAGGGAAGTCCTTGAAATTCTATGTAGAATTTCTACTATCTGGGAAAGAAAGCCTTGAAACTGTGCTTTCATCCCAAGGCCTCGAATGTGGGAGAGGAGGGTCCATGGTGCCCAAAGAAGGAGCCCATGAAACAACTTTGGTTAACTGTCTACCTCTGGTTACTGTTTTATGAGGGAGTCCCCGATGCTTACAGAAAGAGCCCATAAATAACTTTGGAAAGTGCCTCAATTTTAATTACAATGATCCCTCACCTAACTCAGGAGTTACGTTCCAGAGACCCCCACGATAGGTGAAAATCTGAGAAGCAGCAGCATGTTATATTTATTCTATTATTTATATATATTTTAAGGCTTTACAAACCCCTCCCATACTCCCATAAACCTTTCCCACTCTCTTACTAACCTTTCCCACACTCTTATAAACACTTCATGTGCTCTTAAACACTGCCTACACTCTTAAACCTACATAATTTTAACAACATATAAAATTCTATATGGGTACTCACCAGTGAAATATACAGTTGTCCCTCACTATATTGCAAGTTAGCCCACAATACAGTGAAGCCGCAATAAGTGAGCTGTGATATGTTGAGGGTCAACTGTAACTGCCTCCTATCACGCATTTGTTCATCAACAAGATGAACAAATGGAGTCTGGAGCAAAATAAGGATTCAGGATAACAGACCCCCACACATACCTAAGTTTGGGTAGTCACATCCCCAGGAAAGCTGGCACCACATTTACCCGTTAATCAATATGTAACTTTTTTTCTCCTATCTGACCAGCTATGTAAGTCCTCAGAACAAAGGACTCGCTCTATCCCTCATGGGAGCTCCAGGCATTCTTGGAGCTCTTGGCGCTCTTGGCTCCCAAGCCACTGGGCCTTTGGCCATTTAGCCTCAGGCTGCCTGAGAGCTTGCCACCCTGGTCTTCAGCCATTCTTATTCTTACTTTTGCCACCCTGCTCTGCCCTGAAACTTTGCCTTTCACTTCCTACTCTACCCAGTCCCATTCTTTTCCATGGGAATGGGTCACGAATAAACTGATTACATGCTAATAGATTTGGTGATCTGTAATTCTTTGTATGTGTTAGCAAGAAGAACCAGGTCTCTTCCATCAACACAAGGAGCTTCCTCCAATCTCCATCCTCTAAGACCAGGTAGGGAATTGGGAGTGCAGATATAAAGAATCTCAAAGGGAGAAGAACAAATGGTTGATCAGTTCTTCAAAAAGGATCATCTCTCAGTAATGTCTCCCCACTAAGGGATATTGAAATGCAAAAGTACCAAAACACAGGCTTGTCACGTCATAATATTAATTACAGCAAAGCTGGTAACACTCAGGGTAGCAATATTTTCACTTTTTGCTGAGCATCCCCAGCAATAGTTTAGGCTGAAAAATTGCAGGAGAATGCTGTGTTTTCATTTTCAAAGGGGCCCCAAAGAGTGAGGAAATGGCTGCTTTGAAATGCTTTCACAGCCACAGATAACATCATGGATAATGTAGGCTAAGAGTTTGTCCACCCTATTCCTTCCTGCCATATAGATCACTAGTGGAATCTAGAAGAGGGGTCAACAAACTTGTATTAGGGGCTAAACAGCAAATATTTTAGGCTTGTTTTGGGCCATATGGTCTCTGTCATGATTATTTAGTTCTGCTGCTATAGCGTTAAAGTAGAGACAATATGTAAATGAATGAGTGTGGCTGTTTCAATAAAACTTTATTTATAGACACAAATTATAATTTCATGTAATTTTCAAGTGCCATCAAATATTATTCATCTTTTTATCAGTTATTTAGAAAGGTAAAAAAATCATCTTAGCTGATGGGTGGGTCATACACTGGCCCACAAACTCTATGTAGCTTACCAATGTGTGATTTAGACAAGTAGTAGCTTTTGTGATGGATACAGCATGTTTGTTTTGGGGTCTGAGAAAATAAACCACAGATATTGAGCAAGACAGACAAAAAGGCAGAAGAGGTAGGCACAAAGTTAAATAAAACCTACTTTTTATATCGTTAGCTTTAGTGGTCAAATGTATTTGAGTTGATTTAAATTCATCATTACCTTCAGAAGTGATAGATTCTGAGGAAGCAAATCCCTTAAAAGAAAACAAGGAAAATGTTACTTTTTAGGTCAGGAAAAAAAATTTAATTCAGCAGTTCTTTTTCATCAAGTGTCAGTCTTCATGGGCTATAGCCACTGCATTAATTTTGAAAGCCTCAAAGCTGATATCAGAAGGAAACTTAGGAATGAAGGAGCCCTTTTGGCTGTGTTCTGCTTGTAGGCATGTTAGTAAACTATAGGTATAAAGACTTTAAAAACATTCAAGACATTCTTTAAGCATTAAAATTTAAAATAAAATTCAAATACATCTGTATCCCTCAATTCTGATACCAGACTATGAATTTGGCTTCAAGTATAAGGTGTACAAAGATAAAAATACTGTGGCTAGTTTCTACTTCCAAAAAAAAAAAAGGTTAAAGAAGTTGCCATTTTTTTAAAGATTTTATTTTTTTATTTTTAGAAAGAGGACTAGGGAGGAAGAAACACAGATCACTTGTCCCTCACACACCCTGTCTAGGGACCTGGTCTGCTCCAGACTTGTGCTCTGGCCAGGGAAATTGAACAGGCAACCTTCTGTTTTGTTGCTGGTATTCAATCCACTGAGCCACAGCAGCCAGGGTAAAAAGTTTATGCAGTGTAGACACTGCAGTCACTTAAAATGACAATAACTCTTCAAAAGAGTTATCTGCTGGGGGAAAAGGCAGAAAACTGTACTTGAACACCAATTAAAAAATAAATAAAATAAAGTAAAAATAAAAATAAACATAAAACAAAGGAGTTATCTGCTTAGCACAATGCATAGCACTAAACTAAATGCTCAGAAAACACTGACATTATTGTTATTCAAGTACTTAAATAGCCAACATTTATTAAGCACTTCCTGGGTGTCAAGCTCCATATAAAGGATTTCTGATATTTATCTCATTTAATCCTCTTAACTGACTTAGATATTACCCTCATTTATCAGATAAAGAAATGTAGGGAAGGAGGTCACCCAGCTAGTAAGCAGCATAACTGAAAGTCAAATCTATGTCTGTGTGATACTATGACCCAACCTCTTCATAATTATGTGATACTAAGGAGGTTCCTGATCCATGTTAGTAGGCAGAGGGTGAAATTTGTCCAACACCCAGGAAAAAGTTTTTATTTTTCATCAAAGCCCTAATGTGAACTACCATTACATTTACTTCTCTTCTTTTTCCTGCATCTTTCTCTGCTTCTAGGTTATAGTCTCTGACTAGTCATCCTCAGTTCAGATTGAAAAATGTATCTCCAGAGGTTATCATGTAAAATGTTGCTTTCTGGATGACATTTCATTAGGTTGCATCTCCTCTTTTTCATGTACCCCACAACCTAAATTACTCCATCCTCTTTCTTACTATTTTTCTTATTATTATCAACTCAAACACTTTAGCATCTATAAATTCTCAAATGAATAGCTAGCTCTCAGTCTCAGTGGAATACACTATTAGATCATGACCAACATTCTCCTTAAAAGTCTAAATTTTGGAACATGCTAAGCACCATGGAAGATACTAATAAACCATGACCATTAACACTTCAACAGTACACCCATTCCAAAACAGTAAAAAAAAAAAAAATCCTATACATTAATAGGTATCACAAACAATTTGAACTAAGTAATATAGTTAGGTGAGATTAAGTTAGAAAGGTGAGATAATAGTGTTCTCAGAAGGACCCCATCTATATTTTGCAGTTTTTACCATTTTTCTCCCATCAGGTTGAATAATAGCTATCTTGGTCTTCAGAGTTGTAATGGCTGAATGATATCGAATTCTTGAAATATTGTTACATTTCATATCTCTGAAAAGAAAATCAAAGTTATTTTCTTTACTAGACCTTGAAATACAGATAATATAAATGTTATGGAAAGATCCATTAGAAATTAATCTAAATAATAATATCTATGTCTGACCCTTACCAGAAAAAAGAATATGATCATATTTTAAAGTCAATCATATTTTTAAATATATTCAAAAAGGAAAATCTAATCCAGCAAAACTTTCATTTAGAATGGAAGGACAGATAAAGTGCTTCTCAGATAAGATCAAATTCAAGGAGTTCATCATCACCAAGCCCTTATTATGTGAAATGTTAAAGGGACTTATCTAAGAAAAAGAAGTTAAAGAAACATGAACAGTGAAAGGACAACAAACTCACAGTTATTAACAACCACACCTAAAACAAAAGCAAACTAAAAGGACAGCTAGATCAGGAGTGGAAACATAGAAATGAAGATCTCAAGGAGGGTTAGCAACAGGGGAGTGGGAGGAGGAGAAGGGGGGAGAAGGTACAGAAAATAAGTAGCATAGACAGTAGATAGAAAATAGATGGGGGGGCAAGAATAGCATTGGAAGTATAGAATCTAAAGGAATTGAGACACATGGTCATAAACTAAAGGGGGGGGTAATGGTGGGGATGGGGGGTAGGGTGGAGGGGAATGAAGGGGGGAATAGAACAACTGTAACAGCATAATCAATAAAAAATTTTAAAAAAATAAAAAAAAGGAAAATCTATGAAAAGTGTTGGAAATAGAATGAGAGAAAATAAAACTGCAAAGTATGACATCCGTAAGAACCTGATTAAAATCATAAAGTTTTTAAAGGTAAAACTCCTGAAATGGTGGAACACTGAGGAAATAAAGTATGTTGCCTAGATTTTTAAATCTAAGTGTCCTAGATTTTTCAGTGTTAAACTTACAACTGTGAAGCAAGTTTATATATATAAAGTATATAGGAGTGTGAGGAAAGAAAGAAAAAAAGGAAGGAAATAAGGAAGGGAGGGAGGGAGGGAAAAAGGGAGGAAGGAAGGACGGACAACCAACCACTCTTGATCAATATTATAGATTAGTTTTTGATTGGGTTCCTAAGATCTTACTTACATAATAGGCTTTTTTGGATTATTTTTAAACTTAGCTGGACACTCTTCAGTTTTAGCACTTTTATCCAATTCTAATGGGATAACTTCAACCTCACAATCTGCAACTTCCATTTTCCTCCTTTTTGAAAGCACATTTTTCATAGTATTTTCTTCTTTTCTATTTTCACCAATAGCATCAGGTTTCTCAGTGTTAGATCTGCTTAATAATCTTCCTAAGAGAAAGTAAAAGAGCTCAGAAAGACAAAAAAAAATGTAGTAATTGCTAAGCAACAAAATGGTATCTCTATTCTGCTCCATAACTAAAGAACTCAGTGAGGTGTACCTTATTTATAGAATGAAGATAAACACATTAACATCCTACAGAACTACTGCAAGGAATAATAAAAGACCAGTAACAAATTTCATGTCTTCCAGTACATAAAAAAGTAAAGGACATTTTAAAAAAAGCACTTGTCTATTCTGGTATAACATGAAAGAAGAGAGATTTAGTTACAATATAAAACAAAAACATAGATCAGAAAGCATTCCAGAAAATTAGCAAGATGAATTAGCATTGAAGATTTTGTGTCTAGATAAAAACGCTTTATCACTTAAAATCAATACTGGTTTTATAAAGTGGCATTTAAATCAGTGATGCTATCTATGTGTCTATTATTTTCATGTTAAGTCCCAGTGTAACATTAAAATCTGTCTAAAGTTTATGCATTTTTCTCCCCAAGGGACACAAAATTACAGTTAACAAACCAAAGTTAGCAGCTAGATCAAATACCTTAGTTGCATTTTGCTAGATATGCAGTGCAGATAAAGGCAATACTTCCTTGCATATATTTGGCATTTTATAGGCAGCTGATTTTCATCAAAGAGTTATTTTGAAAAATGTAAGAGATGACAATCTAGGCAAGTTGTGTGCCTGTAAGTGGTATGTGGCAGGGATCCAAGTGGGACTATTCTGAATTCTGATAATCCTTGCCCTCAATGAAGTGAACCTGGAAATTCAAATGAGGAGGGTTGCTCTGGTCCCTGCTGCCTAGTTCAAAGACTCAGACCAGCACCTTTAGACTGGCTCTAATAGAGCCATGCTTTCTCAACCCTCATTTCCTAAGAGAATAAGGAACTCTGTCTAACACTCTGAGGTTAAATGGTTAAGACTGCTGGAGGCTGACATGTATGGCCTTGGGGCTGTGGTCCTAAAGAATCAATAACTACAACTGTAACACAATGGTTGCAAGGTTTTGCTCAGAATGTGGGAACTCTTGAGGATCTGAAATGAAGTGTGCTGCCTAAAGTCATTGCCTGAATCATCACATGCATGCATTTATTACAAAATTACCTTATTAAATCCATTTTGAAAAAGATTTTATTTATTTAATGTTACAGAGAGGAGAGGGGAGGGAGAAAGAGAGGAGAAAAACATCGATGTGTGACAGAAACATCAATGGGATGCCTCTTGCATGTATACCAACTGGGGACTGGCTGAAAGACATGTGCCATGACCAGGAACTAAACTGGTGACACTTTGCTTTGGAGGATGTCACCCAACCAACTGAGCTACACTGGTCAGGGTACCTTATTAAATTTTAATAGCTCAAAACATTGAATAAGGTTGTCCTAAATTGATAATTCAGTAATTTAGTTTTCATATTTAAAATGTTTTCTTATCTTACACCAAAGCATTTTTAGCCGTGAAGACAAAAAAGATGCCTCACACAATAACCCAAATTTTATTTCTGAGCCTTTATTTTCTAGAATGTCACTTCCTAAGGCATCTCATTCCTTCAGTATCCAAGTTCCCAGTCACTTTCCTTCCTCTGTATACTCCTCCTATATATTGTTGCTCTTGTCCTTGCTATAAGAACTCAATGGCCTAGACTGGTAAAATGGAAATTCAGAGATGCAGATACAATCATTTGAAAATAAACCCTTGCTTTACCTGAGTAAGTGCAAACAAATGTCCCTCTGTCGATGTCATCTAGGCAGCGTACTCCCCATCCCTTCTTCTCAGTTTTGAACACCTGTAGCCGCACTTGAGGTCCATGCTGAACAACTCGATTTTGACACATTCGCCGATTACACTTACACAACAGGCTGCATTCATAAATGCTGTCAATAAATATACAAGAGAAAATCAGGCAGTGTAAATTAAAACCAAAAGAAGTTAATAATGCTAGTCACTAATAATTGCAGACTAAGTGAGAAGGAAGGATTTTAGAGCTAGACTGCCTGGGGTTCCCATCACAACTCCAGCATTAACTAGCTATGTTATCTTGGATGAGTTATTTAACCTCTGTGCTTCAATTTTCCATTTTTAAAATGAGGATTTTATTGTTAAGTATATTTTATTGATTATGCTATTAAGTTGTCCCAATTATTTTCCCTTTGCCTAATTCCACCCAGTAACCCCCTTCCCCCCAGCAATACCCCCCACCTTAGTTCATGTCCATAGGTCGTGCATGCAAGTTCTTTGGCTTCTCCCTTTCCTATACTATTCTTAACATCCTCCTGCCTATTTTTTCCTATCAATTATGCTTCTTTATCCCTGTACCATTTCCCCCATCTTCCCCTTCCCCCTGCCAGCTGATAACCCTCCAAATAATTCCCATACCTATGATTCTGTTCCCGTTCTAGTTGTTTGCTTAGTTTACTTTTTAGATTCAGTTGTTGATAGTTGTGAATTTGTTGTCATTTTAATGTTCATACTTCTAATATTCTTTTCCTTAAATAAGTCCCCTTAACATTTCATGTAATAATGGCTTGGTGGTGATGGATTCCTTTAGCTTTACCTTGTCTGGGAAGCACTTTATCTGCCCTCCCATTCTAAATGGTAGCTTTGCTGTATAGAGTCATCTTGGTATAGGCCCTTGCTTTCCATCACTGTGAATATTTGTTGCCAGGACTTCTTGTCTGCCAAGTTTCTTTTGAGAAATCAGCTGACAGACTTATGAAAACTCCTTTGTAGGTAATTCTCTGCGTTTCTAGTGTTGTTTATAAGAGTTTCTCTTTATTTTTAACCCTTTTCTTTATGACGTTTCTTGGTGTGGTCCTCTTTGGATCCAACTTGATTAGGACTCTTTATGCTTCCTGGACTTGCATGTCTATTGCCTTTGCCAAGTTAGGTAAGTTTCATCATTTTTTCCAAACAGATTTCCAATTTCTTGCTCTTTCTCTTCTACTTCCAGCATCCATAAAGCGAATGTGGGACCTCTTGAAGTTGTCCCAGAGGCTGCTTATACTATCCTCATTTTTTAAAATTCTTTTTTTCTTCTTGTTCTGATTGGTTGTTTTTTTGCTTCCTTATATTTCAAATCATTGATTTGACTCTTAGCTTCATCCACTCTATAGTTTCCCTGTAAATTGTTCTTTTGTTTAGTGAATTCTTTGATTTTGACTGGATCTTTTTATGATGCTCAGGTCCTAAGTTCCTTGAGCATCGTCATAACCAATGTTTTGAACTCCACACCTGATAGATTGCTTATCTCCACTTCTTTCAGCTCTTTTTCTGGAGTTTTGATTTGTTTTTTCATTTGGGCCATGTTTATCTCCTTGTTTTGGCAGCCTCCCTGTGTTTGTTTCTATGTATTAGGTAGAGCTGCTTTGACTCCATGTCTTGCTAGTGTACCCTAAGTAGTAGGTGTCTTATAGGGTCCAGTGGCACAGCCTCCCCATTTACCCAAGCTGGGTATGAGAGGTGCGCCCTTAGTGTGGGCTTAGCACACATTCTTGTAGTTGAGCCTTAGCTGTTGCTGGCAGATCAATGGCAGGAATTCACCCAGGCAAGGATTTGCTGTGACCAATTAGTTCCAATTCCTGCCCTCTGTGGAGGATCAGCTGTGCAGAAGCAGAGTGATGGCCCTCTGAAGTGATCTGTAGCTGTCCACTGGGTGCACTGGTCCTGGGGTTTCCAAGATGGTGCTGGCCAAGGTCAGTCCTCACCTATGCTTTGCCTGGCAACCCTTCCTGAGCTATAAAGCAACCTAAGAAGGCTGCTAGTTGTGCTGGGCTGGGAGATTCCCAGGCAAAGCCAACCTGTGAAGCTAAACTGGCTGTTGCTAGTGCCCTGCCTAGAGCTCACTAAGGCCAGCTATTGCTTGTTTGATAGGATTTAGGAAGTTGTGAAGAAGCCATTCATGTGTAAAAGCAGTATGGATGGGATGGGGAGGAGTCTCTGGGGATCTCCAAGATGAGTCAAACAGTGTTAGCCAGGTTGATGGAGTCAAATATGGCTCCACCCTGCCAGCACCATGGCTCTGTGGAGGAAGGGCTCAGAAAAGGGACAATGTCCTCTGCTGGCCCTGATGCCAGGTACTTCAGCCTCTCCCAGTATGCCACTGGGGCCCTTCAAGCTGCCACCCCTGTGCTGGAGCTCAGAGGGAGAGTCTGAGTAGGTGAATCTGTGTGTGAGTTTTTTAAGAGGAACTGGTTATGGTTCCAGCAGTTACTTCCACTGACTCAATCCATGCTGGTTTTTGCAGCCATAAGTTATGGGGACTTATCTCCCTTGCACTGGAACCCTGTACTGGCAGGCCTGGTATGGAGGTGGGCCTGCTCACTCCTGAGATATCCTTCCCAAATTTTTATCCATCACACATGGGTGAGAGACCAGCGCATTCCGCATCTGAGCCCCTCCTACCAGTTTGGATGTGTGGTTTCTTTAATTCCGAAGTTGTCATACTTCTGATCAACTCAATTTCTGACAGTTCTGAGTGATGGTTGTTCTGTGTTTTAGTTGTAATTTTAATGTGGTTGTACAAAGAGGTGAGCCATGTCTGCCTACATCACAATCTTGACCAGAAGCTCTGGATTTTATATTTATATATAAAGTATCATAGGATTGTTTCGTGAAATTTAAATGAGTCAGCATTTACAAGGTGCTTAGGACAATACCTGGCACATAGTAAATATTAGCTCTTTAAAAATCCAGAATGTCTAAGAAGAAAATGTCTGGGAAAGGAATGTCAAGAAGGAAAAATGTTCTGTTTATTTTTTATTTTTTTATCTATCTATATATTTTAAAGATTTTATTTATTTCTAGACAGAGGGGAAGGGACAGAAAAAGAGAGGGAAAGAAACATCAATGCGTGGTTGCCTCTCACATACTCCCTAAGGAACCTAGCTTGCAACCCAGGCATGTGCCCTGACTGGGAATCAAACCAGAGACCCTTTGGTTTGTAGGCCAGCACTCAATCCAACTGAGCCACATAAGCCAGGGTTGTTTGTTTATTTTTTAATAACAACCTTGAAAGTCTGAAAATTCCCAGTTCTTAGAAGAGCTTAGCACAGGATATTTCTTAAGGGGGAACAGCTTCCCAAAGAAGGCTAAGTCTAGAGGGTAAAAGCCAGACCAAAAGCACATGAGTGTTTGGTTCATGTACATTCTGCATGATACATATGTGGTCTCTCACTCCATTTCCAAAACCAATATACAGGTTTGTTATTTTTTTAATTCCTTAATTTAGGTTTTTGATATAAAAAATTAAGATTTAATATCTGTAAGACTACAGGTACAATAATAAAGAACCAACCTTCGAAGATACAAACACCCTGTAACAATCCTCAAGGTATCTTACCCAGTTGGTATGTGTCTCTGTAGTCTTTTATATTTATATCCAATGGTTATTTTATCTCTTGACAAGGGGCAAATTTCAGCATTCCTGGCTGTCATTTGAAGACAAGCACATTTTGTTCTACAAAGAAAGGCAATGAAGGGAGAAGTGAGAATAAAAAAAGCATCAACTAAAGAGACCTGATTAAAGTGTAAAAGATATAGTAAAAGAATTAATTGTATTCAGGATTGCCTCATGAATGTTGAACTTCTTCCCTAGATAGACCTCCTTGAAAGAGATTATTTACCAAAATTCTATAAATACTTATAAACTGCCCTCTACCTTTATTTGTTCATGAAATAAATACTTAACCATATGAGTTTTCTTTAACTTTTCAAAATGAACTCCTTTAATTTCCTTTTCAGCAGAAGCCTGTTTGTTCTCCTAGGTCCACTCTCCTCCTACAATGGACAAACTGATATGTATCAAACTTGAAAAGGTGTACCATAGGTTTGTAGATGTCTTAAATTATCTTTCTTTCCAATGACACAAAAGCAGACTGGGTAAGTTGACACTGGATATCTGGTTACTAAATTTATTTTTTTATAATGTTCTTCAACAAAAAACATACAACCATAATTTTCCCCTCTTTTTAAATGATTAACTTGAGAGAAACTTATACCTTAAGAGGGAGTAAGGAACCTGGGTATCTCATCTGTACATTGGATACGTAACTACTGATGAGCTGGTTAAAATCTCTGGATCTATCTCCTTTGTTCAACAAGTTACTTTGAGGTCTTTTTCTTGATGATTCGCTTCTGTATTTTTCTGTATATACATAATACATGCATAAGAGTGGTGCCTACTGTTTACAACAGAAAAAACAATAAAAATTTCAATCTGGAATCTATTACAGTGCAGGAAATGTAAAGTTGATTTTTTAAAAAGATTTTATTTATTTATCTTTAGAGGGGAAGGGAAGGAGAGAGGGAGAGAAATATCAATGTGTGGTTGCCTCTCATACGTCCCCTGCTGGGAACTGGCCTGCAACCCAGGCATGTGCCCTGCCTGGGAATCAAACCGTGATTGTTTGGTTTGCAGGCCTGTGCTCAACCCACTGAGCTACACCAGCCAGGGCTGTAAAGTTGATTTTTGATATGACTTTGCTTACAAGGTTTAAAAGTACAGAAAAATAAAAATAATAATATAATAAGCACTCATATTCCTACTGCATAGAATTAACTGTTATCATTTTACCTAGTCCTTCTTTTTTCTGTATTATTTAAAATATATCCAAGGTCTGTCTGGAAAAAGTCCAGCCATTGTTAATATAATGAGAACTGTTCATGCGACATTACTATGACTTGGCATCTAAAGAGAATGGACTGGAATGCACGTGCATGAACAATGATGACTTCATTGTACTGTCGGTGTAGGCATTAGAAGCCATTGAGTGCAAATGTGTACTATGTGGCTGTTGCATTCAAAATGACTGAGCAAGTAGAGGAACAAATCTGCATTTGCATTAAGCTTGAACATTCCCCTCAGAAACTATTTGGATGACTCAGAAAACTTTCAGGTATGATGCAATGAGTGCAGCGCAACTAAAAGTGTGGCACAAAGGTTTCAAAGATGGTTGAGAATCTGTTGAAAGTGATCCATGTTCTGTAAGGCCTGCAACAAGCAGAACACCTTGAGAATGTTGAATGTTTATAGGCTGCAATCAACAAAGATTGGCAACTGACAGTATGAAAACTAGAAGCTGATCTGGGGATTCTAAAAACTACTGTGCCTGAGATTTTGATGAAGGATCTTGTATGAATTGTGTTGTGGCAAAATTCATTCCACAACTTCTGCTACCAGAGCAAAAGAACATCATACTGCAATTGCTAATCACTTCATTCAAACTACTACCAATGAACCAGATTCCTTAAGGTCACAATCAGAGGTGAATTCTGGGTCTATGACTATGATCTAGAAACGAAGGCCCAGTAGTCCCAACAGGAGTTACCTGGTTCTCCATGCCCAAAGATGGCACAGCAAAGTCCCAGAAAGATCAAAACCACGTTAACTGTGTTTTTTGATTGGGTGGGTGTTGTCCATCATGAGTATGCCCCACCAGGCCAAACAATTAATAGGGAATACTACCTCAATGTGCAATACAATGAAAACAGATGCAGCTATGGGCAATTGGTGATTGGCAGCTTCATCATGACAATGTGCCTGCTCATGCATCATGTCTTGTGAAGAGTTTTTTGGTGAAACACCAAATCACCCACATGACTCAGCCACCCTATAGCCCCGATTTGGCACCCTGCGAATTCTGGCTTTTCCCAAAACTAAAATGACCTTTGAAAGGGGAGAGACCACCAGTGAAATTCAGGAAAATATGACAGGGTAGCTGATGGTGACTAGGACAACTGAGAGGTCTTGAGGTCCCTGCTTAGAAGGGGATTAAAGCATCACTGTCCCTTGTACAATGTTTTTTGTATCTTGTATATTCTTCAATAAATGTATTTTTAATATTATAAGAATATTTTTCAGACAGTCCTCGTAAATTGTTTATATAATAATTTTTTAAAAATTTACTCTAGTTATTGCTTTAAAACTTGCTTTTTCTTTCAGTGTTGTTCTTGAGACCCAATCCATGTTATATTCAAATATAGTTAATTCCTTTAAAAAACTTTTCCACAGCATTTAGATATACAATTATGTTGCTTAATTAAGTTGCTTCAAGTTTTCAATATAACAAATGCTGAAATGAACACCCTATTCTTATGCAGATGTGTAAACATCTCTAGAGTGTAGCTTTCAAATATTTTTTACTATGACCCACAGTAGAAAATACGTATTTTTCAGGATATATACAAGCATACATATTTATACGTGTACAAACTGAAACAATAGTGGCATGCAACTTTATTTTTATCATTTGCGATGCACTTGGGTCCTTTTTTTATTATTTAATTTTTTAAATGCTACTTATAACCCCTTAAGTGATTTTACATCAACTAAACCTGTGGCTGGGAATGTAATGTTCTAAATATACTTAAAGTACTATTGCTGGAAAGTAGGTATGCACCTTTTCTATTGCTGTGTAACTGAACACCCCACTCTCCCTGTTAAACAACTGATGGGCTTGGTATAAAATTCTAGTTTTAATTTGTTTTCCTTCAAGATTTTAAGCTAATGTATCTCTTTTTTTGTTGTATCCTTTCTGATGAAAAGTGTGCTGTCCATCTCTTTTTCCTCTTTTTTGAGTGTTTAAAATTTACTCTTTACCCTACATACTTTTAAAGTTGCACCAATACATTTAGATTTATCTTATTTTCCCTTTTTAGTACTTAGCAGGCTCTTTCACTCAGAGGATTCCCATCTTTCTTCAACTCTGTAAAATTCTCAGCTATTATTTTTTTCCAACCTCTTCCAAGGACACTTTTTCATGGCTTTTATAGAGAGAACAAGGGGGTATCAGGAGGTAGAGACAGACAGAGGGAGAGAGGGAGAGATAGAAATATAGATGTGAGAAAGAAACATCAACTAGTTGCCTCCTGTATGTGCCCTGACCAGGAATCAAACCTATAATCTTTTGGTGTATGGGACGACACTCCAACCAGCTAAGCCACGTAGGCCAGGGCTCAGCTATTATCTTTGAATGGTGCTCTTTTTTTTTTTTTAGCATGTGTATGCTACAACTACTTTTCCATATTTTTTAACCTGTAAGTTATTTTACCCATATCTTTATCTATTTGTATTCTGAGAGATCTTAGATTTTGCCATCTGTCAGGAGCTGACCAACAGCCGTCCCCTGACACAGTTGGGATGGACGAGATGCATCTGCACAGCAGAGGCAACTGTGGCTGGATTTCCTGTCTATCTCTCCCATGCATGTTTGTTGTTGAGATTAATAGGTGGTGGGATTTTTAGACACCTGCATTTCAGGTCCAATGATCTGCATAATTCCAATGAAGTTGTACAAAATAATTTCTTTGCCAGAGAACAAAGTTCCCCCCTAATGAAGTAGCCCCTGAATATCTAAAAGTTGATGGAGTAACAGCCCCTCCTCTACCTTTGACAGGAATATATATTAATTAGAATTTGACAGGCAAAGAAGCAGGAGAAGCTGGTTAGCTACTACAAACTAAACACACAGAAACAATTACCAAGAAGTTACAGTCCATATTACATAAAGAAACATTTTAGACAAAAAGATAGATAGCTAAGTTACACATCACAGAGGCCTTATAATAAATTTCCTAACCTTTGCTCGGTCTAGCATACCTTTTGCCCCATGTCAAATTCTAAGACCTTTAGTAAACAATAAGACATTCAAACTCTGTACATAGAGCTATTTCAAATTGTCTGATTAATGGTTCTCCTGGTCAAAACGACTTTTGTTTAACATAATCGAAACTATGGAAAGTCTTGTACTTTTCCTGGTTACCTCTGTATTGGTTTTTTTCTGCTTAACTGATCACGCAATACACCTGGTTTCTTTAATGTTATACAACAATCTCTATAAAAATAAAGCCTAAATCAAATTCTATGAGTTCAGTCAGACCCACAGAGGCTGGCTGTTCTCCGGCATCCAATTGGGTATCTGACTCATCATTTGTTGCCTGCGCTGTCCATCCTTTGGGGACCCTGAACCCTGCCGAGGCTGGACCCTAGCAGCCATCCAATGCATTAATTCTTTCTCTAACTATGCCAATGCTAACATTTAGTGCATCTATTTCATTTATTTCAATGACCATATGTTTTATTTCCTATATTTCCAAATGGTTCTTTTTCGTATATACATATGTGTATATATATACACACGCACATACATACATATATACCCATTTATAAAAATAATTTCCTTTTATTGTTTTATGGATGCTAATATTTTAGCTCTTTGGACATTTTAAATATACCTATTGTAAAGTACCTTTCAATCAGATTCTACATTTATGTCTGATTCTTCAGGTGTGAATTCTCCCATTTGGGGGGATTCAAGGTGCTTTTGGGGTCTTAACTGTTGCCTTTGTGTGCTGTGACAGTCTGACATCATACTTCTGTGGGGTTTACACCTGTGTGTTCTAAAATTATATACAAATTATTTTTTTTAAGTCTCTTGAACTGACCAGAGTAAACACTGTTCAACAGTCATTTTTTTCAGTTTATGGATTGATGCCCAACCAACTGAGCCACACTGGCCTGGTCCAGTAATTTTTTTTTCCACTACTGAAAGAGATTGAGGTTGGCCAGATACAGGTGGGTTATACTTAGAGGCAATGCTTAAAAAAAACCCCAAAACTTGCTTTTAAAAAGAATTAAACTTGGCCAGCAACAGATTTCCTCTATGACAGGGTAAAGGAATTGAACCAAAAGGACCTAACAACAGATTTATATATCTCATCTCACACTCTAACTAACAGGGTGGTGGAAACTACTACCCTTATTTTTATCTCTCTCATTCTTTTGCCTACTACTGGAAGCTAAATTTACATAAAATTAAATGTACATATAATGCAACTCCATTCTATATATGCATACCTACGAACACATGTACACTACATACCCTTAAAATGATTTGAAAGTCCTAATATATAGAACATGTTTTCATTTTTTATGGAATGTCAATGTTAGGATCAAGAGATTACTAATTATAAGCACTGTTAACTTTCTACAAATGGCAAGGAAATGATATGTAGAAGTAAACCACAACATATAACACAGTAACTAAGAGCATGGGTTCAAATTGTTTGCCCTATGATCTTACAATTAGTTTGTTAGATCTCAGTTTCCTCTTGTATAACATGGAAATAATACTACTACCTCATAAAGTTTTGTGAGAATTAAATAAGAAAATGTATATAAAGCAATTGTCACAGTGTCTGGCACTGTTATATGGTATTAACTATAATTGCTGCTGTTATGGTTATGATACTAGCTTAAAGAAATACTCATCGTCCTGTACACCAAAAGGTTGAGGGCTCAATCCCCAGTCAGGGCAACCAATTGATGTTTGTCACATCTTTCTTTCTCACTCTAATTAATTAGCATATTTTATTTTAAAAAAGAAATATCCTTAGAGGAAATAATTTTCAAATTACTGTAATAATTGGTGAAAAGTTTTCTTTCCCACTGCTAGTGAGAGTGTATCTTTCCATTTTAGATTCTTAGTGAACAGTTTTAGATAAACAGATAGACAAACTGAGAAATAGCAGGACTTAACAAGTACTCCTACATTCAGAAGATTTTTTTGAAATGCCATTATATTCTACTCACATGTCTATGCATCCCTCAGAGCAGTCACATGAATCAGTAAATATGTTGGGAAAGCTGCTTAGATAATATGCCCGTGGCCACATAGTCTTTCTGTACTTAAAGTATGGAAGCTTTCTATTGTCAACTTCATTACAGAAAGAAATGGGCACCAATTCCATTCCATTGCTAATATCCAGATCAGAAACAATTTCTTCTTGCTTTGGGTAATTCCGAGTCAGCTGAACATAGGTATTGAAAGAAAAGTTATCTGTAAATAAAAAGTTACACTCTGTCTCAAGCAGGTAACGGAAAACTTCCTCCATGTTTCGTAGACTCCTTCCACAAGGGGTTTTATAACTCACGTGGAGTGCTGAAGAATGAGTGTTTGTCTTTGCATGTCGTCTTTGGAAGTGACATGTAATTGGTAGCTGCAGAGGGTTTTCTCCTGTGAAGGTTAGTGGCATTTTCATCAGACAGGCACCAGAGCAGTCATGACTTTGGTAAGATAAATTCAAAGAGGATTCTTTTTCTCCAAAGTCCACAGCTTTATTTCCCAGTGAAGGAGATTCCTTATTTTTTGTAGTGCTGTTTAAAATTAATTACTTATTAGTATCTCAAATGTATAGTACAACTCCCCATTTTAAATATACACTGCACACTAAGGTGGTAATTAGTGCTAATACTTTCTTAGACAATACAAAAATAAGCTAGACTCTGGAATAAACACCATACTATGTCCCACAGCCATTTAAAGGTATGCCTTGCAGGTCTTGCCTCAAGGGTCTTTTCCCCTCTCCAGAAATCAAATACATGGTGTTTTTTTCCAGCACATCTCCAACTCGGAGTCCAATAATTCAGTTCAGTTCTGACACTATTAACCTGGAGTCAGTATCAGATCCCACAAGATAAAGGGCTCAGTCCCACAAGACTGTCCCCATTTCAGATATAAGATACAAGTCCTGCGTACCCATACTTCTGACTGACCCTGGGGTCCATACAACCCCCTCCCTCAAATTTGATAATTTGTAGAACAACTCAGAGAACTCAGAAAAGCAGTTTAATTACTATTACCAATTTATAATAAAAGATAGAACTCAGGAACAGTCAAATGGAAGTGATTCATAGGGCAAGATAAGTAGAAAGGGTTATGGCGTGCCCTCCCCACGTGTGTCACCCTCCCAGGATCTCTAAGTGTTCAACCAGGAAGATTTCAAAACCCCGTTGTTTAGAGGTTTTTATGGAGGTTTCCTTACATAAGTATGATTGATTATATCATGGGCTGCTGGTGATTATCTTAATCTCTAACCCTTCTCTCCTCCCTAGAGGCTGGAATGTAGGGCTGAAAGTTTTAAGTTTCTAATCAACATTTATTTAGTCTTTCTGGTAACCAGGTACCATCCTGAAACTATCTAGGAGCCCCTAACCAAGAGTCATTTCATTAGTACACCAAAGATAATCTTCTCATTCAGGAGGTTCCAAAGATTTCAAAGCTATGTGCCAGGCACTAAGACAAAGACCAAGTATCTTTCTCCCATCCAAGTACTAACCAGGCCCGACCCTGCTTAGCTTCAAAGACCAAGTATCTTTCTTATATCACAACCTAATTTCAGAATATTCCAGAGAGCTGTGATTATAGCTGTAACATTTTGCTATGGCACCTAGCAAATTGAGAGTTATTTAGAGCATACACTCAATCAATAGGTGAGGAAAATTATATCTTCAGGCATGCTTGATTTAAGCTTTCTGCCTGCATAAAACAGTAAAGGCTAGCCAAAAACTAATTCACTAATCAAGAATCCTTTACACGGTGTTTGCCTTCAACCACAGTTACCAATTGAAATTGTTCTGTAATATGTAATTCACCTGACATCATAATGATATATCTGAAAGGGGTAAACTGATAGGAGAAAATGGGGCACTTAGTCATTTTAAGAAAAAATAATTTGTGAAAATATTCCATATGTATTGGGAACTCAGGTGGCTATTGAGCACTTTTAAATGGGGCTAGTGCAACAAAAGAACTGAACTTTAAATTTTATTTAATTTTAATTAATTCAAATTTAAATAGCCATGTGCAGCTATGTTGAATGCATAGACATGAGGTGTATCTCCCTTTCTTCTAGCTATATTAGTAATCCTCTGAATAAATTTCACAATTTATTCTCTATTGTTTCCAATCTTTTGCTATTATAAATCACCATGTGATAAATAACCTTGTACATAACAATTTCATACATGTAAAGATATCATAACAGAATATATTCCCAGAAATGGAAATACTATCAGGGTATCAGGGTAAAGGTATCAGGGTAAATGGATTAGTGATTTTGCTAAGATACCCAAATTTTTCTCCTTAGAGTTAGTCTCTCCAGCAATTTATGAAAGTACCTGCTTCCAAAGCCTCATCAATCAATGGCTCTTGATGCTTTTGAATTTCTGACAACCTAATAGCCTAAAGGATAGAAGTTTATAAGTCTTTTAATGTTAGATACATTTGTTTCCAATTTTTCTGCTACTACTTAAATTTTTTTTCTATTGATTGATTTGAGAGAGAGAAGAAATGAGAAAGAGAGAAACACAGAGAAACATCAACTGGTTGCTCCACCCATCCATGTACTCACTGGTTAATTCTTCTATTCACTTGAGTAGGGATTGAATCTGCAACCTTGGAGCATCAGGACGACACTCCAACCAACTGAACTACTGGTCCAGGGCTCTGTTACTACTTTAATGAATATCCTCATACATAAACCCCTGACCAAATTTCTGATTATTACCTTATTGTACATTCCTTTAAGAGGAATCACTAGGTCAACAGGAACATTCATTTAAAAATAACTTTATGACTTCCAGCCAAAATAGAGGCCTAGGTGGAAACACTGTGCCTCCTCACACAACCAAGTTTAAAGACAACAAAGTTTTGGTAAAAACAAACAAACAAACAAATAAACAAACAAAACAACGCAACCAAAACACAGAAAATTGAACTATACAGAAGTCCGACAACCATGAACCATTCAGCCAGACAGGTAAGAGGGGCAGAGCCAGCGGCTGGTGGACCAGGGTTGCAGAGGAAAACTCGGCCAGACTGACCCTGGTATGTAGGTAGTGGTTGGCAGATCCCAGGCGTGGGGTTGCAATGGACAGACCCAGTGAGGGCACAAAGTGGCTGGATGACCACGGTCAAACATTCGTGAGCAGATAAACCAGGTGAAGGAGCAAGCAGTGAGTCAGACCACGCAGACCCCAGCAGTATGGATGCAACAGAGGGGACTGCCACTGCCCCTCTTTGACCCCACCCCCACATACAGTGTCACAACACTGCAATGGAGTTGCCCCACCCTGGTGAACACCTAGGGCTCTGCCCCTCATACATAACAGGCATGAACAGACCAAATCATTAAGGCTCAAGAAGAACTCAAAGCCCCAGAGCCAATACTTCTAAGTGACCAAGAGATAGCCAACCTATCAGATGCACAGTTCAAAACACTGGTGATCAGGATGCTCACAGAACTGGTTGATTTTAGCCACAAATTAGAGGAACATATGAAGGCTAGTTGAAATGAAGGGAAATGCACAGGAAACCAATAGTGATGGAAAGGAAACTGAGACTCAAATCAAGGGAGTGGACCAGAAGGAAGAAAAAAATGACCAAACAGAAAAGGATGAAGAAAAAAGAATCCAAAAAAATGAGGAGAAGCTTAGGAACCTCCAGGACATCTTTAAACATTCCAACATCCGAATTATAGGGGTACCAGAAGGGGAAGAGGAACAGCAACAAGTGGAACACTTATTTGAACAAATAATAAAGGAGAATTTCCCCAATCTGGCAAAGGAAATAGACTTCCAGGAAATCCAGGAAGTTCAGAGAGTCCCAAGGAAGTTGGACCCAAGAAGAAACACACCAAGGCACATCATCATTACATTAGCCAAGGTTAAAATGAAGGACAGAATCCTAGAAGCAGCAAGAGCTAAGGGGACAGTCACCTACAAAGGAGTTCCCATCAGACTGTCAGTGGATTTCTCAAAAGAGACCTTACAGGCAAGAGGGGGCTGGAAACAAGTATTCCAAGTCATGAAATCCAAAGACCTCCATCCAAGATTGCTCTATCCAGCAAAGCTTTCATTTAGAATGGAAGGGCAAATAAAGTGCTTCTCAGGTAAGGTCAAATTCAAGGAGTTTATCATCATCAAGCCCTTATTATATAAAATGTTAAAGGGACTTATCTAAGAAAAAGAAGATAAAAAAGATAAATAGTGAAAGGACAGCAAACTCACAGTTATTAACAACCACACCTAAAACAAAAGCAAACTAAGAGGACAGCTAGATCAGGAGGGGACCCACTGAAATGGAGATCATATGGAGGGTTAGCAACAGGGGAGTGGGAAGAGGAGAAGGGGGGAGAGGGTACAGAGAAGAAGCATAGACTGTAGATAGAAAATAGACAGGGGGAGGGCAAGAATAGTATGGGAAATACAAAATCTAAAGAACTTGTGACACATGGACATAAATTAAAGGGAATGGTGGGGGAGGGGTGTGCAGGGTAGAGGGGAATGAAGGGGGGAATAGGACAACTGTAATGGCATAATCAATAAAATATATTTAAAAATAAAAAATAAAAGTGAAAAAATATGTAGCTGCAAGGACAATCAAATTAATAACTTACTTTCTAAAGACATTTTTCAGATTTTTAAAATTCTGTTCTTTACTCTAGCATAAAACATTTTCATAAACTTCCCTTTAACTAGTACCTAAAAGTTTTAGCACAGGCATTACCTACTAAATATAAAGACTAAATGTCAAGGGTGGCAGATTACTTCCTATACAATTCTACTGAGGAATTCTGTTGCAGAATCTTTACTGAAATTACTAGTAAAAGAAGAAAAGGTCATAAAAATGTAGCCATTCTTATACACTTTCTGATACTAATTTAGAGATTTTAGGCATTTTCAGAACTGAACCAATACTGAAAAAAATACTTTTAAAAATACTCAACTTTAAAAGAAATAATCCAAGAAAAAGATTTTTATAGTAAAGAAAGAACAATTTGGTAGATTTCAGTATAATAATAATATACAAAGATATCTTAAGCTAAATTTTATTGAAAGACTTGATTACCTAAAGATATTAACAAAATAAATAACCTATTAAGGGACTAATGAATCTTTATCCCATACAAAATACTAAAATTTACAACTTTCAATGCTTTTGATGGAATTTTCTTTCATATATTCTATCTACTCTTCCGTCAAATGATTACAAATAGTAAATCTCTATCTGGGAGCGAAAGCATTAAGAAAATAAATAAATTTAACTGATATACATACAGAACTGTACAGTCTTCTGGAAAGGATTCTTCATATGATGTAGATGGCCATGAATGTGATTTGTTTTTCTGTTCATTCTCAGTCACAGACTTATGAGCTACATGAAAGAAAAATACACACATCAAGAACAAGTACACCAATTAAAAATCATTCAGTCTAATATCTAAATAATACCTTAATTAACTAGAGATATATGAAGTCCTTAAATCTGAAAACATATTAAGATAAACAAGATTGCCCCAAAAAGTTAGGTGTCAATATTTTTTTAAAAAAGAAAGAAAATAAGACAAGATGAAGCAACACTTAAGAAAGAAGAGATTTCTAATGCAGAAACTCCAGTTTGGCCTAAACTGTATCTGATTTTTAATCAACCTTTAAGGTCCCCATTAAATGACCCAACTTCTGCTGGCATTTTACAGAAAAATAACATAACTCTTAAAGGCTCTATAAAAAGGTCACAAATAGGAAACTTTTATATATCCTTTGTTTTCTCATTGTTTTACTATTACCTATTTTATGGGGGGGTAACGGGGTAGGAAATCTGGGTATCTATTTTTGTCTTTCCATTTGTATTTTTACATTTCTCTTAGTCTCTCCTCTATGTCCCTGAACTTAATTTCATTTTTTGTCTATTTTTCTTAATCTACTATTTTAACATGACTATAATATAGAAATAAGCTATGTATTTAATGCAAAAAATTACAGCTTTCCAGTTCTTATTGTGAAAAATGGTATGTGGAATACTTGTATTTTTGGTTTAAAGAACTGAAAAAACATATGCTGTTTCCTACACAATGGTGGACCTTAGGAAAAAAAGATCTCTCATCCTGCCTCGGATTATTCACTTGTCTTGGTCCTTTAGTGCTGAGCAGTCTTATTAATAAAAAGAAAAAAAAGATTAAATAAATAAAAGTTTAAGTTATAACCCAAGGACACTCCTTGATTCATGGAAAAACAAATATCCTTCTTTACTTACCTAGGTAAAGAAAGAAGGTTTAAAATCTGATAATTGAAGAAAGCTATATAAATTGATTATTAAAAACAAAAAACAACCAGAACTGCCAGAAAATCAAACTGTATGGAAGTCTAACAACCAAGGAGTTAAAGAAACATTCATCCAGACTGGTAAGAATGACTGAGATGGGTAGCCAGGACGGAGAAGAAATGAGGCAAGGGGGCAGCTGCAGGACCTGAATGGCCAGGTGGTAGCTGGCATACTGGGTAGTCCCACATTTGTGTGTGGATAAACCGAGAGGAGCAACAAGGTAGTGATACAAATTTCACAACCCAGGGTTCCAGCCTGGGGCAAGAAAGCCTCATAACCTCTGACTGAAAAAACACCTGTAAGGGTTGCAGCAGCAGGAGAAATGCCCAGCCACACAGGAGAGTTCATTGGAGAGATCCACATGGTCCTAGAATGCAAACAAACCTGCCCACCTAGGAATCACACCAGAAGAGCCCAATTATGCTTGTAGTTAGCAGGGGAAGTGATAGAAAGCCAGCCAAGAGCAGAGCAAGTGACATTGTTTCCTCAGACCCGTCCCCCACATACAGCACCACAACCCAGTGAACTGGTTGCTCCACCCTGATGAATACCTAAGGCTCCACCACTTACTACGCAATAGGCCCACCCAGACAAAGAAATATGGCCCAAACGAAAGAACAGATCAAAGGTCCAAGAACAGAACCAAGCAGTGAATAGACAGCCAACCTATCAGATGCACAGTTCAAAACACTGGTAATCAGGATGCTAACAGAAATGGTTGAGTATGGTTGCAAAATAGAGGAAGAAGTAAAGGCTATGCAAAGTGAAATAAGATACAATGTACAGGGAACCAACAGTAAAGAGAAGGAAACTGGGAGTCAAATCAACAGTTTGGAGGAGAAGGAAGCAATAAACATTCAACTAGAACAGGATGAAGAAACAAGAATTCCAAAAAATGAGGAGAGGCTTAGAAGCTCTGGGACAACTTTAAACATTCTGACATCCAAAACATAGGGATGCCAGAAGGAGAAGAGGAAGACTAATAAATTGAAAACTTATTTGAAAAATAATAAAGGAGAACTTCCCCAATTTGCCAAAGGAAACAAATTTCCAGGAAGTCCAAGAAGCTCAGAGAGCCCCAAAGCACTTGGACCCAAGGAAGCATACACCAAGGCACACCATAATTACATTACCCAAGATTAAAGACAAACAGAAAATCTTTTGTTTGTTTGTTTTCAAGTATTTTTCTTATTGATTATGCTATTACAAGCAGAGAATCTTAAAAGCAGCAAGAGCCCTGGCTGGTGTGGCTCAATGGATTGAGTGCCGGCCTATGAACCAAAGGGTCACCAGTTTCATTCCCAGTCAGGGCACATGCCTGGGTTGCAGGACAGGTCCTCAGTAGGGGGTACCTGAGAGGCAACCACATACAGATGTTTCTCTCCCTCTCTTCCTCCCTTCCCCTCTCTCCAAAAAATAAATAAATAAAATATTGTTTTTAAAAAGCAGCAAGAGAAAAGGAGACAGTTACCTACAAAGGAGTGCCCATAAGACTGTCAGCTGATTTCTCAGAAGAAACTTTGCAGGCAAGAAGGGGCTGGAAAGAAGTATTCCAAGTCAGGAAAGGCGAGGACCTACATCCAAGATTGCTCTATCCAACAAATCTATCAGAATGGAAGGGCAAATAAAGTGCTTCCCAGATAAGGTCAAGTTAAAGGAGTTCATCATTCACCCAGTCCTTATTATATGAAATGTTAAAGGAACTTATCTATGAAAAAGAAGATAAAAAAAATATGATGAACAGTAAAATGACAAAAAATTCACAGATAGTAACAACCGAACCTAAAAAAACCCCACAAAAACAAACTAAGCAAACAACTAGATCAGGAACAGAATCACAGAAATGGAGATCACATGGAGGGTTATCAAAAGAGAGATGGAGGGGGAAGAATGTGGGAAAAGGTATAGGGAATAAGAAGCATAAATCATAGGTACAAAACAGACGGGGGGGTCAAGAATAATATGGGAAATGGAGAAACCAAAGAACTTACATGCATGATCCACGGACATGAACTAAGAAGTGGGAGAGTGCCGGTGGGTGTGGGTACAGGGCAGAGGGGAATAAAGGAGAGAAAAAAATGGGACAACTGTAATAACATAATCAATAAAATATATTTTAAAATAAAGAAGACTTGCTGATAAATATGGAGATTTAAAATTAATCATTTATTGAAGAGAAAAGGGGAAAAATTTCTATCAAGAATATGATATCCAATCCTTTGTATAAGCACACTGCAAATATTTATAGTTTGTCATACAGAAGCAAGGAAAATAGTAATTTCTGACTTGTGGAGTACAGTAGGCTGGCTTTGGGATGGCTTGTTTTGACCTCAGCACCAAATCCTTTCGTTTCTCCCAGTCTCAATATTTTTTAAAATACTAACATAAAACTTTCTTACTAGAAAGTTGTTAATTCTTGCATTTGCCAAAAAAGTTAATTACATACCTCCCCCATCACTTATAAACATTGGTCTACCACTAGCAAACACATACTTTTATTTTAATACATTCATTACTTTTCAAATTAACAACATAAAAAAGATGAAATTATAATAATAAGCATCTCCATTGAGAAAATTACTTTAAAAGACTGAAACTAAAACCCAACTTACTTTATAGACTGTCTCAGGAAGAAAAAAAGAATTGTTTAGAATTACCTGTATTTCCTCTGACCACCTCCTACATTTAAAAGCCTTTCTTCCAAACTAATGTGTAAAGGGCAAGTTAATTCCAAGTATAAATGAAGGATAGTGTGATGCCTTAATTGTTTCCTTACAGAATCTGCTATTCTAAAAATGTTAGTTATTGAAATTGAGAATATTTACCAGTAACAAAAGACTTCTTTAAAATATACTGATAACACTAAGCTATATTTTCAGATTTAAAACCTTAAGGCTCCAAATTATAACAGTAAAAATTATTATAATTTGATATTTCATAGTAGTAATTAAAATCTAGTAAATGTACTTCAATACTTTAGCAAATCAGTGAAAGACTAAGATTTGTAAGATAATAATTCTAATAAAGTAATGTTCAATTTTTCTCTTTCTAGCCCTGGTATATTATCTTTGATTAATTCCTTCTAAAATAAATTTGTTTAGAGTTTAGAAGACTGATAGTCTAGTAATAATGTAGAAATAAAAAAATTTGCCACCCATTTATCTATACCAGAACATTCTTTTCTAGTATTGTTCTTCACATAAAACTGAATTATAGTGGTTTGGAGTCTTAAAATTCTATTTGCCCTTGGTTACAAAAACTTTTTTGAAGAGATACATTTGTTCATTCCTTCCCTAGGGGGCTTTGTAGGGTATGCATTTCTTATCACTGGATGGGTAGGGATTTTCATTTAATAGGAAAACTTATTTACATAATTTACCAGTATAGGTCTTACATTTTATTTTAAATTATCTTTCGTTAATTAGCCTGACATAATTATGCAAACTTGCTTCGGATCAAGAAAATAACAAAGAATACTCTAGGCTGGGATTAGAAATGTACATACCCTTTATCAGTGTTGAACTGTTATTTCTAGTGGCTTCATTCACTAGAATCATTGCTTGGATGTATTCTGTTAAGGAAAGGAAAAAAAGAACAAAAGCAATCAGCAGTAGTATTACCTCTATTCAAGTGTCAACTACTATATTAAACAATCTACATATTTTCATTTAATCTTCACAACTCCTCTGAGGGGGTGTTATAAATATCTGTATTAGAGAGTAAGAAATTACAGCTTAGAGGTTAACCTATTCCTTTCAAGACATTCAGCTAGGAAGTGATACTGGATTCAATCCTAGGTATATTGGACTCATGAAGGTATGGGGAAAACATGTTAAAGTGAAAAACAGCACTCATTTTTTGGACAAGTACATAATAAGCCAATGTTATGAGAATATCCAGAAAGAATTCAAAATAGTTTGAGAAAAAAGAAACATCCGGGTGTAACAGATGTGGTTATAAGGCTCAGAACAGTGTTTGAGCTAGGGGGGGTCCTGGAACCAGAGAAGCCCCTCTTCCTCCCAGGAATATAGAAAAAAGGGGGAAAAAATCCCAAAGAAGCCTCCACAGCCAAGGCTGGGAGATGAGCTACTTTGTGTATCAATACCAGGTAGCCAGTGTTACAGTTATGGAAATAGATGTGGTAAGCCAGGGAGATGGGCATGACTTTGACTCATGCCATAGCTTGAGAAGCTTGCTGTGCCTGCCTGTAAGAAGCAGAAAATGGGTTCACTCCCAGTCACAGGCCACGCCTGCCTGCACTAACAATGGCAGCTAGAGAAAGGCAGAAGATAACAGAGAACTGGCACATGTAGTCGACTGTGGGAGGAGTCAGAAATGGGGTTATGGAAGAGGTACCTAAATTTAAACAAGGTACAGCAGCAATTCTCCTTCTGTTCTTGGCCATACAGCTTGGGAAGGAGGACTCTCTTGGCCATAGAGGAGTGGTGAAGGAGACATGCTATCTGTAATAAGGGATTTTTACCACTCTGTTTGAAAGAGAGCAGTGAGATGGGAGATGTAAACAAGCAGCTGTGTAGTTTATAATGAAGAAGGAGGCCGTGTAACCTGGAGTAATAAGAAAGGAGATGCTGCTGCTTTGATAGTGCCTATACTGGCAACTCTGAAGCTGCAAAAGGCTCCCTTGCAAGATCCTGTCCTGCTGCACCTGGATTTTAAGACCTGTCTTTCCTGAGGTTCACCATGATCAAGAGTAACATGGCACAGGTCCGGTCATTCACCAAGATGCCAGGTGGATGGGACCCACTCTGCTCAGTAACATAGGGAAAAATTTGTTTGAAAATCATCTCTTCTAATGGAATGAGGAGGTTTCAATATGAAAGTCTTATGTTCTACAATCAACCAGAGTTGAAGGGGGGGGGGGAACCACCTTCCTTGACTGTATTGACCACCTACCTATTTACAAGTTTTGCTTTCAGAAGCCTAATAGGGAGGACTTCCGCCAAGATGGAGGGATAGGTGGATATGCCGTGCCTTCTCACACAACCAAGTTTAGAGACAACTAAATATTAGCAACAGAAAACACAGCCAGAACACAGAAAATTGAACTTTTCGGAAGTCTGTTAACAACAAATTCTTCAGCCTGATCGGTAAGGGGCGAAACCAGCAGCTGGTGGAGCAGGGTTGCACAGGAAAACTTGGTCAGGCGGACTCAGGCGCGGAATCCAGGCACGAGGTTGGTCCTAGTGAGCGACCAAGCAAGCGACCGCGGGGGAAACAGCACGGGAGCAGGGCTGCGGGTTGACTGTGGTCGCACATTTGTGCGCAGATAGACAAGCGAGGGAGTGGGCGATTGGACTGGAACCGAGCGGGTCCCCACAGCAAGTGGCAGGGAGGGCGCCACCATTTCCCTGCTCTGACCCCGCCTCCACATACAGCGTCATAACCCAGCGACTCTGAGTGGCCCTGCCCTGGTGAACCACCTAAGGCTCTGCTCCTCACCCAGCACTCTGACCACGCTCCCACATACAGCGTCACAACCCAGCGACCTGGGAGTCCAAGGCACTGCTCCTCACACTTAAAGGGCGAGAATAGACCAAAAATGGCTCAAGAAGATCTCAAAGCCTCAGAGACTATAAATCTAAGCGATGAAGAAATAGCAAAACTCTCAGACGCACAGTTTAAAACACTGGTCATCAGGATCCTCACAGAACTGGTTGATTATACACACAAATTAGACAAATATCTGAAGGCGAAACTAATTGAAATGAATGGAATTGCACAGGACACCAATAGCAATGAAAAGGAAACTGGGACTCAAATCAATGGAGTGGACCAGAAGAAAGCAAATAATGGCCAAACAGAAAAGAGTCAAGAAGCAAGAATTCAAAGAAATGAGGAGAGTCTTAGGAACCTCCAGGACATCTTTAAACACTCCAACATCCGAATTATAGGGGTACCAGAAGGGGGAAAGGAACAGCCACCAGTGGAAAACTTATTTGAACAAATAATAAAAGAGAACTTCCCCAATCTGGCAAAGGAAACAGACTTCCAGGAAATCCAGGAAGCTCAGAGAGTCCCAAAGAAGTTGGACCCAAGAAGGAACACACCAAGGCACATCATCATTACATTAGCCAAAATTAAAATGAAGGAAAGAATCCTGGAAGCAGCAAGAAGTAAGGGGACAATCACCTACAAAGGAGTCCCCATCAGGCTGTCAGCAGATTTCTCAAAAGAGACCTTACAGGCAAGAAGGGGCTGGAAAGAAGCATTCCAAGTCATGAAATCTAAAGACCTACAACCAAGATTGCTCTACCCAGCAAAACTTTCATTTAGAATGGAAGGACAGATAAGGTGCTTCTCAGATAAGACCAAATTCAAGGAGTTCATCATCACCAAGCCCTTATTATATGAAATGTTAAAGGGGCTTATCTAAGAAAAAAGAAGTTAAAGAAACATGAACAGTGAAAGGACAACAAACTCACAGTTATTAACAACCACACCTAAAACGAAAGCAAACTAAAAGGACAGCTAGATCAGGAGTGGAAACATAGAAATGAAGATCTCAAGGAGGGTTAGCAATAGGGGAGTGGGAGGAGGAGATGGGGGGAGAAGGTACAGAAAACAAGTAGCATAGACAGTAGATAGAAAATAGATGGGGGGGGCAAGAATAGTATGGGAAATATAGAACCTAAAGGACTTGAGACACATGGACATAAACTAAAGGGGGGTAATGGTGGGGTTGGGGGGGCAGGGTGGAGGGGAATGAAGGGGGGAATAGAACAACTGTAACAGCATAATCAATTCAAAAAAATAAATAAATTAAAAAAAAAAGAAAAGAAAAGCACCAGTCACACATGGAGAGGAAATGAAGTACCTGGCATCAGGGCAAGAGCTGAGGACAGTTTTCTCCCAGACAAAAGAGCAGGCATAAGCCATTGTTGCTTTTTTGTATCCTCCCCACACAGTGCCACACAGCAGACAGGTGCTATATCTGATGTAACATCTACCTGGTTAACAATGTTTGCCCAGCCCTGGTGATTCCCTGAGGCTCTCAGCCCAACCCAATTTACAAACCCACCAAACCTGTTAACAGTGGCTTTTCCATATGAATGCTTCTCTTGGCTCATGCTTCGTATCTACCTAAATCCTCACAGCTGGTCTCAACAAGCCTCTGCACCTATCACAAAATGGCTCCAGGCCTGGCACTAGCAGCAGCTGGCTTTGGTTCACAGCCTGGCCATGTTTAGGCACTCCTAAGCCCAGCACAAGTAGCACCCATCTGCAGATTGCTTTATAGGTTATGCCAAGTGACCCAGAGAGAACACAAGCAGTGGCTGACCCTGCACTGCACGTCTACCTCCTGGGAAACTCCAGAGCCTGTGCATCCATCCACTGGAGAGTTACAGACCACAGAGGAGCAGCACCATCCAAACACCTCCACAAATGATACCCTCAAGGGGCAGAGTAAGCAGGCACTAGAGTCCTGATGAAGTAAGTCCTGCTCTGTGGAGTGGGCCTCAGCACTGCTGATCCTCCACAGAGGGCAGAGGTTGGTAGTAAGTTGTCACAGCCAATCCTTGCAGCTGACCGGCCTGGGTAAATCCCTCCCATTGATCTGCCAATAGCAACCAAGGCTCAAGTGCAAGAGGAGGGTGTGCTCAGTCCACACTAAGGGTGCACCTCAAGTACCCAGCTTGGGTGACAGGAGAGGCTGTGCCACTGGACCCTAGAGGACACCTGCTACATTAGTCCATGCTACCAAGACACGGAGTCAAAGCAGCTCTACCTAATACAGAGAAACAGACACAGGGAGGCTGCCCAAACAAGGAGATAAAGAAACATGGCCTAAATGAAAGAACAGATCAAAACTCCACAAAAAGAGCTAAACAAAATGGAGATAAGCAATCTATCAGATGCAGAATCCAAAACATAGGTTACAAGGATAGTCGAGGGACTTATAACCTTGGCAACATAAAAAAGATCCAGTCAGAAACAAAGCCTATACTAATTCAAATGAAGAACAATTTACAGGGCAATAACAGCAGAGTGCAGGAAGCCAAGAACAGACCAATGATTTGGAACATAAGTACGCAAAAAAGAACCAATCATAACAAGAAAAAGTAAAAAGAATTTTAAAAATGGGGACAGCATAAGTAGCCCCAGAGATAACTTCAAGTGGCCCAACATTCACATCATAGGGGTGCCAGGAGTAGAGAAATAGCAAGAAATTGGAAATCTATGTGAAAAAATAATGAAAGAAAACATCCCTAATTTAGTGAAGGAAATGGACATGCAAGTCCAGGAAGCACAGAGATTCTCTAACAAGATGGATGCCAAGAGGCCCACTCTAAGTAAGACACTCATAATGAAAATGCCAAAGGTTAAAGATAAAGAGAGAATCTTAAAAGCAGCAAAAGAAAAAGAAGTTAGTTACCTACAGGCAAGTTCCCATAAGACTGTCAGCTGATTTCTCAAAAGAAATTTTACAGGCAAAAGGGATTGGCAAGAAATATTCAAAGTCATGAAAAGGAGGGGCCTAGAGCCAAGATTAGTCTACACAGCAAAGCTATCATTTAGAATCAAAGGGCAGATAAAGAGCTTCCCAAACAAGAAAAAATTGGAAGAGGTCATCATTACCAAACTATTATTATATGAAATATTACAGGGACTTATTTAAGAAAAGGAAGATAAAAACTATGAACAATAAAATGGCAATACATACAAATCTAGTAATAATGGGATCTAAAAAACAAAGTAAGCAAACAAGAACAGAGATAGAATCATGGGTACAGAGAGCATTTTGATGGTTGCCAGATGGGAGGGTGGTATGGGGAAATGAGTGAAGAGATGAGAGGATTAAGAAGTACAAATAGGTAGTTATCGAATAGCTGTGGGAATGTAAAGTATAGCACAGGAAAGGGAGTAGCTAAAGAACTTGACCAACTCATCATTTACATGACCAAAGGACATGAACAGTGATGGCGAGACTGCCTGATGCAGTGTTGCTGTAGATGGGCGGAGCACATGAAAACTGTACGTTGTCAGGACAACTGTAATAGCATAATCAATATAATGTAATTTAAATTTTTTTAATTAAAAAAATTTTAGGACTGTAACTTCCATTGAAGTTTATGGCTTCAGAAACATCCCAACAATTGTTGAAATTACTAAATATCCCCAAATAATGCCTCTGAAAATGCCATTTATATCAACTTTTAAATAATTATGTGAAACAAAATGTTTAAAAGTTTTTATGGATATTTTTATAAACATGAACTAAAATTTCATATGCCCAACAAGCTAACACCTTAACAATTCCTAGAGAAATAATTCCATCAATGTTAAAAACAAAAATATGAGATCACAATGGCTTCAAAAAGAATATTTAGTAATAAATCTAATCAAGGATGTAAAAACCTATACTCAAATAATTATAGGACACTGAAGAAACTGAAGATACAAGTGGAAGCATATAGCATGTTTATGGATAGAATTAACATCATTATAATGTCCATCCTTCCCAAAGCAATATACAGATTCAATGCAATTCCTATCAAGATTCCAATGATGCATTTTACAGAACTAGAATAAATATTTCAAAAACTTATATGGAATCACAAAGGGCCCTGCATAGCAACAGCCACCCCGAGAAAAAAGAAAGTTAAAAGAATCACACTACCTAATACCGAAGTATAATATAAAGCCATAGTAATCAAAACAGCATGGTACTGGCATAAAACCAGATATATAGATCAATGGAACAAAAGAGAAAGCCCTGACATAAACACACACTTTTATAGTCAATTAATATTCAACAGAGGAAGAAAGCATGTACAATGGGCTAAAAATTGTTTATTCAATAAATGGTGTTAAGAAAACTGGACAGATACATGCATAAAAATGAAACTAGACCACCTCCTTAAACTTCACATAAGAATAAATTCAAAAAGGCATTAAAGACTTAAATATTAGACTCAAAACCATAAAAAAAATCCTAGAAGAAAACACATGCAATAAAATCTCGGACACTGCTTGTAGCAGTACCTTTTCTAATATATCTCCTCAGGCAAGGGAAACAAAAGAAAAAGTACACAAATGGAACTACATCAAACTAAAAAGTTTTGCACAGCAAAGGAAACCATCAACAAAGCAAAGATAACCTACAGAATGGGAGAACTTACCAATTCATCTTGGAAAGGAGTTAACAATCAAAATATATAAAGAACTTTTAAAACTGAACATCAAAAACCCCCACACGATCCAATTAAAAATGGGAAAAGGGCCTGAATAAACACTTCTCTAAAAAGGAAATGCGCATTGCCTATAATCATGTCAAAACATGTTCAATGTCAATCATCATCAGAGAAATACAAATTAAAATCACAGTAAGATATCACCTCGCCTAGGTCAGAATGGCTATCATTAATAAATCAATGAACAACAAGTGGTGGCGAGGATGTCAAGAAAGGGGAACACTTTTCTAGTGTTCGTGGGAATGCAGGTTGGTGCAGCCACTGTGGAGGTAGTATATAGATACCTAAAAAAATTAAAAATGGATCTCCCTTTTGACCCAGTGATCTTCCGGAAATATATCCAAAGGAACCTAAAACACTAATTCCAAAAACATAAATGCCATTAATTTCATTACAGCATTATTTATAATCCCCAAGATATAGAAGCAGCCCAAGTGTCTGTCAGTAGATGAGTGGATAAAACAACTGAGATATTTACACAGTGGAATACTACTCAGCTGTAAAAGAAACAATTTTACCCTTTGCAACAGCATGAATGGATCTGGAGAATATTATGCCAAATGAAATGTAATACTGAATGATTTCATTCATATGTAGAATCTTAATGAACTGAAATAACAAGCAAAACAGGTTCAATAAAAGAGAGCAAGATGACATCTACGTGAGGATGGTTCAGGGTTGGAGGCATAAAGTAAAAATGAGAAATGACTCGCAGACATTGACAACAGGGTGGTGATTGTGGGGTGTGTGGAGAATATAAGGGGGATAAATAGTAATGGAAAAAATACAATAAAAATTTTTAAATAAAAGAATAAGGCAATCAAAATAAATTTGCAAAAGCCAAATCTAACTTAAACCATGTGTAAGAGTAACAAAAATATATAAAATGTTAAACACTATTTTTTAAGTTAATGTATAAAATGTTAAAATCAATTAATGAGGACAATGGAGGAACATAATAATTGCACATTGGAGAAGACATTAGGATTAATGAAATACCATTAAGTTTACAAAACAAAAACATTTTCCTTAATGAAAATTACATCTAAGACATGTAAGTTTTGTAAAGGAGTGAGAATCTTTCTAAGAGTCTTGGGCCTCAAGAGTCCTAAAACTCTCCCTGGCAAAGTCACCATACCCATAAGGGAACCCTGGCTAATTATGGCTGTTGCCACCACAGCAGCCTCAGGAGGGGTGTTATTTCCCAGTTAACATTCTGGCTAGATGTGTACTACACAAGACAGCCTATCTTTAATTCCCACTGGCACTGCTCAGAGAAGGTTTCAACATTTAAAACAATGTTACAACAAAAGTGATGAGAATTGTAGAGGCAGGCAGTGACCATGGCATGAAGCTAATAAATCTTATTTTTATAAGGAAGCCTATAGGGAGCCACTTGAGACGTACAAGCACCTTATGGTATGATGACATTTGCTTCTTTTATCACTCATGTGGCAGAGAAAAGAGGGAAGAGGCGAGAATGATTTTTAAGTTTCTGACTCAGGCAACTGTAAGTATAGTAATGGTATTCATTGAAATGGAATAAAGGTGGAGGCACATATGAGAAATTCAAGTAGGGTGAGTAAAATGAATAAAAAGATACACAAACTTTGTAGTCAATAGCAGGCAATGTTGCTGGAGCCACTAAGCAGATATGATTACAGAGAATGTGCACAGAATGAGAAGAGGGTTTTCTTGTAGACTACCAACATGTAAGGGAGAGTACAGTAAGGAATCATGGAGACAGGAGCAAACAGGTAGAAGCAGCATCTCAAGAATCAATGGAAGAACAGGAGTAATTAAAAATCTGCACTTTGGAATTCAGATGTAGGTTTGAATCCCAACACTGACACTTAATTAGCTGTGTGATCATACCTGCAAAATGAAAAATAATAGATCTACCTCAGAGTTAATGCACAAATAAGCACACAAAAGCAAAAAAATCTGTATATACAAAGGGACCCCCCAAAATACTGGAATTATCTTCTGGAGGGCAGGCCCCTTGTAGTACAGGCTTCCACCACTATGTGTGTTCTACAAACCCATGTATATCAGCTGGCATTGTTGTAAGAGGCTGTGTTCAGCTTCAGTGAATTTTTTTTGAAGACTCAACACATTTGCCCATTTCATGATGGGTGATTTAGGAGCACACCTGCCCATACTATGCTGGGTATTTGAGTTTTTAACCAAAAACAGCATGACCCCCGTGTCCCACCCTCCCTATTCAACCAATCTCACCCAAGCAACTTTTTTTTTGTTTCCCTGGATGAAAACAGTCTTCAAAAGAAAATGTTTTTTGCTAATGTGTAAGAGACGAAACAAAAAGCAGCAGAAACACTAAAAGCCATCAACATCGACAATGAGCAGTGGAATAAAATGTCTCAATAGATGTACTGCATCAATAGAGGTGAGTGAAGTTGAAACGTGTAATACACAATTTTTAAAAACATTTTATTTATTTGCATGGGCTGCGAACCAAAGGGTTACTGGCTCTATTCCTAGTCAACACACACCTGGGCTGCGGGCCAGGTCCCCAGTAGGAGCGTGGCAAGAGGCAACCACACATGGATGTTTTTCTCCCTATCTTTCCCCTCTCTCTTAAAAATAAATTAATAAAACCTTTTTAAAAGAGGTTTTATTTATTTTTAGAGAGAGTCAAAAGGGAAGGAGAAAGAGAGGGAGAGAAACATCCATGCGTGGTTGTCTCTTGCGTACACCTACTGGGGGATTTAGCCTGCAACCCAGGCATGTGTGAATTGGGAATAGAGCCAGTTGATGCTTTGGTTCACAGACCAGCACTAAATCCACGAAGCCACACTACCCAGAACTAAATACACAATTTTTAAATAAATAAATTCCGTTTGGGTGATACTTCCTCATAATTTAAAAGGGAATACAGTCTTAGACAAAAGGAATTAAGTTTTAAATGTGGAATTTTAGTGACCATTCAGCTAGGTAGAGCAGGGCTTTCTCAGAATCCTTAAAATCATTAAGTTTTTCACTGACCAACAACCAACAAAAACCACTGCTTTTAGGCAAAACTATTTGTAAAACACATAATTGATTATTGTTCCCATGATTCTCATGTACATGAATCATTACTTCACACTAGTGATCTGTCTTTATTTGAGATGGACACCTAGAAAGGAAGGATTTTAAAAGATATTTAGAAATAGCTTTTGATAGCATTACAATACTCTGTTAAACTCCAGGCTATAGAAAATAGCGATACTGAAAGATAGCAGTCAGGACTTAAATGAATTTTTTTCAGTGACTATCATTTAAAACTGTTAGAGCCCTGGCTCAGTTGATTGGAGCATCCTCCTATAGGACAAAAGGCTTCGGGTTTAATTCTCGGTCAGGGCATTCATAGGTTATGGGTTCAATATCCAGACAGGGAACACACATGAAGCAACTGATTGATGTTTCCCTTTCACATCAATGTTTCTCTCTCTCCCTTCTCCCCATCCTCTCTCTCTAAAAATCAGAAAACATTTCCTTAGGTAAGGATTTAAAAATGATTAAATAAAAATAAAAGTTAGAAATATCAACACATGATACCAAATGATTCTGACAGGAAGCACTTAATAATGAATGATAAAAAGTAAAAAGGGTAAAGACTTAATTTTGGAATGGATTAATAACAAGGGCACTGCCAATATAATTTAAGAAAATAAAGTCAATTAGAAAATACTGAACCTATCTGCTTACAGAATAAATAAATGTAATTCAGTAATTCATATTTATTTGTTCTGGGTTTTTAATATGTTTTTCTTTTTCTGATATCATTATCTTATACTGCTAGGTTTATTTCTTGTATTTCAATGGTTCTTATTTCTCATCTCTTCCTTCTTGATCATTCTTCTTCATCTTCTTCCTATGGAAAATTTAACCACAGTAGTATTAAGTGAGATAAGAGGTAATAAACCTATCTGATAAATGAGATTAAGAGATTCAGTTAATAACTTTTTTAAACTGAGACTCATAAGAAGAAACAAAGGGACTTCTGCCAAGATGGAGGCGTAGGTGGAAACACTGTACCTTCTCACACAACCAAGTTTAAAGACAACAAAATTTTAGTAACAAAAAATGCAACTGAAACACAGAAAATTGAATCATATGGAAGTTCAACAACAATGAACCTTTTAGCCAGACCGGTAAGAGGGGGTGGAGCCAGCGCCTAGCAGAGCGGGATTTCGCAAGAAAACTTGGTCAGACCGACCCAGGCGCGCACTCAGGCAATGGTTGGTGGATCCCAGGCGAGGGGTTGCAACCCAGTGAGGGCACAATCTGGCAGGCTGACCGCGGTCACATATTCACACACAGAAACCAGCGAAGGAGCAAGCATTGAGACAGACCTAGCAGGCCCCAGCGGCAGGAAGCAGCCGCGGGGACCTCCATTGTCCCGCTCTGGCCCCGCCCTCACATATGGAGTAACAACCCAGCAACCTGGGCGGCCCTGTCCTGGTGAACACCTAAGGCTCTGACCCTCATACTTAATGGTGCGAACAAACCAAAACATGGCCCAAGAACTCAAAGCCCCAGAGCCAATAACTCTAAGCGACCAAGAAATAGCCAAACTTTCAAATGCACAGTTCAAAACACTGCTGATCAGGATGCTCAAAGAACTGGTTGATTTTAGTCACAAATTAGATGAACATATGAAGGCTAAACTAATTAAAATGAAGGGAAATGCACAGGAAACCAATAGTGATGGAAAGGAAACTGAGACTCATATCAAGGGAGTGGACCAGAAGGAAGAAAAAAATGACCATCAGAAAAAAATGAAGAAACAAAAATTCAAAATAATGAGGAGAGGCTTAGGAACCTCCAGGACATCTTTAAATGTTCCAACATCCATTTATAGGGGTACCAGAAGCGGAAAAGGAACAGCCACCAGTGGAAAACTTATTTGAACAAATAATAAAGGAGAACTTCCCCAATCTGGCAAAGGAAATAGACTTCCAGGAAATCCAGGAAGCTCAGAGTCCCAAGGAAGTTGGACCCAAGAAGGAACACACCAAGGCACATCATAATTACATTAGCCAAGATTAAAATGAAGGAGAGAATCCTAGAAGCAGCAAGAGCTAAGGGGACAGTCACCTACAAAGGAGTTCCCATCAGACTGTCAGCTGATTTCTCAAAAGAGACCTTACAGGCAAGAAGGGGCTGGAAAGAGGTATTCCAAATCATGAAAACCAAAGATCTACAACCAAGATTGCTCTACCCAGCAAAACTTTCATTTAGAATGGAAGGACAGATAAAGTGCTTCTCAGATAAGACCAAATTCAAGGAGTTCATCATCACCAAGCCCTTATTATATGAAATGTTAAAGGGACTTACCTAAGAAAAAGAAGATAAAAAAGATGAACAGTGAAAGGACAGCAAACTTACAGTTATTAACAACCACACCTAACACAAAAGCAAACTAAGAGGACAGCTAGATCAGGAGCAGAATCATAGAAATGAAGATCTCAAGGAGGGTTAGCAACAGGGGAGTGGGAGGAGGAAAAGGGGGGAGAAGATACAGAGAATAAGTAGCATAGATGGTAGGTAGAAAATAGGGGGGAGGGTAAGAACAGTATGGGAAATATAGAATCTAAAGAAGATTGAAACAGGTGGTCATAAACTAAAGGGGGGAAATGGTGGGGGAGGGGGGTGCAGGGGAATGAAGGGGAGGAAACAGAGCAACTGTAATGGCATAATCAATAAAATTTAAAAAATAAATGGAAAAAAGTGAAATAAAAACAGAAGAAACATATAACTTTCATTTTCAACTGTATACTGTATAGATAGGTGGTTACTACAATGTAAACAATTTTAGTTTCTTGCCCCTTTACTTTTTTGTGCATTGTATGCATGCTGAGGATTATAATCTAGAATTGCGAACATTTCAGTACATTTCACTAGAGGACAGTTATAAGGAGTACAGAAACAGGTGTTCAATTGACAATCAAATTAGTGTACTATCACTGCTGCTATTTGCCTCCAGAAATGAAGAGTACTATCTAAATGAAGAGTACTTTTTTAGACAGCTACTGTCTGTCTAAACTTGCTCCCTTACTTAGATATGATTATTTATTACAAGAGCATAATCACGAAGAAGTACAGCAGCTTAGTAAAGAAGGAAGGCAAATTATATAGTTACACTATATGTCTCTCAATCTCACTTCAGATAGACCATCTTTGTAAACAGGCAATGCTCATGAATCACACTGGTTTAAACTTATTCACTAAGTGAATATATATGGAGTACTTACCAAGTACATTGATAATGTCCTAGGTACACAGAGATATATTCATTTCTATAAAAAGCTTTATTTCTATATATTCATTGAGGAGCTTCAAGAACAGTAGTCTAGAGGATCTCTAAGACATCTTGGAGCCTATGATCAATCAGCAAAGTATGGTCTATGACCTTTTGGGGAGTCTCCAAACCTACTCAAAGAATATGCTAGGTCAAACTATTTTTACAGTAATACCAAGACATTATTTGCCCCTTTTTCCTATATTGATACTGATGGTACAAAAGCACTGGCGAGTGTTGCTTTTATCATGAATTAAGGAAGGCACCAAGTACCAATAAGTCACTGTATTCTTCACCACCAATTTCACTTAAGAATGTTTGACCCGTAAGCTAAATTATCTGGGTTTTTTTTCATGAAAGCTACTTTTCCTTAAAAGAACCAAGAATAAAATTATGGTTTTTTGGACTTGGTTGTTTGGCATACATTTCTTTGAAAAATGAACAAACTGAGACTATCACTTGAAGGACAGAACTGACAGCATTTGTTGCTAATAATGCTGGTTCAAACTGCCAATGTAAAACTGGAAATTTGGAAATCTTGCACCTGCCATGGTAAGTTGACAGTTTCTCAATAATTAATCACTTTATGATGATATTGGTAGCAATATTAAGAAACATGATTTTTAAGTATATGATAAAATATGTCAGCACTTGGAAAAATCTGTATTATTCACTGAACCAGTATCTTCTAAGTGGCCAATGCATGATGCTATAAATCATACATGTGTAAAAGAGCCAAAGTACAAGACAGTGCTCGCTTTGGCAGCACATATACTAAAATCAAAGTGCAACACAGACTAATGAATTTTAATGCAACATAGTATAAAGACACGTACTGATATAATTTCAGAGTCTATACTATAACCTTGAAGGAATGACTACTTGTTGATTTCTGGAGTTGTAGTAAAGGAAAATATCCACAATTATCTGAAAGGCTATTAAGATATTCTTTCTTCCTTTTTCCAATTCCTTGTCTGTGTGAAGCCTCATTTTTATAATACACTTTAGCCAAAGCAACATACCACAACAGACCAGAATCTCTCTTTTATTAAGCCAACTACTAAAGAAATTTATAAAAAGAAAAACAATGTTCTTTTCACTAATTTTTGCTTTAGAAAATAGTTATTTCTCTTCCGCCAAGATGGAGACGTAGATGGAGGATCCACCTCGCCTCTGTGCACAACCAAATCTAAGAACAACTATTTTTAACAGCAGTCACAACCAAGCCACACGGAAAATCGACAATACGGAGTCCAAAGGACAACTAGATACTCGGCTGGACCGGTATGAGGAGCGAGGCCAGCAGCGGAGCAGGTTAGCAAGAAAAAATTCCCGGGGCGGTGCGCAGTGCGCGCAGGCAACGGAGGGCGCTGATCCCAGCGAGCTGGCTTCCGGAGCTCACAGGGAAGAGGCGCGGTGGGTCGGTCGGTGGGTCGGTCGGTCGCGCGCATTTACGTGCGGAGAAACCAGTGAGAAGGGAAACCCGCGCCGTGCAGCAGGCTCGCACAGTTCCGATCGGATAAACAAGCCCGAGGCGTGTGAGTGACTGGATGCGCTGGGCTAGCGAAGAGGAACGCCATTGCTCCCTCTCTGACCCCGCCCCCACACACAGCGTCACAAACCAGCGACCTGGGTCGCCCCATCCTGATAAACAACTAAGGCTTCGCTCCGCTCACTTAACAGCACGAATAGACCAAAAATGGCTCTAGGACAACTCAGAGCCCCAGAACCGATAGACCTAAGTGATGAAGAAATAGCCAGTCTTTCAGATGCACAGTTCAAAACACTGGTTATAAGGATCCTTACAGAACTGGTTGATTTTAGTCACAAATTAGAGAAACATATGGAAGCTAAATTAATTGAAATGAGTGGTGATACAAAAGATACCAATAGTAATGGAAAGAAAATTGGGACTCAAATCAAGGGAGAGGACCAGAAGGAAGAAAAAAATGATCAAACAGAAAGGAATGAAGAAATAAGAATTCAGAAAAATGAGGAGAAGCTTAGGAACCTCCAGGACATCTTTAAACGTTCCAACATCTGAATTATAGGGGTACCAGAAGGGGGAAAGGCACAACCACCAGTTGAAAAATTATTTGAACAAATAATAAAGGAGAATTTCCCCAAGATGGCAAAGGAAATAGACTTCCGAGAAATCCAGGAAGCTCAGAGAGTCCCAAAGAAGTTGGACTCAAGAAGGAACACACCAAGGCACATCATCATTACATTAGCCAAGATTAAAATGAAGGAGAGAATCCTAGAAGCAGCAAGAGCTAAGGGGACAGTCACCTACAAAGGAGTTCCCATCAGACTGTCAGCTGATTTCTCAAAAGAGACCTTACAGGCAAGAAGGGGCTGGAAAGAGGTATTCCAAATCATGAAAACCAAAGATCTACAACCAAGATTGCTCTACCCAGCAAAACTTTCATTTAGAATGGAAGGACAGATAAAGTGCTTCTCAGATAAGACCAAATTCAAGGAGTTCATCATCACCAAGCCCTTATTATATGAAATGTTAAAGGGACTTACCTAAGAAAAAGAAGATAAAAAAGATGAACAGTGAAAGGACAGCAAACTTACAGTTATTAAGAACCACACCTAAAACAAAAGCAAACTAAGAGGACAGCTAGATCAGGAGCAGAACCATAGAAATGAAGATCTCATGGAGGGTTAGCAACAGGGGAGTGGGAGGAGGGGAAGGGGGGAGAAGGTACAGAAAATAAGTAGCATAGACAGTAGATAGAAAATACATAGGGGGGAGGGTAAGAATAGTAGGGGAAATACAGAATCTAAAGAATTTGAGACACATGTTCATGAACTAAAGGGGGAAATGGTGGGGGAGGGGTATGCAGGGTGGAGGGGAAGGGAGGGGGGAATAGAGCAAATGTAATGGCATAATCAATAAAAAAATAAATTAAAAAAAAGAAAATAGTTATTTCTCACAAATATATAAATTCACATTATTATTTGGTTTATTTATTATTTATTTATTTTTAGACAGAGGGGAAGGGAAGGAGAAAAGGAGAGAAACATCAATGTATGGTTGCCTCTCGCATGCCCCCTAACAGGGGACCTGGTCTGCAACCCAGATATGTGCCCTGATTGGGAATTGAACCAGCCAGCAGCCCTTTGGTTCACTGGACTCAATCCACTGAGCCACACCAGCCAATTTTTTAAAATTTATAAATTTTTTTAAAAATGAGCCAATTAATATTTTGAAAAATCTTGGTTTCACATTCTAACACAGAAAATATGAAAATGTATTATCCACATAAACAAAAGCTATAGGGGTTTTAAATACTTTTAAGAGTATAAAGTAGTTCTGAGAGTAAAAGAATGTTTAAGAACCACTGGCCTAGAAATGGTCCAGTGAAATCAGTACTATGTGATCTATTTAACAATCCACATATTACAAGTTCATTAAAACTATTCTGTGCAATCTGTAATGGTGGATACATGACATTATACATTTGTCAAAACCCGAAGAACTTTAAAGCACAAAGAGTAAACCTTTCTGTATGTAAATTTTAAAGTATAATTTAAGAGGTTAGGGATCCCAGGAAGGAATGTAATAAGAGAATCTAACTATTAAAAAATATACATACAGCCTCACTAAAGGGCAAGGTGGAAAAGGCACTGACCTAAATAACTTTAAAAATTAATAGAGTATATGAGACTAAAAGTAACAGGAAGTGTGCACAAACACTGTAGTTTCCTACCTAGGAATAAATGTATACTTATTTTTAAAAATTATTTATTTATTTTTAGAGAAAGGAGAAAGAGTGAGAGAAACATCAATGTGTGGTTGCTTCTCATGCATCCCCTACTGGGGACCTGGTCTGCAACACATGTGCCTTAACTAGTAATAGAACCTGCAACCCTTTGGTTCCCAGGCTGGCACTCAATCCACTAAGCCACACCATCCAGGGTTAAATGTACATTTCTGATACTGCTATACATATATATGTATACCTCATCTTATTGTACTTCATTTATTATACTTACACATATTGCATTTTCTACAAATTGAAGGCAAGACCCTACACTAGCAAAAAAGTCATGACTTTCTTTGATACTTATTGTGGTGGTCTGGAATCCAACTGGTAGTATCTCCAAGGGATGCTTGTATACGGGAATTGAGCAATTAAACAAATGGATAACAGATGGCTAGAGCCACATTTCTTACTGTTGGAGTGGGCGTATACAGATAAACAAGGAAAGCAGACTAAAATGACCCATGTGGTAATGGATTAGAGTTGGAGACATCAATATAAACTCATGTTGAACACATATGACTACATACAGAAATATAGCTATGTGTATATATATATATATATAGTTTACTATACACATTTGTATTAGTTTACATGTATATATATTTCCATGCTCTATCAGCTGAGCACTTATGTTAGTATACATGTATATATATTCCCATGATCTGTAAGCTGAGAGAGCCTAAAGCAACAGGACCCAGCAACAAAGAGCATACCTATTGCCCAGACCTTGGTTTCTAATACCATTTTCCAATAAAAGGAACCAGGGATAATTCAAGAAATGGCTGATTCTAGGGCTGGCACAGAAAATATACATGAGCCTGGAGTATCTTATAATACCAGAATATAAGGAAGTACTAAAAAACAAAATGAGACAAAACCCGCCTACATTAATAAGGGTATGTTAAGGGGACAGAGAGCCAACTGAAAGAGCTCCCAATGGCCAATCCTAGAACAATTCGAGTGACAAAATAAAACAGTACTAGATTATAACTCAAAGTATTTTATACTTTGAGTTATATCTACTACTCCATACTGATATAAATAAATGATTGAAAAAATACAAAGGTGGAGGAAAGGAGACAAATCCCTCTTGCAGAATAATTCCAAATAATTGATGTAGATATTCTGCTCTGAAAGAAGGGGAGCATACATCACAGCTTAAGTGTGTGCTGCACATAGTGATTTACTGTCAAAGAGTACAATAGGGAAAGGGAGATAAAACCAGAACCTTGGCTGGTGTGGCTCAGCGAATTGAGTACTGGCCTGTGAAGTGAAAGGTCGCTGATTCAATTCCTGTTCGGGGTACATACCTGGCTTGTGGGCCCAGGTCCTCAGTTGGGGGCATGTGAGAGGCAACTGATTGATGTATATCTTGCACATCACATCAATGTTTCTCTTCCTCTCTTTTCCCCTCCCTTCCCTCTCTGTAAAAAAATAAAGTAAAATATTTTTAAAACTAGAATTTACAATGGAGAAATCAGATACCATTTTTAAGCTAGGTGATCAAGCTCAGTAGCAACAAGTGAGAAACCATGCTGATAAATACAACCTTGATATGATGTGGTAAAATGGCACTTTACCTTCCATAACCTTATAAATCCCGGTCTTATCATGAGAAAAAAATGTAAGTCAAGAATTCCAATAGAGGGTATTAGAAGCTCAGATACTAAAAAAGTAGCTGGATACAAATTTCTACAAAATCAAAAACAAAGAAAGTCTGAGAAACTGTCACATCTAAGAGGACCCTAAGGAGACATGACAAGTTAATGTAATGTGGTATCCTGGATGGGATCCTGGAACAGAAAAAGACATCAGGTAACAACTAAATAAACAGGAATAAACCATAGAATTTAGTTCATAATAATGGTCAGTTCAGGTTTATTAATTGTAACAAATGTACCAACCAAATATAAGATGTTAATCATAGGCAAAACTGGGAGCAAGGAATATGGGAACTCTGTTTTAGCCTCTCAATTTTTCTGTAGATACAAATGGTTTCTAAAGAATAAATATTTTTTAAAGTACCTTAAAGTACTGACTTTGCATTACAGATACTTACACAATTAATTATGAACAAATGAAACTGTTGGCCACATCAAAATGTACCCTTAATTCCTTCTAATTCAGAAAGGCACTTGCAGTGAAACACCTTGAAAATTCCACTATTCAGCTTCATGAAGTAGTCTACATACTTTTTCTTTTGTAGTCTACATACTTTTAAACATAAAGTTTAACAATGGATTTTCAACTTACCATTTCTTTCTCCCATCTTTGGTGTTGTTCATAAACATAAAACTCTTCAAAATTAACTTTATCAAATGGGTGAATCACTTTGATGGAGAATATAACTGGAATCCAACTGTGGTGTCTATGAAATTTGCAGTCCTCAGAGAAAAATAAATCATTATACCACTCTAAACCCAGTATTCTGTGATATTTGAATGTTCAAATAGAAATTGTGATTAAAGAAACTTTAAGAATTAACTAGTCCAACATAGTGACAAGTCCATGAATCTTCATTGATTAAATATTTATAGCTGTATCAGACAACTCCATCTTTTGGTCCATAAATGCATAAAACATTCTGTAAAGAAAATAAAGAATGGTATAAAATTGTAAAGAATAAAATACATAAGAAGAGACTGTTATATAACAATAGCTCTACCTTTTAAAAATACCAGGATCTCTTATAAAAAAAGTACACATTAATTTAAAAAATGTATAAAATATCCAAATTAGAAAACTAGAGAAATTAAAAATTGCCCATATTTAGTAATTTATGTTAATTTTTAATTAACATAAACTATCCTCACTTTATAAATACTTTATAAAAACTTTTAAAATGGGCATAGAGTTGCAGTGAGAATAAGACTTAACCACTTAAAATAGTCCCTGGCACATACAAAGGACTCAATAAATACCAGCAGTAATTATTGTTCTTTCAGTAGGTATACTTTTCAAACAAAATCTAGAATTTAGTATATGTAATTTTTAAAATCTTTTCCTGGTAACATATAATGCACTTTCCCCGGTCATTAATATTTTTCTGTAATATGGCTTTTAAGTGTACAATATACTTTGGTCAATAATACATGTATTAAAATAAGCTAAAAAATTTTAATAACTAAAATTTAGTAAGTTATTAATTAGTACTATAAATAAACCTCTATATTAAACATTTATGTCATTTTTATTTTTTCAGTACTAATTAATGCTGGAATATGCTTTACGCATATCTATGTTTATTCCCTTAAGATATATACCTAGAAGTGGAACAGGTCAAAAAGAGATCAACAGTTTTCAGTCTCAAGACATTAGTCAACATATGATAAATTTTTCTCCCACTCCCACAGATATACTATTATTTTTTTTAATTTAAAACTATGTAGTCATGCTGAAAACAAAAAAGGAATTATTTATGGATCAAGTCTCTGAGACCTCTCTAGGGAAAGAAACAAAAGAGAAGCCGCAGAGATAATGTCAACCACCATAATACAGCACATTGAAGAGCAAAACCTCTCAGAGGAGATGAGTGCACATTTCAGAGACATCAAACCTCTGAGGAAAGCTATATCATGAAAAAGATTTAACAGACCCACAAATGAATGGATTTAAATTCAAGAGAAGAATAGAGCATCCTGAAAATAATTTTAAAACAAACGTTACTGTATTTAATATCCTCAAAGAACAAAAGAAAAAAACCTCATCCATGAAATAACGTACAATTTTGAAAAATAACCAATTAGATACTTATATTGAATATAAAAACAGTTGTTGCCCTGGCCAGTGGAGCTCAGCTGGTTGAAGTGTAGTCCTGTAAACCTAAAGGTTGTGTGTTCAATTCCCAATCAGGGCACATCCCTGAGTTGCAGATTTTGTCTCAATTAGGGTGAGTGCCAAGAAGCAACAGATTGATGTTTCTCTCTCATATCCATGTTATCTCCCCTCTCCCTCCCTTTTGCCTTTCTCTAAAATTAGTAAACATGTTCTCAAGTAAGTATTAAAAATAAAAACAGTTGTTGAATAAACTAAATAGATGACTAGATAATAGCACAAACTCAGATGAAGGGCCATTTGGTAAGCTCGAAGGCTGAGTTGAGTATAATTCACTCAAAACACTGAGCAAAGAAATAATAAGAGGAGGAATAAAATAGAATAAAGAGACCATAAAGACCAAGAATTTCTCAGAACTGGTAAACACATAAGCCCATCAGGGTCCACTGAGTACCAAGCAGGATAAAATTCTTAATACGCACCACTAAAAAAATCCATGGATAAACTTCAGAATATCAAGATAAAAGACAAAGTCTTAGAAGCTTCTAGAAAAATCTAGATTATCTGAAAGGAATGTGTAACAGACTGGTAATCAAATTTCTCATCAGAAATGCCAGATGTTAAAGGAATATAAGTCTGAGTAATATTCTGAATGCCAGAATACTATTTAAGCCAAGCTATATTTCAATACTTGAGATTAAAAACTTTTACACACATTCAAAGAGCCACTCAGAATCTCTGAAAGAAATAAGGAAGTACAGAATAAATAAAAACTAATCTGGAAGGAAGTACTGGGGTACAACAGCATGTGGGCAACTGAGTAAAACAAATTAATGCTAGATAAACACAGATTACCAATGGATGCTAATAACAAATGACACAAAAATGCTAGAAGACAGAACCACAGGAAATTATATTCTTTTCTGGAGTGGTGATGGAAGGGGCTTGTCAAAAAATCAGAAAAAATAAAGTAAAAGCAAGGGAAGTTCTTCATCGGCCGGATATCATTACGTATTTCCCCCCCTTTATTCCCCTCTGCCCTGCACCCACCTGCATTATCCATCTTTAGATCATGTCCATGGGTTGTACATATAAGTTCTTTGGCTTCTCTATTTCCTATACTATTCTTAACCTCCCCTTGCCTATTTTGTACCTACAATTTATGCTTCTTAGTCCCTGTACCTTTTCCCCAATTCTTCACGCCCTCCCTCCCCACTGATAATTCTCCATGGGATCTCCATTTCTGTGACTCTGTTCCTGTTCTAGTTGTTTGCTTAGTTTGTTTTTGTTTTTTAGGTTCAGTTATCATTAGTTGTGAGCTTGTTGTTATTGTACTCTTCACATTTTTTATCATATTTTTCTTAGACAAGTCCCTTTAACATTTCATGTAAGGGCTTGGTGATGATGAACACCTTTAACTTGACCTTATCTGGGAAGCACTTTATGTGCCCTTCCATTCCAAATGATAGCTTAGCTGGATAGAATAATTTTGGATGTACGTCCTTGCCTTTCATAATTTCAAATACTTCTTTCCAGCTCCTTCTTGTCTGCAAGGTTTCTTTTGAGAAATCAGCTGACAGTCTTATGGGAACTCCTTTGTAGGTAACTGTCTCCTTTTCTCTTGCTGCTTTTATAATTCTCTTATTTTTAATCTTGTGTAATGTAATTACGACATGCCTTAGAGTGTGCTTCCTTGGGTCCAACTTCTTCAGGACTCTCTGAGCTTCCTAGAAGTCTATTTCCTCTGCCGGATTTGGGAGGTTTTCCTTCACTAGTTTTTCAAATAAGTTTTCAATTTCTTGCTCTTCCTCTTCTCCTCTGGAACCCCTATGATTCAGATATTAGAATGTTTAAAGTTGTCCCAGGGGTTCCTAAGCCTCTCCTCATGTTTTTAAATTGTTTCTTTATTCTATTCTAGATGAATGTTTGTTTCTTCCTTCTGGTCCAAATTGATGATATGAGTCCCAGTTTCCTTCCCTTCACTGTTGATTCCTTGTACGTCTTTCTTCATTTCAATTTGTATAGCCTTTACTTTTTCCTCCATTTTGCAACCATACTCAACCATTTCTGTGAGCATCCTGATTAGCAGTATTTTGATCTCCGCATATGATAGGTTGGCTATCTCTTCATCACTTAGTTCCATTTTGAAGCTTGATCTGTTCTTTCATTTGGGCTCTTTTTTTTTTTTTTTTTTTGTCTTGGCAGAGATGTTATATTATAAGGGGCAAAGCCTTAGATATTTACCAGGTCAGATCAAACCAGGTCGCTGGGTTGTGGTGCTATATGTGGGGGAGTGGTTAAAGAGGGAACAATGCTGGTTACGGGGCTCTTTGTTGGCTTTCAGTCACTTCCCTCGCTACCCACAAACAAATTTGGCCTTTCTAGTGATGATTCCAGGTGGGTACATTCAGTGCATTCTAGGACCCCATGGGTTTCCTGAACTCTCCCGTAAGGCTGGGAATTTCTCCAGCTGCTGCAAGCCCTACAGGTTTTTACCACCAGAGAGAGACTTTGAGGCTTTATTTCCCCACACCAGATCCCTGAATGTGAGGTTTGTATAGCTCCACAATTGTATTTCCCTGTTATCTATACAGAAATGTCAGACCACCCAGTCTGCCAGCCACTGCCTTGCCCGTTTCCACCCCTCCTACCAGTCTGAATGAATGTTCTTTAACTTCTTGGTGGTTGGACTTCCATACAGTTCAATTGTCTGGCAGTTCTGGTTATTTTTTATTTTTAAATTTGTTGTTGTCCTTCTTTTGGTTGTGCAAGGAGACAAAGTATATCTACCTATGCCTCCATCTTGGCCAGAAGTCAATAAATAAAAATCTTAAAAAATAAAACAAAACAAAAAACCACAGGAAGTAAACCTCTGCAATGCAAAATTGTGTCATGGCCACAACATAACACACTAACATGTGCTGCAGAACATGATCCTTTTTAAAATCCTCCAATATAAACAACAAAACATGAAACTCTGGGATGACTCCGATTCCCTCTTTTCTGGATACCTCCATGGCTTCCAAGTCACTTTATTAGGCTCCCAGCACTCGGTCCAAGTCCGAAGGTGATTTTTTCAAAATGTGGATGGTCTCTTTCGAAATTACCACCAGCATTTCACCATCAAGTTTCTGGGAAATGGAAGCCCCCCCTCAAGGTCCTTAAGCAGTGACAGCTCAACTCTTCCTCCTGGAACTGGTCCCCAAAACTGTTAAGGGCTAGGAGAGACGAGAAGAGCCAGCTGAGGTAGAGTAGCTTTTGGAAATCATCCTCTTAATGTTACTATTAAAAAACTGGCTCTTGCCCCGACTGGTGTGGCTCAGTGAATTGTGTGCTGGCCTGTAAACAGAAAGGCCATGGGTTCCATTCCTGGTTAGGGCACATGCTTGGGTTGCAGACCAGGTCCCAGCTGGGGGCCTGCAGGAAGTAGTTGATCTCTGGCACATTGTTCTTTCTCTCCCTCTCTTTCTTCCTTCCATCCCCTCCCTCTAAAAGTAAATAAGTAAATCTAACAACAACAACAAAAAAGACAGATTCTCAGACTTTATTTCAAGTAAAGCCTAGCTATGATAGGTTTAAATAAAGAGATCCACTTAAATCATACAAAATATCACTGAAAGGTTGAATGAAAGGATGTGAAAAAAGACTTAACAGCAAATACAAGAAAGATTCACATCAAACAAAACAGAAGTTAATATGGAAACCAATAAAAAAGACAAAGAAATATTTCACACTGACAAAACAATTCACCATGACCATCTCACTGAAATTATGGACTTAATACAAAGTAGGCTCAAGAACAAAAAAATCTCAGTTAGAGGAATAAGTATGAGCCCTGGCTGTTGTGGCTCGGTAGATTGAGCGTCAGCCTGAGAACCAAACCAAAAGGTCACTGGTTTGATTCCCAGTCAGGGTACATGCCTGGGTTATGGGCCAGGTTCCCCAGATCCCCCAGTTGGGGGCTTGGGAGAGGCAACCAACTGATGTATCTTACACATTAATATTTTTTTCTCTCTCTCTAAACTCTTTCCCCTCTCTCTAAAAAGTAAATCAATAAAACCTTAAAAAATAAGCTGCATGCCACACATCCCCACCTTACTTCCAGCATACCATGTCCATAAAGTTTTATAGATGAATTCTACAAAATTCTTAGGGAACAGTTAATTTCTATAAGTATACAAAAGTTCCAGAGCAGGAAAAATATGGGAAGCTATTGAACTTTTTTTTTAAAGATTAGTATAACTTGACATGAAAAGAAAAAAAAACCCTCAAGGCCAAAAGCACTTATGGGTATAAAAGCAAAAACAGAAAGTAAAAGCATGCATTAGTAGACAAGTATATTATTAATGTAAGATTTATCCCAGGAATACTGAAAAAGTTTAACATTGGAAAGTTTCTCAATGTTAATTTTTACATTAACAGATAAATGAAGGAAAACTATCATCTGTGATACAAGAAAACAAAATAATTCAGAGGTCAACAACTATGGGAGGGAGGAGGGAAGAGGGCAAACTCCCAGCAAACTAATAATAAATAAAGAATTCTTTAACCCGACAAAGACTATTTACTTACCTAGCAGCAAAGCATTTTCATTCAAGTTAGGCACAGGATAAGGACATTTGCTACCACAACTCTTACTCAATATTGTACTGGATGGAAGTCTTGGAGAAAGGCAGTATAATAAAGAGACCTAAAGATTATAAATTTAAAAAATCTGTGAAATAAATAAGCAAAAACTAACAAAATAAAATTAAAAGCCAAGGAAAGAATTGGAAGAAAATGTAACATTTTAACAATGTTAACAAAAAAGGGACATAGCCAGCAGTCACAGAAAAATTTTTTAATTTTTTAAAAAACATTTTATTTATTTATTTTTAGAGAGAGGGGAAGGGAAGGAGAAAGAGTAGGAGAGAAACATCAATGTGTGGTTGCCTCCTATGTGTCTCCCACTGGGGACCTGGTCTGCAACCCAGGCATGTGCCCTGACTGGGAATTGAACTGGCAACCCTTTGCTTCACAGGCTTGCGCTCAATCCACTGAGCTACACCAGCCAGGGGTAAAATTTTTTAAATTATACATGATACACAGTATCCAGGACACATAAAGAACTCCTTCAATCATCAAGAAAAAGATAACTAAATAGGAAATGTGTACTTTAAAAAAAAAAAAAGAAATCTAAATAAATTATGGGTTAATAAACATGAATAGATATTGCAATCTTAGTAATCAGAGAATGAAATCTTTAAAAAATGAGTATCGTTTTCATTTGTCAGATGATCAAAAGGTAAGATAGTATCTTGTGTTGGTCTAGATCAGCAATTTCCTACCTTTCTCATCCCATGGCACACATAAACTAACTACTAAAATTCTGCAGTACACCAAAAAATGTATTATATTTTTTGCTGATTTGACAAAAAATATAATTTTGATTCATTCTCATCAGACAGCTACTGATGTCTGTTGGCTGTTGTCATTTTTTTTAACTTGATGCTCTATTTTAGTCAGTGCCCCTGAGTAAATAGTTGGGAATTGCATGTTCTAAAAAGTTCTTGGAGCACACCAGTTAAAAATCACTGGTCTACATTATAGGGAAAATGAATGGTAAGAAACTACTTATGAGATGTGTAAATTAGTAGAAATATTTTCAAGGAAAATGTGGTAAGACATTAAAAATGTCTATAACTTAAAACCAAGCAATTCTAGTTTTAGATATATATCTTTAGAAATAGTACAAGAAAACACATGCAAGGGCTGCCCTGCAAGGTGAAAAATTGGAAACAACCTAATGTCCATCAAAAGAATGGCAAATAATATATGCTATTCAGTACACGTCAAACAAAACAGAATTTAGTATGAAAACCAATAAGACACAAAAATAAGTATTTTACATTAACAGAGCAATTTAGTCATACACTAGAACACTATCCAACCTGAAATAAACCATGAATAACATAATGAGCTATAACATGCATATACTGCAAAACATCATCAGAGTTAGACTTATACAGTATACTAGTTCCCTTTGAAAAAATTATAAATGCATATATGCACCTACTGAGAATATATAAATACAAACGAGGACTTGAGGCTTTGTTGTGCAATTGGGGGAGGGAGAGCGAATTCAGGGATTGTGGATTGTTCTCTTTATATATCTGTAAAGTTCTAATTTTGTAAAAGGAAATGTAAAAGTATACTTAATTTAAAAAATATATATAATTTTCATAAAGGGACTGCCCATTTTAAAGCTTTCTGGAGCATCTTGCTAAACTGCTTTCAGAAAGGTTCCATCTATTTATACGTCCACCTACAGCATACAGCACACTCAGTAATAGCTTCTTTTTTTAAAAAAGCTCTCATCAGTATTGTTCATAACTCCTGAAAATTTTAAAGTAACTGAACTTACAAAAGTAAAACTTTTACTGGAGAAAATATGCAAAGATATAGTAAAGTGTATGTAAGAAAAATTTAAAATCACTCATAATTTCATGATCCAGAGACAACCAGTGTTACTATTTTGGAGTGTAACTTGATGTAAATTTTTTCATATTTTTCCCTTTCTCACTTTTTTTATTTTAGCAGAAAAGTAGTCAGTTTCACTTCAATTTGCGGTTCTTTTTCGTTTTTAAAAAATAGGGTCTTATGAAACTGTTACTATTTTGTTTCCTTATGTTTTAGTTTTAACAGTAAGGAACATAATTTGAGTATAAAGCATGTGTCAGGTACCTTTCTAAATACTACGCCCCTGTTCTTATTCTGCGTAACAATTAGACACATTAGCATGCTGCTTTTCTAGTGAAAGTGCCAGAAACAAAACATAAAGAACTAGGCACTACGGTTGCAGAGCCCATGTTCTTTTATTCCATTCTATCGTCAGTTATATATTTTCTTAGTCTTATTAATACATACAGAACAAACTGCAGGTTTCTACATGCGGAAGAGCACAGTTAATTACATACTGTTTCCTTATTTTATTACTCACTGGAAAACTACTTACGGGGTTGTGACGAATAAGTCAGATGCTCCTGGGATCTGAACTCAACTCCGTGATCTTGGATAAATGATTAGGTCTCGTGTAGCCTTACCTGTGAAATGGATCAGTGGTTAAACCTTCAAGTTTTGCTTCTTGATTTTATACTGCAGTCCACTTCCTGCAGGCCCCTTTTACAGCCTGTTTCCCAGTTGCTCAGTAATCACCTCACATTAATATATATACCGCAAGAGGGAGGCTGAAGTGGGGGTTGAGAATGCCGTGCTCCCGCAGTCCCTTCTCCAGCCGGGATCTGCACATGGGTGAAAGGAAGGAGGTTGCAAGGGCAACCTTACCCCACATACCCAGGTCCTGGGTCGAAGGACCCGTCTGAGGGCTACCCAGGGCCGTACCTCAGTTACACCAGCTTCGCTGAGTTTTCCTGGTCGCCAGCCAATGCTGAATGAAGACTGCGCCCCACCCTCTTTGTTAGTGAGGTTGAGTTGACTACCAGGTCAGGATATTTTTCGAAGGATCCTATGGTCCGGAATAACCCCTGGCCAGTAAGCACTCCCCCATTTACTAGATTTAACCTCTGCGGAGGGAAGACCGCCCAATCCGTAACACCCTGGCCTCTCAAACGCGAACCCTAACTGAGAGGACTCGGACACCGCCTGGCCGGGTGCCCATTGGTTGTAAACCCAGGGGTCACGCCTCAGACCTCCTAGCGCATACCTTCGGCTACAAAGCGGTGGCGAAGCGCGCCGCCGTCCAATTTGCTGACAGCAGCTCTCGAGCTGTCTCGCGCTCTCTCTGGGCCAATGAGGATATCCTCACTCAAGAGGCTGGCTTTGCTGTTAGTGGCGCAGCTGTTCCGACCGGTAGGTGTTTGTCTGCCATTTTGTGTGTGGCTGAAACTGGGCTTCTGTGCGTTTAAAGCTAATCCGCTCAAGGTGTAGAGGGGTCCTGGGGGACCTGTGCGGGCTGGGGGCCAGTCTGGCTGGACGAACTGATCGCTGAGTTTCACTTCCCTGAAAGGGAAAGGTCTTCTTGCCCTAATTCTCACCCCTGGGTGGAGATAGCTGTGAATGGTGTTGGTGGCTTTGGTTTGTTCGTCATTTTGAAGGCTTGGAGGCGGGATATAATGCCTTAAAATCGATTTCTTGAATTCCATAGAGCCATTCAAATAATCCTTGCCTCATTAAGACTCTGACCGTAACTTTTACTGAGACAAGAGGTTGGCTGAAGGACTGTTCAGAAAGGGAGAAGGCTGGTAATTAATGAAAGGGGGAGAGGGAATGCCACACCATTATGCTCTGGTTCGAAAGAGACGTCTTCATTTTCAGCTGCTGGCGAGGGAGCAGCTCCCGAAGTGTTTGCCCTTGTGTACAGTTATGCCTTGACTAAGGCCATCATTTGGTAGCAGTGGGCGTTAGGGTCCGCATTTCAGCAGTTTTTTTTCACCAGTGTGCAGTCAACATTCCTGCAGTGATCTTTTTTATTCATATATTTTTTTGCAGTTTTTTTTTAAGCTGGAAAATGTTGGTCTTTGTAAGAAACAGAAGTGAAGGAGCAATTGTGTTAAATCTTGGTTTCCCTAGTTGCGATCTGTAGGAGATTTAGAAATCTCTGGTTCTGCCTTGGCATGCTTGGTCGCTTCCTATGGGCCTGGGGAGGTTTTTGTGAGCAAAGCATCTTTTTAATTTTTTTAATTTTTATTTAATTGTTCAAGTACAGTTTTCTGTCTTTTACTCCCATCCCAGCCTCCCCCCCAGTGCTCCCCACCTCCCTCCCATTACCACCCGCCCTTAGTTGTTGCCCACGTGTCCTTTGTACTAGTTCCTGTAAATCCTTCTCCTTTTCTTCTGAAATTCCTTCCCCTCTCCCCTCTGGTCACTGTCCATCTGAACTGCTGAGTTCTATATGAGTTGGAGAGAAGGACGCAAGAAGTTCTTTTTCCTTCTTTTTTTTTTTTTAAATCAACGTAGAAAGCACGAGTTGTTTTTCATTTAAGGGGGAAATTTGTATCGAATCAGAAAACCTACCGGATAAAAGACTGTGTGTGAGAGATTATCTTTAGCAGTTTGACATGTATGAGAAGAAAGCAAATACATTCATCTTGTTGCCTTGAATTTAGTTTTCAATTATTCACGGTTAACTGATGTTCCAGCAGAGTCAACACTATTTTGTTGTAGGAATTCCAAAGAAAACAGTAAAATAATGATTAATGATATTTTCTTTTAATTTAAAAAAAAATCATGAATGTTATAAAACATACGTTGCAAGAGTTCAACTATCATTTATTTTTATTTTAATGAGAGAGAACATTGATTTTTCTACCTATTCATGCATTCATTGGTTGATTCTTTGCTTAAAAAATTGATTTGTGAGGCGAGGGTGGGGGGATGAGAGAAAGAGAAACATCTATTTGTTGTTCCAGTTATTTGTGCATTCATTGGTTGATTTTTGTGTGTGCCCTGACCTGGGACTGAACCCACAACCTTGGCATATTGACGACAGTGCTCAAACCAATTGAGCTCCTTGGTGGGGGCCTCAGATATCATTAAATTAGTGTTAAAGTGGTGTTTAATTGATGGCTAAAGTACATGTTAGAAATCAGTGGCTAAGAAATGCATATTTTCTGGAAGATTCGACTTTTAGTTTGTTTGAACTGTATTTGTTGCTTCCAATTTATACATAGAAAATAATATTAAGGATATGTTCATATCCTTTTTCTAAGGTCTGTTTCTGTACTACAGAGAAATTTAAATATTGAAGATAAGCCCTAAGTGATAATGTTCTATTTGCCATTTTTTCTTGAAAGTATACATTCTCAGTAAATGAATACCAAAATTATCAGTCTTACATCTCTTTTGCTAAAGAAAATTTATTGCTTTTCTAGTTTCTTACCAACTTAAAAAGACTTCAACTTTAAATTTACTATATTGCGTAAGTATATTCTGTAATTTTAAACAGAGAAGTAATTTTAGAAAGGCAGGTATCCTCAAATTTTTCTTTCAGGAATACAGTTCTGTAAACTTAACAATATAATCTGAAGATTCTTTGAAAAATTTTAAAATATCACATTTGCATGAACAATGTTAAGTGACCCAGTAAAAATGAGTTAACTCATGTTAGAGATTACTTTTCATTGCAGTCATATACAAGTTTAGGTTTTCCCATTATCAAATGATGTATGCTGTGTAATTATAAAATATTTTGATAACACCTTTTAAATGAATGTGGTGTTTTGTGACAGAATATAGATTAAAATTTATCTAAATTAGCATTAACAATTTTTAAAAATTGCTCTCAGGACCTGTTTGGAGTTCTTACATTTGGTACTTTAATAATCTGAATGATTTTATGAGCAAAAATTTTAGAGTACTTTTGTTACCTGGGGAACCTGAGTTACAAGGTTTCTGCTCCTAGGTTCTTGTCTTGCTTGCAAGGTAAGAATTCAGGTGAGAGACAACAGGTATGGTGGAAATGAGAGAGTAGTTTATTTATAGAGTGCACTTGAGCAGGAAGCTGGCAAGGGGCACCCAGCTGGTCTGAGAGCCCCACATTTAGTGGAAATAAAATTGTAAGTTTACAGATGAGCATGAAGCTGCAGGCAGGCACTCAACTAGTCTGAGTACACCAACTCTTGGGATTTTAGGAGGTTTATGCTTGTAGCCAGCTGCTAGGTTTCCCTACCTCCTCCCCTTTCTAGACCTTGAGATTAATACACAGTTTCAAGGCTTTATTTCCTAGATAGTGGAAAAGATACAGAACTTCAAGGGCTCCTCTCCTGTGCTATCATGGTTTTTCTTGTGAGGTTAGAACACCTGGCAATCTTATTAACTCAGGACTACTGAGTTAATTAATGGGTGAAACATGTCTCCCTTATACTCCTTGCCTTGGTTTACTATGTATCTTACCTAACACTTTTTTTTATTAAGAACTACATTTAAAATATGATGAGGTTTCCTTCCTGCTTCAGTAACTCAAAAGCCAAGTTGCAAATAATAGTCATTCTCTCAAAAGTTATTTTCAAAATCTAGAAATACCTTGCTATGCTTTGGAAGAGTTCTGATCATATAAATAAAATGTCACTTTGTGGGAAAATTTCAAGATTACCTTTCAGAAATGTTTTTCTATTTCTCAATAATTTAGTGCATTTTGCCATGATTTTTCTGGTTTTTAACCAGCATGGTCTATTATGAGGACAAATTAAACAATGTGACTAAAAATTTAAAACAACTTGATACTATGCAAACATGAAAATGACCACTGTACTTTGTGCTATTCAACTAATCAATGAGATTGAACTCCCGAATCATAAGGATGTCCATTAACTGCTAAAAATGCTTGTGAGATAAACATGTAGGACATTCAGATTATTTCACTTAAAGGAGAAACGTTTGAAGTATTATATATTTGGCTTTTTTTTAATGGAGGAATAGAGACACTATGCTGTTACTTTTACTTCTCCCTTTGTGATCTCATTTGTTGTTTTCTTTAGTGGGAAGGAGAGAAGCATCCATACGTGACAGAAACATGGATCATTTTCTCTTGTACTCATCCCAAACGAGGATGAACCTGCAACCCAGTCTTGTGCCCTGACCAGAAATTGAACCAGCGACCTTTCGCTTTGAGCCCTATTTTTTTTCTTGAAGATTTTTAGAGTTTGATATATTTTTAGAGAGAAAGGAAAGGAAGGAGAAAGAGAGGAAGAGAAACATCAGTGTGTGGTTGCCTCACATGGTGCACGTGCACACACACACACACACACACACACACACACCCAGCCTGCAACCCAAGCATGTGCCCTGACTGGGAATTGAACTGGTGACCCTTTGGTTCATAGGCCCGTACTCAATCCATTGAGCTACACCACCTAGGGAGATACCTTTTACTTTAAAAAAAATTTTTATTTTTTTATTTTAATTGTTGTTCAGGTACAGTTTTCTTCCTTTTACCCCCATCCCAGCCCACCCCCCAAGCACTCCCCACCTCCCTGCCATTCCATACCCCCCTGTTATTATCCATGTGTCCTTTATACTTGTTCCTGCAAACTCTTCCCCTTTTCCCCTGAAATTCCCTCCTTTTACTTTTGTGACACCCAGGCAACTGAGCCATGCTCCTCAGGACTGTTAAGTTCTCTCTCAAGTGCTTAACACATTACTCAGAGCATTTGGACAGTTAAATCAACTCAATTTGTGTATAGTTCTTCCTCTTTTATGTTTCTTATTTTAAGTAACTTGAAATCTTACCACTCCCTTTTTGCCCAACTATATTATCTATTGGTTCAACCTCCAAAATAGTTTTTCTTTTCAGATTTATATTCTTATCACTACTGCCCTAATTTAGACCTTTTCCTTTTTCATGAAGATATTTACACCACACATTGTATTATTGACAAAGCCGGCACTCCTCAACTTGGAATTTGTATTAAGATACAGGTTTGGCTGCTGCGACTTAAGAAACTTTTTTTAAAAATAAAAGTTTATTTTTTTTCCCTTTGTAAACGTTTGAATTGATGAGGTGGCTTTGCTATAGAAAGTTGTCAGGAACCCCAAACTCCCTCTAACCTGTTACTCTACCATTGTCATTCAGCTCCATCTTACGGACTAACATTGCTCCTTCACTTGCCGCCAGTGTCTCACATGCTTACGTAAAAGGTTAAAATGGACTATAGTCAGGCACACAGAATATTTATAAGTGGTAATAGGAATAGGGCTTTATTCTCTATCAATTTGTATAAAGTGTGTTTTAAGTAACAATTTGATTTCATGACCTTTTGATGGTTCTGTTGGTTTTTGTACTTGTATTTGGAAGGAGTAAGGTTGATAGCTTGTGACTCCCAGATACTATGCTTGTGGACTATATTATTACTTGCAGACCTAGAGACTACTTTGTACTTTCCCTTTCTGTAAAAATGGTTCCTACTGCCTCAAATTACTTTCTTTTGAAAGTAATTGATACCTAGCTCAGCTTCTTCTTGAAGTATAGACAGGTTTTATTCAACCACAATATCCTTTTGCCCTATACCCAAATTCTTCATTTATACACATTTTATGTTACATTGTGAGTAACAACTCCTTGGAAGGCAAAACTCCTTTAGTCTGGTGAACACATTTGCACTCAGTTGATCCTTGGGTATGTTTGCTCATTTGATTTCAAACAGAAAACAATTGAGAAGGAAGTTCAGAGGTAAACCTATCTTTGTATGTAACGTGTGTTCTGCCTTTAGGGAGTGTATTTATCTCTTAAAAATTAACATAAAAATGTCAGTACCCTGATAGAAAATGAGCAAAGGACATGAACTTTGCATCACAAAAAAAGAAAAAAAATGGCTTTCATGAAAAATAATTAAATTGCAAATAAAGAAGTAAATATTTGAACAAAGCAATGTGTTGTACATCAAGAGACAAAAAATATATGTACCCTTTGATCCTTTCTAGGAAACTTCTATGGAGATGGAGTTGGAGTTAAAGCTTTATGATCTGTGCAATCTCATACTTGTGAAAAATTGGAAATAAAAAATACCCCATGGGCAAACCCATGATAGGCTACATTTCATGACAGACTATATTTCAACTTTTGGAGAGGAATGTTTTTCAAAGGGAGTGTCATGATGTAGGCTAGTTAATGACATGGGAGAATGGACACCATTTTGTGTTAAATGAGAAAAGTATAGAATAATCATTGAATAAAAATAAATTAAAATCACAGATACCACTACACTGTCACTTTGAATAGTCAAAAATAACAAAAAATACTAAGTGACAAGGATGCAAAGAAATGGGATTCAGGTCTTGCTGGTGGGAATTCAAATGCTACAGCCAGTTGGAAGATGGTTTGATAATTTCTTATAAAATCAAGCATACCCTTATATGACATAGCAATACCATTCCTAGGGTGAATTTTACCAGCAAAATATGAGAGCACCATTAGCTTCCCTTTCTTGTCAGCACTTGGCTTTATCAGTTTTGTTTAAAAAATTTAGGCATTATATGAGAGTTGTAGTGGCATTAGGATTTCAATTAGTGTTTCTGTAATAACATTCTTTTCTCATGAAACATGAAATAAAAACCTATAATTACTTCTCTGCAAATATTTATAGCAGTTGTACTTATAATCACCAAAACCAGGAAGCATTCCAGTTGTTTTTCAACTGAGGGATGGATTTTTTAAAAGTATATTTTATTGATTATGCCATTACAGTTGTCCCATTCCTGCCCTTCATTCCCCTTCACCCTGCATACCCCTCCCCCCACTACTCTTTAGATCACTGATTAGATAGATCTGTGTCCATTAGACTGATTTAGATCGTGTCCTCGTGTCATAAGTTCTTTAGCTTCTACATTTCCCACACTACTCTTGCCCTCCCCATCTACTTTCTCCCCACTGTCTATGCTACTTATTCTCTGTACCTTTTACCCCTTCCTTCTTCTCCCACTTCCCTGTTGATAACCCTCCAGGTGATCTCCATTTCTGTGGTTCTGTTCCTGTTCCAGTTGTTTGCTTAGTTTGCTTTTGTTTTAGGTGTGGTTGTTAATAACTGTGAGTTGCTGTCCTCTCACTGTTCATCTTTTTTATCTTCTCTTTCTTAGTTAATTCCCTTTAACATTTCATATACTAAGACCTTGGTGATGATGAATTCCTTTAACTTGACCTTATCTGAGAAGCACTTTATCTGTTCTTCCATTCTAAATGAAAGCTTTGCCGGATAGAGCAATCTTGGATGTAGGTCCTTGCATTTCATGACTTGGAATACTTGTTTCCAGCCCCCTCTTGCCTGTAAGGTCTCTTTTGAGAACTCAGGTGACAGTCTGATGGGAACTCCTTTGTAGGTGACTGTCCTCTTATCTCTTGCTGCTTCTAGAATTCTCTTCTTCATTTTAATCTTAGCTAATGTAATTATGAAGTGCCTTGGTGTGTTCCTTCTTGGGTCCAACTTCTTTGGGAATCTCTGAGCTACCTGGACTTCCTGGAATAATGTTTCCTTTGCCAGATTGGGGAACTTCTCCTTTATTATTTGTTCGGATAAGTTTTCCAGTTGTTGCAGTTCCTCTTCCCCTTCTGGTACTCCTATAATTCGGATGTTGGAATGTTTAAAGGTGTCCTGGAGGTTCCTAAGTCTCTCCTCATTTTTTTGAATTCTTGTTTCTTCATTCTTTTCTGTTTGGTCATTTTTTCCTTCCTCCTGGTTCACTCCCTTGATTCGAGTCCCAGTTTCCTTTCCATTACTATTGGTTTCCTATGCATTCCCTTCATTTTAATTAGTTTAGCCTTCATATGTTCCTCTACTTTGTGACTAAAATCAACCAGTTCTGTGAGCATCCTGATCACCAGTGTTTTGAACTGTGCATCTGATAGGCTGGCAATTTCTTGGTCGCTTAGAGTTACTGGCTCTGGGGCTTTGAGCTGTTCTTGAGCCATAATGTTTTGCTCTGTTTGCGCCTGTTAGGTGTGAGGAGCAGAGCCTTAGGTGTTCACCAGGGCAGGGCTACCCAGGTTGCTGGTTTGTGATGCTGTATGTGGGGGCAGGGTCAGAGAGGGACAATGGCGGTCCCCTCTGCCGCTTCCCGCCCCTGGGGCCTGCGCAGTCTGTCTCAGTCTCACTGCACACTTCTCCAGTTATCTGCGAGCGAATGTGTGACTGCCCACTGCTACTCCACACCTGGGATCTGCCCACTGCCTGCCCACCTAGGTTGCGCTCGGGTCAGTCCAGTAGATCTTTCCTGCCTGACCCAGCTCTGCTGCTGGCTCTGCCCCTCTTACCAGTTTGGCTGAAGGGTTTGTTGTTGTTAGACTTCCGTGTGTTTCAATTTGCTGTGGTTTGGGTGTGTTTTTGTTGCTAAAACTTTGTTGTTTTTAAACTTGGTTGTGAGAGAAGGCAGAGTGTTTCCACCTATGCCTCCATCTTGGCGGAAGTCCCAGGGATGGATTTTTAAAACAGAAGTATATCCATAAATAACAGGGGTGAACCTCTTAATCCAGGATAATACAAATATGTGGGAAAAGGGACTGTGATATAACTATATATTAATTATAAAAAAACACTTAAAAACAAGCCCTCATATAATGAAAACACACCAAAAGTGGTGATAAAACAGATGGTGGTGATCTGTTTCACAATATGATGAAACCTTTGAGGAACCACACAAATCAGAAATTAGACCTCATAAATGACTAAACCATAGAAGGATGTGCAATGACAGATAACAACGCAAGAAAGAATTAGGAAAAAGGAAATTAGAAAGCAGGAGTGAATACACATTGTAGAGAGCACAATAAGAGAAATGGAGAATAGAAAAGAAAATTGAAGAAAAAAATTTTTAAGGAGTAAGGAAAAAGTGACAGGACAGGCAAAGAGCCAAAGTATATGTGTTAGGAGTTCCCCAAATGTAAAATCACAGTAGTGATATTTACATAACATTGTGAATATACTTCATGCTACTGGGTTGTATACTTAAATATATTTAAGAGGACAAATTATATGTTAAGTACAATAAAAAAATGTAAACCAGAGTAATAGAAACAACAGCTTTTAGAATTTAAGAATACTTGAAATTAAAGAATTTAAATCTCTATATGTTGAAAGACACACTTTGAATCTGGGGAATTCAATGCAGAACAGTTAATGTTGAGATGTGTTATACAGTTGTTGGATTTTAAAAATTTAGAAACACACAAAACCATCTTTTTTGCATTCATGGTAAAAAACCAACTCAACTGGGAAAGAAACAGATGTGATTATATTTTTGGCAGCAACATTTTTCAAATGTTGACAAAATATTTCCTATTTACCAACTATCTTTCAAGATTTTAGGACATTACCCTGGCCAGGTGGTTTAGTTCATTGGCATATCACTCCTAATACCAAAGGATTGTAGGTTCAACTCCCCGGTCAGGACACATACCTAGGTTGTGGGTTTGATCCCCAGTTGGGGCACATACTAAGGCAACCAATCGATGTCTGTCTGTCTCTCCCCCTACCCTTTCCTCTCTATCTTAAAATCAATAAACATATCTTCAGGTGAGTGGTTTTTGTTTTTTTTTTAAAGGAATTCAAGATTCAACAAACATTTGTAAACATGAAACAACTAAATTACTAGTTGTATCTTAAGAAGGGAAGGAGATGAACAGTATTATATAAAGATGTTACTGTAGAATTAACCCCAAGAACAACTCAAGGAATTGTTTCTATGAATCCTTCCCAATGAATTCTTCCTGAAGAGTATACCAGGGAACAATTTCAGACAATCAAGAAATGATTTAAAGATCTTCAACATTAGGTCAAGTGGTGATCATTAAATACATTTTTTGTAGCACTAAGTTTAAAAGATAGAAATAATGATGTAGAAGGTAGGTAGATGTTATATAGTTGACAATATAGAAATGATATAACCTATAAGAAACAGGAGGGGAGGGCAAATAAATGAAAAGTAGAATAAAGTGGTATTTGTAAATAAATGAAAAGTAGAATAAAGTGGTATTTGTCTCTTAAGAATTAACTGTGAGGGATGTGATGGAGAGGAAGATGGTAACGGAGTAGAACGGAGCGGATTCCAGCTCCCATACAAGTAGGTGAAAACCCTGACTGAGCTACTGAGAAATAGCGCAATCAACTAACAGATCCACAGCATTTATGAAATTGGGAGAGCAGGGATTGTGACGGATGCTTAGGGTCCAGTCAGTGGCAGGTCAGTGACTATCTGGGAGTTGAGTGGAGACAGGAGCCATCGCGGGGCCAGTGCCTGGGGCTGGGCACTCTGGTGCTACCGCCCTCGCGGGGGTAGGGGGGGGCCTGGATGCCGGAGTCATCATCTATAGGAGCCAGGACACTCAGTGGTGGTAGGTAACCAGCACGGGTGAGCAGCTTTCTCTCTCCCCATTTGGGCAGCGCCAGGCAGAGGCATGTTTGCTTGAGTTTACACAGAGATAAACAAGAATAAAGGGCCATGTCCGTCTTTGCACTGGGTGGTCATCAGCCCAGGAGAATCCAAAGATGCATTGTTGTCACCGGTCTGGCTGGGGATTGGGCTGGGCTGAGAGGCAGGCTGTTGGGAGAGGTTTTTTTTTATTTTTTGGGTTTTTTTTTGAAAGTGGAATGAGGTGTTCTCCTGGGACGGCTTGGCTTGTGTCCCGCACAGCCTGGCAGAGAGGAAATACTGAGCCAGAGACCAAGGGGCCCAGGCAGCCTGGCCGGTACACTGGCACCCACATCCCAGTCTCCTAGCCTGGCTGGTGCGCGCTGACAACCCCCGCCACAGAGAGGTCCTGCTGCAACCAGAAAAACTGGATTGGACAGTTTAAAATGAACAAGAGGACTTTTTTTTGTTTTGTTTTGGGGGGGAGGGTTGTTTGGGGATTTTGGGTTTTTTTTTATTAGTAATCTTACAATTTTTTTTTATTTAGTTATTTTTCAAGTACAGTTTTTTGTCTATTTTTCCCATCCCAGCCTCCCCTGCCCCTTGCTCCCCACCTCCCTCCCATTTCCACCCCCCTTAGTTCTCGTCCCTGTGTCCTTCCTATTTGTTCCTCCAAATCCCTCCCCCTTTTTCCCCTTAACTTCCCTTCCTTGTCCCCTCTGGTCACTATCCCCTTGTTCTCTATTTCAGTGTCTTTGTTTGTTTGTTTGTTTGTTTGTTTTTCTGCTTGCTTGTTTGCTTTGTTGTTTAGCTTCCTGTTAAAGGTGAGATCATATGGTATTTGTCTTTCAGCACCTGGCCTATTTCACTCAGCATAATGCTTTCCAGTTCCATCCATGTTGTTCCAAAAGGTAGTAGCTCCTTCTTTCTCTCTGCAGCATAGAATTCCATTGTGTATATGTACCACAATTTTTGGATCCATTCATTTACTGATGGGCACCTAGGTTGCTTCCAACTCTTGGCTATTGTAAATTGTGCTGCTATTGAATATTGGGGTGCATAGGTTCTTTGATATTGATGTTTTAGGATTCTTAGGATATAATCCCAGCAGTGGAATTGCTGGGTCAAAAGGCAGGTCGATTTTTATTTTTCTGAGAAAATTCCATACTATTTTCCATAATGGTTGTACCAGTCTGCAATCCCACCAACAGTGAATTAAGGACCCCTTTTCCCCACAACCTCTCCAACATTTGTTGTTTGTTGCTTTGTTTATGACAGCCATTCTGACTGGTGTAAAGTGGTATCTCATTGTGGTTTTAATTTGCATCTCTCTGATAGCTAATGATATTGAGCATCTCTTCATGTGACTCTGAATGTTTTGCATGTCCTCCTTGGAGAAGTGTTTGTTCAAGTCCTTTTCCCATTTTTTAATTGGGTTGGGTGTCTTCTTAGAGTGGAGTCGTGTAGGTTCTTTGTATATTTTGGAGATTAAACCTTTGTCTGAGGTATCATTGGCAAATATGTTTTCCCATACAGTTGGTTGTCTTGCTAATTTAATACTGTTTTCTTTAGCCATGCAGAAGCTTTTTATTTTGATGAGATCCCATTTGTTTATTCTTTCCTTTACATTCCTTGCTCTAGGGGACATATCCCTAAAGAAGTTGCTGCATGAAATATCTGAGATTTTCTTGCCAATGTTCTCCTCTAGGACTTTCATGGTGTCACAACTTACATTTAAGTCTTTTATCCACCTTGAATTTATTTTGGTGTATGGTGTAAGTCTGTGCTCAAGTTTCATTTTTTTGCATGTAGCTGTCCAGTTCTCCCAACACCATTTGTTGAAGAGTCTACCTTTACTCCATTTTATGTTACTGCCCCCTTTGTCGAATATTAATTGACTGTAGAGACTTGGGCTGATTTCTGGGCTCTCTATTCTGTTCCATTGGTCTATGTGCCTGTTTTTATGCCAGTACCAGGCTGTTTTGATTACAGTGGCCTTGTAATACAGTTTGATATCAGGTATTGTGATCCCCCCTACTTTGTTCTTCTTTGTCAAAAGAGCAGCTGCTATTTGGGCTCGTTTATGGTTCCATATAAATTTTCGAAGTGTTTGTTCTATGTCTGTGAAATATGCCATTGGTACTTTAATGGGTATTGCATGGAATCTGTATATTGCTTTGGGTAGTATGGACATTTTGATGATGTTAATTCTTCCAATCCATGAACAAGGTATATGTTTCCATTTGTTTGTGTCTTCCCTGATTTCTTTCTTCAGTGCTGTGTAGTTTTCTGCATACAGGTCTTTTACCTCCTTGGTTAGGTTATTCCCAGATATTTTATTTTTCTTTTTGCTATATCGAATGGGATTTTTTCCTTGATTTCTGCTTCTGCTGATTCATTGTTTGTATACAAAAATGCCTTTGATTTCTGGATATTGACTTTGTATCCTGCTGTTTTGCCAAATTCATTAATTACTTTGAGCAGTTTTTGGGTAGAGTCTATAGGATTTTCCGTGTACACTATCATCTCATCTCCAAACAGTGACAGTTTTGCTTCCTCCTTTCCTATTTGGATGCCTTTTATTTCCTTTTCTTGCCTGATCGCTGTGGCTAAAACTTCCAATACTATATTGAATAGAAGTGGTGAAAGTGGACAACCTTGTCTTGTTCCTGATCTTAGTGGAAAAGCTTTTAGTTTTTTCCCATTGAGTATGATATTGGCTGTAAGTCTCTCATATATGGCCTTTATTATTTTGAGAAATTCTCCCTGTATTCCCACTTTGCTGAGTGTTTTTTTCTTAAATGGGTGTTGTACCTTATCGAAAGCTTTTTCCGCATCTATTGATATGATCATGTGATTTTTGTCTTTGCTTTTGTTTATGTGATGTATTACATTTACTGATTTGCGAATATTGAACCATCCTTGCATCCCTGGGATGAATCTCACTTGATCATGGTGTATGATCTTTTTGATATATTGTTGGATGCGATTTGCCAATATTTTGTTGAGGATTTTAATGTCTATGTTCATCAGCGATATTGGCCTGAAGTTTTCTTTCTTTGTTGTGTCTCTATCTGGTTTTGGAAATAAGATGATTCTGACTTCATAAAAAGAATTTGGGAGTTTTCCATTCTTCTGAATTTTTTCGAATAGTCTGTGGAGAATAGAGGTTAGCTCTTCCTTAAATGCTTTGTAGAATTCTCCTGTGAAACCATCTGGTCCGGGGCTTTTGTGTGATGGGAGTTTTTTGATTACTGCTTCAATTTCTTTTGCTGTTATTGGTGTATTTAGATTTTCTGCTGCTTTTTCACTGAGTTTTGGAAGATTGTATTTTTCTATAAATGTGTCCATTTCCCCTAGGTTTTCAAATTTCTTGGCATACAGTTCTTCATACTAATTTCTTACAATGCCTTCTATTTCTGTGGTATCAGTTGTAATCTCTCCTTTTTCATTTCTGATTGTGTTTATTTGTGTCCTCTCTCTTCTTTTCTTGATGAGCCTACTTAAAGGCTTGTCTATTTTGTTTATCTTCTCAAAGAACCAACTCCTGGATTCATTGATCCTTAAAATTGTGCTTTTATTTTCTATGTCATTTAATTCTGCTCTAATCTTGGTTATTTCCTTCCTTCTGCTTGCTCTGGGCTGTCTATGTTGTTGTTCCTCGAGTTCTTGCAGGCGTACGGTTAGGTTGTTTGTTTGAAATGTTTCTATTTTCTTTAGGTAGGCCTGTATTGCTATAAACTTTCCCCTCAGGACTGCCTTTGCTGTGTCCCATAAGTTTTGGGTTGTTGTGAGATCATTTTCATTTGTTTCCAGAAACGGTTCCATTCGTTGTTTAATAGCATACCATTCAGTCTCCATGATTTTGGGTGCTTTGGGTTTTTTTCTTTGGTTTCGGTTTCTAATTTCAGTCCCTTGTGGTCAGAGAAGATGCTTGGTATGATTTCAATTTTCTTGAATTTCTTGAGGCTCGTTTTGTGTCCTATCATGTGGTCTATCTTTGAAAATGTTCCATGTGCATTTAAAAAGAATGTGTATTTAGCTTCTTTGGGATGAAGGGCGCTATATATATCAGTTAAGTCCATTTCATCTAGGGTGTTGTTTAATGCCACAATATCTTTGTTGATAATTTGTTTGGAAGATCTGTCCATTTTTGGTAGTGGGGTGTTAAAATCCCCTACTGTAATTGTGTTGCTGTCAATATCTTTCTTGAAGTCCTCTAAGATTTTCTTGATATATTTGGGTGCCCCTATATTTGGTGCATATATGTTTACAATGTTAATGTCTTCTTGGTGGATTCTTCCCTTGAGTATAATGAAGTGACCTTCTGGGTCTCTCTTTATGGCCCCTTTTTTGAAGTCTATTTTGTCTGATATGAGAATTGCTACCCCAGATTTTTTTTCTTGTCCGTTTGCTTGGAAAACTTGTTTCCAGCCTTTCACTTTTAGTCTGTGATGTTCTTTTGTCCTAAGGTGGGTCTCTTGTAGGCAGCATATGTGTGGGTCATGCTTTCTTATCCATTGAGCTATTCTGTGTCTTTTGATTGGAGCATTTAATCCATTTACATTTAAGGTTATTATTGATAGGTACTTATTCATTGCCATTTTGTACCTGTGTTCCTTTCTGTCTCCCTCTTATCCTTCCTTCCCTTAAAGCAGTCCTTTTAGTATTTCTTGTAGAGCTGGTTTGGTGGAGGCATATTCTTTTAGACTTCTTTTGTCTTGAAAGCTCTTTATTTGGCCATCTATCTTGATTGAGAGCCTTGCTGGGTAAAGTAGCCTTGGTTGTAGGCCTCTGGTTCTCATTACTTGAAATATTTCTTGCCATTCCCTTCTTGCTTGAAGTGTTTCCATTGAGAAGTCAGTAGCTAACCTTATTGGGGCTCCCTTGTATGTTATTTCTTTTTTCTCCCTTGCTGCCTTTAAGATTCTCTCTTTGTCTTGGAATTTTGCCATTTTAATGATGATGTGTCTTGAAGTGGGCCTCCTTGGGTTCCTCTTGATTGGGACTCTCTGTGGTTCCTGGATTTGTGAGACTTTTTCTCTTATCAAATTAGGAAAATTTTCTCTCATTACTCGTTCAAATACGTTTTCTATCCCTTGTTCTTCTTGTTCTCCTTCTGGTATTCCTATTATTCGGATATTATTATGTTTCATATTGTCTTGCATTTCTCTTAATCCCTCTTCATTCTTTCTGAGCCTCTTTTCATTTTCTTGCTCTTTCTGTGAGATGCTTTCTACCTTGTCCTCCAACTCACTAATCCTATCCTCCGCTTCATCTATCCTACTTTCGAAACTTTGTACTGTGTACTTCAATTTGGAAATTGTGTTCTTCATTTCCTCTTGTCTCTTGCTGATAGTTTCCATTTCCTTTTTGATGTTGCTGTAGTTTGCAGAGAGATCATTATAGTTCCCCTGTAGTTTCTGGTAGTTCACTGTGAGCTCTTTGAACTTCATAATAACCAGTGCTTTGAATTCACTACCTGATAGTTGATCAACCTCTATTTCATCTAACATTTTTTCTGAAGTTTCTGCTTTTTCTTTCATTTGGGGATTGTTTCTTTATCTTCCCATTGTTTGAGACTCTTCTTGTTAGTCTCTGCTTCTAAAATTGATCTGTTCTGAAACCCTAGTTTTATGGTGTAAACTTCTGTGGTATGATCCTTGTGAAGTTCAGTGGTGCAGACTCCTTGACGTTTCTTGATGTTCTTCGTCTCCACCTACACTCACGCTGGTCCTCGCGCTGGTCCCTGCGTTGGTCGCCTACCACTGCTGAATGTCCCGGCTCTAGTAGCCGCCTCCTCAAGCACACAGGCCCCTTACTACGGCAGCGGCACAGAGGCTGGGAATGTCCCGGCTCCCGTATCTGGCTCTCTCTGCCGCCCAGGGCCGTCACGGGTTTGGAGTGTCCCTGTTTCCGTACCTGACTCCCCGGAGTCTAGTCCTGTCTCTGTGGCAGTGGCACAGAGGCTTAGAATGTCCCAACTCTCGTACCTGGTTCCCCAGTGTCCAGTCCCATTGCTATGGCAGCAGCTCAGGGGCTGAGAACGTCCCAGTTTTCGTAGAGGGCTCCTCTGCCACCCAGGGCTGTCTCAGGGGTTTGGAGTGTTCCAGCTTCCGTACCTGACTCCCCGGCGTCCAGGCCCGTCCCTATGGCAGCAGCACAGGATCTGAGAGCTTCCTGGCTCCCGTAGCTGGCTCCTCTGCTGCGTCACAGGGGTTTGGAGAATCCCGGCTTCCGTACTTGACTCCCTGGCGTCCAGTCCCGTCGCTATGGCAGTGGCAGAGGATCTGTGAACGTCCCGGCTCCCGTAGCTGGCTCCTCAGGGCCCAGGCCTGTCTCTATGGCGGCGTCACAGGGGCCTTTGGTGTCCCAGCTCCTGCAACCGACCGTTCCGTTGCCCAGTTCGGTAGCTGTGGCATCAGCACAAGGGCTGAGAATGTCCCAGCTCCGGTTCCTGACTCCTCTGTCTCTCAGGACCGTCACAGGGGCTTGGAGTGTCCGGCTTCCGTACCTGACTCCCCGGCGCCCAGGCCTGTTGCTCTGGCGGCAGCACAGGGGCCGCGTGAGACCCAGCTCCAGTAGCTGACTCTGCCGCCGTCTGGTATTTCAGCGTTGGTCACAATCTCTGGTCTTTTAATTTCATAAATGCTGGGTAACCGATGGTTTATTGTGCTGTTTCTCTATAGATCTGCCAGGATTTTCACCCATGAGTACAGGAGCTAGCATCAGCGCCATCTTCCTAGCATTCCTTACAAATTTTTAATTTTACTATTGCTTTATCTTTCAATACTTTGATCCTGTTCTTTCTTTTCCTTTTGTAGGCCTTCTTCTCTTCTTCCAAAACTTATTGCTTTCTCCTTCCTTCTCCTGGCTTTTTTGTGTGTTTTTTTTCTTTTGTTTTTTTGTTGCTTTGTTTTCTTTTACCCACAAGACACACAAACAACTGGGAACTGTGAAAAGACCAGATTGGGACCCAAGGAGAGGGCATCTCAACAATAGAGACTGAGAAACAAAGTTTACTTTGCTATAGCAGAGAAGCCACAAGTTGCTGCATACCTGTATTATTATTTTTTTCATCATTCTCACTTCTTTTATATTCTAATAGTATCTTTCTATTCCTCCTCCTTTTGTGTAGGCTTCTTAGTCCTGGCTGGTTTTATTGTATTATCAGACAGGTTTTCTCTTTTCTTTCCTCCACCATGTATTTCTAATTTCTGTACTTCATGCCTTTTGTTTTCCTTTAGCACACTACCCGAAGGTCTACACCCCCTATTCAGACAGATCTCATACAGTCAGTCATATGAGCTGTTCTATACAACTGTAAGTACTTCACAACAAATCTACCAGATCTTAGACCACTTTACAAGTTCCTGAATTCTATTATTGGAGTAATTAACTCTTCTTGATTACACACTATACCTATTTACTATTCCTTACTCTCACCTTACCTCAAAATTTGACCGTCTGCAACCTCAGTGCTTTCTAGTTCCAACTCACAAGCCTTCCCTCCCCAACAAGAGGCTTATCTTTGTTCATCCTTTTGTAAAAGTGGCAAGTTGGGTTGAAGAATACGGTTAATATATGTATAGACTAAATATTGCCTATCTCCTGTCTACCACCTATGACTGTAAATATCATAAAATCCTCTTCTGCTGTCATAAACCATTTTGTCTCCCCCTCCAACTGATAACACACACATAAAAAAAGGAGTAGGTGGAAACAGAGAACATCAAGATACCTGAAGGAGTCTGCACCACTGAAATTCACAGGTATTATACAACAGGAGTTCACACCATAAACCCAGGGAGTCAGAACAGATCAATTTTAGAAGCAGAGACTAACAAGAAGAGTCTCAAACAATGGGAAGACAAAGAAATAATCCCCAAATGAAAGGAAAAGCAGAAGCTTCAGAAAGAATGTTAGATGAAATAGAGGTTGATCAACTATCAGATAGTAAATTCAAAGCACTGGTTATTACAAAGTTCAAAGAGCTCACAATGAGCTACCAGAAACTACAGGGGAGCTACAATTATCTCACTGCAAACTATAGATCAACATGAAAAAGGAAATAGAAATGATCAACAAGGGCCAAGAGGAAATGAAGAATATAATTTTGGACCTGAAGAACACAGTAGAAGGATCCAAAATCAGGATCGATGAAGCAGATCAGATCAGCAAGTTGGAGGACAAAATACAAAAAAACTCCGAGAGAGAGCAAGAATAGGAAAAGAGGCTCAGAAAGAACAAAGAGGGATTAAGATAAATGCAAGAAAATATGACACATAATAATATCTGAATAATAGGAATGTCAGAAGGAGAAGAAAAACAGAGGATAGAAAACCTATTTGAAAGAGTAATGATAAAAAATTTCCCTAATTTGATGAGAGAAAAAGACACAAATCCAGGAATCACAGAGAGTCCCAATCAAGAGAAACCCAAAGAGGCCCACTTCAAGACACATCATCATTAAAATGTCAAAATTCCAAGACAAAGAGACAATCTTAAAGGCAGCAAGGGAGAAAAAAGAAGTAACATACAAGGGAGCCCCAATAAGGTTAGCTACTGACTTCTCAATGGAAACACTTCAAGCAAGAAGAGAATGGCAAGAAATATTCCAAGTAATGAGAACCAGAGGCCTGCAACCAAGGATAATTTACCCAGCAAGGCTATCAATCAAGATAGAAGGACAAATAAAGAGCTTCCAAGAGAAAGGGAGTCTAAAAGAATATGCCTCCATCAAACCAGCTCTGCAAGAGATGCTAAAAGGACTCCTTTAAGGAAAGGAAGGAAAAGAGAGAGACAGAGAGGAACACAGATACAAAAATGGCAATGAATAAGTACCTATCCATAATAACCTTTAACGTAAATGGATTAAATGGTCCATTCAAAAGACACAGAATAGCTGAATGGATAAGAAAGGATGACCCACACATATGCTGCCTACAAGAGACCCACCTCAGGACAAAAGACCATCACAGACTAAAGGTGAAAGGCTGTAAACAACTTTTCCATGCAAACGAACAAGAAAAACAAAGCTGGGGTACCAATTCTCATATCAGACACAATAGACTTCAAAAAAAGGACCATAAAGAGAGATCCAGAAGGTCACTTCATAATACTCAAGGGAAGAATCCATGAAGAAGACATTAACATTGTAAATATATATGTACCAAACATAGGGGCACCCAAATATATAAAGAAAATGTTAGAGGACTTCGAGAAAGATATTGACAGCAACACAATTATAGTAGAAGATTTCAACAACCCACTATTCAAAATATATAGATCTTCCAAACAAAATGTCAACAAAGATGTTTCAGCATTGAACAATGTCCTAGATCAAAGAGAGTTAACTGATATATAGAGAGACCTTCATCCCAAAGAACCTAAATACACATTCTTTTCAAGTGCACATGGAACATTTTCAAAGATAGACCACATGATAGGACAGAAAACAAGCCTCAAGAAATTCAAGAAAATTGAAATCATACCAAGCATCTTCTCTGACCACAAGGGAATGAAATGGAAACCAACCCTGAAGGAAAAAAAATGGAGACTGAATGGTATGCTATTAAAGAACGAATGGGTCAAGAATGAAATTAGGGAAGAAATCAGAACCTTTCTAGAAACAAATGAAAACGAACTCGCAATAACCCAAAACTTGTGGGTCACAGCCAAGGTAGTCCTGAGAGGGAAGTTTATAGCAATACAGGCCTACCTAAGAAATGTTAGAAACATTTCAAACAAACAACCTAACCTTGTGCCTGCAACAACTTGAGGAACAACAACAAAGACAGTCCAGAGCAAGCAGAAGGTAAGAAATAACCAAGATCAGAGTGGAACTAAATAACATAGATACTAAAAGCACAATTCTGAGGATCAATGAATCCAGGATTTCATTCTTTGAAAAGATAAACAAAGTAGACAAGCCTTTAAGTAGGCTCGTCAAGAAAAGATGTGAAAGGACACAAATAAATGTAATCAGAAATGAAAGAGGAGAGATTACAACTGATATCACAGAAATACAAGGGATTGTAAGAAATTACTATGAAGAACTGTACACCAAGAAATTTGAAAACCTAGGCGAAATGGACACATTTCTAGGAAAATAGAATGTTCCAAAACTCAATGAAAAAGTGGAAAATCTAAACACACCAATAACAGCTGATGAAATTGAAGCAATAATCAAAAAACTCCCATCACACAAAAGCCCTGGACCAGATGGTTTCACAGGAGAATTCTACAAAGCATTGAAGGAAGAGCTAACTGCCATTCTTCACAGACTATTCCTAAAAATCCAGAAGGATGGGAGCTCCCAAATTCTTTTTATGAATCCAGCATCATCCTAATTCCAAAACCAGATAGAGACACAACAAAGAAAGAAAACTTTAGGGCAATATCGCCGATGAACGTAGACTCTAAAATCCTCAACAAAATATTGGCAAACTGCGTCCAACAATATATCAAAAAGATCATACACCACGACCAAGTGGGATTCATCCCAGGGATGCAAGAATGGTTCAGTATTCACAAATCAGTAAATGTAATACATCAAATTAACAAAAGCAAAGACAAAAACCACATGATAATATCAATAGATGCAGAAAAAGCTTTTGATAAGGTACAACACACATTTATGATAAAAACACTCAGGAAAGTGGGAATAGAGGGATCATTACTCAATATAATAAAGGCCATATATGAGAGACCTACAGCCAATATCATACTGAATGGGCAAAAACTAAAATCTTTTCCACTAAGATCAGGAAGAAAAGAAGGACATCCACTTTCACCCTTTATATTTAATATAGTATTGGAAGTTTTAGCCATAGCAATCAAACGAGAAAAAAAATAGGCATTCAAATCGGAAAGGAGGAAACAAAACTGTAACTGTTCGTAGATGATATAATAGGGTACATGGAAAATTCTATAGACTACCCCAAAACTGCTCAACCTAATAAATGAATTTGGCAAAACAGCGGGATACAAAGTCAGTACTCAGAAATCAAAAGCATTTTTGTGTACCAACAATGAATGAGAAGCAGAAATCAAGAAGAAAATCCCATTCGATATAGCAAAAACAAAAATAAAATATCTGGGAATAATCTAACCAAGGAGATAAAAGACCTGTATGCAGAAAACTACACTGAAGAAAGAAATCATGGAAGACACAAACAAATGGAAACATATACCTTGTTCATGGATTGGAAGAATTAACATCATGAAAATGTCCATAGTACCCAAAGTAATTTACAGATTCATTGCAATACCTATTAAAATACCAATGGCATATTTCACAGACGTAGAACAAGCACTTCAGAAATTTATATGGAACCATACAAGACCCCAAATAGCAGCTGCAATTTTGAGAAAGAAAAACAAAGTAGGAGGGATCACAATACCTGATACCCAAGTGTATTACAAGGCCACTGTAATCAAAACAGCCTGGTACTGGCATAAAACCAGGCATGTAGATCAATGGAACAGAAAAGAGAATTCAGAAATAAACCCAGCTCTCTACAGTCAATTAATATTTGACAAAGAGGGCAGTAACATAAAATGGAGTAAAGATAGCCTCTTCAGCAAATGGTGTTGGGAGAACTGGACAGCTACGTGCAAAAAAATGAAACTTGAGCACCAACTTACACCATACACCAAAATAAATTCAAGGTGGATAAAAGACTTAAATATAACCCATGACACCATTAAAGTCCTAGAGGAGAATATTGGCAAGAAAATCTCGGATATTCCACACAGCAACATTTTTACGGATATGTGCCCTAGAACAAGGAATATAAAGGAAAGAATAAACAAATGGGATCTCATCAAAATAAAAAGCTTCTGCATGGCTAAAGAAAACAGTATTAAATTAAAAAGACAACCAACTGTATGGGAAAACATTTGTCAGACACCTCAGAGAAGGGTGTAATCTTGGATCAGGAAGAAAATATACAAAGAACTTTCACGATTCCATTCTAAGAAGACAACTAACCCAATTAAATAATGGGAAAAGGACTTGAACAGACACTTCTCCAAGGAGGACATACAGAAAATCCAGAGACACATGAAGAGATGCTGAATATTACTAGCTATCAGAGAGATGCAAATTAAAACCACAATGAGATACCACTTTTCACCAGTCAGGATGGCTATCATAAACAAAGCAACACACAACAAATGTTGGAGAGGTTGTGGGGAAAAGGGGTCCTTAGTTCACTGTTGGTGGGATTGCAGACTGGTACAACCATTATGGAAAACAGTGTGGAATTTTCTCAGAAAAATAAAAATCGACCTTTCTTTTGACCCAGCAATTCTACTGCTAGGATTATATCCTAAGAACCTCAAAACATCAATTTCAAAGAACCTATGCACCACAATGTTCATAGCAGCACATTTTACAATAGCCAAGAGCTGAAATCAACCTAGGTGGCCATCAGTAAATGAATGGATCAAAAAATTGTGGTACATATACACAATGGAATTCCATGCAGCAGAGAGAAAGAAGGAGCTACTACCCTTTGCAACAACATGGATGGAACTGGAAAGCATTATGCTGAGTGAAATAAGCCATGTGTAGAAAGACAAATACCATATGATCTCACCTTTAACAGGAAGCTAAACAACAAAAGAAACAAGCAAGCAAAATAAAAACAAAAACACTGAAATAGAGAACATGGGGACAGCAACCAGAGAGGAGAGGGGAGGGAATTTAAGGGGAAAAAATGGGAGGAATTTAGAGGAGCAAGCATAACGACACAGGGACAATAACTAAGGGGGGTGGATTTGGGAGCGAGGTGGGGAGAACGGGTTGGGGTGGGCTGGTATGGGAGAAATAAACAGAAAAGTGTACTTGAAAAATAACTAAAATAAAACCGTGAGGTAAAGATAGCATTTGAAGCTGACTGATGGAAGCTGAAACATAGAAGTATGCATACTTCTATCTGAGATAAAATACTAATAAAAATAATACCAGTGTTTAAAACTAGATGGTGTGGGAGAAGGAAGGGAAGAGAAACTGCTGAAAGCAGGGAACTTGTATTTTAAGAGGGGAAGGCAGTGAACAATAATGTATAAAGATATTGCTGAAGAATTAACCTCAAGAATAGAGTACTCAAAAACTAAATACTAAAAGAAACTTCTCCTAAAAAGAGTGAATAAAACCAACCATATAGTGTTGCACGGGGATTTGTGTATACACAGACAAAAAATGAATATGACATGAAACATTATCACAACACAAAGAGCAGTTGTATTAATAAATGTACATGGGTTCAACTTAATGATCGCTGTGTAGAAAAGATCAGCTGTAAAATGTGTAAGTAAAGGAGTTAAAGAATAACTTGAAAATGAAGCGTGAAGATACCAGATACATGCAAAATTTTAAAAAGAAGAGTTCATCATCTTGGTATCTGACAAGGGAGAATTTAGTTAAAAAATCATTAAGATTGTTGATGATTATAGACTAAGGGCAACATGCACAATGAAGATATTTTTGAAATTTCTGTTTACCAAATGACAAGTCAACAACCTTGATAAAGTAAAAACTATACAAGATTTAAGGGAAAATAGAAACCTGCTAACAATAGGGGATTTTGACACAGGTTTTTTAAAAAAAAAGTCATGTTAAGTGGACCAAAGAAAAAAGTAAATAAACATATCAAAGTCTAAATCCACAAATAGAGAATACATTTTCCTCAAGTGCACATGGAGTAGTTATAAAAATCTACTATAGCCCTGGCTGGTGTGGCTCAGTGGATTGAATGCCTCCCTGTGAACCAAAGGATCACCAGTTTGGTTCCCAGTCTAGGGCACATGCCTAGGTTCCGGGCCAGGTTCCCAGTAGGGGGCGTGCAAGAGGCAACCACACACTGATGTTTCTCTCCCTTTCTCCCTTCCCCACTCTAAAAGTAAATAAAATCTTTTTTTTAAGGAAAAATCTATTATATTTTAAACCACAAAGAAAACTTCAGTTCCAAAAACTAAAAAGTCAACATTTTGGCTATGTACAATAAAACTAGAAAATAAGAAGTAAAAAAAAAAAATCTGACTCCAAGTTTCTGTAGGATGATGACAGCTGTCTAAATGCAGATCTCTCCGCACACCTTTAAGAGATTATGCAGATCTATGAAGGGAGCAGATTAAACCCCACCACCCTTGCCTAACATAATAAAAAATTATGGGTGTGTAGGGAAGTAAACACTGAAATGTGGCACACCAAGCTGTGGAACCCATGCTGAAGTGGTAAGTGAGGTTGAGATGTTCAGAACAGAGGAGAGGTAAGCAGAAAATAGGGTCAGTAGAATGCATATGAAATAACTGTAGAAAAAGAAAACTCCACTCTAAGGAGGAAAATACTAAAGTTTGAGAGCTGGTAAATAAAAGGAAAGGACTTGAAAGTGCATATAACAAAGAGGCAGTTTTAGAAAAGCATTGCTTCTGGGAAAAGATGACTTGGAAGGGGCACCATTTACCTGGAAGCTTGATGGTAAAGAGAAGAGGTGGTAGAAATTAAGGATCTTGGTGAAACAATATATCATACGTTCTCCTTCTGGCCCCCCAAATAGGAGTCATTGATTTTTAAAAAGTGTACTTTATTAACCAATAGAAGGCACTATTGAACGAAAAAGTGTGCTAAGCCCTAGCCAGGTGGTTGAGTTGGTTGGAGTGTTGTCTGCTATACCAAAAGCTTGCATGTTGATTCTGGGTCAGGGCACATCTGTAGGTTGCAGATTCCATCCTGGTTGGGTCTCTCACATCTGTGTTTCTTTTCCCTTTCCTCTTTTTCCCTTCACTTTCCCTTCCTTCTCTGTCCTCTCTATCTAAAAATCAACAAACATATCCTTGAATGAGGATTAGAAAAAAAAGTTTACCAGTTCTTCCAACTCCCTCACTTTTGCGTATGTATTATTGTCGTCTGGTTTAGGAAAATTAAAATAGAATTAACAAAAAATGGTAGACAATATCCATATAAAGTTACTGTAAGTAAGAAACATAAAATGAGAGTCAAAATACTTCAGCTGATGAAGTCTCACCAAAACATTCAACTGCAGAGCTAAAGAAAACTGCACAATTAAACTCCTGTGCAAATTAAATATCCTTAAGTAAACATTTTCAGAAATGAAGTCTCAAATACAGATTCAGAGCTTCTCCAAAATGCACAAAAAGAGGAAGATATGAAAAATTAATTACTGAACTCAGGAAATAAAATGAAGAAAAAAATCATTCTGTAGATTGAAGCTAACATTGCCCTGGCCAGTATAACACAGTTGGAGTGCTATCTCATGGACTCAGGGGTCACAGCTTCAGTTCCCAGTCAGGTCACGTACCCAGATTGCAGATATATGAGAAGGCAACCAGTTGATATATGTGTGTTTCTCTCCTCTCCCTCTCCTTGCCCCTCTGCCACCCTCCCTTCTCTCTCCCTCTCTTTCTTCCTCTGTCTGATGGCAATGAAAAAAAAAATGTCCTTGGGAGAGGATTTAAAAATAAATGAAGCTAACATTCAAGGTACCTGAAGGAGAATAAATTTGACTGAATGAATATAAAGGGCATTGAGTAAAGACAGGAAGACAGCTAGAAGAATGAAAATTAAATGAAGAAAGGTAAAAAGAGACAAAGTGATACAATATGTAAAATTAAGAGTTCCTTAGCTCAGTGAATTGAATGCAGGCCTGAGAACCATAGGATCGCAGTTCAATTTCTAGTCAGGGCACATGCCTGGGTTGCAGGCCAGTTCCCAGCAGGGGACGCATGAGAGGCAACCATACATTGATATTTCTCTCCCTCTCCCCTTCCCCTCTAAAGATAAATAAATAAAATCTTTTAAAGGTTTCTAAGAAGAAAAACAATAGTAGAGCTAATCATTAAGCTTTGGTCCATGAAAATTGATCCAAATGGTCAGCTCTGAGTCATGTTCTAGTAAAACCATTGGACTTTGAAGATAATGAAAAATTTTAGGTTTCCAATCAGAAAAAAGAGGTTAGCAACAAACTTCTCAACAGCAATATAAAAAGTAAAGCAGCTATGGAACAAGTTTAAAGTCTATGAGATTGTAAGCTAAGAATTTTATAACTATTATTCTATTCCAGAAATAAAGTAAAATCTATGATAAATACCACTATATATTTTTTAAATTTCATGATGAAAATGCTGCGAACAAAGTGAAAAAGACAAGTGACAAAGTGGGAAGAAATATTTAAACTTAACAAGGTTTGTCCAGAAAAAGTCCAGCAACTGTTAATATAGTGAGAATGGCTTGTGGGACATCGACATCAATGTAACCTGGCAGCCAAATAGAGTGGACTGGAATGTATATGCGTGAACAATGATATCTTCACTGTACTAGTCAGTGGGTGTGGTAGATGCCATTGAGTGAGCATGTGTACTGTATGACCAACACATTCAAAATGAATGAGTGAGTAGAGCAACACATCTACATCAAATTTTGTTCTAAGCTTGAACATTCTCTGCAAAAACTATTCAGATGATTCAGAAGGTGTAGCTATGGGCAACAGGTGATTGGCAGCTTCATTGTGGCAATGTGTCTGCTCATGCATCATGTCTTGGGCAGAGTTTTTTGGTGAAACATCAAATCACCCAGGTGGCTCAACACCTCTATAGCCCAAATTTGGCACTCTGCAACGTCTGGCTTTTCCCAAAAATAAAATCAAGTTTGAAAGGGAAGTGAATTTAGACCATCATTGAGATTCAGGAAAATACTGCAGGATAGCTGATGTTGATTGGGTAACTGTGTGAGGTCCCTAGGTACCTACTTTGAAGGGGACGAGGCATCATTGTTCTATGTACAGTGTTTATTGTATCGTCTTCAGTAAGTGTTCTTATTTTGCACATTACATGGTTGGATACTTTCTAGACAGACCTTGTATACCACAAAGAGCTAACCTCCTTAATGAAAACAATCTAAAAATCAAGGCAACCCTGTAGAAAAAGATGAAAACAGAGTTCACAGAAAAAGAAATGCAGATAAGAAACATGCAAAAGCTGTTGAACCTAACCCTGGCTAGTGTGGTTTGATTGGTTGGAGCATCAAGAGTCGCAGGTTTGATTCCCAGTCAGGGCACATGCCTGTTTTATGGGTTTGGTCCCCAGTTGGAGTGCATACTGGAGGCAACTGATTGATATTTCTTTCTAACATCAATGTTTCTTTCTCTCTCTCATCAATAAATGTATTAAAAATTTTTAAAAGAACCCTTTAAAAGATGTTGAATGTTAGTCATACAAAGATAAATGCAAATGAAAGCTATTCTGAAGATTATAGCTACACCAAGTCTTTCTCACCAAGATTCAAAATTATACAGCATACTCTATGATTGTTGGGAAACAGACACTTTGATGCATTGCTGGTAGGGGTACAAAAGCCCAGGAAGGAATTTGGCAATATCCAGCAAAATTTCATGTGCATTTATCTTTTAACCCAGTAATTAACTTAGAGGAATTCGTTCTAAAGACACACTGATATAAAAATAAACTCATTTGTATAAGATTATTTACAACAGCATCACTTGTATTAGTAATAGCTTGGAAACAACCAAAATGCCAATTGATAGAGAATTGACTAAAGTTACATGCAACCATGGAGCTGTCTCTAGTAGATGATGTCCCTTTCAAGTCATCCTTCTTCCCAGAAGTCATAAGAGATGTAGAAAGTTTGCATGTACTTGGGTCTCTCCAACAAACTCTCTGTGAGCCTGGGAGCTTCTCCCAGCACCTTGACCCTGAAAGTTTCTCCAATTGTTGCTTTCAGGCTTTAACTCCAGGGGCCGGGGCCCTAGCCTGTGAGGTCTGTCTCACTGCTGTCTCCTTCTCCTGGTTTATCTGTGCACGAATATGTGATCGCGATCAGCCAGCCACCTTGTGCCCCCACTGGGTCTGCCCGCTGCCACCCCACACCTGGGATCCACCAACTGCGGCCTGGGCTATTGGCTCTGTCAGGCCGCTTTTTCCTGGGTGACCCCTCTCCACCAGCCACTGACTCCGCCCCTCTTACCGGTCTGGCTGAATGGTTGTTGTCAGACTTCCATACAGTTCAATTTTTCTGTGTTTTGTTTACGTTTTTGTTACTAAAACTTTGTTGTCTTTAAACTTCATTGTGCGAGGAGGCACAGTGTTCCCCCTATCCCTCCATCTTGGCTGGAAGTCTCATATTTTCTAACTGGTGTTGCTTATGTATGAAAGCTAGTAGTATATGTATATTCATCATGTATTTGACTACTTTACTCCACTTTTATTAAATCCCAAGCCTTTTTAGTTGTTCATCTTAGGTTTTTGATGTATATAATCTTATTGTCTGTGAGTTGTAATTTTACAAAACATTTTCTACTCCTGATTCAAATTATTTTTGTTCCTTTGTTCCCCCTTTTGGTAGTTGAAAGTTCTGCTTCTTACATCTGTTGCTGTTTCTTGAGCAAAGTATAAAATCTAAAAAAGACCTTAACTTATTTGTATTTTTTCAGGTATTGTTATTGTTGTTTTTGTTGCATTTTTCCTCTATCACAATACTTTAAGGTTACTTTTTAAACAATTGTATTAAGCTTCACACATATCAACCTTCATTTAAAGTTAACTTTAAATTTTATCAGGTTCTTTGGTCAACTCCATATCTTTTCCATTATTTCTTTCATTTTCCTGTTTCTCCAGTCTCTTCCTTTCTCATCCTTTCATCCTCCTCCATTAATCTTAGCTTATTTTTCTTTGCCCTCACAAATGCCTAATAATTTGGACAGAATATACAATTCTAGATTAAAAATCTTTTCCTCTAGAAACTACATAAACAATGTTTTACTGTTTTCAACATTTGATTTCAAGTTATAAATCTTAATTCTTCTTTTAGAGTCTGGTTCTTAGGTGCTGCTCTGGATTTCCCCCCTTTGAAAGTTTGTAGGATTTCTCTTAGTGTTAAGGAGTTCAGAAACTGTAGAATGTTCTTGGAGTGGACCTTGTTGCATTATTCCCATACAAGCGTTAATTTAAATCTGAGGACATGTGTTTTTGTTCAGCTCAAGGAAATTTTCTTCCATGGTTTTTCTTCATTGATTTATTTGTTACTCTAAAGAGAGGGTCACATATTTCTGTTGTTTTTTTCTTTAAGAATCCTAGTCAATCAATATTGGCTCTCCAGATCAATCCTCTGCATTTCCAACCTTTCTCTGAATGGGTTCTTCTTTGTCTTTGTGTTTTGCTCTCCTCCCTAGGAGATTTCCATGGCTTAGTCTTCAAATTGCTTTTTATTTTTCAATTTTTGTCATTCTATGAGTCAGCTATATTACTGAATTTTTTGTTATGCATGGTTTTAATTTTAAGAATGTTTTATTGTTAATTGTTTACTTCTCTTTTATAGTAGCCTGTTCTTATTTTATGGCTATGATAGCATATCATATTTGGGGGCTATTTTTTTCTTGCTTTAATTTCTTTCTTTTCCCTTTCTCCATGGATTTGCTCTGTTTATATTTATCTTACATTTCTTGACTTTCCTCAAATGCCTGGAGATCCTTGATTGTGATTTATATTTTTAAGCAAGGCAAGGCTTTGTTCAATTACCTAAATAAATGGGGAAGGTGTAGAAATAGGAAATTTACAGAAAAAGAAAATTTAAAAGCTAAGCATGCATATGAAAGGTGCTAATTTTTATTAATTTGAAATTAAAAAAACAAATAATAATGGGGGTAACCTTTTAAACTGTCATATTGGCAAAAATTTTAAATTCTGATATGTCCAACTGTTGGGAAGGATTTGCATAACAACTTTAGAAAGTAATGTGGCCATTTTTAGTAAAGATGATCATCATACTCTTTGTCCCTTTGAATCCATTTTAGAGCAGTGTTTTTTTAACTTCAGCTTGTAACTCATTATGAGGTACTGAAATCAATTTAAGAGATAATGATCAGTACTTTTTTAAATAATGTAGGATAGAAGAAACAGAATAGAATGGAAAATATCGAGAGGACAGGTATTATTTTATGAAACAATTACATAATCACTTAATCATATATACATAACTTGTAGGTTGCAATGTAAAATGTGTTCCCTACTACAAATCACTCTTAAAAAGTTTGAACTGCTGTTCTAAAAAAATTCTTAGACAAATGTACAAGTAGATGTGTATAGTATTACCTTCATGTTTGTAACAATAAGCAATTGAAAAAAACAATTGCTTGTTTTCAATTCAGAGAATTGGTAAATAGTGATATTAGTCATAAGATGGGATGCTATACAGCATGTAAGATGAATAAACTAGAGATTGTAAAAAAGTGAAAACATGTAGGAAGGATAAATGATAGTCACATTATGAGCCAGAGGGGAATAGGATCATTAAGATGTACCAAGGGGGTTGCTTTAGTTGTTTTTATTTTATAACCTGGGTTGTAGATATAAGGGAACATGTTGCATTGTTCCTTTTTCTGTATGTCCCAAATATTTAAACTAAATTAAATTTAAATTCAATTAATACCTACAGGGAGAAGCCCTGGTGAGGCATTTTGATCATTTTGGCCTTGTCATAACCTATTTGTTTGTCAGTTGGTATAGCTAAGGCAATAGAATAAATTCTGTTGCCATACCTGGGACCTGTTCCCACCCATTTGGTAGGGTGAGGAGGGAAGTAGAGCAGATACATCTATCACCAGAAGAAATGGGGACCATATTGCTATCAGAGATTTCTTTTTCTTACTTTTCTGATTTAGTTATTTTCATCCTTATTTCCTTGAATTTTGGGGGTAGTTTCTTTTTAACTTATTTAGTTGAATTTTTTATTATTATTCCCATAGGAATTAATTATTATTGTAGATTCTCACCTCTCACACATGTCCTGCCAATATCAAAGCTCCCTCTCAAGAACTGTTTCTGATTTTTAGCATGTATTTTGTTGAACTCTCATGGGCTTGACTCTACCTCATCTATTATGAGGTTATAGATTTTCCTACTCAGAAGTCTGTAGATTGTCTCCATAGTCCTGTGACATTTAACTTTATAAAAGTCCAAAGACTATTTTTATTCCTTTTTTGTTAAAGTCATTTTGTAGTAATGAACTTTGAAAGAGGAATGTTTGTTTCTTTTAAAAACCACAGGACAGTGGTTTTTGGGGTGTCTCATCATTAATCCCAGTGAGAAAAATTCTTTAAATGACCAGGATCAGATCTTTTTTTCTGCTCAAGCTGTTAAATATTTGAAACATTTGCTTAGTCCTTGTTTTGTTACTGGTTTTCTTCACTTCTCCCTATTGTATAATACCTGTTTTTTTTTTAATAGGAAAACACTTTATCTTCTCCATAGCTCTATATATTTTATATATACTATATCCATCTGTCTATATATAGTGTGTATACACATACACACTTAGTATTTTTTTCTCTACCATTTTCAGTTTTTTGATCTTCTCTGGCTTTCTGGCTAAACTCTTTTTGTGTTTGTTTCCCAGTGCATTATGAGCCCTGTGAGACTCATTTTGAATTTCCTAATTCAATGCCTGGCATACTACAGTACATATTTGCTGAATAAATAAATGTAGAACAACTAATTTTGTGTCTTTCATGTGTCCTCAATTTTCTGTGGGGTCATTTCTTCTCTATGTCATACTGCATTGGGTGACAGGGGCTGGGTAATATGTATGTGTATGTGCATGTGGGGTTATTTATTTATTTATTTTAATTGTTCAGTTGCAGTTTTCTGTCTTTTATTTCCATCCCATCTACCCCGCCAGAGCTCCCCATCTCTCTCACATTTGCACCTCCCCCCCTTAGTTTTTGTCCATGTATCCTGTATACTTGTTTCTGTAAACCCTTCCCCTTTTCTCCTGAAATTCCTTCTCCTCCCCCTCTGGTCACTGTCAGCCTGTTCTCTATTTCAGGGTCTTTTGTTATATATCGCTTGCTTGTTTGTTTTGTTATTTAGCTTCCTGTTAAAGATGAGATCTTATGGTATTTGTTTTTCACTGTCTGGCTTACTTCACTCAACATAATGCTTTCCAGTTCTATCCATGCTGTTCCAATGGGTAGGAGCTCCTTCTTTCTTTCTGCTGCATAGAATTCCATTGTGTAAATGCACCATAGTTTTTTGATCTGTGGATCTTTGAATGGATCTTTGATTCATTCATTTACTGATGGACACCTGTTTCCAAATCTTGGCTATTGTAAATTGTGCTACTGTGAACACTGGGGTGCATAGGTCCTTTTGGATTAGTGTTTCAGGGTTCTTAGGATATAATCCTAGTGGTGGAATTGCTAGGTCAAAAGGCAGATCCATTTTTAGTTTTCTTAGAAAATTCCATACTGTTTTCCATAGTGGTTGTACCAGTCTGCAACCCCACCAACAAAGGGTTCCCTTTTCTCAATAAACTCTCCAACACTTGTTATTTGTTGCATAGTTTATGATGGCCATTCTGACCGATGTGAAGTGGTATCACATTGTGGTTTTAATTTGCATCTCTCTCATACCTAATGATATTGAGTATATTTTCATGTGTCTCCGGATCCTCTGTATGTTCTCCTTGGACAAATGTCTGTTCAAGTCCTTTGCCCATTTTCTCATTGGATTGCTGTCTCCATGGAGTGGAATCGTGTAATTTCTTTGTATATTTTGGGGATTAAACCCTTATCTGAGGTATCATTGGCAAATATGTTTTCCCATACAGTTGGTTGTCTTTTTATTTTAATACTATTTTCTTTAGCCTTGCAAAAGCTTTTAATTTTGATGAGATCCCATTTGTTTATTCTTTCCTGTACATCCTTGCTCTAGGGGACATATCAGTAAAAATGTTTCTACGTGAAATATTTGAGATTTTCCTGCCTATGTTCTCCTCTAGTACTTTAATGGTGTCACAGCTTATATTTATGTCTTTTATGTCTTTTATCCACCTTGAGTTTATTTTGGTGTATGGTGTATGGTGCTCAGTTCTCCCAAGACCATTGGTTGAAGAGGCTATTTTTAGTCCATTTTCTGTTTTTGCCCCATTTGTTGAATATTAATTGACCGTAGAGACTTCGGTTTATTTCTGGGCTCTCTGTTCTGTTCCATTGGTCTACATGCCTGGTTTTATGCCAGTACCATGCTGTTTTGATTACAGTGGCCTTGTAATACAGTTTGGTATCAGGTATTGTGATCCCTCCTATTTTGTTCTTTTTTCTCAACATTGCAGCTGCTATTCCGTATTGTTTATGGTTCCATATATTTTTGAAGTGTTTGTTTTATGTCTGTGAAATATGCCATTGGTACTTTAATAGGTATTGCATCAAATCTATAAATTGCTTTGGGTAGTATGGACATTTTCATGATGTTAATTCTTCCAATTTATGAACACGGTATGTTTTCTTTTTTGTGTGTCCTCTTTGATTTCTTTCTTCAGTGTTGTGTAGTTTTCTGCATACAAGTCTTTTACCTCCTTGGTTAGGTTTATTCCTAGGTATTTTGTTGTTGTTGTTTTGTTGTTCTTGTGTTGCTCTATCAAATGGGATTTTTTTCCTGATTTCTCCTTCTGCTGTTTTATTGTTGGTATACAATAATGCCTTTAATTTCTGGATATTGACTTTGTACCCCACTGTTTTGTCAAATTCCTTTATTAGGTCGATCAGTCTTTGGGTAGAGTCTATAGGATTTTCCATTTACACTATCATATCATCTGCAAACAATGACAGTTTTGTTTCCTCCTTTTCTATTTGGATGCCTTTTGTTTTCTTTTCTTGTCTGATCATTGTGGCTAAAACTTCCAATACTATATTGAATAGAAGTGGTGAAAATGGACAACCTTGTCTTGTTCCTGATTTTAGTGGAAAACATTTTAGTTTTTGCCCATTGAGTATGATGTTGGCTGTATGTCTCTCATATATGGCCCTTATTATGTTGAGTAATGCTCCCTCTGTTCCCACTTTGCTGAGTATTTTTCATCATAAATGGGTGCCGTGCCTTACCAAATGTTTTTTTCATATCTTTTGATATGATATTATTGTTGTCTTTGCTGTTTTTATGTAATATATTACATTGTACTGATTTGCAAATATTGAAGCATCCTTGCATCCCTGGGATGAATCCGACTTGGTCATTGTGTATGATTGTTTTAATGTATTGGTACATGCGGTTTGCCAATATTTTGTTGAGGATTTTAGCGTCTATGTTCATCAGGGATATTGGCTCAAGTTTTCTCTGTTATGTCTTCATCTGGTTTTGGAATTAGGATGATGCTGGCTTCATAAAAACAGTTTGGGAGGCTTCCATCATTTTGGATTTTTTGGAATAGTCTGTGAAGGAGAGGGGTTAGCTCTACTTTAAGTGCTTTGTAGAAGTCTCCTGTAAAACCATTTGGTCCAGGGCTTTTGATTACTGCGTCAAGTTCATCTGCTGTTATAGGTCTGTTCAGGCTTTCTGTTCCTTCTTCATTGAGTTTTGGAAGATTATATTTTTCTAGAAATTTGTCCATTTCACCTAGGTGTGCAAATTTCTTGGCATACAGTTCTTCATAGTAATTTCTCAATCATTTGTATTTCTTTGGTGTCAGTTGCGATCTCTTTCATTTCTGATTCTGATTATTTGGGTCCTCTTTCTTATTTTCTTGATGAACCTACTTAAGGCTGGTCGATTTTGTTTATCTTTTCAAAAAGCCAGCTCCTGGATTCATTGATCCTTGAAATTGTGCTTTTCGTCTCTATGTCATTTAATTCTGCTCTGATCTTAGTTATTTCCTTCCTTCTACTTGCTCTGGGCCGTCTTTGTTGTTGTTCCTTGAGTTCTTGTAGGTATAGGGTTAGGTTTTTTTTTGAAATGTTTGTATGTTTTTTAGGTAGATCTGTATTGCTATGAGCTTCCTTCACAGGACTGCCTTTGCTGTGTGCTATAAGTTTTGGGTTGTTGTGAGTTCATTTTCATTTTTTTCCAGAAACTTTTGTTTCCAGAAACTTTTTGATTTCTTTCCTAATTTTATTCTTGAAACATTCATTGTTTAATAGCATGGTATTCAATCTCCATGATTTTTAGTGTTTTGGGTTTTTTCCCTTGGGGGTGATTTCTAGTTTCAGGCTTTCATGGTCAGAGAAAATGCTTGGTGTGATTTCAATATTCTTGAATTTGTTGAGGCTCGTTTTGTGTCCTATCCTGTGATCTGTCTTTGAAAATGTTGCATGTGCATTTGAAAACAATGTGTATTTAGCTTTTTTGGGATGAAGGGCTCTATATATATCAGTTAAGTCAATTTCATCTAGGGTGTGTTTCAGTGCCACAATATCTTTGTTATTATTTTGTTTAGAAGATCTGTCCATTTTTTAGAGTGGGGTGTTAAAATCCCCTACTATACTGCCACCCAGATGAGGGTGTAGGTGGAAACACTGAGCATTCTTGTACAACCAAGCGTAAAGACAACAAAGTTTTAGGTAAAAAACAAAGCCAAAACACAGAAAATTGAACTATACGATAGTCCAACAACAAAGAAGGGTTCAGCCAGACTGGTAAGAGGGGTGGAGCCAGCAGCGGAGTGAGGTGGGGCAGGAAAGATCCCCTGGTCTGACCCAGTTGCTGGGTAGCAACAAGCAGACTTAGTGAGGTCGCAAGGCGGCAGGCTGACCTCGGTCACATATTTGCAAGGAGATAAACCAACGAAGGAGCAACCAGGGAGACAGACCATGCAGGCCCCAGCAGCGGGAAGCAGCAGAGGGGACTGTTATTGCCCCTCCTTGACCCCGCCCCCACATACAGCATCACAACCCAGCAACCTGGGTGGTCCTGTCCTGGTGAACACCTAAGACTCTACTTCTCATACGTAACAGGCACGAACAGACCAAAACATGGCTCAAGAAGAACTCAAAGCCCCAGAGTCAATAACTCTAAGCAACCAAGAAATAGCCAACCTATCAGATGCACAGTTCAAAACACTGGTTATCAGAATGGTCACAGTACTGGTTGATTTTAGTCAAAAATTAGAGGAACAAATGAAGACTAAATTAATTGAAGGGAAATGCACAGTATACCAATAGTGATGGAAAGAAAACTGGGACTCAAATCAAGGGAGTGGACCACAAGGAAGAAAAAAATGACCAAACAGAAAAGAATGAAGAAACAAGAATTCAGAAAAATGAGAAGAGGCTTAGGAACCTTCAGGACATCTTTAAACATTCCAACATTCGAATTATAGGGTACCAGAAGGGGAAGAGGAAGAGCAAGAGGAAAATTTATTTCAACAAATAATAAAGGAGAACTTCCCCAATCTGGCAAAGGAAATAGACTTTCAGGAAATCCCGGAAGCTCAGAGAGTCCCAAAGAAGTTGGATCCAAGAAGGAACACACCAAGGCACATCATCATTATATTAGCCAAGATCAAAATGAAGGAGAGAATTCTAGAAGCAGCAAGAGATAAGGGGACAGTCACTTACAAAGGAATTACCATCAGACTGTCAGCAGATTTCTCAAAAGAGACCTTACAGGCAAGAAGGGGCTGGAAAGAAATATTCCAAGTCATGAAATCCAAAGACCTACAACCAAGATTGCTCTGTACAGCAAAGCTTTCATTTAGAATGGAAGGACAGATAAAGTGCTTCTCATATAAGATCAAATTCAAGGAATTCATCATCACCAAGCCCTTATTATATGAAATGTTAAGGGGACTTATCTAAGAAAAGGAAGATAAAATATATGAACAGTGAAAGGACAGCAAACTCACAGTTATTAACAACCACACCTCAAACAAAAGCAAACTAAGAGGACAGCTAGATCAGGAGAAGAACCGTAGAAATGAAGATCTCAAGGAGGGTTAGTAACAGAGGAGTGGGAGAAGGAGAAAGGGGGAGAAGGTACAGAAAATTAGTAGCGTAGACAGTAGGTAGAAAATAGATAGGGGGAGGGCAAGAATAGTAGGGAAGTATAGAATCTATAGAAGTTGAGACATGTGGTCATAAAGTAAAGGGGGGAATAGTGGGGTAGGGGGTGTGCAGGGTGAAGGGGAATCGAGGGGGTGAATAGAACAACTGTAATGGCATAATCAATAAAATATATGTTTTGAAAAATCCCCTAGTGTAATTGTGTTACTGTCAATATCTTTCGTGAAGTCTTCTAAGCTTTTCTTTATGTATTTGGGTGCTCTTATGTTGGGAGCATATATATTTTATATTTACAATGTTTATATCTTCTTGGTGGATTCTTCCCTTGAGTATTATAAAATGACCTTCTGGATCTCTCTTTATGGCCCCTTTTTTGAAGTCTGTTTTGTGTGATATGAGTATTGCTCCCCCAGCTTTTTCTCCTTTCCATTTGCTTGGAAAATTTGTTTCCATACCTTCACTTCTAGTCTGTGTAGGTCTTTTGTTCTGAGGTGAAACTCTTGTAGGGAGCATATATGTGGGTCATGCTTTCTTATCCATTCAGCTATTCTATGTCTTTTGATTGGAGCCTTTAATCCATTTACATTTAAACGTTATTATTGATCGGTAGTTATTCCTTGCCATTTTTGTACCTGTGTTTTTCTCTCTCTGTTTTCCTTCCTTTCCTTAGAGCAGTCTCTTTAGCATCTCTTGCAGAGCTTGTTTGTTGGAGGTGTATTCTTTTTGAGTTCTTTTGTCTTGGAAGCTCTTTGTTTGGCCTTCTTTCTTGTTTGAGAGTATTGCTTGGTAAAAAGGCCTTGGTTGCAGGCCTCTGGTTCTCATTACTTGGAATATTTTTTGCCATTCTCTTCGGGCTTGTAGTGTTTCCATTGAGAAGTCAGCTGCTAGCCTTATTGGGGCTCTCTTGTATGTTACTTCCTTTTTCTCCCTTGCTACCTTTAAGATTCTCTCTGTCTTGGAATATTGTCATTTTAATGATGATGTGTGATGATGTGTTTTGAAATGGGTCTCTTTGGATTCTTCTTGACTGGGACTCTGTGTGTTTTCTGGATTTGTGTGACTTCTTATTAAATTAGGGACGTTTTCCCATTATTCTTCATTCAAATCGATATTTTTTATCCCTTTTTCTTTTTCTTCTCCTTCTGGTATTTTTATTATGGGGATATTATTACATTTTGTATTGTGCATTTTTTTCAATCCCTTTTTTTTTCTGCACCTCTTTTTCTTTTCTTGCTCTTTCTGAGAGTTTTTTTCTACTTTGTCTTCTACCTCACTTATCTGACCTTCTGCTTCTTGGATCCTGTTTCTGATTCCTTCTACTGTGTTCGTCAGTTCAGAAATTGTATTCTTCGTTTCATCTTGGCCCTTGCTGATAGTTTCTATTTTCTTTTCCATGTTCATATAGTTTGTAGTGAGTTCCCTGTAGTTTCTGGTAGCTCATTGTTAGCTCATTCAGCTTGCTGATAACCATATCTTTCAACTCAATATCTGATAGTGGAGTTGCCTCCAATTCATTTAGCATTCTTTCTGAGGCCTCCTCCTTCCTTTAATTTGGGGATTGTTTCTTTGTATTCCCATTGTTTGTGAGACTGTTCTTGCTAGCTTCAGCTTTTTAAATTGATTTGTTCTGGCTCTCTGGATTTATGGTGTGCACTTCTGTGGTATAATACCTGTGAGATTCAGTGGTATAGTCTCCTTGATCTCCCCAGCTCACTGGTCTTGGCCTGTCCTTTAAGTTGGCTCTGTTTTTGTCTTTGGGGTTTGATTGTTGTTGGGTCTTTCTTTGGAAGGTCCTTTCTACCAGTTGGTTAACTGAGGGTCACTCTGTCCACCAGCTGTTTTATTTTGTTGTGCTGGTGAGTTCATCTTGTACTGACGCTGGTTCTTCTGTGTGTACAAGGTTTTGAGTATTGTCTTTTGTCTTGTTCAGTTGTTTGTAGTGGGTAGTTTCTCCACTATTTAGTTGTATTTTCAGATAGGTTCTGGATTGAGGTTTGTGTGGTTTCCACACCCTCCTTCACCTTCTTCTGTTGTTATCTGCTTGTGGTTCCTTTGTTGTTGGATTTCCTCTTTCAGTGGGTATCGTGGTGTTTACCACTTCCACCTACTCTTTTTTGTGATCAGTAGGAGGGGAAAACAAAATGGTTTTAGACAGCAAGAGATATTTATACTAGCAGCCGGTAGAGAAGATATAGGTGATCCTTTGGCTATATATAATGTTAACTGTGATCTTCTACTCAACTAGCCACTTTTTAGAAAGGATGGAAAGAAGATAAGAGTCTTTTGGGGTAGGGAAGGATTGTGAGTTGGATCTAGAAAGCAGTGAGGTTGTTTGAGGTCAGATTCTCAGGGAAGGTGAGCATAAAGGATAGTAAATAGGTGTAGTGTGTGAGAGAATAGAGTTACGCACTATAGTAATAGAGTTCAGGAAACTGTGAAGTAGGCTAAGATCCAGGAGAGGTGTTGTGAAGTATTTACAACTGTATGGAACAGCTATTATTTACAACAATTTTAGAGCAACAATCTTATGACAGAATCTGTTGAATCTGCATAACAAGAATAGCTAGTATAGGACCTTGGGTAGTGTGCTAAAGGAACAGAAGTGACATGAAGGACAGTTAAAATTAGCAATGCACTGTGAAAGAGAGAACAAGGGAAACCTGTCCAATGATACAATATAACCAACCAAGCAAAGAAGACTATACAGAAAGAAGAGGAATAGAAAAGTATTATTAAAAGAAAAGATGTAATAATACTGAAAATATTGATAATACAATTATGCAGTAACTTGCAGGTTGTCTGTAATAGCAAATTGAAATTTATCTCACTGTCTCAACTGTTGGGATGCCCCCTCTTTGGGTCCAACTGGTCTTTTCACAGTTCCAGGTTTTTTTGTCTTGCTTGTGGGTACTTAAAAAATAAAAAGCAGGAGAAGGGAGGAAGAAGAGATAAAATTAGAAAGAAAGGAAGAAGGAATAAAACAAGAAAGAAGGAAAGAGGAAAAAGGTGTTGAAAGATAAAACAATAATAAAAATAAAAAAATAAATGATTACTAAAACAAACACATACACACACACAAAATACCTCTTGTTGGTTTCAAACTGGCCAAACCAGTTTTTCTGGTCTTGGTGGCTGCAGCAGGCTGAGGGGTGATTGGTATGATTTTCTCCTTTCCCGATTTACACTCAGCCAGTCTTCTGTGCATTGTCCCTAGAGCTAGTCTGGCACCTCTCCTTGGCACCTCCCCTCTGTGCCTTCAGTGTTGGATCCAGGTGTTCCTGAGAGTACTTTTCCCCCCCGGGGCGTTACCACTGTGGGCTCGGGTGCAGGAGCATGCGAGCCCAGCGAGGATGCCTTGGTCCCTTGGTTCAGGTCTGAATCCTTCACAGTGCCAAGGGGGTGCACAACCTAGTGACTATTAGGGTCAGTGCCCGTCACTTGCGTGACTTTCAACTCTCCCAAACCAGTGACCTCAGACCCCGCTGGTGACCACAGCCCTTGGGTGTTTGCCTCTTTGTCCTTATTTCCCTCTCTGCGACTTCAAGCAACCAAGTCTCTCTCGGTGCTGCTTAAACCTTGTTTGGCCAGGGAGGGATGGAGCAGTTTACCCGGCTCCTCCCAGGGACTCTGTGGCAGACTCAACTGAGGGCTCCGGGCCTGGGACTACAGGTGTACTGGTCCCCAAGCTAGTCCCTGGGATCTTATTGTCCTGAAGCACTCTCCTTATCTTCTGGTTTTTCAGTGTCCACCACAATTTTTGGTCTCTTATTTTCATATATGCTGGGCTACTGTTGGGTGTTTGCTCTGTTGCTCCATAGATGGGCTAGGTTTTTCTCCCGTCTGTAGGGGGAAGTGGAATCTGCTCTTTCATACCCCATCACCATCTTCCTCTACCATATGTGTGTGTGTTTGGTATTTTATCTTGGCTAGCTCTCTTTTTGTCTAAATTATTTTCTTGTTTTGTTTTTTTCAATGATGTCTGTTCTATCTCCTACAGAGAAATAATTTTGGAAGCAACCTTCCCTATCCAAGTCCACAGTATTTCTCTCATTTTCTTGTGCTTCTTGTTCTCCCTTTAAATAAAACCTACATTTTGTGTTGTTTATTCTGTTTATGTACTCTTGAAAGTGGAAAAGTATAATAGAGCCCATGTCAGTTCACTGGCATTCGTGTGTTCCATGGTGCATTATCACCACTAATGCTAGAGGGCAGGTTGATGTGCCAGGCCCTGATATAGTTTCCATTGCCCAGGAGACATTCATCTAGTGTCAGTCTGTTGGACTAACATGGCATCTTTTCTTGTTCTTGCTTCCTGCTTTGCTAAAATATAATGTATTTTCTAAAAACTCTGAGGTAGACTTTATGAAAAAATTATTACTACCAATTTTATCCCTAGAGGGCACCATTTTTAGGACTTCTTCATTTTTTTGTCTCCATCTTAAGAATTTCATTTTCAGCTATGGTGAATATAAGGAGGTAAAAATTCAGAATGAATATGGACAAGTCATGAATAACCTAGAGCTTACTGTATATGGCCAATCTAAATATTATGCTATATCTTTCATTAAGAACCCCCTCTTAGATTATAGAAGTTCCTCAAAAAAATTAAAAATAGAACTACCATATGATCCAGCAGTTCCATCCACTTCTGGTTATTGTCTGAAGAAAATGAAAACACTAATTCAAAAAATACATACATGCTCCAATGTTCATTGCAGCATTATTTACAATAGACAAAATATGGAAATAACCTAAGTGTTCGTTGATAGAGGAATGTCCATCACACAGTGGAATATTATTCAGCCATTAAAAAGAATAAAATCTTGTCATTTGTGACAACATGGATGGACCTTTAGGGCATTATGCTAAGTGAGATAAGTCAGGTATAAAAAGATAAATACTGTATGATCTTACTTATATGTGGAATTAAATCAAAGCTTAAAGAGAACAGATTAATGGTTGGCAGAGGCAAGGGTTGGGGATATATGAAATGGATGGAGAGGTCAAAAGGCACAAACTTTCAGTTATAAAATTAGTAAGTCATGGAGATGTAATAAAAAATAAAGTAACTAAACTGGTATTAACATGTAAATGTATCTGGGTTTTCTCACAGCATTTGGTAATTTTTTTGATATCTAATTTTATGAATGAAATAGAAAATTATGAGTTAAGTGATTTGAATAGATGAATTCATAATTAAACAAAAACGAAGAACCCTTCAATGTACAGATAGAATAAATGACACCGAGATAAGGCTTATGGCTGACTCTGTCCAGCAGAGTTCGTGTGTTGTGGCTGATGATGAAAATAAATGCACAAGCGACAACAATCCTGCGGAGAGAAAGGGAACAGCACTACTACTCTCTCAAGGGGACAGTGCCTATGGATGTCTTGGCCACTTCCTCAAGAGAGGAGCGCCTTGACCCTTGCCTAGACAGGTTTTTGTTTTCCTCGGGTCTTTCCTCAGAGAAAGATTTATTATCTATTACATAGAATATTATTGTCTATATTTTAGGTACAATCAAGAAAATGAAAATAACATGCCAAGGGGAATGGCAATGAGCTGATTAACTGTCCTTGGGAAAACTCATACAGGCTTTGGATATTACCTTGAAGATAGACAATACACATTTGTTGTTTTAGTGCAGGGTGATGGACTTTTAGCAGGAGCAAGCCATAACAATCTGTACGAATTTTCTAGGTCTGATTCCCACAGGAATACTCGGTCTGGCTCCTGCCTACCACTTCACTTCTGTAGATTTTCCATACAGAGCTGAGTCATATTTGCCAGACCAAAACAAACCAGTCCCCTACAAAGGCTAGTAACTATGGAATCATAATAATCAATTATCAACTCAGAGCATGGGGGTTTAAGTACCATGTGTGTTTTTAGGCCTGATTATTAACAGGTAGTTGTGAGTTCCATTGGGCTCATTTATTAAATGGTGGTAGGGTAAATGATGCAACTGGGATGGGTACACATGGCACTGATGAGCATATTGCCCAGATCATAGAAGGGGCAGCCTTGAGTTTGAAAGTTATGAGGGCAAGTGTTCAGACTGGGAGTGGGGTAGGGCTGACCATGGTCTGAAGAGAACACAGGAAAGAGAGCACATTAATTTTCAGGGAGTATGGGGGCTGAAGTGGCATGGTTTGAAAGTTTGGGTATTGATTTCCCTCAAATATGAGAAATATGACTCACATATGGGTCCGAGAATTGAAGAATAATGATCCTATGAAATATTAAAACATTATTAAACTAATTTTATGTGCTAGTTATTACGGTAAATAGATACCTTTAAAGTAATTTAAAAAAAAAGGAAAACTTTATTAGTTGAAAGGAAAACTGTGTGTACTATGTGGTAATACCCACTGTTATATAATATTATTGTCCCTAAAATGTTTATTTGCCACTTAATAATAAGCTCCAAAGAGCGGGGATTGTGTTTCTATCACTAGTACTTAGCAAAATACCTGTGCTTAGTACTTACTCAGTAAATAAATGAAAAAATAGGATACATTGAATGAGGTAATGCTGGCTGTTATATTAACATGTTCTGAAAATGTTTGTAATTTTAGTGGAATTAGCATTGGAATTAGCTCATTACAGTGAGACTTGAACAGAGCAATAGGCAATGAACAAAAACTATGTCATGTCATATATATAATACCATATCATAATTTGTACTCTGTTTTGATGTCAGGGAGCATGTATTTAGTTGAAATTCCTACAGCTGACTGACATTCCTTAGTACTGAACTGCATAAAGAAAGATAACAATTATACAAATGCATCTAGCATTAAAAATTTTAATGCTTAATACTTGAACATTGAATAGGTAACATTCAAAAATAAATTTATATTTTAAAAATGTATAAGTGGCTCAAGAAGTTAGATATATCTAGGGCACTTAATAAAGACAAAATATCTCAGTTACTAAGCCTTTCTCTCTAGTGAATGATTCATTATTTGTCATGGAATGTTTTGTAATAATAGCAGCTAAAGATAGAGTACCTCACTTTTACTGGGCCCTGTGCAAGGTGCTCTGCATACCTTTAATTCTTACAACAATCCTAATGGGTACATGTTATTATCACCATTTACAGGTAAGAACACAGAGTCTTAGAAAGATCACATACTGTGCCCAAATTTACCTAGGTACAAAGAAACACATTGCTTGCCCTGCCCAATCATCTAATGATTGTTTCAGTACTCACCTCCCTCCACATTAGATAAACTTTTAAATATACTTTGCCTTTACTTATGTTTAGGCCTAAAGAAAAACCTAATGCATTTTTATAATTTTATTTTTGTTTTATAAAGGGACAGTATTACCGAATAGAGGTCCAAGGGTGGGGGGCAACATTTGGCCCACTCAGGGATGCCAAAAACTGTTACAGAACAACATGGGCCCCTCCCAAAGACGGTATATTAATACCTACTGAGCTTTTCTGTCCGCCGCCAGAGGAAAGACATCTCTCAGTGCCCAGGATTTGTGAAAAGGAAAGGAAAGGTTTATTTAAAGCTATACACAGACTTAAAGTAGTGCCCAGTGTCCCCATTAATATATCAAAGTCCTTAAGGATAGCCACAGATACCCACAGTGCTTCCTTCCCCCACTGCCCTAATTCAGGGTACCATAACTCAGAAAAAGAAGCACACATCCATGTTTCAGGTTGCTGGCACCATCAGCTGTGTCGCCATCCAGGCAGGATCTCTAATTACTCCAAAGCCATGTGGCACCTTCTCATGGTCCACTGGCAAGAGTTTTTTGTACCCATTTTTCCAGGCAAAGTCTCTCCTGCTTCCCAGGCCACATGGCCAAAAAGAACGCTCCCGCAGCCACCTGGGCCTCCTCTACCAAAGCTGCAGGGGTCTGCACTCTGCCAAAAGTACATGGCTTTCTTCTTCACCTGGCTGCAGGGGTAGGGTCTCCACTCTGCCAAAGCTGAGTGGCAATTCTCTGCTAAAGCTGCATGGTGATTCTCCCTCACATGGCTGCAGGAGTCCCTATTCTGGCTGAAAGCACATGGTTCTCTCTTTTTAATGGCTGCCGAGTCTGCAGTTAAATCCCCGCGCCAGTTCTCCTTTGCAGCCCCATTTCCGACTCCTACAATCTGTTATATCTGCCAAGACTCCCATATCCTCCCAGCTTTACTGGGCTGCCATAGTGAGTCTGGGCAGGTGTGGCCCCATGGCATGGAGCCAGTCAACTCCAAACTCTCACACAGGTGCTGTAATGAGGGGGTGTGGCCTCCCATTTACATCCTAGGTGGAAGCCACTCCCTGCTCCCTGGCTCAAAGCATGGCTACAGCTATTTAACATATCTGTGAGACCAGTTAAAGGTTATAGATCTGTTAAATGACTATTCTAGAGGTTATCTGCAAAACTCTTGCTATGCAAAACAACTCTCAATGGCCCTGCTCCATTTGTCCCTTCCCCCAACTGACACCTGTGGCAGGGGGGTAAGGGGTGAGGACATCTTATATATCTTTCTAATATTTACTGGATACCTTGAGTTCTGGACCCCATTTCAAATCCCTTTTTGGGGGGCCCCTTTCTTGGCTGTGCCCGGTTACAACAGGACACAATGTTCTTCCAGTGCTGTTTCATTTTGCACCTGACACCACCCACTGAGAATCAGTGTGATTTTCACATATTTACGTTTCAATGCTCTGTCAATTTTCTGTATCAGCTTTAAGGCTGACTGGTGTCCTGTAACATGCTTTTCAAACTTATCCTTGCCCTAAAAGTGGACATGTTCCCCTTCACATTACCCTCCCACATTGGGAAGTTAAGGCATCCCTACTGAAAGCATGGAATGTTTTTTAAGTCTTCTGTTTAATATCAAAATTTCTACCAACAGTTTTGATTCCTACTTCATAACATCTATGTATTACATTCTTTTTTTAAAAATATTTTATTTATTTATCTTTAGAGGGGAAGGAGAGAGGGAGAGAAACATCAATGTATGGTTGCCTCTAGTGCTTCCCCTGCTGGGAAATAGCCTGCAGGGAACTGGCATGCAACCCAGGCATGTGCCCTGACTGGGACTCGAACCTCGATACTTTGCTTCGCAGGCCTGTGCTCAAGCCACTGAGCTACACCAGCCAGGTGTATTACATTCTTGACTCCAAATAATACTGAAGTAATTTATTGGAAGGATGTAAGGTAACTCACTGATCTGTCAAATACTAGGGAACTATATTAGGAAGTAGGAATCTAGGGAAATAAGCAATATAGAATCATAGCCAAGGTTACACCACAGGAATAGCTGGTTAGAAGAGTGCTACTATCAACTGGTATACATATTTGTGTATACATTTACATATAATCTTCATTGTTAATAAGAAAAATATTAGGAGACATAGTATTATTAACCCAAAAGTTCATCAGTAGGGTATTGGTAAAATAAATTATGAGAACTTGCCAAATAATTATATAATGTATCTGTATAATGGAATACTATATTGCTATAAAATATTATATGTCTAAACATGCACTTATAGAATGGTATTCAAGTTATAAAAAGTTGCAGAAAGCTGCAAAATACTATTATTTAGTACTATTCTATTTTTGTCTTAAAATACATTTATTTTTAATATGTATAGGGAAAATTCAGGAGGAGAAATATTATACCAAATTGATAAGTTATTATCTCTGGGTCATTGGTTAATGGCAGCCTTTGATGTATATCTGCATTGCTTGAAATATTTTTCTTGGTAAGTATAAAGTAAATGAATATGCCTGAACTAACTGGAACCTTCAATTACAACATTTTTCCCTCAATACCTACATTTTTAGTATAAATAGGGCAATGACAGCTGTATTTGGCTTTCTCTGCTCTATGTAAATAGATGTTCTCAAAAACAAGAATTGATACTCCTTTTCCCACTCTTCTCACCCTCCACCATGGTAGTCCTCATTTTATCAATGAGTATAGTCAGCCGAATATTTGAAGATAAAAGAACAGATTCTAAATAATTTTACATGGTAATTTTGTGATTGCTGTGGATTAGCATGCTTTTAAATATTACCGTACCATAGTATGTGGATCTTAATCCCACTCCAGTGTTACATATTTTATTTTATCTACTATTATCATCATCATCAGTTTTTTTAGTCAAAATAATCTAGTTTTAAATACCAGCTTGTTCTCTCTTCCCATTCTTATATAATCCTGTGTTTCTATTATAGGAAAACTTTTAAACTGTGAGGAAAACCATGTAGGTAAAGTTTCAGAAATATTTTATATGTGCTTAAATTTGTCTTAAAACTTGATGAAACTCGTTTTAGTTGGATTTTAATGTTTTAAATTACTGAATTAAAAGCTTATATTATTTTAGTATAACAATTTAATTATGTTGAGTTAAATTTATAATATGGTTTTTTTTATGTTTGTTTTTAGCATTCCATATTGGAAGAAGTGATTTCTATAGATGAAAAAAATGCCTTTTTTTAGTAAATCACATAAAAATCCTGCAGAAATTGTGAAAATTCTGAAAGACAACTTAGCCACTTTGGAAAAGCAAGACAAAAAAACAGACAAGGTATGAGCTAAAACAATAACATTATTTTTAAAATATATGTATTCAAGACCAAAAACCAACATAAAAGTTTAATGAAATACTCCAAATATGGTCTGTGATGGGACACACAGGGTCACTGTAAATACATTTAAGTTGAGTTCAGGTTTTACACACCTGATACTTGTTGATTCTGTTGTCTTCACTCTTGATTCATTACCTGGAGCCTCTGATGAAACTTGGATCTCTCTAGACTACAAGCTTAAAAGTCTAAGAAGTTTTTATTTAAAGATCAGCTGATAGTTTCTACTGTTTTGCAACCTCATTTTAACATTGTTTAAGGTCCTACCCAGCACAGCTTCCTCATAGGAAGGGCTTTTCAGTGTTTTAGTCATATCCTCAAAGGAATGTTGATTCCTGCATATTTGATTTCTCTCTAAAGTGACTAGTTTATGATAAGATTAAAGATATCTATAAAATAAATACCCTTGAGTGCATAATATATTTCTGTCTCAGTGTATGATACAATCTTGTTCTCTTGTAAGGATGTAGAAATATGCTTCTCATCCTACATCTTGAAAGTAATGTAGAAATATATTTTAATCCTAGTATACTTTGTAATATTAAGCCAAATACTGGCCCAAAGAGAAAAAAAGAAATAATCCTCATAAAAGAGTAAATCTAAATGACAAAGTTAAGAAAAAAATTTAAAAACAGAAAAAAGATACTCATCCTCATTTGTAATCAGGAAAAGTCCAATTACCTGTAATGTATTCATAATACATGTGTCTACCTTGCAAAATTGTCTGACAGATTTAAGTGTTGACAAGTATGGAAAGCAATAAGAACTTTGATTCACTGTGACTAATAAAGTGTAAATTGGTTTTTGGAAACCAGTTGAGTGTATTATCTGTTACATAGGAAGCTGTGTGTTCCTACTAGATATAAATTATAGAGAAATTCTTAAACATGGGCTCAGGACATGTACAAGAATGTTCATAGCATTCTGTTGTTCATAATAACCCCTCAATGAAAACAACCCAAATGTTCATCAACAGTAGAGATGGTATTGAAGTGGTCACTCATTAAAATACTGTAGAGCAACAAAAATTAAGAACTGCTGCTTACATGCAGCAGCATGGATGAATCTCACAAGGGGACAGGTACTATCCCAAATCAACAGAACTAAACTATATTGTTTTGGGCTGCAAACATAGGTGAGAAAAGTATGAAGAAAAGTAAATAAATGATTGGCATTAGAAACATAAAAATTTTTCTTTAGGCTGAAAAAGGGCCATTCAGATAACTTCTGGGGTACTTAAAACGTTGTTTCTTGAGCTGTTTAGTGATAACAAAGGTGTTTGCTTTATTACGGTTATGCTTAACTCTTTATATATATGTTTAAAGTGCTCTTCTATGGATATATATCACAACTTAAAAAACTTCTAACATTTAATAAATTAAGGATTGCTTCAGTCAGATCGTAAAATATAGCTGGAAATGATTTTTTAAGTAGTGCCATCTACTATGAATTATTTTTATATTGCCTTATTCTCTTTATTTCCTTCTTCAATTATAATTATTATAGTACTAAAAACTGTGATATACTGTATTTTTTGGACTATAAGACAAACTTCCTCCACAATTTGGGAGGAATAATGGTTGTTAATGCTGTTATTTGAGGTCTGTTTACATTTACATTGGTGAAATATTATGTTATTTATGTTATTAAATATTTTACCACATTTTTTGCTTCAAAATTTTCTCCCTATTTTCCTCTTCAAAAATTTGGGTGTGTCTTATGGTCCAAAAAACAGGGTATATATTTTTAAATGGTCAGCAAATCAAATTGTTAACTAATTGCCCTGCTCTCCTCTCTTCATCTGTATTAATTTTTTAAACTTTTTATTGAGATATAATTTGCATTCCATATAATTGACATTTAAAAGTGTACCATTTTAGTATACTCAAGGTTGTATAACCATCACCACTATCTAATTCCAGAATATTTTCAACCCCCAAAAGAAACTGTACCCTATTAGCAGTCATATCTCATTCTACCCTCACCAGCCCTAGTACGCACTAATCTACCTCTATGGATTTTCCTATTATTCTTTAAATGTAGTGAATTTTTTTGTTGTTGTTTAAGTTTTATAGATATCAAAAAAGATGATGACTGTGTGTGAGGGGAAAGGAGATTGACAAAGAAAGTTTATGGGTTTTGACAACTTATGATTTTATACCTAGTCCATTTAAAAATCAGAAATATTTTCTGTCTAGTGTGGCTCAGTGGACTGAGTGCCAGCCTGTGAACCAAAATGTCACCAGTTTGATTCCTAGTCAAGGCATATGCCTGGGTTGTGGGCCAGTGCCCCACTTGGGGGAGTACAAGAGGCAACCAATGGATGTATCACTCCCACATCCATGTTTCTCTCCTTCTCTTGCCCTCCCTCTAAAAATAAATAAATAAATAAATAAAATCTTTTTTAAAAATCAGAAAAATAGGGACTGTTGCAAAACCTTAGCAAATGCTTTAAGACTAGTAGCTACCAATAAGTTTTTAAAATTTAATTTTCAAGAGTTAAATTTACAATTAATTACTAACAAAGTTGTCTGTGTCTGAGTAGGTTTAAAAGAATCTTTTTCCAGTTATGTTGACTAAATATTAGAGATATTTTGTGTATATATAAATTTTAGTATTTTTTAAAATAAAAAAGCAGTGCTTACTAAAAGGTTTTTGTCTGTAACTGTACAGTGTTTTTTGATCATAAATAAATAGGGCCTAAATAAATTATTTTTGTTCATTTATTTGTTTATAGCCTGAAAACTTTTATTTGCTTAAGTCATACCATACTTTTTGGTCACTAGGCTTCAGAAGAAGTGTCGAAATCACTGCAAGTAATGAAAGAAATTCTCTGTGGTACAAATGACAAAGAAACCCCAACAGAGGCTGTGGCTCAGATAGCACAAGAACTCTACAATAGTGGGCTGCTGGTGACACTGATAGCTGACCTACAGCTGATAGACTTTGAGGTAAACTATCTGTAAGAGTATTGTATCTCTGCATTTCAATTTTTTAAAATTATTTATTTATTTATTTTTAGAAAGAGGGGAAGGGAAGGAGAAAAAGTAGAAGAGAAATATCAATGTGTGGTTGCCTTTCATGTGTCCTCCACTGGGGACCCGGCCTGCAACCCAGGCATGTGTCCTGCTAGGAATCGAATCGGCAACCATTTGCTTCACAGGCCCACGCTCAATCCACTGAGCTACACCAGCCAGGGCTGCATTTCAATTTTAATATCTATCAATGTTACCTAAATTTTATATTATTGTTGATTTTACTTTATTTTTTTAATGAGTAAAAGAACTTTAATTCTTTTCCTTTCTCATCCCTTTGGAAATCTAAGCAATACAATGACTAAAAAACAAACAATAAGAAGCATAAATTAAAACCATGGGTAATTGTAAATCAAATTATCATGCCACAGTCACATCACTTATTTGATGATGTTCTGATCTTCTAGTTGTTTAAAGTTTAGTTACACGTCTCTCTTTTATAGTTAAACTGATACATATATTCTTTCTGACATTTCTAATATAATACCAATAACCTTTCTTGTTTTTTTAAAATTTATTTATTAAATTGTTGTTCAAGTACAGTTTTCTGTCTTTTACTCCCATCCCAGCCCAACCCCCCCTCAGGGCTCCCCACCTCCCTCCCATCCCCCCCCCCTTAGTTGTTGTCCATGTGTCCTTTATACTAGTTCCTGTAAATCATTCCACTTTTTCCCATGAAATTCCCTCCTCCCTCCCCTCTGGTCACTGTTCTCCCCACCTGTTCTCTATTTCAGTATCTTTGGTTAAATTTTGCTTGCTTGTTTGTTTATTGTTTACCTTCCTGTAAAAGGTGAGATCATATGGTATTTGTCTTTCAGCGCCTGGCTTATTTCACTCAGCATAATGTTTTCCAGTTCCATCCATGCTGTAGCAAAGGGTAGGAGCTCCTTCTTTCTTTCTGCTGCATAGAATTCCATTGTGTAAAGGCACCATAGTTTTTTGATCCATTCATTTACTGATGGACACCTAGGTTGCTTCCAGCACTTGGCTATTGTAAATTGTGCTGCTATGAACATTGGGGTGCATAGGTTCTTTTGGATTGGTGTTTTAGACTTCTTTGGATATAATCCTAGTGGTAGAAATGCTGGGTCAAAAGGCAGGTCCATTTTTAGTTTCCTGAGAAAATTCCATACTGTTTTCCATAATGGTTGTACCAGTCTGCAATCCCACCAACAGTGAACTAGGGCCCCCTTTTCCTCACACCCTCTCCAACACTTGTTGTTTGTTGCTTTGTTTAGGATGACCATTCTGACTGGTGTAAAGTGGTATCTCATTCTGGTTTTAATTTGCATCTCTCTGGTACCTAGCAATACTGAGCATCTTTTCATGTGTCTCTGGATCTTCTGTATGTCTTCCTTGGAGAAATGTCTGTTCAAGTCCTTTGCCCACTTTTTAATTGGGCTGTGTGTCTTCTCAGAGTGGAGTCGTGTAAGTTCTTTGCATATTTTGAAGATCAAACCCCTGTCTGAGATATCATTGGCAATTATGTTTTCCCATACAATCAGTTCTCTTTTGATTTTAATACTATTTTCTTTAGCCATGCAAAAACTTTTAATTTTGATGAGATCCCATTTGTTTATTCTTTCTTTTATGTCCCTTGCTCTGGGAGACATATCAGTAAAAATGTTGATACATGAAATATCTGAGATTCTCCTGCCAATGTTCTCTAGTACTTTAATGGTGTCACAGCTTATATTTATGTCTTTTATCTACCTTGAGTTTATTTTGGTGTATAGTGTATGGTGCTTGAGTTTCATGTTTTTGCATATAGCTGTCCAGTTCTCCCAAGACCATTGGTTGAAGAGGCTATTTTTAGTCCATTTTCTGTTTTTGATCCCTTTGTCGAATATTAATTGACTGTAGAGAGCTGGGTTTACTTCTGGATTCTCTGTTCTGTTCCATTGATCTATATGCCTGGTTTTATGCCAGTACCAGGCTGTTTTGATTACAGTGGCCTTATATAATACAGTTTGGTATCAAGTATTGTAATCCCTCCTATTTTGTTTTTCTTTCTCAACATTGCAGCTGCTATTCAGGGTTGTTTATGGTTCCATATAAATTTTTGAAATATTTGTTCTATGTCTGTGAAGTATGTCATTGGTACTTTAATAGGTATTGCATTGAATCTGTGAATTGCTTTGGGTAGTATGGATATTTTGATGATGTTAATTCTTCCAATCCATGAACAAGGTATATGTTTCCATTTGTTTGTGTCTTCCCTGATTTCCTTCTTCAGTGCTGTGTAGTTTTCTGCATACAGGTCTTTTACCTTCTTGGTTAGGTTTATTCCCAGATATTTTATTTTTCTTTTTGCTATATTGAATGGGATTTTTTTCTTGATTTCTGCTTCTGCTGTTGTATTGTTGGTATACAATAATGCCTTTAATTTCTGGATATTGACTTTGTATCCCACTGTTTTGCCAAATTCCTTTATTAGGTCGATCAGTCTTTGGGTAGAGTCTATAGGATTTTCCATTTACACTATCATGTCATCTGCAGACAGTGACACTTTTGTTTCCTCCTTTCTGATTTGGATGACTTTTATTTCCTTGTCTTGTCTGATCACTGTGGCTAAAACTTCCAGTACTATATTGAATAGAAGTGGTGAAAGTGGACAACCTTGTCTTGTTCCTGACTTAGTTGAAAAGAGTTTAGTTTTTGCCCATTGAGTATGATGTTGGCTTTAGGTCTCATATATGGCCTTTGAAGGGAATATAAAGGGACATATTCAGGAAGGCTCCCTCTATTCCCACTTTCCTAAGTGTTTTTATCAGAAATGGGTGTTGTACCTTTTTCTTTTTGTTTATGTGATGATTTGCGAATATTGAACCATCCTTGCATCCCTGGGATGAATCCCACTTGGTCATGGTGTATGATCGTTTTAATGTATTGTTGGATGCGGTTTGCCAATATTTTGTTGAAAATTTTAGCATCTATGTTCATCAGCAATATTGGCCTGAAGATTTTTTTCTTCGTTGTGTCTTTCTCTGGTTTTGGGATAAGGATGATGCTGGCTTCATACAAAGATTTTGGGAGTCTTCCATCATTTTGATTTTTTGGAATAGTCTGTGAAGAATAGGGGATAGCTTTCCTCAAATGCTTTGTAGAATTGTCCTAGAAACCATCTGGTCAGGGCTTTTCTGCATTGAGAGATTTTGGAATACTGTTTTAATTTCATTTGTTGTTATTGGCCTGTTCAGGCTTTCTGCTTCTTCACTGAGTTTTGGAAGATTATATTTTTCTAGAAATTTATCCATTTCACCTAAGCTTTCAAATTTCTTGGTATACATAAAGGTCTTCATAGTAATTTCTTACAATCTTTTGTATTTCAGTGGCATCAGTTGTATTCTTTCCTCTTTCATTTCTGATTGTGTTTATTTGGGCCCTCTCTCTCCTTTTCTTGATGAGCCTACCTAAAGGGTTGTTTATTTTGTTTATATTTTGCAAAACCCAGCTCCTGTATTCATTGATCCTTAGAATTGTGCTTTTAATCTCTGTATCATTTAATTCTGCTCTGATCTTGGTTATACTCTTCCTTCTACTTGCTCTGGGCTGTCTTTGTTGTTGTTCCTCAAGTTCTTGCAGGTGTAGGGTTAGGTTGTTTTTTTTTGAACTGTTTCTATCTTCTTTAGGTAGGCCGGTATTGCTATGAACTTCCCTCTCAGTACTGCCTTCGCTGTGTCCCATAAGTTTTGTGTTGTTGTGAGTTCATTTTCATTTGTTTCCAGAAAGTTTTTGATTTCTTCCCTAATTTCATTCTTGACCCATTCGTTATTTAATAGCATGCTGTTCAATCTCTATGATTTTGGGTGTTTTGGGTCTTTTCCCTTGGGGTTGGTTTCCAGTTTCAGTCCCTTGTGGTCGAAGAAAATGCTTGGTATGATTTCAATTTTCTTAAATTAGTTGAGGCTTGTTTTCTGTTGTATCAGGTGGTATAACTTTGAAAATGCTCCATGTACATTTGAAAAGAATGTGTATTTAGCTTCTTTGGGATGAAGGGCTCTATATGTATCAGTTAAGTTTATTTCATCGAGGGTGTTGTTCAATGCCACAATATCTTTGTTGATATTTTGTTTGGAAGATTTGTACACATGTGACAGTGGGGTATTAAAATCCCCTACTATAATTGTGTTGCTATCAGTCTTTTTCTTGAAGTCCTCTAAGACTTTCTTTATATATTTGGGTGGTCCTATGTTGGGTGCATATATATTTATGATTTTAGTGTCTTGGTGGATTCTTCCTTTGAGTATTATGAAGTGACTTTCTGGGTCTCTCTTTATGGCCCTTCTTTTAAAATCTATTTTGTCTGATAGGAGTATTGCTACCCCAGCTTTTTTTTTCCTGTTCATTTGCTTGGCAAATTTGTTTCCAGGACTTTACTTTTAGTCTGTGTACGTCTTTTTTCCTGAGGTGGATTTCTTCTAGGCAGCATATATGTGGGTCATGCTTTCTTATCCATTCAGTTATTCAGTGTCTTTTGCTTGGAGCATTTAATGCATTTACATTTAAAGTTATTAATGATGGGTACTCTTTTTTGCCATTTTTGTACCTGTGTTCCTATATCTCTGTTTTCCTTCCTTTCCTTAAAGCAGTCCTTATAGCATCTCCTGCAGAGCTGGTTTGGTGGAGATGTATTTTTTTAGACTTCTTTTGTCTTGGAAGCTCTTTATTTGGCCTTCTATCTTGATTGAGAGCCTTGCAGGATAAAGTAGCCTTGGTTGCAGGCCTCTGGTTCTCATTACTTGGACTATTTCGTGCCATTCTCTTCTAACTTGAAGCATTTCCATTGAGAAGTCAGCAGCTAACCTTATTGGGGCTCCCTTGTATGTTACCTTCTTTTTCTTTTTTGGTGCCTTTAAGATCCTCTCTTTGTCTTGGAATTTTGCCATTGTAATGATGATATGTCTTGAAGTGGGCCCCTTTGGGTTCCTCTTCATTGGGACTCTGTGTTCCCTGGATTTGTGTGAGTTGTTCTTTAATCAAATTACGGAAGTTTTCCATCATTACTTTTTGAAATAGATTTTCTATCCTTTCTTCTTCTAGTATCACTATTATTTGGATATTGTTACGTTTCATATTGCTTGCATTTCTCTTAATTCCTCTTCATTCTTTCTGAGCCTCTTTTTCTTTTCTTACTCCTTCTGTGAGTTATTTCTACTTTGTCCTTCAACTCACCGATCAGATATTCTGCTTCATCGATCCTGCTTTTAATGCCTTCCTCTGTGTTCTTCAGTTCAGAAATTGTAGTCTTCATTTCCTCTTGGCCCTTGTTGATAGTTTCTATTTCCTTTTTCATGTTGATATAGTTTGCAGTGAGTTCATTGAAATTCCCCTGTAGTTTTTGGTAGGTCATTGTGAGTTCTTTGAACTTCCTGATAACCAGTGCTTTGAATTCAATATGTGATAGTTGACTTACCTCTATTTCATCTACCATTTTTTCTGATGCTTCCTCCTTTCCTTTCATTTGGGGATTGTTTCTTTGTCTTCCCATTGTTTGTGAGACTCTTCTTGTTAGCTTCAGCTTCTTAAATTGATTTGTTCCCGCTGCCTGGGTTTATGGTGTGCACTTCTGTGGTATAATACCTGTGAGATTCAGTGGTGTAGTCTCCTTGATCTCCCAAGCTCACTGGTCTTGGGCTGTCCTTTACATTGGGTCTTCGTTTGTCTTTGGGTTTGCTTGTTGTGGAGTCTTTCTTTTGTGGGTCCTTCCCACCAGCTGGTGAACTGATGGTCCTTTTGTCCACCACCTATTTTAATTTGTTGTGCTGGTGAGAGCAGGTTGTGTTGAAGCTAGTTCTGTGTGTACAGTTTTCAGGATTCTCTTTTGCTCTTGATCAGTTGTTTGCCCTGGGCAGTTTCTCCACTGTTTGGTTGTATTTCCAGATAGGTCTTGGATTGAGGTTTGTGTGGTTTCTATTCCCTCCTTCACCTTTTTCTGTTTTTATTTGTTGGTGGTTCCTTTGTTGTTGGGTTTCCTCTTCCAGTGGGTATCCTGGAGTTCACCTCTTCCACCTGCTCTTTTTTGTGTGTGTGATCAGTTGAAGGGGAAGGAAAAATGGTTTATGACAGCAGGAGAGTATTCTATGATATTTACAGTATCAGCTGGTAGAGTAGAGATAGGAGATTCTTTGCTTATGTATAGTGATAACTGTAGTCTTCAACCCTACTAGCCACTTTTCAGAATGGATGGAAAGAAGATAGGGCTCTTGTTGGAGAGGGAATTTTTGTGAGTTTCTTCTAGAAAGCAGTGAGTTTGTGGGAAGTCAGATTGTGAGGTAAGGTGAGAATATAGGATGGTAAATAGGTGTAGTGTGAAAGAGAACAGAGTTAATCACTACAGTAGTATATAATCAGGAAACCGTGAAGTAAGCTAAGATCTGGGAGGGGTGTTGTTTAGTATTTACAATAGTGTGGAATAGCTATTATATACAATAGTATTAGAGCAACAATCATATGACAGAATCTATAAGATACCAAGATTAGGGAGTATTGGACCTTCAATAGTGTACTAATGGAGCAAGGGGAAGTAAGGAGCATTAAATTAGCAACACACTACGAATGCAGGGACAGGGGAAACCTGTCAGATGATACAGTACATCCAGCCAAAGCAAAGAAGACTATAAAGAAAGAGGAAGAATGCAAAGATACTATTAAAATAAAAGATGTAAGAATAATGAAAAAAATAATAACTCAAATATGCAGTAATGTGTAGTTTCTGTGCTTTAGCTAAGTGAAATTTGTCTCTCTGTCTGTACTGTTGGGATGCCCCCTCTTTGGGTTTAAGTCACTTTTTTTTTGCAGTTCCAAGTTTTTTGTCTCACTTGGGCAGGGGGAAGGCAGTGGAAGGGAGGAAAAAGTGATAAATTTGGAAAGAAAGGAAGAAGGAATAATACAAGAAAGAAGGAAAGAAAGGGGAAAACTACTGAAAAATAAAACAATCATAAATTTAAAAAAATAAAAGATTGCTGAAAAAAAAGAAAAAAAAGTGTATAGAATCGGCCAAGATGGAGGCATAGGTGGAAGCACTGTTACTTCTTCCACAACCAAGTTTAAAGACAACAAAATTTTAGTAACAAAAACACAACGAAATCACAGAAAATTGAACTATACAGAAGTCCAACAACAATGAACCATTCAGCCAGACTGGTAAGAAGGGCGGAGCCAGTGACTGGCGGAGCAGGGTTATGCAGGAAAACTCGGCCAGACCCTCCCAGGCGATGGGCAGCAGTTGGTAGATACCAGTTGTGGGGTTGCGACGGGCAGACCCAATAAGGGCAAAAGGCGGCAGGCTGACCGCGGTCACACATTTGCATGCAGATAAACTAGGTGAAGGAGTGAGCAGTGAGGCAGACTTCACAGGTCCCAGCAGTAGGAAGCACCAGAGGGGACCGCTGTTGCCCCTTTTTGACCTCACCCCTACATACAACATCACAACCCAGCAACCTGGGTGGCCCTGCCCTGGTGAATACCTCAGGCTCCACTCCTTCGTAACAGGAGCAAACAGACCAAAACATGGCTTAAGAAGAACTCAAAGCCCCAGAGCCAATAACTCTAAGCGACCAAGAAATTGCCAACCTATCAAATGCACAGTTTAAAACACTGGTGATCAGGATGCTCACAGACTGGTTGATTTTAGTTACAAATTAGAGGAACATGTGAAGGCTAAACTAATTGAAATGAAGGGAAATGCACAGGAAAGCAATAGTGATGGAAAGGAAACTGGGACTCAAATCAAGGGAGTGGACCACAAGGAAGGAAAAAATGACCAAACAGAAAAGAATGAAGAAACAAGAATTCAGAAAAATGAAGAGAGGCTTAGGAACCTTCAGGACATCTTTAAACGTTCCAACATCCGAATTATAGGGATACCAGAAGGGGAAGAGGAATAGCCACGAGTGGAACACTTATTTGAACAAATAATAAAGGAGAACTTCCCCAATCTGGCAAAGGAAATAGACTTCCAGGAAATCCAGGAAGCTCAGAGAGTCCCAAAGAAGTTGGTCCCAAGAAGGAACACATCAAGGAACATCATCATTACATTAGCCAAAATTAAAATGAAGGAGAGAATCCTAGAAGCAGCAAGAGATAAAGGGACAGTCACCTACAAAGGCGCTCCCATCAGACTGTCAGCTGAGTTCTCCAAAGATACCTTACAGGCAAGAAGGGGCTGGAAAGAATTATTCCAAGTCATGAAATCCAAAGACCTCCATCCAAGATTGCTCTATCCAGCAAAGCTTTCATTTAGAATGGAAGGGCAGATAAAGTGCTTCTCAGATAAGGTCAAATGCAAGGAGTTCATCATCACCAAGCCCTTATTATATGAAATGTTAAAGGGACTTACCTAAGAAAAAGAAGAGAAAAAAGATGAACAGTGAAAGGACAGCAAACTCACAGTTAGTAACAACCACACCTAAAACAAAAGCAAACTAAGAGGACAGCTAGATCAGGAGAAGAACCATAGAAATGAAGATCTCAAGGAGGGTTAGCAACAGGGGAATGGGAGGAGAAGGGGGAGAAGATACAGAGAATAAGTAGCATAGACAGTAGGTAGAAAACAGACAGGGGAGGGCAAGAATAGTACGGGAAATATAGAATCTAAAGAACTTGAGACACGTGGACATAATCTAAATTGGGGGGGAATGTTAGGAGATGTGTGTGCAGGGTGGAGGGGAATGAAGGGGAGGAAATAGGACAACTCTAATTGCATAATCAATAAATACATTTAAAAAAAACACCTCTTAATTTTTTCCATTTGGCCAGACCGTTTTTTCTGGTCTCACTGTCTGTAGTAGGCTTAGGGGCGATTGGTGTGGCCTTTTTCTCTTCTTGGTGATCTCATCTGGTCTCACGAGCACCCTCTGAAGATCGTGACTAGTGCCTATCCCCAGCGCCCCTCTAAGGGAATTCGTATCTTCTTTAGAGCACTCTTTCCCTGGGAGTGTGCATGTGCACACTCCCTGCCAGTCTTCCAGGCTCCCGCAGGTTTGGGTGGGAACCTTACCCAGTGCTATGGGGGAGTGCAAGGACGACTCTCAATTCTTCCAAGCAGGAGGAGACTGCAGACTCCGAGGGTGATCAAGGCCCCCATGTTTGCCTCCTAGTGCCCATTTCTCTCTCTGACACTTAAGCAAACCCGTCTCACCTGGCGTTTTTCAAACTGTGCCCAGCCAGGTGGGGAGGGAGCTGATGACCCAGCTCTTTTCCAAGGACCTTGTTGCCAGCCCTCAGTTCCCAAAGAATTAGCAGTAGACCCATCTGGCCACTGGCACCCAGCTTGGTCGAGATGGCAGCCTCAGCCTGCAGCCTCTGTGCTGGTTCCTTGGACCTTATTGACCCACAGCCATCTCCTCACCATCTGGTCCCTCAGTGTCCACTACAGTTACTGGACTCCAATTTTTCTGTATGTTGGGGCACTTTTGGCTATTTGCTGTGTTCCTCCGCAGATCAGCCAGGTCTGTCTCCCATGCCTGGGGGAAAGTGGAATCATCTCCATCCTACTCCCCCGCCATCTTCTCCCTCTCCTCCTATACTATTCTTAACCCCTCCTTTCTATTTTGTACCTACTATTTATGCTTATTCCCTGTAACATTTGCCCCACTTTTCCCCCTGCCTACTGATAGCCTTCCATGTCATCTCCATTTTTGTGTTTCTGTACCTGTTCTAGTTGTTTGCTTAGTTTGTTTTCATTTTTATTCTTTTAGGTTCAGTTGTTGATAGTTGTCTATTGTCATTGTGGTCTTCATATTTTTTATCTTTGTCTTTTTCATAGATAAGTTTCTTTAACATTTTGTATAATAAGGGCTTGGTGTTGATGAACTCCTTGAACTTTACCCTATCTGGGAAGCACTTTATCTGCCCTTCCATTATAAACAGTATCTTTGCTGGATAGAATAATCTTGGATGTACATCTTTGCCTTTCATGACTTTGAATTCGTCTTTCCAGCTCCTTCTCGCCTGCAAGGTTTGAGAAATCAGCTGATAGTCTTACGGGAACTCCTTTGTAAATAACTGTCTCCTTTTCTCCTGCTGCTTTTAAGATTCCCTTTCTATCTTTATTCTTGAGTAATGTAATTTTGATGTGCCTTGGTATGTGCTTCCTTAGGTCTAACTTCCTGAGCTTCTTGGACTTACTGGAAGGCTATTTCCCTTGCCAGTATAAGGAAGTTCTCCTTCATTATTTTCTCAAATAAATTTTCAATTTCTCAGTCTTCCTCTTTTCCTTCTGGCACCCCTATGATCCAGAGGTTGGAATGTTTAAAGTTGTCCTGGATGTTACTAAGCCCCTCCTCATTTTTTTGAGTTCTTCTTTCTTCATTCTGTTCTGGTTGAATGTTTATTTTTTTTCTACATACTGTTGATTTAAATCTTATTTTTCTTTCCTTCACTGTTGGTTCCTTGTACATTTCCCATGTAATTTTGCATAGGCTTCACTTTTCCTCTATGTTGCAACCATACTCAACCATTTCTGTGAGCATCTTGATTACCAGTGTTTTGAATTCAGCATCTGATAGGTTGGCTTTGTCTTCATTGCTTAGTTCTATTTTTGTAGCTTTGATCTGTTCTTTCATATGGGCCATATTTTTTTTGTGTTGACCCAGATGTTACATTGAAAGGGGTGGAGCCTTAGATATTCACCAGGGTGGGACAACCCAGGTCACTGTGTTGTGGTGATGTATGTTGGGGAGGGTTCCAGTTGGAATCAGTGCCACTTGCTGGGCTCTCACCAGCCTTCAGTCACTTCCCCCACTACCCACAAACAAATTAGGCCCTTCTGGTGCTGATTCCCAGGTGAGTGGGTTTGTGTACACTATAGGACCCTGTGAGTCTCTCCTACAGATTCTTCTGTGAGGCTAGGAGCTTCTTGTGCCTCTTCAACCCCTCCAGGTTATTACCACCAAGGTTTTGAGGCATCATTTTCCAGCACTGAAACCCTGGGTTGCATGGTTTGTCTTGCTCCCCAGTTGTTCCGCCTGGTTTATCCATACACAAATGTTGGACTGTCTGGTTCTCCACCCAAGCATCCTTTCTGTCCCAGCTGCCCATTTCCACTCTCCTACCCGTCTGAATGAATGTTTCTTCTTTAACTCCTTGGTTTTTGGACTTCCATACAAATCAATTTTCTGGCAGTTCTGGGTTTTTTTTAATTTGTTTTTGTCCTTCTTTTGATTGTGCTAGGAGGCAAAGTGTATCTACGTATGATTCCATCTTGGTGGAAAATTCTAGATAATCTTTTTTAAAAGATTTTTATTTATTTATTTTTAGAGAGAGGGGAAGAGAGGGAGAAAGAGAAGGAGAGAAACATTGATGTGTTGATGTGTGTGAGAGATTCATCAATCAGTTGCCTCTCACATGCCACCAACTGGGGATCCGGCCTGCAATCCAGGCATGTGCCTTCACATTCTGGTGCTCAATCCACTGAGCCACACCAGCCAGGGTTGAAGAAAGAATCTTAAAAGCAGCAAGAGAAAAACAGTTAGTTACATGGAAAAGAGTTCCCATAACACTATCAGCTGATTTCTCAAAAGAATCTTTGCAGGCTAGAAGAAACTGGCAAAAAGCAATCAAAGTAATGAAAAGGAAGGACCTACAACCTAGATTTCTCTATCCAGCAAAGCTATCATTTAGAATCAAGGGGAAGGTAAATTGCTTCCCAGACACAGTAAAGCTAAAGGAGTTCATCCTCACCAAGCCATTGTCATATGAAATATAAAAGGTACTTACTTAAGAAAAAAATAGATGAACCCAACATTAAAATGACAATAAACTCACTACTATCAACAATTGAATCTAAAAAACAAACTAAGCAAACAGGAAGAACAGAAACAGAATCATAGATATGGAGATCATTTGGAGGGTTATCAGTGGGAGGGGTAAGATTGAGATTGGGGGCAAAGATGCAAGGATTAAGAAGTACAAATTGTAGATACAGAAGAGATATGGGGCTGTTAAGAATAGGATAGGAAATGGAGTAGCCAAAGAACTTATATGCATGACCCTGTGAACTGAAGGATATAGTGTGCCAGAAGCATTGGGGTTTACTGGGTGGAGGGGGACACAAGGGAGAAAAGTAGGACAACTGTAATAGCATAATCAATAAAATAAATTTCAAAAAAGAAATCAGATGAGAAAGGAGAAGAAACACATAATTTTACTCATATGTGGTACATGAAATGAAGAGCAACCACTGAACAAACAAGACGAAAACACCCTAAACTCATAGATACAACAGAATGGTTGTTATCAGAGAGGAAGGGTGGCGGGAGGATGATGAAAAGAGTAAAGGAGGTTGCAGAAGGAAACTAGTCTTTATCTGGTGGGCCACAACAGAAAATGCAGATGTTGTATTATAATGTTGTACACCTAAAATTCATACAATGTTATTAACCAGTGTTTCCCCAATAAATGTAATTAAAAAAAATTCCTGGCACTCTGGGTCAAGATGGCATTATAGGAGGCTCCTGAATTTTTCTACCTTCATGGCTGAACAGAAGGTACAGATTACATGGAAGAATTCCCTCAGAAGCGTCCAAAAACTACCAGAGTGACTCCTGTTTGTTGGGTGACTGAGAAAATGCCTGCATCAAAATTGGTAGAAAATGCTTAGACACACTCTTACTATAAATCTCACGCCTGGCACAGCACCATACAATTGGGAAGAAACCCTCAATTCCAAAGTTCACCTTGAGAAGGAAAGATTTTATACCATACATCTAGTCCCCTAGCTTTTCTGGCTGTTGACTGAATTAGGAACTGAAATTACTTATCTGTGAAAGCTAATAGAACTTGCATGTGTGAGTCCCATAGAATTGTATCAAACAAAAAAAAAAGCAGTGTTAACACGCACACAAGCCCTGTTGCAGCTACTTGCACCCCCAATCCTGGAGCTAGAATGAAAGATCATAGAGAGAGAAGGCAAAAACGCCTATTTTCCAGTCTGTTCCTAGAAGGGACTTTACTGCATGCTTGACAAGCTGCTGTTTTAGGGTCCAGCTTCTAATTATCATGCATCTGGCTGTGATTCTCCCAAGAGCCCAAAAGACTTAGTAGGTACTTTCCCTGCTTTCATCTTCCAGCTCACTGCAACAAGAAAACCAAGTTGCCAGTATCTCCTTAGAAGAGTGTGTACACACATCTAATGTGTCATCTCTTATACCTGCCACCTAACGGGCTGGCTCCCAAATAGGCTAGCCCTGATAGATAATAGAACTTGCATTCATGAGTCTCATAGGACTGTAGTAAACAGAGAAGCACTTTTGACATGGGCAGGGGAACACCCATCATGGCTACAAACCTGGACTCAAGAAGTAGGCAAAAATGTGCATTTCCCAGTTTCGGTGTGGAAGGGATTTTAATGCATACTTTCCCAGCTGCTGCCTGAGGTTTTAGCTTTTAATCAGCCTGCATCAATGTACTAACTGCAGTCCTTCTCTTTGGGACACTGACAGATCTTGGCTTGGCCTTAAATATTGGGAACCACTAAGAACAAAGATGGTGGCTTGCACAATCACTTATTTGGCATGCAATAAGGAGCTCAGGACAGCCTGACTGACAAGGTTCCTCTCTTACATGAGATCAGTCTGTCCAGACAAGGAGAGATGGCTGTTTGATCTAATATCCAAAAATCAACGTAGAGAATCAAGGAAAATGAAGGAAAAAAGGGAATATATCATAAACAAAAGTACAAGATAAGTCTCCAAAAACCAAGCTTAATGAAATAGCAAGCAAATTACTTAACAGAGAGTTCAAAATAATACTCATAAAGATGCTCATAAGGTCAGGAGAGCAAATTCATGAACAAAGAGAGAATTTTAATGTGAAAATAACTGAGAGATAGGAAATATAAAGTACCAAGCAGAAATCACACAGCAGAAGAATACAATCAATACTATACTGAAAAATTCAACAAAGGACTTCTACAGCAGACTAGATCAAACTGAACTAAGGATCAGTGAACAACAGGGTAATGGAAGATAAGAAGTAGAGGAGAAAAAAAATTTTAAGTGTAAAGATAGCTTAAGACTTTAGGGATATTTTTATGTGTACTGATATATATATATATATATATATATATATATATATATGTGTACTGATTATATGTACTGATATATTTATATATATCAGTGTACGGTGTGTACTGATATATATATATATATATCAGTACATTTATGTGTACTGATATATATATATATGTTATAGGAGTCACCAGAGGAAAAGAGAGAGAAAAAGGGGAAAAAAGCTTTTCTAACAAATAATGACTGAAAACTTTCCTACCCTGGGGAAAGAAACAGACATCCACTTCCAGGAACCCAAAAGTTTCCAAGTAAGATGGATCCAAAGAGATTCACACCAAGACACATTATAAGTAAATTATCAAAGTTATACAAAGACAGTTTTTAAAGCAGCAAGAAAAGCAACTTGTGGACTTCCGCCAAGATAGAGGCATAGGTGGGAACACTGTGCCTACTCCCACAACCAAGTTTAAAAACAACAAAGTTTTAGCAACAAAAATGCAGCTGAACCACAGAAAATTGAACTATACAGAAGTCTAAAAACAACGAACCCATCAACCAAACTGGTAAGAGGGGCAGAACCAGCAGCAGACTGGGGTCGGGCAGGAAAGATCCACTGGACCGACCCGGGCTCCCGAGCCAGCTATGGGTGGATCCCAGGTGTGGATTAGTGGACGGACCCACTGAGGGCGCAAGGCGGTGGACCCACTGAGGGCTGAAAACGGGTCACACATTCTCGTGCAGATAAATCGGTGGAATGAGCAGTGACACGAACCACACAGGCCCCAGCTGTGGGAAGCGGCAGAGGGGAGCACTATTGTCCCTCTCTGACCTCGCCCCCACATACAGCATCACAACCCAGCACCCTGGGTGGCCCCACCCTGGTGAACAACTATGGCTCTGCTCCTCATATGTAACAGGCATGAACAGATCAAAACATGGCTCAAGAACACCTCAGAGCCCCAGACCCAATAAATCTAAGAGACAAAGAAATAGCCAAACTTTCAGATGCACAGTTCAAAACACTGGTGATCAGGATGCTCACAGAACTGGTTGATTTTAGTCACAAATTGGAGGAACATATGAAGGCTAAACTAATTAAAATGAAGGGAAATGCACAGGAAACCAATAGTAATGGAAAGGAAACTGGGACTCAAATCAAGGGAGTGGACCAGAAGGAAGAAAAAAATGGCCAAATGGAAAAGAATGAAGAAACAAGAATTCAGAAAAATGAGGAGATGCTTAGGAACCTTCAGGACATCTTTAAACGTTCCAACATCTGAATTATAGGGGTACCAGAAGGGGAAGAGGAACAGCCACAAGTGGAAAACTTATTTGAACAAATAATAAAGGAGAACTTCCCCAATCTGGCAAAGGAAATAGACTTCCAGGAAATCCAGGAAGCTCAGAGAGTCCCACAGAAGTTGGACCCAAGAAGGAACACACCAAGGCACATCATCATTATATTAGCCAAGATTAAAATGAAGGAGAGAATCCTAGAAGCAGCAAGAGATAAGAGGACAGTCACCTACAGAGGTGTTCCCATCAGACTGTCAGCTGAGTTCTCAAAAGAGACCTTACAGGCAAGAAGGGGCTGGAAAGAATTATTCCAAGTCATGAAATCCAAAGATCTACATCCAAGATTTCTCTATCCAGCAAAGCTTTCATTTAGAATGGAAGGGCAGATAAAGTGCTTCTCAGATAAGATCAAATTCAAGGAGTTCGTCATCACCAAGCCCTTATTATATGAAATGTTAAGGGGACTTATCTAAGAAAAAGAAGATAAAAAAGATGAACAGTGAAAGGACAGCAAACTCAGTTGTTAAGAACAACACCTAAAAACAAAAGCAAACTAATAGGATACAACCAAAAAATGAAGATCACATTGGAGGGTTAGCAACAGGGGAATGGGAGAAGGAGAAGAGGGGAGAAGGTACAGAAAATAAGTAGCATAGATGGTAGGTAGAAAATAGATAGGGGGAGAGCAAGAATAGTAGGGGAAATATAGAATCTAAAGAACTTGAGACATGTGGTCATAAACTAAAGGGGGGAATGGTGGGGGAGGGGGTGTGCAGGGTGGAGGGGAATGAAGGGGGAAATCGAACAACTGTAATGGCATAATCAATAAAATATTTTTTAAAATAAATTATTTCTTTATTTTTGAATATACTTTATTGATTATGCTAAAAAAGTAAAAGGTAAGATGAAAATGAAAAAAAAGAAAAGCAACTTGTTCCATTCCAAGGAAGTCTTCATAACACTGTCAGCTGATTTTTTTCTTTCAGCAGAAACCTTACAGGCCAGAAGGGAGACAAGGTGACATAGTCAAATTGATGAAAGAAAAGAATCTCAAATTAAAAAAAAAATACTATACTTGGCAAAGCCGTTTTTCAGAACAAATGAAAGGTAAAGTATTTCCTACACAAACAAAAATTGAATGGGTGTATGAGCACTAGGTTGTCCTTACAAGAAATGTTAAAGTCAGTTTTGCAGGCCAAAGTGAAAGGATAGTGATCAGTAACATAAAAACCTGAAAGTACAAAACTCAATGGTAAAGGTAAATTACAGTGGCAGAATACTCTAATACTCTAATGGTTGTGGTTTAAATCATTTATAACTCTAGTATAAAGGTTTAAAGAAAAAAGTATTAAAAACAGCCATAACTACAATAGTTTGTTAATGAATACATAATATGAAAAGATGTGAATTGTGACGTCAAAACATAAAATGTTGGATGGGGAAATGTAAAGGTTTATGTGTATTCAAAGATAATTTTTTATCAGCTTCAATGACTATTATAAGGAGGTATTTTCTGTAATCCTTATGGTAACCACAAAGCAAAAGCTCAGTGTAGAAACATAAACGATAAAGAGAAAGAAATCAAAGCATAATAATACAAAAAATAATGAAATTACAAAGGAAAATAGGAAGAAAGGAACTACAGAACAGCCAGAAAACAATTAAGAAACTGGCAGTAGTAATTTCATACCTGTTAATAATTGCTTTAAATGTAAAGGGCCTTAATTGTTCAATCAAAAGACATAGAGTAGTAGCTGGATGGATAACAAAACAAGACCTAATTATATTCTGCCTAAAGAGACTCACTTCAGCTTTAAGTACACACATAGACTGAATATGAAAGAAACGCATATTCCCTGCAATGAATTCCAAAAGAATAAAGGAGTACCTATACTTAAAACAGAAAACATAGACATTAAGCCAACACTGTAACAAGAGACCAAAAGAAGGTAATTATATAATAATATAGTCATGTACATCATAACCATGTTTTAGTCACTGACAAGACTGCACGTAATATGGTCATCTCCTAATATCATGCAGCTGAAAAATTCCTATCACTTAATGACATAATAGCTGTTATACTGTTAGAGTGCAATACATTACATGTTTGTGGTGATGGTGGAATAAACAGACCTACACTGCCACTTGCATAAAATTATAACACATATAGTTATAGTAGTAGGTTATACTATCTGTTTTTATGTAAGTATATTCTATGATGTTCATACAATGATAAAATTACCTAATGATGCATTTCTCAGACCATATCCCAAAACTACCACATGAGTGTAATGGGCTCAGTTATTCACGCATCTATAACAATTATAAATATTCAGTCAACATTGGGCACTTAAATATATAAAGCAAATATTAAGACATCCGAAGGGAGAAATGGGCAACAGTAAAATAATGCTGGGGAACCTTAATACCCAACTTTCAACAATATAGATGATCCAGAGAGAAAATCAATAAAACATTGTACTTAAACTTCATGTTAGATTATGTGGACTTAACAGAAATATATGGAACATAACGGCCACAGTATACACATTCTTCTCAAGTGCACACAGAACATTCTTCAGGATAGTTCATAGGTTAGGCCACAAGACAAGTCTTAAGAAATTTAAAATGATTGAAATCATATCAGGTGTCTTTTCCAACCACAATGGGATGACATAGAAATCAATTATAAGGGGAAAACTAGAATATTCCAAAATATGAGGTTAAACCATATGTTCCTAACAAATAATTGGCCAAAAAGAAATCAAAACAGTAATAAAAATGAAAATGGAAATACAACAAACCAACACAGGATACAACAAAAAGAATTCTAATAGGGAATGTCTACATTAAGGAAAAAGAAAGATCTAAAATAACCTAACTTTACACCTTAAAGAACTGGATAAAGAATAAATTAAGCCCTTGTTACCAGAAGGAAGAAAGAAATAAAGATCGGAAATTAATGAAATAGAGACTAGAGATAATAGAAAAGATCAATAAAACTAAGAGCTACTTTTTCAAAAACAAAATCAACCTTTGGAGAGAATGAAAAAAGACTCAAGTATAGTCAAAACTGAAAGTGAAGACATGACCACCGGTAATATAGAAATACTAAGGATCATAAGAAACTACTGTGAACAATTAAACATCAACAAAATGGACAACTGAATTTCTAGGTAAATTCCTAGAAACATGCAAGCTGCCAACACTGAATTTTTTTTAATTTTTTTATTGATTATGCTGTTACAGTTGTTCTATTCCCCCTTCATTCCCCTCCACCCTACCCCCCATCCCCACCATTACCCCCCCTTTAGTTTATGACTAGGTGTCTCAAGTCCTTTAGATTCTATATTACCCATGCTATTCTTGCCCCCCCCATCTATTTTCTATCTACTGTCTATGCTACTTATTTTCTGTACGTTCTCCCACCTTCTCCTCCTCCCACTCCCCTGTTGCTAACTCTCCTTGAGATCTCCATTTCTATGTTTCCACTCCTGATCTAGCTGTCCTTTTAGTTTGATTTTGTTTTAGGTGTGGTTGTTAATAACTGTGAGTTTGTTGTCCTTTCACTGTTCATGTTTCTTTAACTTCTTTTTCTTAGATAAGTCCCTTTAACATTTCATATAATAAGGGCTTGGTGATGATGAACTCCTTGAATTTGATCTTATCTGAGAAGCACCTTATCTGTCCTTCCATTCTAAATGAAAGTTTTTCTGGATAGAGCAATCTTGTTGTAGGTCTTCGGATTTCATGACTTGGAATACCTCTTTCCAGCCCCTTCTTGCCTGTAAGGTGTCTTTTGAGAAATCTGCTAACAGTCTGATGGGGACTCCTTTGTAGGTGACCGTCCCCTTATCTCTTGCTGCTTCTAGGATTCTCTCCTTCATTTTAATCTTGGTTAATGTAATGATGATGTGCCTTGGTGTGTTCCTTCTTGGGTCCAACTACTTTGGTACTCTCTGAGCTTCCTGGATTTCCTGGAAATCTATTTCCTTTGCCAGATTGGGGAAATTCTCCTTTATTATTTGTTGAAATAAGTTTTCCACTGGTGGCTGTGCCTTTCCCCCTTCTGGTACCCCTATAATTCGGATGTTGGAGCGTTTAAAGGTGTCCTGGAGGTTCCTAAGACTCTCCTCATTTCTTTGAATTCTTGCTTCTTGACTCTTTTCTGTTTGGCCATTATTTGCTTTCTTCTGGTCTACTCCATTGATTTGAGTCCCAGTTTCCTTTTCATTGCTATTGGTGTCCTGTGCAATTCTGTTCATTTCAATTACTTTCGCCTTCATATATTTGTCTAATTTGTGGCTATAATCAACCAGTTCTGTGAGGATCCTGATGACCAGTGTTTTAAACTGTGTGTCTGAGAGTTTTGCTATTTCTTCATTGCTTAGATCTATAGGCTCTGGGGCTTTGAGATCTTCTTGAGCCATTTTTGGTCTGTTCTGGCCCTTTAAGTGTGAGAAGCGGCACCTTGGACTCCCAGGTCACTGGATTGTGACGCTGTATGTGGGGGCATGGTCAGAGCGGGGAAATGGCGACCCCCTCTGCTGTTTCTCACAACTGGGTGAGGAGCAGTGCCTTAGGTGGTTCAACTGTGCCGGGCCACTCAGAGTCGCTGGGTTATGACGCTGTATGTGGAGGTGGGGTCAGAGCAGGGAAATTGTGGCGCTCTCCCTGCCGCTGGCCGCGGGGACCCGCTGGGTTCCCGTCCAATCGCCCACTCCCTTGCCTGTCCACCCGCGCATAAATGCGAGACCACACTAACACGCAGCCCTGCTCCCCCGCTGTCTCCTCCGCGGTCGCTCGCCTGGTCGCTCGCTCGGTCACTCACTAGGTCCAACCCCACGCCTGAATTCCGTGCGCCTGAATCCGTCTGACCGAGTCCTCCTGTGCAACCCCACTTCACCAGCCGCTGGTTTCGCCCCTTACCTGTCAGGCTGAAGAATTTGTTGTTAACGGACTTCCGAAAAGTTCAATTTTTCGTGTTCTGGCTGTGTTTTCTGTTGCTAATATTTAGTTGTCTCTAAACTTGGTTGTGTGAGAAGGCATGGCACATCCACCTATGCCTCCATCTTGGCAGAAGTCCTTCCCAAGACTGAATTTTGAAGAAAAAGTGAATCTGAACACACCAATAACAAACAAAGATATTGAATCAGTAATCAAAAACCTTCCAACACTATAAAACACAGGACAAGATGGTTTTACAGGTGAATTTTGCCAAACATTTAAAGAACAATTAATGCAACTCCTCAAACTCTTGCAAAAGTAGAAGGAAGAACACTTCCAAACTCATTTCATGAAGCCAGCATTACTCTTATACAAAAGCCAGACTAAGACACAGCAGGAACAGAAAAGTACAGGCCAGATTTCTAATGAATGCTTATGTGGAAAGCCTTGACAAAATATTAACAAACAAAATTTGATGTTATATTAAAAGGATCAGACAAGTGGGATTTAGTCCAAGGATATAAGGATGTTTCAGCATTTGCAAATCAGTCAACATGATATACCACATTGACAAAATGAAGGATAAAAATCATATGACCATCTCAATATATGAACAAAAAGAATTTGACAAAATTCAACAGCCTTTCACAATAAAATTCTGAACTAACTGTGTATGGAAGAAATATGCTTAATGTAATCAAGGATATATATGAAAACCCCACAGCTAACATCATACTCGGTAAAAAAGCTAAAAACTTCCTTTATGATCAGGTACAAGGCAAGGATCCCCATTTTTTTTATTTTAAATTTTTTAAATATATTTTATTAATTATACCATTACAGTTGTTCTATTTCCCCCCTTCATTCCCCTCCACCCTGCACACCCCCTCCCCCACCATTCCCCCCTTTAGTTTATGACCATGTGTCTCAAGTCCTTTAGATTCTATATTTCCCATACTATTCTTGCCCCCCCCATCTATTTTCTACCTACCATCTATGCTACTTATTTTCTGTACCTTCTCCCACCTTCTCCTTCTCCCACTCCCCTGTTGCTAACCCTCCATGTGATCTTCATTTCTATGGTTCTGCTTCTGAGCTAGCTGTCCTCTTAGCTTGCTTTTGTTTTAGGTGTGGTTCTTAATAACTGTGAGTTTGCTGTCCTTTCACTGTTCATCTTTTTTATCTTCTTTTTCTTAGATAAGTCCCCTTAACATTTCTTACAATAAGGGCTTGGTGATGATGAACTCCTTGAATCTTATCTGAGATTTGATCTTATCTGAGAAGCACTTTATCTGCCCTTCCATTCTAAATGAAAGCTTTGCTGGATAGAGCAATCTTGGATGTAGGTCTTTGGATTTCATGACTTGGAATACTTCTTTCCAGCCCCTTCTTGCCTATAAGGTCTCTTTTGAGAACTCAGCTGACAGTCTGATGGCAGCGCCTTTGTAGGTAACTGTCCCCTTATCTCTTGCTGCTTTTAGGATTCTCTCCTTCATTTTATCTTGGCTAATGTAATGATGATGTGTCTTGGTGTGTTTCTTTTGAGTCCAACTTCTTTGGGACTCTCTGAGCTTCCTGGATTTCCTGGAAGTCTATTTCCTTTGCCAGATTGGGGAAGTTCTCCTTTATTATTTGTTCAAATAAGTGTTCCACTTGTTGCTATTCCTCTTCCCCTTCTGGTACCCCTATAATTCAGATGTTGGAACGTTTAAAGATGTCCTGAAGGTTCCTAAGCCTCTCCTCATTTTTTTGAATTCTCATTTCTTCATATTTTTCTGTTTGGTCATTTTTTCCTTCCTTCTGGTCTACTCCCTTGATTTGAGTCCCAGTTTCTTTTCCATTGCTATTGGTTTCCTGTGCATTTCCCTTCATTTTAATTAGTTTAGCTTTCATTTGTTCCTCTAATTTGTGACTAAAATCAACCAGTTCTTTGATCATCCTGATCACCAGTGTTTTGAACTGTGCATCTGAAAGTTTGGTTATTTCTTTGTCTCTTAGATTTATTGGCTCTGGGACTCTGAGGTGTTCTTCAGCCATGTTTTGATCTGTTCATGCCTGTTACATATGAGGAGCAGAGCCATAGTTGTTCACCAGGGCGGGGCCACCCAGATTGCTGGGTTGTGATGCTGTATGTGGGGGCGGGTTTAGAGAGAGATCACCCAGGTTTCTGGTTTGTGATGCTGCATGTGGGTGTGGGGTCAGAGAGGGACAATGGTGGTTCCCTCTTCCGCTTCCTGGTGCTTCCTGCCACTGGGGCCTGCGTGACCCGTCTCACTGCTAGCTCCTTCACCAGTTTATCTGCACACGAATGCGTGATCGCGATCATCTCTCAGTGGGTCCACCACCTTGTGCCCTCAGTGGGTTTCCCCACTTCTCCATACCTGGGATCCACCCACAGCTGACTCAGGAGCCCGGGTCGGTCCGGTGGATCTTTCCTGCCCAACCCCGGTCTGCTGCAGGCTCTGCCCCTCTTACCAGTTTGGTTGATGGGTTCGTTGTTGTCAGACTTCTGTGTAGTTCAATTTTCTGTGGTTTGGCTGCATTTTTGTTGCTAAAACTTAAATGTTTTTAAACTTGGTTGTGCGAGAAGGTGCTCCTACGCCTCCATCTAGGCGGAAGTCCAGGATTCCCATTCTTGCCACTTGTATTCAACATACTACTGAATGTTCTAGCCAGAGCAATTAGTCGAATGTACATACAAATGAATGGCATCTAAATAAAAAAGGAAGAAGTAAATCTATCTCTTTTTGCAGATGACATGATATTATATACAGAAAACCCTAAAGACTCCACCAAAAATTGTTAAAACAAATTTAGTGAAGTTACAGATACAAAAATCAGTATATAGGAATCAGTTGTATTTCTATACACCAACAATGAATTATTAGAAAACTTAAGCCCATTCATAATAGCATCAAGAAAAAATACTTTGGAATAAATTTAACTATGGAAGTGAAAGATCTGTATTTTGTAAAATGTGAAACATTAATGAAAAATTGAGAACCAACTAGCTCACCCCAGTGTGGCCTCCACACAGTCACATGCGCTGACTCCCACTCCAGCTATGTGCACCCCTACAGCCTCATGGTGACCACGTGTGTAAGACATGGATGTAAGCCTCACCCTGGTTTCTGCAGAGAAAAGGGAAAGACCTCCAAGGCCAGATGTTACATGCCCCCAGAATTCTGACTCAGGAAATCCCCAGATAGAGACATAGGTAAACACAGCTTGCCTCCTCACACAACCACAGCAAAAATCACAACTAAATTACAAAACAACTACAACCCAAATCATCAGAAAATCAAGCTATATGGAAGTCCAACAACCAAGGAATTAAAGAAATCACATCCATCCAGATGAGATTAGGGGTGGAGATAAACAGACACAAAATGGGTGGTCCCACAACCATGTGTGGAGGATAAAAGTCAGGAGGAATACCTCAGGAGCAAGGGATCCCAGCCCCACACCAGACCACTCAGCCCATGGTTTCAGTGCCAGAAAGATTAAGTCCCTGTAACTTATGGCTGTAAAAATCTGTGGGAGTTGGAGGGAGGTTAGAAATTGTGGGATATTCAGGCTTCCCCTCTTAAAAGGCCTGCAACAGACTTAGAATTAACACAGACTCAATCCCTCTGGGCTCCAGCACCTGGGCAACAACTGGAAGGGCACCAGTGGCATATGGGGAGAAATTGAAGTATTTGGCATCAGGGTGAGTGCCAGGGGACAGCTTCCTCCCAGACAAAACATTTGAAATCAGGCAGCGGCCATTGTCCCTTTACTGAGCCCTCTCCCACACAGAGCAGTGACAGCATATCTGAGACTCCACCAACCTGGTTCACATGGATTGCACTGCCCTAGCAGTTACCTAAGGCTCTGCCCCATCCAACTTACTGGTATGCTTTTCTACAAGTGGCCACTTTACTAAGACAGGGAGTCAAAGCAGCTCTTCCTAATACATAGAAAAAGCACATGGAGGCTGCCAAAATGAGGAGACAAAAATAACCAGCTTGCTTACCCTACCGTCAGGGTGCAGAGCCCCACTCTAGGCAGAGCACCACCCTGGGGGACTTGCCTGAATACAGCCTCATGTTGTCACTGCTTTAAATAGACTTTTTATTGTGCAAATTCCCACAATGCAAACCTTGTAGAAAGGAGTTACATCTATTTTGTAGGCTCTCTGTTGAATGTTTGAAAGTATAGCTTACTAAAGAGTAAAATTAATGTTTTTCTATTATAAATGACAGTGCTGTTTGCATGTGTGTGGATGTAAACAGCCTTTGAGATATAATTTACATGCCATGCAGTTCACCCATTTCAAGTGTACAATATAATGGTTGGTTGTTTCTTTAACAGGGCAAAAAAGATGTGACTCAGATATTTAACAACATCCTGAGAAGACAGATAGGAACTCGATGTCCTACTGTGGAGTACATTAGTGCTCATCCTAATATCCTGTTTATGCTTCTCAAAGGGTAGGTACATGGTTTCTTTTAAAGTACATTTGAATTTAGAATAGTTGTTAAAAGTATATAGCGTTAGCCTCATTGGAGATATAGTGTGTTCTTTTTTGGAATCACAGTACAATATTTGCCATGCTTGAGGTTAGCCCTCCAAATCTGTGTCACCATAATTACTTAGGCCACAACAAAATCCTTTCTTTACATTTATATATATTTTGATTAAATATATAGGGCTGGCCATTGATTAATAAAATTATATAGATTTCAATTCTATAATATACCATCTGTATATTACATTATGTGTTTTCCAGCCAAAGTCAAAACCCCTTCCATCACCATAAACTTTACCCCTTTTACCCTCTACCACCTCCCTTCTCCACCCTACCCTTCCCTCTGGTAACCACCATACTGTTACCTGTCTCTGAGTTTTTGTTTGTTTGTTTGTTTGTTTGTCTTCTTTGTTCATGTGTTGTTTTCAGTTGTATATCTTACATGAGTGAATCGTATGGTTCTTGAGATTTTCTATCTGACTTACTTTGCTTAGCATATTCTCAAGACCCATACATGTTGTTGCAATTGGCAGCATTTCCCGTTATCTTATGCCTGAGTAGTATTCCATTGTACACATGTACCACATCATCTTAACCAATTATCTATCGAAGGACACTTCAGTTGTTTCCATGCTTTGGCCACCATGAATAATGCTGCAGTACATACAAAATACACACATATATACATATAAAGTACATACATATATATATAACCTTTATGAATAAATATTTTCAAATTTTCCCAGTAGATGTCCAACAGAGGGATTGCTGGGTCATATGGTAACTCTGTTCTTAGTTTTTTGAGAAACATATTGGACATACTACTAGAGCAATTGGGCAACAGGAAAAAAATAAAAGTCATCCAAATTGGAAATGAAGAATTACACATCACATGATTCATTATGTAGAAACCCCTAAAGACTCCTTTTAAAAAATGGTTAGAAACAATAAATAAATACAGTAAATTTGTAGGCTATAAAATCAATGTACAAAAATCCATTGCATTCCTATGTAAATACAATTAAATTTTAGGAAAAAAATAAAAAAGGACAATTACTTTTGTAATTGCAACAAAATAATAAAATACCTAGGAATAAATTTAACAAAGGATGTCAAGGATGCATACACTGAAAACTAAGGCATTATTAAGAGAAATTTAAGAAGACACAAAAAAGAACTTCTGCCGTGATGGGGACGTAGGTGGAGGAACCACCTTGTCTCTGTGCACAACCAAATCTAAGAACAACTATTTTTAACAACAATCACAACCAAGCCACACGGAAAATCAACAATACGGAGTCCAAAGACAACTAAATGCTCAGCTAAACCAGTAAGAGAAGCGAAACCAGCAGCGGAGCAGGTTAGCAAGAAAAAATTCCCAGGTGGTGCGCGGTGCGCAAGCAGCCGAAGGCGCTGATCGCGAGCTAGCTACGGGAGCGCACAGGGAAGAGGCGCGGCGGGCTGTCTTGGTCGGTAGCGCATCTGCTTGCGGAGAAACCAGTGAGAAGGGAAGCCTGCGCGGGGCAGCAGGCTTGCACAATTCCGATCAGATAAACAAGCCCAGGGCGAGTGGTGTGACTGGACGGGCTGGGCTAGCGGAGAGGACCCCCATTGCTGCCTCTCTGACTACGCCTCCACACACAGCGTCACAAACTAGCGACCTGGGTAGCCCCGTCCTGGTAAAAAACTAAGGCTTCGCTCCGCTTACTTAACAGCACAAATAGACCAAAAATGGCTCTAGGACAACTCAGAGCCCCAGAAGCGATAGATCTAAGTGATGAATAGCCAGTCTTTCACATGCACAGTTCAAAACACTAGTTATCAGGATCCTTACAGAACTGGTCGATTTTAGTCACAAATTAGAGAAACATATGGAAGCTAAACTAATTGAAATGAATGGTAATACAAAGGAAACCAATAGTAATGGAAAGAAAATTGGGACTCAAATCAAGGGAGTGGACCAGAAGGAAGAAAAAAATGATCAAACAGAAAAGAATGAAGAAATAAGAATTCAGAAAAATGAGGAGATGCTTAGGAACCTCCAGGACATCTTTAAACGTTCCAACATCCGAATTATAGGGGTACCAGAAGGGGGAAAGGCACAGCCACCAGTGGAAAACTTATTTGAACAAATAATAAAGGAGAATTTCCGCAATCTGGCAAAGGAAATAGACTTCCAAGAAATCCAGGAAGCTCAGAGAGTCCCAAAGAAGTTGGACCCAAGAAGGAACACACCAAGGCACATCATCATTACATTAGCCAAGATTAAAATGAAGGAGACAATCCTAGAAGCAGCAAGAGCTAAGGGGACAGTCACCTACAAAGGAGTTCCCATCAGACTGTCAGCTGATTTCTCAAAAGAGACTTTCCAGGCAAGAAGGGGCTGGAAAGAGGTATTCCAAGTCATGAAATCCAAAGACCTACAACCACATTGCTCTACCTAGCAAAGTTTTCATTTAGAATGGAAGGACAGATAAAATGCTTCTCAGATAAGATCAAATTCAAGGAGTTCATCATCACCAAGCCCTTATTATATGAAATGTTAAAGGGACTTACCTAAGAAAAAGAAGATAAAAAAGTTGAACAGTGAAAGGACAGCAAACTCACAGTTATTAACAACCACACCTAAAACAAAAGCAAACTAAGAGGACAGCTAGATCAGGAGCAGAACCATAGAAATGAAGATCTCATGGAGGGTTAGCAACAGGGGAGTGGGAGGAGGAGAAGGGGGGAGAAGGTACAGAAAATAAGTAGCATAGACAGTAGATAGAAAATAGATAGGGAGAGGGTAAGAATAGTAAGGGAAATACAGAATCTAAAGAATTTGAGACACATGTTCATGAACTAAAGGGGGAAATGGTGGGGGAGGGGTATGCAGGGTGGAGGGGAATGGGGGGGGAATAGAGCAAATGTAATGGCATAATCAATAAAAAAAAGAAGACACCAAAAAACCTGAAGATTTTCCATGTTCATATTTTGAAAGAATCAGCGTAGTTAATATGGTCATAATACCAAAAGCTGTATATGATTTAATGCAGTCCCCATCAAAATTTTTATGGAATGTTTTTAAACATATTTTATTGATTATGCTATTACAGTTGTCCCATTTTTCTCCCTTCATTTCCCTCCATCCTGCATACACCCTACCCCCACATTTCCCCCCTTTAGTTCATGTCCATGTGTCAGAAGTTCTTTAGCTTCTACATTTCCCATACTATTCATGCTCACCCCCTATGTATTTTCTACCTACCATCTATGTCACTTATTCTCTGTACCTTCTCCCCACCCTTCCTCTTCCCACTCCCCTGTTGCTGACCTTCTTTGTGATCTCCATTTCTCTGGCTCCGCTCCTGATCTAGTTGTCCACTTTGCTTTTGTTTTAGGTGTGGTTGTTAATAACTGTGAGTTTGCTATCATTTTACTATACATGTTTTTTATCTTCTTTTTCTTAGCTAAGTCCCTTTAACATTTCATAAAATAAGGGCTTAGTGATGATGGACTCCTTCATCTTGACCTTATCTGAGAAGCACTTTATCTGCCCTTCCATTCTAAATGACAGCTTTGCTGGATAGAGCAATCTTGGATGTAGGTCTTTGGATTTCATGACTTGGAATACTTCTTTCCAGCCCCTTCTGGCCTGTAAGGTATCTTTGGAGAAATCCGCTGACAGTCTGATGGGAACTCCTTTGTAGGTGACTGTCCCCTTATCTCTTGCTGCTTCTAGGATTGTCTCCTTCATTTTAATCTTGGCTAATGTAATGATGATGTGCCTTGGTGTGTTCCTTCTTGGGTCCAACTACTTTGGGACTCTCTTAGCTTCCTAGATTTCCTGGAAGTCTATTTCCTTTGCCAGATTGGGGAAGTTCTTCTTTATTATTTGTTCAGATAAGTTTTCCACTTGTTGCTGTTCCTCTTCCCCTTCTGGTACCCCTATAATTCGGATGTTGGAACATTTAAAGATGTCCTGGAGGTTCCCAAGCCTCTCCTCATTTTTTTGAATTCTTGTTTCTTCATTCATTTGTTTGGTTGTTTCTTTCTTCCTTCTGGTCCACTCCATTGATTTGAGTCCCAGTTTCCTTTCCATCACTATTGGTTCCCTGTTCATTTTCCTTCATCTCACTTAGCATAGTCTTCATTTGTTCATCTAATTTGCGACCAGATTCAACCAATTTTGTGAGCATCCTGATCACCAGTGTTTTGAACTGTGCATCTGATAGGTTGGCTCTCTCTTCATCGCTCAGTTGTATTATTTCTGGAGCTTTGATTTGTTCTTCCATTTGGGCCTTTTTTTTTTTTGTCTTGTCATGACTGTTTTGTAGTGAGGGGTAGAGCTTTAGGTGTTCACCAGGGCAGGGCAACGCATGTCTCTGGATTGTGATGCTGTATGTGGGGAGGGGGTCAGAGAGGGAACAGTGACGCTTGCTCCGCTCTTTCTTGGATTTCGGTTCCTTCAGCTGCTTCCCCCAACTAACTGGGCCCTCTGGTGCTAATTTTTGTATGTGGGGGCTTGTGTATGTTCTAGGACCCTGCGGGTCTCTCCAACAAACTCTGCTGTGAGTCTGGGAGTCTCTCCCCCTGCTTCAACCCCCACAGGTGTTTTCAGTCGGGGTTTTGAGGCTTTATTTCCCGTCTCTGGGACCCTGGGTTGCACAGTCTGTCTGGCTCCCCAGTTTTGCCTCATTAATCTGAGTGCGAATGTGTGACTGCCCAATCAGCCAGCCACCTTGCACTCCTCACTGGGCCTGCCTGCTGCCACCCTACCCTTGGGTTATGCCAGCTGCTTCCTGCATGCCTAAGTTCTGCCCACTGCCATCTTACACACCTGGGGTCCATCAGCTACTGCCTTGCCTGCCTGGGGTCTGCAAGCCACCACTTTTTTTTTTTTTGCCATAACCCCTCTCCTCCTGGCTGCCCCACTCCGCCCTTCCTACTTGTCTAGATGAATGTGTCTATTTTAAGTCCTTGGTTGTCAGCCTTTCATACAGTTAATTTTCTGTCAGTTCTGGTTGTCATTTTGTTTCTAAATTTTTGTTGTCCTTATTTTGGTTGTGTGAGGGGTACAGTGTATCCACCTGCACCTCCATCTTGGCCAGAAGTCCCTTATGGCATGTTTTAAAGAAATAGGAGAAAAAAAAAATCATATTGCTGTGGAAATACAAAAAACCCTGAATAACCAAATTAATCCTGAGGAAAAAAGAAAAAATTTCAGATTATACAGTAAAGTGACAATAATGCATACAGCCTCTATATTTCTCTATAAAATTCTCTCTGTTTACTGCCTCTCTTTCCTCCACTTACCTGTTACCTCTTGTCTCTTCCTATTATATTATTGCTTGTGTTTCCCAATCCACCCTTTTTAAAAGTATATTTTATTGATTATACTAGACAGTTTTCTCATTTTTTTCTCCCCTTAATTCCCCTCCACCCTGTATCCTCCCTTCCACAAGTATTCTCCAACCCCTTAGTTCATGTCCATGGGTCATACATATAAGTTCTTTGGCTTCTCCATTTCCTATTCTGTTCTTAACTTCCCCCTGTGTATTTTGTACTTACAATTTATGCTTCTTATTCCCTGAACCTTTTCCCCATTCTCCTACCTCCACCTTCTGCTGATAATCCTCCATGTGATATCCTTTTTTTAAAGTTATTTTATTGTTGTTCAATTACAGTTGCCTGCATTTACCCCCTTACCACTTTCCCCTAACCCCAGCCAAACCCACCTCCCTTCCTTGCTTACACCCCCACCTTGGTTTTGTCCATGTGTCCTTTTATAGTTGTTCCTGAAAACCCTTTCCCCCATTATCCCTTCCTACCTTCCCTCTGGTTACTGTCAGATTGTCCTTAATTTCAATGTCTGGTTATATTTTGCTTGCTTTTTTCTTTTGTTGCTTATGTTCTAGTTAAAGGTAAGATCATATGGTATTTATCTTTTGCTGCCTGGCTTATTTCACTTAGCATAATGCTCTCCAGTTTCATCCATGCTGTCGCAAAGGGTAGGAGCTCCTTCTTTCTTTCTGCTGTGTGAAATTCCATTGTGTAAATGGAATTACACTGTGGTTGTGTACAATAAAAATTATCTTTTAATCCATGGCTAGTGTGACTCAGTGGATTGAGTGTTGTCCTGTGAAGCAAAGGGTCTCCAGTTTGATTCCCAGTCAGGGCACATGCCTGAGTTTTTTTGGGCCAGGTCCCCAGTAGGGGATGCACAAGAGGCAACCATACATTGTTTCTCTCCCTCTCTGTCTTCCTACTTTCTTCTCTCTAAAAAATAAATAAAATCTTTAAAATATTATCTTTTTATTTTTGAGATGTATATTGAAGTGTTTAGGGTTGATATGACATTATATGAGGCTTTAGAATAGTCCAGCCACAACAATAATGAGGGGTAGTGTTGGGGAGATATGTGAAACAAAGAGTAAAATATTCATGGTTTTTAAGGCTGGGTGATGGGTACAGAGGTTTTTTTGTACTTTCTACTTTTGTATATGTTCGAAAACCATTGTAATAAAAACTTTTAAATGGATTATTAGAAATTTATGATTTTTAATATTAGACTTCTAGAACATCTTTCACTGGTCATGGTTCTCTATGGGTCACTAAGAGAAGTTTAGTGACCTCATCCTCAGGTTCTCCTATTACCCTGGAATGTAACTTACCTAGGCCAAGAGAAAAATTCCTTTAGAGGAAGTGTTTACTCATAATTTTTTCATGAAATTTGGGCTCCAGATCCTTTATACCGTGTTTTATATCCTATATCCAAATGATATGATTCTCTCTCTTTTTTAGTTTTGAAATATATTTTATTTATTTATTTATTTTTAGAGAGAAGGGAAAGGAGGGAAGAAGAGAAGGAGAGAAACATTGATTAGTTGCCTCTCTCATGCCCCCAACCACAACCCAGGCATGTGCCCTGACTGGTAAGCCAACTGGCAACCTCTCAGTCCACAGGCTGGCACTCAATCCACTGAGCCACACCAGCCAGGGCCAGATGATTCTCTTTGATGGACAAGTTTCAATTTCTTTGCTGCCTTGCATTCATTATGGGTGTACTTAGCTTCAGTATAGCATATTACTATCATCTCTCTAAATAACATCATGATTCAATTTATAAATCTACCAATCAAGTTATATCCTAAATTTTTACACATCTTTAGAAAAGATAATTCAGTACAAAATTCTGACCTTGAATGCAGGGCTAATTCTCTAGCATTTCACACTAAACTAGAAAATGGTGACAAGTAAAGTTGATTCTGGTGCAACTGTTCCACTTATGCTTCTTGTTATCTGCCCTCTCCTCAGAGTCTTCTATAATTTCCTCTCCCTTCAGACTTAAACAGCCCCCAAATCTTATGAGAGATATATTAATAGTATAAAAACACATGAAATTTAGAAACAGATCTGGGTTGGAAACTTGGCTCTGTCACTTATTGGCTGAATAGCCTTGAACAATAGCCTTTTTCTCTCTAAGTTTCAATTTTATCATCTATAAAATGGTAAGAATAATACCTGGTCCTCAGTATTATTAGAAGGATTAAATGAAAAACCATTAGTAAAGATATTGAATGCAATACCTGGTACATAACAAGCAACAATAAATGGTATCTACAAAACATGCTGTAAAGGAATGGGTTTAACATTTAGGTTAAAAAATAAGAATCATTGTAATAGAGAATATAAATGAAAGGAGTCATCACCAAATGTTGATAATGGTTTCTTTGGGAGGAATTATGGTATACACTCTTTTCATATTATATATTTCTTAAAATGTTTGAATTTTCAAGTAATAAGCATGTATTACTTTGAATCAAAAAATAATGAAATATTTTTTTAATATTACTCTCTTCATTCCCAATATCACCACTAAATTTCTAGCTGTAATTATCTCCTGCTTGGACTTATCCACCAAGCTGGAATCTCAGTGCCACCTCTTTCCAAGCCATTTCCCATGCTGACAATGGAAATCATCATGTCTAGTTCTTGGGTGGTTTTTGAAATCTAATGTTCACGTGGTCCCTGCCCTTAGGAGCTTTATCCATAAGTAGAATAGAAGAAGTGAGATAAATATTTATTCTTTACCTAACCTAAGGATATTGTACTTGGGATTTTATACTTGGGATAAACTTAACTTATGGAGCACTTCTTTATATAATAGGCAATAAACTATCAAAAACTAATACCTAGTTAGGCTGAAATGATGTATGTCTCACTGCTTCCACTATAGCTCTCTAACCCATTCTTTGCTATTTTACAATAGGTAGCCAGAGTGATCTTTTGAATGCATGCATCAGGTCACATTAATTTCTTACTTTAAACTCTCCAAAGTCTTCCTATTACACTTAAAAACCAAAGTGCTTATGTTGGGTAACAAGAGCTGTAGGTGATCTGGCCCCTGCCTTTCTCTCCACTCCTGCTTCATTTCACACCATTCACTACTCTTCCCTCTGCATTCCAACTACACTGGCCTTCTCCTTCTCTAACTCACTAAATTGGGTCTTGCCTTAGAGCCTTTGCACAGTTAGTTACCTTTGCTTGGAACACTTTGCCCATTCCCTGACTACTCAATCTCAAGTAAAGTAAACTAAATATTAGTTACACTGTAAATATACCTATTGTTACCAGTGCCCTGGGTTCTTGGGAACTCCCAAGATAAAAATCAAGAGAGTACCCATAGAATTAGGAGTAATTGAAGGGTTATTAAAGCCTTGTGCCCAAAGGGAGACAATACTAGAAAGGAGGAAGATGCTACCCTGTCTGGGTACCTCAGTGGGTTAGAATGTTGATCTAATTTGCCATGGTTGTGGGTTTGACCCCCAGTCAGGGCACATACAAGAATCAACCAAGCATAAATGAGTGGAATAACAAGTCGATGTCTGTCTGTCTGTCTCTTTCTCTCTCTCCCCCTTCCTGTTGCTAAAATCAATAAAAGTTAAAAAGAGGATGACACGGTTCTTCAAACAAAGTCTGGAGAGCCATTTTAAAAGATTTTAGGCAGGAAAGATGACATCTAAGTGTGACACCAAGCATGTAGAGGTGAGACTCTTTGGTGCTTGTACAGTACAGCTTCATGTGTCACATGTCTCATTAGCATGTTAAATCTCCTCCCAGGAGTGTGTTTTATACTGTTATAACTAGGTAGTCGTGCAGTATTTATCTGGGGCTGAATTAGAGTCGGGGGGGAGGAGGCTTGTCCCTGGTAAAGTAAATCCTTATGGTTTCTGGCACTGCTGTCTGACTGCTGACTGAGTACAGGGTTTGAAAGGCAACCAGTCTTATTATGACAGGCTTAGCCTGTCACACTATTTTCTTGTCTTTAGTTTCATAGCATTTCTCAGAATACGAAATTATCTTTTCATTATTTATAGCTTACCGCTTTACCCCTAGACATAATCTCACTAAAATATGAGCACTAGGAAACCACTGACCTTGTCATGCTTACTGCTGTATCCCCAGCATCTGGAATAGTACTAGACACATCACAGATATTCAGTGGGTATTGAATGATTGGTGTATGTACGAACTATGACATGCTATCTATGCTTCAGTTAAAGCAGTATGGGAAAGGTTCTTTGGATACTACTACTATTATTTTGTTAATAGGATAACAGCATCCTGCATCTCTTGTTTATCCTTTAGATATGAAGCCCCACAGATTGCCTTACGTAGTGGAATTATGCTGAGAGAATGTATTCGACATGAATCACTTACCAAAATCATCCTCTTTTCTAATCGATTCAGAGATTTCTTTAAGTATGTGGATTTGTCAACATTTGATATTGCTTCAGATGCCTTTGCTACTTTTAAGGTAATTTTTTTCTTAATAAGCTAGGCCACTTAGTTTCAGCATTTAGTTAAAGTCAACTGGCCTCTAAAGAAGCAATTTAATTTTAAAAAGCAGAAAATTCTATTTCTTAGGCATGAGCATAGCCAACTGTGTGTGCTTTAGATCATAAGAGGCATTGGTAAATAGAATCTATTAAGCCAGTCTGTCACATTGTGGAAAAAAAATCTCAAAATACTGTCATAAGCTCATACATAATGACTTCCACTATATAAATAAAAAAGGGAAAATGTAATACTCTGTATACTATGTTTTTATTTATGTTAAAAACAAAGGGTATATGCTTCTATTTAAGCTGTATATCCATTAAATACCTCTGGAAGGATATCTGGGAAATAGTAGTAGTGTTTACCACCAAGAAAAGGAGTTAATGAAGGGAGGTGGAGAATTATATCTTTGACTATGAAGGACATCATAATATTTTATTACTGTAATTTTAAATTTCCATATGGTAAAACACAAAATATTAATAAGTTATGTCTTTTAATAATCACATATTTTCTTATAAACTTTTATCTACTTTGTTATTATATTCCAGTTAAATTTAACCTGACTTAAGCTCTAAATTAAAACATTTTTAACTGTGATAAAATGTACATAAAATTACCATTTTTAGTGTACAGTTTAGTAATTACATATATTCATATTATCATACAGCCAGTCTGTTAAACAACTCTCCATTTCTCTCTCCCTCCAGCCACTGATAGCTACTTTCTACTTTGTTTCTTTGAGTTTGAAAAAAAAAAGTTGCGTAGAGAGCATATTTGAAGATAGTGTAGCTAATTTGTAAACTAAAATACTAGCAGTTATACATTCAATGAATGATGTCCCCTTCAATGTTTCTGTGTTAGAAAACTCATGTACTCATTCTTATGATCCTGCCATTGTTTAGAACTTCAGTGTATTTTGAAACTGGCATCTTTGTTTGTTAACATGTTCACTTTTCAAAGGCATGGCAAATCTTTATTCTTTGAGGGCAGATAATTTTTAGAAACAGCAAAAAATTATTTGACATCCAGATTAGGAAGTTAAGTGGGCAATCAAGTTAGCTAGGACTGTTTTTGGTTTTGGTAATAATTATTGCAATAATTTTAAAAATGAGGTTTTTTGTTTGTTTTGGTTTTTTATTTTTATTTATTTATCTTTAGAAGGGAAGGGAAAGAGAGAGGGAGAGAAATATCAATGTATGGTTGCCTCTCATGTGTCCCCTCCTTGGAACTGGCCTGCAACCCAGGCATGTACCCTGACTAGGAATCGAACTGTGATCCTTTGGTTCGCGGGCCCGTGCTCAGTCCACCGAGGTACACCAGCCAGAGCTAAAAAATAAGTTTTAAAATAAATGAAAGGGACCCTGAATTTCTTCAGTGTCTGACAAATAGGCTCTGAAGGTCATTTTAAAATAAGAATTACAAAAATATTTTAAGCTGGTGACATTACAACATGATTGAAAAAATAAAGTTTTCCTCAACAAAATATTAGCAAACTGAATACAGCACCACATCAAAAAGAGCATACACCATTATTAAGTGGTATTTATTCTAGGAGTGCAAGATTGGTATAACATTTGCATATCAATAAATGTGATTCACCACATAAAATGAAAGATAAAAACCACATGATCGTATCATTTCAATAGATGCAGAAAAAGCATTTGATAAAATCTAGCACCCATTTATGATAAAAACTCTTAGCAAGTAGGAATTGAGGGAACATACCTAAACATAATAAAGGCCATACGTGAAATTTCCACAGCCAGCATCATACTCAACAGGCAAAAACTACAAGCATTCCCCTTAAGATCAGAAACAAGACATGGATGTCTGCTTTTACCTTGTTTAATGAACATAGTACTGGAAGTCCTTAGCAACACAATCAGACAAAAAGAAGAAATAAAAGGCACCTAAATTGGAGAGGAAGAAGTAAAACTGTCTTCATTTGCATATGATGTGGTATTGTGCATGGAGAACCCCAAAGACTCTGCCAAGAAACTGCTAGAACAGATTAATGAGTTCAGCAAAGTAGCAGGATACAAAATTAATATCCAGAAATCAGTTGTATTTTTATAGGCCAATAACAGACTAACAGAAATGTAAATGGAGAAAATAATCCCATTCACATTTGCTTCAAAAAGAATAAAATACCTAGGAATAAACGTAACCAAGGATGTAAGAGACCTGTACTCAGAAAATTATAAGACACTGAAGAAAGAAATTAAAGAAGATACAAATAAATGAAAGTAATACCATGTTCATGGATAGGAAGAATTAACATCATTAAGATGTCCATACTACCCAAAGCAATCTATAGATTCAATGCAATTCCTATCAAGATTCCAATGGTGTATTTCTCAAAACTAGAACAAATATTTCATAAATTTACATGGAACCACAAAAGGCCCCACTTAGCAAAAACAATCCAGAGAAAGAAGAACAAAGTTGGAGAATCATGTTACTTAATATGAAACTATATTATAAGGCCATAGTAATCAAAACAGCATGGTATGGCATAAAAACAGACATACAGATCAATGGAACAGAATCGAAAGCCCAGAAATGAACCCACACTCTTATAGTTGATTAATATTTGACAGAGGAAGAAAGCACATACAATGGACTAAAGATAGTTTATTTAAAAATAGCACTGGGAAAATTAGAAAAATAAAGTGTAGCAAATGAAACTAGACCACCTTCTTACAACACACACAAGAATAAATTCAAAATGGATTAGTGACTTAAATGTTAGACCCCAAACCACAAAAAAGAAAACAGTTCTTCTATCACTGTTCTTCTATCACTGTTCTATGACAGTTCTTCTCAGACGTGGTTTGTAGCAATATCTTATCAGATATATCTCCCCAGACAAGGGAAGCAAAAGAAAAAAAAATAAACAAATTGGACTACATCGAACTAAAACATTTTGCATAGCAAAGGAAATCATCAACAAAATTAAAAGAGAATGGGAGAACATATTCACCAACACATCTAATAAGGGGTTAATACCCAAAATTCATAAGAACTTACAAAACTCAACACCAAAAATACAAACAACCCAATTAAAAAACAAGCAAAGGACCTAAATAGACACTTCTCCAAAAGGGACATTCAGATGGCCAATAAACATATAAAAAGATGCTCAGCATCACTAGCCATCAGAGAGATGCAAATTAAAACTACAGTGAGATATCATCTTACATGTATCAGAATGGCTATAATCAATAAATCAACAAACGAATGCTGGCAAGGATGTGAATAAAGGGCAGTGCCAAAGTGCAACAAGGAGGGTTGCCCTGCTGGTGAATACCTAAGGCCCCGCCCTCTTACAGCTTATCAGGTGTGCCAAGGCAAAGAAATATGGCCCAGATGAAAGAACAGAGGAAAACCTCAGAAAGAGAACTAAGTGATGAGGAAACAGCCAACCTTTCTGATAGCGAATTTAAAGCCCTGGTGGTGATCAAAATGCTCACAGAACTGATTGAGCTTGGTAGAAAAATGAAAAAACAAATGAAGGATATTCCAACTGAAATAAAGCAAAATAGTTAGGGAACCAACAGTGACAGCAAGGAAACCAGAACTCAAAGCAACAATTTGTAACAAAAGAAAAAAATAAACATCCAACTGGAACAGAATGAAGAAACAAGAATTAAAAAAAGTGAAGAGAGACTTACAAACCTCTGGAACAACCTGAAACATTCCAGCATCCGAATTATAGGGGTGCCAGAAGGAGAAGAACAACAGCAAGAAATTGAAAACTTATTTGAACAAAGAATGAAGGAAAACTTGCCCTGTCTGGTGAAGGAAATAGACTTTCAGGAAGCCCAGAGAGTCCCAAAGAAGTTGGACCCAGAGAGGAACGTACCAAGGCACATTATCATTAAGTTACTCAAGATTAAATATAAAGAGAAAATCTTAAATGCAGCAAGAGGTAAGGTGAGAATTACCTACAAAGGAGTGCCCTTAAGGCTATCAGTTGATTTCACAAAAGAAACCTTGTAGGCAAGAAGAGGCTGGAAAGAAGTATTCGGAGTCATGAAAGCAAAATTACTCCATGCAGCAAACCTTTCATTTAAATTGGAAGGGCAGATAAAGTGTTTCCCAGATAAGGTCAAATTAAAGGAGTTCACCAAGCCATTATTATATGAAAGGTTAAAGGGACTTAGATCTAAGAAAAAGAAAATAAAAAATATGAACAGTAAAATGACAACAAACTCCCAACTATCAACAAATGAACCTAAAAGACAAGAAAAGCAACCAAAACTAAAACTAAGCAAACAACTAGACAGGAACAGAATCAGAGAAATGGACAACATATGGAGGGATTTCAGTGGGGAGGGACAAGGAAGGAATAGGGTGGGAAAAGTACAGGGAAGAAGAAGCATGATTAGTAGGCATAAAATAGACAGGGAGAGATAAAAATGCTACAGGAAACAGAGGACTCAAAGAACTTATATGTACAATCCATGGATATGAACTAAGGTGGGGGGAATGCTGGAGGGTTGGGGGGCAGGGCATGGAGGGAAAATGGGGAAAACTGTAATAGCATAATCAATTAAAAACACTTTCAAAAAGAATGAAAAAATAAACTGAACTAACAAGCAAAATGGAGACAGACTCACAGAGAGCACAATGACGGATAAGGTGGAGGACATGTTAGGGGATGGAGGGATTGAGCAAAAAGTAAAAATGACTCATGGAAGTGGACAATGGTGGGGTAATTGCTTGGGAAAGGGTATAAGGAGACTAAATGGTAATGGAAAAGATACAATTAGAAAAAGGAAAAAATAGCTTTTCAAGTTGATTATAAAATGGACATGACATTAATTTTTTTTTTAATTTCAAAATTTGACACTTTTTCATTTATTACTACTCCTATCATATCCTACGTCATTAAGTATAAGGGGGATATTGCCAAAGGACCTAGCTGTAGTACTCAGCCCATAGAAGGCCTTTTACAAATGTCAGTTCTTTTTCTTTTTTTTTTTACAATTAATTTTATTTAGTTTTTTTCAAGTACAGTTTTTTGTCTAATTTTCCCATCCCAGCCTCTCCCACCCCTTGCTCCCCACCTCCCTCCCATTTCCACCCCCCTTAGTTCTCGTCCCTGTGTCCTTCCTATTTGTTCCTCCAAATCCCTCCCCCTTTTTCCCCTTAACTTCCCTTCCTTCTCCCCTCTGGTCACTATCCCCTTGTTCTCTATTTCAGTGTCTTTGTTTTTTTTTTTTTTCTGCTTGCTTGTTTGTTTTGTTGTTTAGCTTCCTGTTAAAGGTGAGATCATATGGTATTTGTCTTTCAGCACCTGGCCTATTTCACTCAGCATAATGCTTTCCAGTTCCATCCATATTGTTGCAAAAGGTAGTAGCTCCTTCTTGCTCTCTGCCGCATAGAATTCCATTGTGTATATGTACCACAATTTTTTGATCCATGCATTTACTGATGGGCATCTAGGTTGCTTCCAACTCTTGGCTATTGTAAATTGTGCTGCTATGAACATTGTGGTGCATAGGTTCTTTGATATTGATGTTTTAGGATTCTTAGGATATAATCCCAGCAGTGGAATTGCTGGGTCAAAAGGCAGGTCCATTTTTATTTTTTTGAGAAAATTCCATACTGTTTTCCATAATGGTTGTACCACTCTGCAATCCCACCAACAGTGGACTAGGGTCCCCTTTTCCCCACAACCTCTCCAACATTTGTTGTGTGTTGCTTTGTTTATGATAGCCATCCTGACTGGTGTAAAGTGCTATCTCATTGTGGTTTTAATTTGCATATCTCTGGTAGCTAACGATATTGAGCACCTCTTCATGTGTCTCTGAATGTACTGTATGTCCTCCTTGGAGAAGTGTTTGTTCAAGTCCTTTTCCCATTTTTTAATTGTGTTGGGTGTCTTCTTAGAGTGGAGTTGTGTAGGTTCTTTGTATATTTTGGAGATTAAACTTTTGTCTGAGGTATCATTGGCAAATATGTTTTCTCATACAGTTGGTTGTCTTGCTAATTTAATACTGTTTTCTTTAGCCACGCAGAAGCTTTTTATTTTGATGAGATCCCATTCTTTTCTTTACATTCCTTGCTCGAGGGGACATATCAGTAAAGAAGTTGCTGCATGAAATATCTGAGATTTTCTTGCCAATGTTCTCCTCTAGGACTTTCATGGTGTCACAACTTACATTTAAGTCTTTTATCCACCTTGAATTTATTTTGGTGTATGGTGTAAGTCTGTGCTCAAGTTTCATTTTTTTGCGCGTGGCTGTCCAGTTCTCCCAACACCATTTGCTGAAGAGGCTATCTTTACTCCATTTTATGTTACTGTCCCCTTTGTTGAACATTAATTGACTGTAGAGAGTTGGGTTGATTTCTGGGCTCTCTGTTCTGTTCCATTGGTCTATGTGCCTGTTTTTATGCCAGTACCAGGCTGTTTTGATTACAGTGGCCTTGTAATACAGTTTGATATCAGGTATTGTGATCCCCCCCTACTTTGTTCTTCTTTCTCAAAAGAGCAGCTGCTATTCGGGCTCGTTTATGGTTCCATATAAATTTTTGAAGTGTTTGTTCTATGTCTGTGAAATATGCCATTGGTACTTTAATAGGTATTGCATGGAATCTGTATATTGCTTTGGGTAGTATGGACATTTTGATGATGTTAATTCTTCCAATCCATGGACAAGGTATATATTTCCATTTGTTTGTGTCTTTCTTGATTTCTTTCTTCAGGGCTGTGTAGTTTTCTGCATACAGGTTTTTTACCTCCTTAGATTTATTCCCAGAAATTTTATTTTTCTTTTTGCTATATCGAATGGGATTTTTTTCCTTGATTCCTGCTTCTGCTGATTCACTGTTGGTATACAAAAATGCCTTTGATTTCTGGATATTGACTTCGTATCCTGCTGTTTTGCCAAATTCATTAATTAGTTCGAGCAGTTTTTGGGTAGAGTCTATAGGATTTTCCATGTACACTATCATGTCATCTGCGAACAGTGACAGTTTTGCTTCCTCCTTTCCTATTTGGATGCCTTTTATTTCCTTTTCTTGCCTGATCACTGTGGGTAAGACTTCCAATACTATATTGAATAGAAGTGGTGACAGTGGACATCCTTGTCTTGTTCCTGATCTTAGTGGAAAAGCTTTTAGTTTTTTCCCATTGAGTATGATATTGGCTGTAGGTCTCTCATATATGGCCTTTATTATTTTGAGAAATGCTCCCTGTATTCCCACTTTGCTGAGTGTTTTTATCATAAATGGATGTTGTACCTTATCAAAAGCTTTTTCCGCATCTATTGATATGATCATGTGATTTTTGTCTTTGCTTTTGTTTATGTGATGTATTACATTTACTGAATTGCGAATGTTGAACCATCCTTGCATCCCTGGGATGAATCCCACTAGGTCATGGTGTATGATCTTTTTGATATATTGTTGGATGCGATTTGCCAATATTTTGTTGAGGATTTTAGCATCTATGTTCATCAGCGATATTGGCCTGAAGTTTTCTTTCTCTGTTGTGTCTCTATCTGGTTTTGGAATTAAGATGATCCTGGCTTCATAAAAAGAATTTGGGAGTTCTCCATCCTTCTGGATTTTTTGGAATAGTGTGTGGAGAATAGTGGTTAGCTCTTCCTTAAATGCTTTGTAGAATTCTCCTGTGAAACCATCTGGTCCAGGGCTTTTGTGTGATGGGAGTTTTTTGATTACTGCTTCAATTTCTTTTGCTGTTATTGGTGTATTTAGATTTTCTGCTCCTTTTTCACTGAGTTTCGGAAGATTGTATTTTTCTAGGAATGTGTCCATTTCCCCTAGGTTTTCAAATCTTGGCATACAGTTCTTCATAGTAATTTCTTACAATCCCTTCTATTTCTGTGGTATCAGTTGTAATCTCTCCTCTTTCATTTCTGATTGTGTTTATTTGTGTCCTCTATCTTCTTTTCTTGATGAGCCTACTTAAAGGCTTGTCTATTTTGTTTATCTTCTCAAAGAACCAACTCTTGGATTCATTGATCCTTAAAATTGTGCTTTTAGTTTCTATGTCATTTAATTCTGCTCTAATCTTGGTTATTTCCTTCCTTCTGCTTGCTCTGGGCTGTCTTTGTTGTTGTTCCTCGAGTTCTTGCAGGAGTAGGGTTAGGTTGTTTGTTTGAAATGTTTCTATGTTCTTTAGGTAGGCCTGTATTTCTATGAACTTCCCTCTCAGGACTGCCTTTGCTGTGTCCCATAAGTTTTGGGTTGTTGTGAGATCATTTTCATTTGTTTCCAGAAACGGTTTGATTTCTTCCCTAATTTCATTCTTGACCCATTCATTGTTTAATAGCATACCATTCAGTCTCCATGATTTTGGGTTCTTTGGGTTTTTTTCTTTGGGGTTGGTTTCCAATTTCAGTCCCTTGTGGTCAGAGAAGATGCTTGGTATGATTTCAATATTCTTGAATTTGTTGAGGCTTGTTTTGTGTCCTATCATGTGGTCTATCTTTGAAAATGTTCCTTGAAAAGAATGTGTATTTAGCTTCTTTGGGATGAAGGGCGCTATATATATCAGTTAAGTCCATTTCATCTCGGGTGTTGTTTAATGCCACAATGTCTTTGTTGATAATTTGTTTGGAAGATCTGTCCATTTTTGGTAGTGGGATGTTAAAATCCCCTGTATAATTATGTTGCTGTCAATATCTTTCTTGAAGTCCTCTAAGATTTTCTTGATATATTTGGGTGCCCCTATGTTTGGTGCATATGTGTTTACAATGTTAATGTCTTCTTGGTGGGTTCTTCCCTTGAGTATAATGAAGTGACCTTCTGGGTCTTTCTTTATGGCCTTTTTTTTGAAGTCTATTTCGTCCGATATGAGAATTGCTACCCCAGCTTTTTTTTCTTGTCCGTTTGCTTGGAAAAATTTGTTTCCAGCCTTTCACTTTTAGTCTGTGATGGTCTTTTGTTCTGAGGTGGGTCTCTTGTAGGCAGCATATGTGTGGGTCATGCTTTCTTATCCATTCAGCTATTCTGTGTCTTTTGATAGGAGCATTTAATCCATTTACGTTTAAGGTTATTTTTGATAGGTACTTATTCATTGCCATTTTTGTACCTGTGTTCCTCTCTGTCTCCCTCTTATCCTTCCTTCCCTTAAAGCAGTTCTTTTAGTATTTCTTGTAGAGCTGGTTTGGTGGAGGCGTATTCTTTTAGGCTTCTTTTGTCTTGGAAGCTCTTTATTTGGCCATCTGTCTTGATTGAGAGCCTTGCTGGGTAAAGTAGCCTTGGTTGTAGGCCTCTGGTTCTCATTACTTGGAATATTTCTTGCCATTCTCTTCTTGCTTGAAGTGTTTCCATTGAGAAGTCAGTAGCTAACCTTATTGGGGCTCCCTTGTATGTTATTTCTTTTTTCTCCCTTGCTGCCTTTAAGATTCTCTCTTTGTCTTGGAATTTTGCCATTTTGATGATGATGTGTCTTGAAGTGGGCCTCCTTGGGTTCCTCTTGATTGGGACTCTCTGTGGTTCCTGGATTTGTGAGACTTTTTCTCTTATCAAATTTGGGAAATTTTCTCTCATTACTCGTTCAAATACGTTTTCTATCTTTTGTTCTTCTTCTCTTTCTGGTATTCCTATTATTTGGATATTATTACATTTCATATTGTCTTGCATTTCTCTTAATCCCTCTTCATTCTTTCTGACCCTCTTTTCATTTTCTTGCTCTTTCTGTGAGATGCTTTCTACCTTGTCCTCCAACTCACTAATCCTATCCTCCGCTTCATCGATCCTGATTTTGATTCCTTCTACTGTGTTCTTCAGGTCCAAAATTATATTTTTCATTTCCTCTTGTCTCTTGCTGATAATTTCCATTTCATTTTTCATGTTGCTGTAGTTTGCAGAGAGATCATTGTAGTTCCCCTGTAGTTTCTGGTAGTTCACTGTGAGCTCTTTGAACTTCGTAATAACCAGTGCTTTGAATTCACTATCTGATAGTTGATCAGCCTCTGTTTCATCTAACATTCTTTCTGAAGTTTCTGCTTGTTCTTTCTTTTGGGGATTGTTTCTTTGTCTTCCCATCGTTTGAGACTCTTCTTGTTAGTCTCTGCTTCTAAAATTGATCTGTTCTGAAACCCTGGTTTTATGGTGTGAACCTCTATGGTATGATCCTTGTGAAGTTCAGTGGTGCAGACTCCTTGAAGTTGCTTGATGTTCTTCGTCTCCACCTACTCTCATGCTGTTCCTTGCGCTGGTCCCTGAGTTGGTCACCTACCACTGCTGAATGTCTCGGCTCTAGTAGCCGCCTCCTCAAGCACCCAGGCCCGTTACTACGGCAGCAGCACAGGGGCTGAGAACTTCCCGGCTCCCGTAGCTCGCTCCTCAGGGCCCAGGCCTGTCTCTATGGCGGCGTCACAGGGGCCTTTGGTGTCCCAGCTCCTGCAACTGACCCTTCCGTTGCCCAGGCCGGTAGCTATGGCATCGGCACAGGGGCCGAGAATGTCCCAGCTCCGGTTCCTGACTCCTCTGTCTCCCAGGACCATCACAGGGGCTTGGAGTGTCCAGCTCCCTTACCTTACTCCCCGGCTCCCAGGCCTGTTGCTCTGGGGGCAGCTCGGGGGCCACGTGAGACCCAGCTTCAGTAGCTGACTCTTCCGCTGTCTGGTGTTTCAGCATCCGTCACAATCTCTGGACTTTTAATTTCATAAATGCTGGGTAACCGATGGTTTATTGTGCTGTTTCTCTATAGATCTGCCAGGATTTTCACCCATGAGTACAGGAGCTAGCATCAGCTCCATCTTACTCCGTCACCATCTTCCCAGCATCCTCTGGACATGACATTTAAATGTACATAATCTAATTTATTTCTTTAACAGTATGTCAGCAATTTACTTGTTCTATTTACATAAGTCAAATTTACTTCTACTTTTTAAGATACAAATATACTTATATTTATTCTTTTTTTTTAGAGTATATTGTTTTTTATTAATGCTTTCATAAACATTACTAAATACCTGAATTTGTATTAGTTAGGCCCTAAGTATAGCTCTTGCCATTGGTTACATTCTGTGTATTCATAAATTTCATAAACCATAGTCCAAATTTTAATTTCATTATTCCTCTCTTGGTTGATTTATACTTGATATTTACAAATATACTTATATTTATTCTTAATTAGTAATTACTTAACTGTAACCCATGTATGACTTTTGATTTATGTATTATAAGTATATATTTAACAATATTGACATAGTTTATATACTAATAATATTCATGTATACTTTAATCTTATTGCTATAAATAAGATATTAGCAATAATCTTATTGCTATAAACTATTTGAAAGTTGACCAAATGATAAATTGTTTCTAATAGCTCTCCAGAGGTAGAGAAAGGTGAAAACAGTAGTTTGCTGTACTGAGAAGTAAATATTATCTATAGACCAGGATTTACTCAGCCTTTTCTGAGAAGATTCCTATAATCTATTAAAAGGTATATTGGGTCCCATGTTGGAGGAAGTGTGAGAGAGTGTCAGAGATCAGAAAGACTCAAGGAAAGGATGAGATTAGAGTGGAGTAGGAAGAAGGGAGAACCTCAGGAGAAGAAAACTTGGTGAAAGGAAAGGAATGTAGTGGGTTCCACATGTAGACAGGGCCTGCAGGCTGGGCAGCCAGAGGGCTTCTGTGATTAAGAAAAGAAAACACTGGTAAGTGGATTTCACGTAGAAGATATGCTGGTGAAACAGTAGGCAAGGCTGAGTAGCTGCCTTGGAAAATGTCTGTAAAAGGAACCAAGATATCTCTGGAAATATAATGAAACAAGGAAAGTTGAATTCACATGAACTGTCAGAGAGAATCCTATTTGAGCATGACAGTTTATTGGGGGACTTTTTCTTTCTTTCTTTTTTTTTTTTTTTTACTAACAGGGTATACAGGTTTGTTTGGGACCAGGGCTGAATTGCATGAGACAATAGAGCAAAGGTGATGCAGTGCCATCATCTCTAAAAGCTTGAGCTAATTCTGAAGTACAATATTAATCTATTGAATAGAATCTGGGTTTGAAGGGAGGATGGTCAGGTTTTCAACATGTATCCATCCAGTTCTGCCTGCTCTCTAGATTCTCTCTGAGAAATCAGAGGGTTGAAGAAGAGCCCATCCCTGGAAGTTTGGGATAGATGGAAAGGGGCAAGGGCAAAAAAGAAAAGGGAAGAAGGAATTAGAGAGAAGACAAAGGTGTAAAGAAAGGAAGAAGAAAGTGAAAAAGAACAGCAAGGAATTAGGGGAAGGAAGGAAAAGATAGAGAAGAAAGGGTTGGGGACAGGCTCTAAAAAGAATTGACTGGTGGGTGGGGAGAAGGGGCGGGGGGCAGCATACCTGGACGGAAGCTCAGAGTGCTGTGAAACCCCAGGAGACTTCCATTTCACAGGCCTCTCAGTCTTACCCAGCAAAACAAAATGGTACAATGGCTGCAGAAGAACCCCACGCTCAAAAAGAGTATATGTAGAACACATGGTAAGAGGGGCCTTAGTGCACCAGATATGAAGAATGACATTTAATACTGAGAATTATTCCATTTCTTTCTAGCAAAATGTTTGTGCCTAAACATCTACAGAGATGTTTTCTATTAATAGATACTGTAGTCCTGATTTTTCTCTTTTCTATCTGATGGTTGCTGTCATGGAAACAGGTTACTTTAAAAAAATGAGACTTCCCAAATAATTATAAACATAGTTTGAATTTTAATGAAGGAAAAAATATACATGAATATGTATTTCAGAAATTTCCCAAGATTTTTCAATATTTAATAAAATAAACTATACTTGATGATAATGTCTTGCCATCATATGTTCAGCCCAATTTAATTTACAGGGCAATATTGAATCAAAGAATTCTAATGTTTTGATTTGTTATTTGAGCATACTTTTCATTGAACTTAAGTCCTTAGCAATCTAAGTAACTTGAAAAGTTTTTTAGTATACTAACAACATTGGAAATGCCAATTTTCTTTATTTTTTCAAAATTCTATGGTTAATATATGTAACCATGACCATAAGTCACTTTTAAAGTTAATGGTTTCAAGTAGTTTTGTTTGTGTATTTGGTTTGGATTTAGTTTGTTTTTATACTAGTTTGGGCTTTTGTTTTTAACCTCGTAGGTGAACCTTTTTTGTTTTGAGTTCCAAGATGACTTCTGCCCAGTTTAGTCATAATGTTTTAACATTGTTAGTTTATGTTTTTGTCATGATATTATCTACAAATTGTCCTTTCCCAAAAAAGATTTCTTACAACCACATTTTTTAAATTCCCCCTGTGAGAATCAGCATGATTGAATTTGTTTGAATTTTATCTCTATCACTTTACTAGCTTTATGTCCTTGAGCAAGTTAGTTTACCTTTGAGGTTGATTTTTTATATATGCAAGATGAAGAAAATAATGCCTGCTTTGTGGAGTTGTGAAGATTATAAATAATGTATGTGTACCCTTGGCTGGGTAGCTCAGTTGGCTAGAGCATCTTCCCAATATACCAAGGTGGCAGATTTGATCCCCAGTCTGGCACATACAAGAATTAACCAATGAATGAGTGCATAAATAAATGGAACAACACATTGATGTTTCTCTCTCTCGCCCTGTCCCTCCCTCACTCGCTGTCTCTCTAAAATCAATAAATAAAATTTTTAAAAAAGAAGTAATGTGTGTAAAGTACTCAGCACACAACAGCACATAGTAAGTGCAGCTGCTGCTGGCAGATTGGTGTCATCTCTACCACTGTATGTGTGTTTTAACTCCACTTACCACTGAAATGTTTCTCAACATCATATTTGTTTTGGAGTTTTTTCTTGCATTTATTTTTAAAGCATATACTCAAGACTATGCAAAACTTAGTCCTATCAAACAGAATTGTTAGGAGGTGAGATGAACTATTTCAAATAATTTTTTAAATTTTAAATTCATTGTCCTGACTCATGTGACTCGGTTCATCATCATCCTGCAAAGCAAAAGGTCACCTGTTCAATTCCCAGTCAGGGCACATGCCTGGGTTGTGAGTTTGGTCCCTGGTTGGGGTATCTGTGAGAGGCAACTGATCAATGTCTTTCTCTCATATCAGTGTTTCTCTTCCTTTCTCCTTCTCTTCCCCTCTCTCAAATAAACAAACAAATAAATCTAAATTATTTAAAATTTCAACTTTATTTACAATTTTCTGCTTTTTTCTTTTTTTAAATATATTTTATTGAATATGCCATTACAGTTGTCCTATTCCCCCTCTTCATTTCCCTCCACCCTGCACACCCCTCACCCACCATTCCCCCCTTTTGTTTATGTCCATGTGTCACAAGTTCTTTAGATTCTATATTTCCCATACTATTCTTGCCCTCCCCCCTATTTTCTACCTACCGTCTATGCTACTTATTCTCTGTACCTTCTCTCCCTTCTCCTCTTCCCACTCCCCTGTTGCCAGTCCTCCATGTGATCTTCATTTCTATGGTTCTGCTCCTGATCTAGCTGTCCTCTCAGTTTGCTTTCGTTTTAGGTGTGGTTGTTAATAACTGTGAGTTTGTTGTCCCTTCACTGTTCCTATTTTTTATCTTCTTTTTCTTAGATAAGTCCCTTTAACATTTCATATAATAAGGGCTTGGTGATGATGAACTCCTTGCATTTGATCTTATCTGAGAAGCACTTTATCTGCCCTTCCATTCTAAATGAAAGCTTTGCTGGATAGAGCAATCTTGGATGTAGGTCTTTGGATTTCATGACTTGGAATACTTCTTTCCAGCCCCTTCTTGCCTATAAGGTCTCTTTTGAGAAATCCACTGACAGTCTGATGGGAACTCCTTTGTAGGTGACTGTCCCCTTGTCTCTTGCTGCTTCTAGGATTCTCTCCTTCATTTTAATCTTGGCTAATGTAATGATGATGTGCCTTGGTGTGTTCCTTCTTGGGTCCAACTACTTTGGGACTCTCTGAGCTTCCTGGATTTCCTGGAAGTCTATTTCCTTTGGCAGATTGGGGAAGTTCTCCTTTGTTATTTGTTCAAATAAGTTTTCCACTTGTGGCTGTTCCTCTTCCCCTTCTGGTACCCCTATAATTCGGATGTTGGAGCGTTTAAAGATGTCGTGGAGGTTCCTAAGCCTTTCCTCATTATTTTGAATTCTTGGTTCTTCATTGTTTTCTGTTTGGTCATTTTTTTCTTCCTTCTGGTCCACTCCCTTGATTTGAGTCTCAGTTTCCTTTCCATCACTATTGGTTTCCTGTCCATTTCCCTTCATTTCAACTAGTTTAGCTTTCATTTGTTCCTCTAATTTGTGACTAAAATCAACCAGTTTTGTAAGCATCCTGATCACCAGTGTTTTGAACTGTGCATCTGATAGGTTGGCTATCTCTTGGTCACTTAGAAGTATTGGCTCTGGGGCTTTGAGCTGTTCTTGAGTCATAATGTTTTGTTCTGTTCGCACCTGTTATGTATGAGGGGCAGAGCCTTAGGTGTTCAGCAGGGTGGATCACAAATGTTACTAGGTTGTGACACTGTATATGGGGGCAGGGTCAGAAAGGGGCAATGGCATTTGTTCTGCTCTCTCTCAGATTTCTGTCCCCTCTGCCACTTCCCACAAGCAAATTGGGCCCTTCTGTTGCTGGTTCCAAGGTGTGTGGGCTTGTGTATTCTCCAGGACCCTGTGGGTTTCACCAATGAACTCTCCCAGCACCTTGACCCCGAAAGTCTTTCCAGTTGGTGCTGTTAGGCTCTAATTCCCATTGCTGGGGCCCTAGCCTGAGCGTTCTGTCTCATTGTTTGCTCCTTCGCTTGGTTTATCTGCACTCGAATGTGTGACCGCAGTCAGCTAGCCACCTTGCAACTTCACTGAGTCTGCCTGTTGCCACCCCATGCCTAGCATCTGCCAAGCACCGCTTGCGCTCCCGGGTCAGTCAGCCCGATCTTTTCTGCCTGACCCCGCTCTGCCGCTGACTCCACCCCTCTTACCAGTCTGGCTGAGTAGTTCGTTGTTGTCAGACTCCCGTACAGTTCAATTTTCTGTGTTTTGGCTGCATTTTGTTATCAAAACTTTGTTGTCTTTAAACTTGTTTGTGCGAGGAGGCACAGTGTTTCCACCTACGCCTCCATCTTGGCCGACAGTCCTGCTTTTTTCTTTTGGGTAAAATCCTAGCTAGTTTCTTTTTGTCCTGCTCAGTTACATGTTCTATAATAATGCTGCAATTATATTTACCTATGTATTATGTGTATGTATGCACATGTGTATGTTTAGCAGGTCCTTGAATAATGTCATTTTATTCAGTGTTTCATTCTGATATTGATGAGATGGTATAAGAACTTAACTCTTGTTTGTATCAATTAGCCTATGGTAAAATTGGTTTATTATATGTTGTTTCACTTGAAGTCATAGAACCTATTGACAGTGTTAAGTGAGGACTTATTGTATATACTTGCTATAATCTTTTGAGTTTTGTGCATATATTTATTATGCACATAAATGTTAGGGTATATCTATGAATATATAACATATACACACTTAAGTGTAAGAGTGTGTGTGTGAAAGAGAATGAAATTATTTATTGACAGTATCCATTATATACATGTGCTGGAGGAATTCTACCATATTATATTCTTCTATTATTGAATTCTTAAGTTACTTCAAGTTTTTTTCCCTTTAGAACTTAAAGGAGCTGCCACTAACAGAACTCCCTCCTGATTCCTTTCTGTGATGAAACACTCATGTGTAGTGAACGAAAAACTTTTCCAGGCAGCATTCATCAGTAGAGTACATTCTGCATTGCTACTAGCACTGCTCGTGCAGGTCCTGTGGCAGACGGAAAGCATGGGCCTAATACTGGAGGCTGACAACGTGTAGCAAGGGGTCAGCTCCCATGGGTGCAACAATCCACAGTGTCTGTTGCAGCCCATGGAGAGAGCCACTTTTAAATAACATGGGTCATCTCAGAAAATCAATGATATTGCTCAGGAGCTTTAGGGAAGGGCTTGTCTGAAAACTGGGTATCCCAAATATCTACCTAGAAAAAGATTAGGGACCCTAAAGGATGCTGTGGACTACTTTACTCTCTCAGGGGTCCCCTGATAGAGGAATAGTTCAAATTTTGACTTCAGACAGTCCAGGAATGTATACTTGTAGAGGGTTTCCCATTTTAAAATTCCAGTTCCAGAACAGTACTGAATGTGCTCCTAGAAGAAAAAGGTACCTCATTTCCACTAATAGGCCCAATGGTCAATCAACTTGTGACAATAAGTAATATGAAATGAAAATCTGTTTTTGAACTTGAGAATTATAGTGCAAAATGCTTTAAATATTTTACATTTTATTAAAATTGAAATAGGTGGGTTTTACCATTGCTGCTGCCTTCTTTTCTCTGTGAGATTATTGTATCTTCTATATGCTTTTAGGAAGTTTTAATTAAATATGTATTAAAGTATAAGAATTTCTTTTGGAAAACTTTAAAATTCTTGTTAGGTTTTTTATTAAAATTTGCATGATATGTGAACAAGGTATTTAGCCTCTAAGCATATAAAAGGGATTATTAAGTGAGGCTTATTTTCTTTCCACATTAAGGTAAATTCAGGGTATCTTTTAGGTATAACTTGGAGAGTTCAAATATTCCTTTATGCTTTGCCCAAAAGCATAACTCTCCTTGAGAGTTATGTCTGTAATATTGGGTTGCTTGTCTTCAACTCTGAGAGGGTGTGTTAGGCTATTTAATAACTGCACATTACCTCACAGCCTATTAACCCCAGAACATGACGATACTGAAATGGCCCTGCTAAGTGCTATTCTTGTGCTTCCCAGCATCCTAGGCACCTCTATTTGATTTTTTAAAAGATTTTGTTTGTTTGTTTGTTTGTTTGTTTGTTGAAGGAGGAAGAAAGAGGGAGAGAAACATCAATGTGTAAGAGATGCATACTTCTATTGCCTCTCACAGATCCCTAACTAGGGACCTGGCCTACAACCAAAGCACATGCCCTGACTAGGAATCAAACCAGCAACCTTTCAGTTCACAGGCCAGTATTCAGTCCACTGAGCCAAACCAGCCAGGTCCTAGGCACCTCTATTTTAAAAGTGGTTAAGCTATGGCTTGGGGGGAACTTAGGGGGTAGAGGTATCAAGCAAAAATGTAAAAGTACTCATACACGAGAAACAGTATGGAGATAGCAGGGAGAGGGGAGTTTAATGGGGCTAAATGGCAGTGAAAGAATACAATTAAAAAAATAGGCTCCCAGTCAAGATGGAGGCACAGGTAAGCACAGCTCACCTTGCACAACCACATCAAAATTGAAACTAAACTGTAGAACTATAATCATACAGAACTATTATAAATCAAGTTGAATAAAAGTCTGGGAACTATGGAATTAGAGAAACCATATCCAACCAGACTGGTAGGAGTAGAGACGTGGAAACAGCTGGTCCCACATCCACATGTGGTGGATAAAAATTTAGGAGGGATATGTCATGAGAAAGGAGTCCCAGCTCCCCAGCCCCCCAGCCCATGGTTCCAGTGTCAGGAAGATAAGTCCCCATAACTTCTGGCTGCAACCACCAGCAGGGATTGAGTTAATGGAAGAAACTTCTGGAGTCCCAAGAAGTTCCTCTTAAAGAACCCAGATGTGTATTTACTCAGTCACTTCCTCTGAGCTCCAGCACTAGAGTAAGCAGCTTAAAAGGCACCCGTGGCATACAGGGAGGAACTGAAATGTCTGGCATCAAGGGGAGAGCTGGGGCCAGCTCTCTCACAGACAGGAAGGTGGGCAGAGGTCATTGTCCCTTTTCTGAACCCACCCCCAACAGAGCCAGCAGGTTCATGCAATATCTGAAACTCCATTTACCTGGCTAACACTGTTAGCCCTGCTCTGGAAATCCCCTGAGACTCCATCTACCTAACTTATGGGCCCACCCAAGCTGTTAACAGTGACTTCTTTGGGACTCTCTGAGCTTCCTGGACTTCTTGGAAGTCTATTTTCTTTGCCAGATTGGGGAAGTTCTTCATTATTTGTTCAAGTAAGTTTTCCACTTGTTGCTGTTCCTCTTCCCTTTCTGGTACCCCCATAATTTGGATGTTGGAACCATCCAGGACATGTTAAAGATGTTGTGGAGGTTCCTAAGCCTCTCCTCATTATTTTGAATTCATATTTCTTCATTCTCTTCTGTTTGGTTATTTCGTTCTTCCTTCTGGTCCACTCCATTGATTTGAGTCCCAGTTTCCTTTCCATCACTATTGTTTCCCTGTGCATTTTGCTTCATTTTACTTAGTGTAGCCTTCATTGATTCATCTAATTTGTAACCAAAATCAACCAATTCTGTGAGCATCCTGATCACCAGTGTTTTGAACTGTGCATCTGAGAGGTTGGCTCTCTCTTGGTCGCTTAGAAGTATTGACCCTGGGACTTTAATTTGTTTTGTTTGAACCATAATTTTTTTGATCTGGTCATGCCTATTACATATGAGGGTTGGAGCCTTAGGTGTTCACCAGAGCAGGACAACCCACATCGCTGGGTTGTGACACTGTATGTGGGGGCAGAGTCAGAGAAGGAACAATGGTGCTTGCTCTGCTTTCTCTCAGATTTCAATCCTCTCTGCTGCTTCTCACAAATAAGTTGGGCCCTTCTGGTGCTGGTTCCCAGGTGGGTGGGCTTGTGTATGTTCTAGGACCTCGTGAGTCTCTCCAGTGAACTCTCCTGTGAGGCTGGGAGGCTCTCACAGCACCTTAATGCTCACAAGAGTTTTCAATCAGTGCTTTTAAGCTTTATTTCCCATCACTGGGGCCCTGGGTTATGGTCTGTCTCATTGCCCATTTTTGCCTGGCTTATCTTCGTGCAAATGTGTGTCCATGGTCAGCCAGCTGCCTGTGCACCTCACTGGGTTGGGTCTGCTTGTTTCGTCCCCACGCCTGGGTCTGCCAACCACTACTTTTCCTGCCTCGACCCCTCTCTACCAGCTGCCAAGTCCGCCCCTCTTACCAGTCTGTATGAATGGTTCACTGTCAGACTTCTGTACTGTTCAGTTTTCTGTCTGTTCTGGTTGTTTTTGTTTCTATATCTTTGTTGTCCTTAAATTTCGTTGTGTGAGGAGGTATAGTGTTTCCACCTACACCTCCATCTTGGTCAGAAGTTGGAAATAATTTTTGATGTAAATAAAAAATTTTTAATGAAATTTTTGTATGTTTCAAATTAATAGACTTATTAAATATTAGAAGGAAAAGAAATATTTTTAAAATTCATTAGTTATAATAATTTTGTTTCACTTGGCTGTTCTTTTCCAGGATTTACTAACTCGACATAAAGTATTGGTAGCAGAATTCTTAGAACAAAATTATGACACTGTAAGTAGAAGTTATGTTTTTTAAGTTTTTACTTCATTCTTTCACTCCCTCTCTCCCTTCCTCCCTCTCTCAGGTCTATGAGCACTCACTGCTGTTCACGATCTACAGTAGAACCAACCATATCAACTAAACAGCTAATTTGTCTATTGCCTGGAAGCCAGGCCATCAGGAAACTTTAGGGAAAATTGAAGATGGCTAGCACATCAGGGCTTTCTCATTTTTTCATTCTCTTCTTATTGTTGTGCTCTGGAGCTCCAGGAAACACCTAGCATCTGTTCACTTTAATCTTGACTAAAGAGCATTCATGTTGCCCTTAACAGCCAGTAGGTAGTAGCTCTTTCAAATAGAACACCCACCCTTACTAAGATGAATCATTTTGCCTGGTTGATAATTAGTTCCACTTACTAGTAGACAAACCAAAATATTTCTGTCTTCCAACTTCCTTCTGTAATGGTGAAGCCAACTCATCCTTTTGAGATTTGGATGAAATGTGATGCTTCTAAGAAGGTTTCCCTAATCACACCCTCACACACACACAGTCACTCACACACACACACTTTCTCTCCCTCTTTGCCTCCCTCACCAACCCTTCTCTCACTTTTCAGATTGTATTATTATGGTGTGTTTGTATCTTCCTAGTTTTTTCTTGGTCTCTCTGAGAGGAAGGAACCTTATCTGTTAAACACAGCGATTCAGGGTGCAGTTTAAATTAAGAATTAGCAATATAATTATGAAATCAAGATGTTTTTCATGTCCTAAAATTATCAAGAAAATATTTGTTACATCAGTTGGAATACTTTGATCTAAATGTAAACCATGAAAGAATAGTTCTTATTGCCAGAGGTGTCCCAAAGCTTCAAGACTAAAAGAAAATGGCCTATTTTTAATCTATGAAATGAACTGTTATTAGAGTTTTGTTGTTTAATAATTATAGATTCTAGCAGGAATTTCAAATAAAGACTCATTAGATGTTACATTTATAATAAATGAAAATAAAAGAGGGCTAAGATAGTTTATGACAAAACTTGCAGTATCAACTTCTAATCTTTTCTATAGAATTAGTAAGGTAAATGTGCGATAATGCTTTGAAATTAGAGATAATACACAACAATTTGAGAGACCATGAAGTCATTCTCTTTGACCCCTTATTTATCTAATTTTGTCTTTGTATCTGTAGTTACTTCTTGTGTAACTTAGTAGTTTCACAGACACTGAGCCAGCTGCACTGACCTTGAACACTGGCTCTGAGAACATATGTTCCCTCAAACATTTCATACTTCTTGAGTTTCTTGTTTCTTTTTTTTTCTTTTTTAGCAGTAAACCACCAAACTGGAGCACATGATACATGACTCTAAAATAATGAAACTAGTAGCTTCAGAAGTCAAATAATACCTTTTACATGTATTTATAGTTGCAATTAAAACCACAAAGTTTTTCCAATAAATTTAATGACCCACAAAATCTTCCTTGTGTTCCATGACAGAATAATAATAAGTTGTTCATGTAAAACAGTGTAGTTATTGTGACTTTAATGTGAGCTACATGTTTCTGGTTTTACTTTTCACTTTCTTAATTCTTTCTTAGTAATTATCATCGTGCACAGCTTGCTTTCATCACACACATGCACAAATACCTCACACTTGACCCTCAGAAGACAGGACTGTTTTGAACCTTTTCACTCTCTGAACACTCTTTTAGTTCTCTGCTGGTCTTGCTTTTTCCACCTTAGTAATCTTTGAGCATGATCACACATGGTAGGAGGTTGATGCTGAGCTTCCCCAGTCACTGGCTTTCGAGAGTTAAAGTGAAGGGCCCAAGTAATAATTAATGATCATTAGGAAACAGGGGCTCCAAGCACAGTGTTCCCCAGCTTCTGGGGAGAGTAAAAGTGATCCAAAGAAGCCAATTGGGCTTAGCATTGTCATCATGTGGCAAAAGTAGCCCTATTCTTCACCTGTTCATGCTATTATTTATGAGTTACCAGGTGAAATTCTTGCAAAGATTAAATGTATTTAATCTTTCTCAAAGTATTCATAGACTAATAGCTACCAGCAAGTCTACATAAACAGGTTTCATTAATATGGCATAAAATGAATTGTCTTGCAACCCAATAGATGTTTTATTCAAAATGATTTATTGTAAGTACTCAATTACTGCATTTTTCTACTCTATTTCTAATTTGTAGAACTAAAATAAAATAGAGAAGTATTTCTTTCATATCATTTGACCTCCCTACTCCCTAGTGTCTTTATGAGTAAATGAGGATGGTGAAAGGAGAAACCTCCAATGGACATTGGTGATCAGTCTAGGGCTAAGCATATAGAGATAGCAAGCACAGCATTTGAACTGCACTGGGCTCAGGTCTGAAGCAAGAAAGCTTTCAAACCGAATGCCAAGAAGTCATTGCTGGTTTAACACTGTAATATTTATTTTCTTTTCATTAGATTTTTGAAGATTATGAGAAATTACTTCAGTCTGAGAATTATGTGACTAAGAGACAGTCTTTAAAGGTAATATCAAATTTAACTTAGAGTCTCCAAAATTGATATCTTATTAGTAAATGATTGGTCTATTAGTAAGCAAGTAAATACAGAAAAATATAAGTACCCTTTTTTGTAACTTGAGAAATGTTTTATATTACAAGTATACTTTGTAGCAAAATAATATTAAGTGTCCTGCCCCAAATACTTTTTAAAAGTAACAATAGAAATAAGAAGTATGTGCTAAGTACACAAAAATTATGTGTGTGTGTAACCAAATTTGAGGTTATATGTCCTATTAAACTCCTGTGGAAATGTGCTCTCTCTCATCAAACAGGGAGCCCAGCAACGTAGGATTACATCTGTCTTAGTGGCCGTCCCTCGGTCAGTCAAAAGGTACCTGGAAGCAGCCATTTGTCCAACAAGAGAAGGGACAGCTCCTGAAATAGTGTGGCTAAAGCTGCATCTCCGCCCTTCCGATTCTACTCAGATACTCAAAAGAATGATTTTGGCAGACGATGCTTGGTTGTTTTTTTTTCAAGTAATTTGTATGATGTGTGAGCTCTCTAAATACCAGTCATTTCTGCCTAGCCAGGTGGCTTAGTTGGTTGGAGTGTAATCCTGTACACCAAAAAGATTGTGGGTTTGATCCCCAGTCAGGTTACATACCCAGGTTGTGGGTTTAATTCCCACTCAAGGTATGTATAGGAGGCAACCAATTGATGTGTCTCACATGTATGTGTCTCTCTCTCTCTCTATTTCTCCCAGCCCTCCCCCTTCCCTTTCTTCTCTCTCCAAAAATCAATAAATATATCCTTGGGTGAAGATTTTTTTTTTAAATCACTCATTTTTTATATGTACCAGGTGATGACATTCCCAACAATGCATTTGTTTCTAAATATTGGGTGATTTTAAGCTAAAGCTATAAATTAAATCTATTTTGTACCACATTTTTATAAATTCACTTTACCCATGATTTTGCATTGGCCATGATCTGCTTTCCCCTGTATTTGTGCCCTCGTTGTTCCAGCTTTACCCAGTGACTGAGAAGTCAGTGTACTATTTTCAGCCTGTCATTCAGCACTCTTTATTTATTGAGTTTCCTTTTGTGTGGAAGCCCATACAAGATGATCCATGTGGAAAAAAATACCACAGTGCATTCCTTGCTGGAGCTTGGAGTAATGAGAATGATTCTGCGAAGAAAGTGACGTTAGTGCCATGCTCTTTCATGTCCAGAAAGCTCATTAAAAGCAGTTGAAAATAAGGATACATCCTGTTGCCATAGCAGTGTACCTAAAGAATAGCATTTCTTATTTGTGAAGAGTTCCACAACAACAGCAAAAATAGGGAGCTTGTCCATAGTATAAGATAGTCTCCCTGGGAGGAAAGTGGAAATTGAAACAGTACACAGACATGACAGTGAAGGACAACAATATAGGAAATTTCTCATAAATTTTCCAAGTCCTTCCTCTTTTCAGTAGGAATCTGTCAAACTGAACCAAAGTAGATACCTTGTTATGAACTAAGTTGACAATTAAATTGGGATCAATTTTCAACAATGACAAGAACTTATGACAGAAATTTGTCTCTAGCTAGGTAGGGTCTTAGGCAAAGTTATAGAACTGACAGTTTTTTATTCAAACATATCCCTTTAGACCTTCCTCTTGACTTTCCCCCACTATTGTATTATCTCCTTCAATCCTTGTGCCTATTGCCTCATTCTCTTCTCCAAATGTCTTCAGCCCCACCTTATCCTGTTCCCTTGTTAATATTTGTAAAATGATTACAGCAGAGCCTAGCTCATGGTAAGAAATAGATGTGTTTATTGAATAAAATGAAAATAAATTTAGAAATAAATATTACTGATTATTATCCTCAGAGTTCAATCTCTGGAAGGTATTGATCAATTCTAAATAAATAATTGGAACTAGGGTGTGGATTAGACATTCCTACCAGGATGCATTTGCATTTAAAAATAGAAGCCTATTAACACAGTGTGTTATATAAATTTGGGTACAGTATGTCATGAATTTGGTGGGTAGCAAAGGGGAGCAATAAGGATTCATCCCTCACTGCTGTTTGCTCTCATCCAGCTTTCCACTACCCAGTCTCCCTCTTCATATGGTTCTCTGGTTAGACCTCTGCACTGTTCCCACTGATACCAAAGAAGCAGCCAAGTTTCTATCTGTTATTAAAACAGATTATGTTTCCCACATATTTATGAATGCCTCAGCCTACTTATAAGACCTCTTTCTTATTCTTTATTAATCTATCCAGATATATACATTGGTTGCTATTCCTGCCTCTAATCCTTCACAGTTGAGTGTCTTGCAAATACTTGATTTACAATATGGTAAAACCAAGCACTGATAGGACAATGATTAAAAAAAACTGAGTATAAGTCAAAAAAACATATCTGAGAGTGCAGAAATTGTTACTGAAAATTGGCTCTTTTTGAATGATGCAATGGTCTTTTATCATTCTGTTCAAGGAGGGAACTCATTAAGTATTGTTTTTTTTTTTCTTCAGTAGGAAAGCATTGTTTTGAAGAATGCTGCTAGTGTGCTGTTGGTTGCTTTTGGAAATTAGATGTGTGGGTAGCAGCAGTATGTTCTATTTTAACATAATCTTGTTTATATTTCTGGATTCTGTAGACATAGATGTTTCATACTTTTAGACAACAAGACATGTAATTATTACAACAGTATATTCACTTGGAGTATTTTTCAAGTAATAAACTGCTGTGTGTTTCCTAAGAGGATAGTGTATACAAAGCAGCTCCCAAATGCTAGAAGTAACCAACATGCCAAAATACAAGGCAGACAAGTCCAGCTTGTCAGTTGTAAAGGAAAGTAATAGAAAGAAGCCTTCGGTGGCAGCAACACAAGTAGCTTCCTGCACCTTCCACTTCTGCTTCCCTCCAGACTCCATATATTTAGATAAAAGCAGTGAGAACATATGAATGAGCAAAAAAGATCTGGTACCCAGGACAAGGTGAGAGAAATATGGAGGGTGCCTCACCCTGGAGAGAGAATTGATGTGAGTCCTGTGATAAACTCAGAGCTCTGCGTACCTATTCCAGAGCCTTCCCAGGGAAGAGGAGGAGCTAAAGGGTCCAGGATTACCTGGGTGTTAAGACACTAGATTACCTTTAATATGGAGGCATTTATGTTCCTCACACTAGGCTATTTTCTGATTCCAAAATAGTTGCTACGTGCTGCCTTGTGTTAATCATATTCTAAATTTTCCTAAACTGGTTTGGGGAGCTTAGATTCCTCATGTCAATAAAAAAAAATAAGTAACAGAGAAATCCCTTTCCTTCATGTGACAGAGCTTAGAAATTTATTTCTTCTTTAGTGCCTGACATTTAATTTCTAGCAAGATTATAATTCAAAAGAAACTTGGTGGAATTTGGGGGATTTTTTGGACTCTGATCAATTTCATTAAAACCCCAAGTTAAAAAGAAAAAAACTCTTATATCTACTTGATATGCATGGTTTTACTATATGGTATGAAGCCTGTAAAATAAAGTTTAAGGAAGCAAAAATACTATTTTGTCCATTTGCTTAGTACAGTATTGCTTTACAATGCTTTGTATTATAATGAAATGCAGCACTTTGTCATTGTCGGTATTAATTAAAATAGATGAACATTTAATGGCTAAAAGATTCAGTAGTGTTAGCCAAATGATTTAACATAATTGTTTCCAAAAATAGTGAAATTATATTAATAAAGGATGGACATCCCCATGTGATAAAAATTGAAGTGACTTAATCGGAATTTAATTCATAAACATCATGTCAACAAATTTTTATTGAATGTGCATGTACAAATTTTAAGGGTAAATTTTTTAATGAAATTTTTTTGTTGCTGAAAGACCTTTTGATATTTATATATGTGCATGATGTATGTGTGTTTGAATATGTAGTATAAATTATATTTGATTATTTATTGTAGAAATATATTTTAGGTATATATACATCTATATACAAAATATATCTATTTATATAGATGTAGGTAGCCTTAAAAAAAGCTCCGTGTGTGTCTGTGTGTGTATATCAACGAGGTCCAGCACAAATAATGCCCCTTTTTATTACAAAGTCTTTTATTACAAAATTATAAGCAAGTAATTGTGTAACATAACAATATCACACTCAAGGATACCATATGACATGTTAGGTGAAATGTTCAAATTAACACTATAAATTATTACACCCATATTATTACCCTACCAACCACCCTCAAGCAGGCGTTACTTCTGCCAGACCTTGTATATGAAAATATCTTAAGAGGGCATATCTTTTTTAAAAGATTTTATTTATTTATTTTTAGAGAGAGGGGAAGGAGAGGAGAGAGGGAGAGAAACATCAGTGTGTGGTTGCCTCTTGCATGCCCCTAATTGGGGACCTGGCCCACAATTCAGGCAGGTGCCCTGACTGGGAATCAAACGGGTGACCCTTTGGTTCACAGGACCACTCTCAATCCTCTGAGCTATACCAGCTAGTGGTATATCTTTATTTATATATATATATATATATATATATATATATATATATATATATATATATATATATCTTTTGTAAAGATATATAATGCATATATTTTAGAAGCCTCTTGTCAGCTTTACAACCCAGAAGTGGTTTGTTTGTTTGTTTGTTTGTTCTTTTGTTTTTGAGAGTCTGGGAGCTATCCCACCGAAATGTAAACATCTAAGAAGGTAGCACATATATCTCTCCCTGTCACCAGGAGATTTAACCTTGGTGCTTCTTTCCAAACCGCAAACATTTCTTGTTAGTTTTTAAAGTTTTTATTATCCTCTTTATTAGTTGGATAAAAGCAATTAGTTAAAACAAAGAGCTACATCAATAGCCAAGTGAATTTAGGATGAACTATGAAAGGGTGCACAGTAAATAACACTGTCAAGTCCTCTTAAAGGAGTAGGTTACCTTTTATATTGAGGATATATGTATATAATGATTGTAGCTCCTTGGCGGTGTAAATAAGGTGGATTTTTACCTATTTCATAGATTACCTACAATATTGTTCTTTGGATATGCTTATTCAGTAATAAAACTACATCTTTCTACATTTTATATATAATATTCTGTGGTACTAAGACTTTATTTCTTCAATACTACCCACATACATCACACATGCTGTAAAGGGTACAAACACAAACAAGATTTTATACACTCCCTTGTAGAGCTTATATTCTAAAGAGGCTTACAAGTAGGGCAACAATGGTACAGTTGGGAAAAAACAAGGAGCATAAAAGCAATAAAGGAGTTTTGGTTTCGTAGAAAGTCAAACTCAAAGAAACAGAAGGTAGAATGGAGGTTACCATGGGCTGGGGCTGGGGTTAGGGAAGTAGGGAGATATTGACCAATGGATGCCAACTTTCTGCTACAAGATAAATAATGTTTGGGGATCTAATGTGCAGCATGGTGACTATAGTTAACAATACTATATTGTATATTTGAAAGTTGTTAAGAGTAGATCTTAAGCATTCTAACCCATTCCTCCCCCCCCACCAAAAAAGAATAACTGTGAGGTGATGGATGTGTTAATGTGATTGTGGTAAATATTTCATAATGTATATGTAGGTGAAATCATCATGATGTACATTTTAAGTGTATAATTTTGTCAGTTATATCTAAATAAAGCTGGGAATGGGGGGTGGAGCAAGGGGAATAAAGCCACAGAACCTGGAGAATAAGGAAGACTGAGGGAGCTGAGAAAAGGAAACATTAGGAATGACTTCAGATCACAGAAGGCTTTGAATGCCATCCACAGGAATCCAGACATTTGTTTGTTTATTCATTCACTCTATAAGTGGAATTAGTAACATGAATAGGGGTGATTTTCATAAAGATTCATTTGACATAATGTGCAGAATGGATTGGAGTGGATGAGGACTACAAGAGATCATTTGCATGCTGTTGTAGTCCAGAAGACAGTGAGGGTTTGAATGAGGGTAGTGTATCTTTATATATATATATCTTTTGTAAAGATATATAATGCATATATTTTAGAAGCCTCTTGTCAGCTTTACAACCCAGAAGTGGTTTGTTTGTTTGTTTGTTTGTTTATTTGTTCTTTTGTTTTTGAGAGTCTGGGAGCTATCCCACCGAAAGTTTTTTACTTTAAAAACTAACAAGTAAAAATGGGAAGATGGTTGAGACCTTTAGAAACAGAAAACTGGCAGATCTTGGATGTAGATTTAATGTAAAAAGCAAGGGAAAGAAAGGAGCTGAGGAAGATTTCAATACTCTGATCTAAGGGACTGGAAGATGTGATGTCATTAACAAAGAGTAATGAAAGAAATTATTCTAGAGACATCGAGTGTAATTAAGCCAGCAAAGAGTTTGAGTCAGACAATCTGGTGGGCAGTTAGAAATGTGGCTATGGAGTTTAGGAAATATATTGAGACTAGAAATGTAAATTTGAGAGATATGTTCCCAGATGTTATAGTTGAAGCCATAGGCATAGATGAAACTGTTAGGAAATAAAAGATAAGTGATTCAAGTATACAGCTTGGAAAATACAGGTAGGGAAGTCAGAAGTGTCAGAGGTGGCAAAGGAATAAGCCTCAATAGGCAAGAAACCAGAAGAATGCAATGGCCTTGAAACAAAAAGTAAAGGAAGTATCTGGAGGTGTCCAGTTAGTTTTAGATACTGCAGAGAGATTAAGGAAGGTAAAGATTAACAGTTTACATGGTTGCATTTCCATATGTATGAGACTAACTGGTGACCGGCCAACATGTAACAGTGGTCATCATTTTCTATGTTTAACATTTTTGTGTACTAAATAACTTAAAGGTGTGTAGCTCTTATTTGTTAAATAGACAAAAGATACATCACAGGCAAGGTGGTTGTTTACTGGCAGCCAGATACACACACACACCCCTACCTACACACCTGGAGTTCTGGTGCTAGACTGTATTGTGATAGACAGCTAGTCCTCAGTTTCAGATCTCCCACCCAGAATTTCTGAAACCATCTATACGATGTATTACTATCCTGGGGCATCCAGAAAAATCTCAGTAAATAGAATTGGAAAATAAATATATCACATAGAAAATTAGGTTAAGGGTACATTTCAGCTGATTGGAAAGCATTATGCTGAGTGAAATAGGCCAGGTATTGAAAGACAAATACCATATGATCTCACCTTTAACAGGAAGCTAAACAACAAAACAAACAAGTAAGCAGAATAAAAACATAGAGACTGAAATAGAGAACAAGGGGACAGTGACCAGAGGGGAGAGGGAAGGGAATTTAAGGGGAAAAAGGGGAGGGATTTAGAGGAACAAGTACGAAGGACACAGGGATGAGGACTGGGGGGGAGGAAATGGGAGGGAGGTGGGGAGCACGGGTGGGGGTGGGCTGGGATGGGAGAAATAGACAAAAAACTGTACTTGAAAAATAACTAAATAAAATTTAAAAAAAAAACAAAGCTTTAGGGATTGCTACCAGTACAGTGAGAATAAAAGTTTGTGAGATGGAACAGCAGCATATTTATCTGAACTGCTAGAGGGGCTTCGACTGTTCTCATTTCAGGTATTTTTATTTTGTTTTGAAGTGTCTTAGTCTGTTCTGGTTGCTATAACAAAATACCACAGACTGTGGCTTAAATAAGAAATATTTATTTCTGCCCTGGCCAGGTGGCTCAGTTAATTGGAGTATTGTCCTGTGCACCAAAGGTCATGGGTTCGATTCCTGGTCAGGGAACATACCTAGGTTACCAGTTCGATCCCCAGTCCTGCATGTATGGGAAGAAGCTGATCAGTGTTTCTCTCTCTTAAATCAATAAGCATATCCTTGGATGAAGTTTTTTTTAAAGATTTTATTCATTTACCTTTAGAGAGGAAGGGAAGGAGAGATGGAGAGAAATATCAATGTATGGTTGCCTCTCGTGTGTTCCCCACTGGGAACCGCAATCCCTTAGTTCACAGGCCTGTGCTCAACCCACTAAGCTATACTACCCAGGGGAAGATTTTTTAAATATATTCATTTCTTGTAGTTCTGGAGGCTGGGAAGTCTAAGGTTAAAATGCCAGCAGTGAGTGAGCTCTGGGGTCTCTTTCATAAGTGCATCAGTCCCACTCATGATGGTTCCACTCTCATGTCCTAACTTCTTAAAGGCCCCTTCTCCTAATAACTATCACATTGAAGGTCAGCATTTCAACGTATAGATTTTGGGAGAACACAGTCTTTCAGTTAATAACACGGAGTAATGCTGCATTTTGAGAACAATTAATTTGTCACCAGAAAATATTTTGCTTTACTTTTTTTAAAAATAAAAACTTGCTGCACATGTTAAACTTCTTTTGGATTCAGAGTTAGTGATTTTTTACCTGGTTATGTATCAGGTTTTGTAATAAAACTTAGGGGAAAATTAAAAGTCACTTTACATAAACTACTTTTTCCCCAGCAAGCTACTATATAGTACAATAATTTAGGTAAGGGAGATAAAATTGTAGAGTCAATTTTTTATTATTATCCTGCCTCAATACCCAAAGAAGCAAGAAAATTAAACAATGAAAATAATAAATTTATTTCTGCCTAGCTCTTCATGCAAGCCGCAGAGAGCTTTTATAAGCTGCTGCAATGATTGACTTAAAAGTATATTCAGAAATGCATTAAGCACAGACTTTAGCAAAACTGTGAAAAGCTTAAAATAACTTAATGAATGCTTTCATGCCGACACTTTAAGATGCACCTAAGGATTCTCAATTATTTTTCATGTTAACATTCTAAACTCATGTATTTTGTTTTTCAGTGAAGGGAAGTGAGGTATATTTTTAATAACATAGCTCTCAGAGAGATTATAGCATTGATTTTTTGTGTTTTTTTAAACAGCTTCTAGGTGAACTGATCCTGGACAGACACAACTTTGCCGTTATGACAAAGTACATCAGTAAGCCAGAGAACCTCAAAGTGATGATGAACCTCCTTCGAGATAAAAGTCCCAACATTCAGTTCGAAGCCTTTCATGTCTTTAAGGTAAAGTGTAAGCTACAGAAACTAAGTGGGAATTTGTTTTCCAGTTTCAAGTGACAAGCTCCCTATGTTGCTTTCAGCTCTTGGCTATTGTAAATGGTGCTGCTATGAACATTGGGGTGCATAGGTTCTTTTGGATTGGTGTTTTAGGGTTCTTAGGATATAATCACAGCAGTGGAATTGCTGGGTCAAAAGGCAAGTCCATTTTTTTTTTTTTAGAAAATTCCATACTGTTTTTCCATAGTGGTTGTACCAGTCCACAACCCACCAACAGTGAACTAGGGTCCCTTTTTCCCCACAACCTCCCCAACATTTGTTGTTTGTTGCTTTGTTTATGATAGCCATTCCAACTGCTATAAAGTGGTATCTCATTGTGGTTTTAATTTGCACCTCTATGATAGCTAGTGATATTGAGCATCTTTTCATGTGTCTCTGGATCTTCTGTATGTCCTCCTTGCAGAAATGTCTGTTCATGTCCTTTGCCCACTTTTTAATTGGGTTGCTTGTCTTCTTAGAGTGGAGTCATGTAAGTTCTTTGTATATTTTGGAGATTAAACCCTTGTCCGAGGTATCATTGGCAAATATGTTTTCCCATACAGTTGGATCTCTTTTTATTTTAATACTGCTTTCTTTAGCTGTAAAAAAGCTTTTAATTTTGATGAAATCCCATTTGTTTATTCTTTCTTTTATGTCTCTTGCTCTGGGGGACATATCAGTAAAAAAGTTGCTGCATGAAGTATGTATCTGAGATTTTCTTGCCAATGTTCTCCTCTAGGACTTTAATGATGTCGCTTATATTGAAGTCTTTTATCCACCTTGAATTTATTTTGGTGTATGGTATAAGTTGGTGCTTGAGTTTCATTTTTTTGCACATAGCTGTCCAGTTCTCCCAACACCATTTATTGAAGAGGCTATTATTAGTCCATTTTCTGTTTTTGACCCCTTTGTCAAATATTAATTGGCCATAGAGATTTGGGTTTATTTCTGGGCTCTCTGTTCTGTTCCTTTGGTCTATGTGCCTGTTTTTATGCCAGTACCATGCTGTTTTGATTACAGTGGCCTTGTAATACAGTTTGGTATCAGGTATTGTGATCCCTCCTAATTTATTCTTCTTTCTCAAAATTGCAGCAGCAATTTGGGGTCATTTATTGTGGGGGCGACTTCTCTTGCGAGTCCTCCTGGTGCCATGGACAAGCGTGAATGAATAAATATGGCCAAGGCAAGATGAGATCTGTTTGGGGAGGAGGAGGAGTGGGCTGTGGCCAGTTTCTCTGGGGAGACAAAGGCCAGCAGCGACCAGTTTCTCCAAAGGAAAAAAAGGCCCCAAGCGCCCTTTTGGGCGGGTCGCTTGCAAAACTTTCATTTAAAATGGAAGGACAGATAAAGTGCTTCTCAGATAAGATCAAATTCAAGGAGTTCATCATCACCAAGCCCTTATTATATGAAATGTTAAAGGGACTTATCTAAGAAAAAGAAGTTAAAGAAACATGAACAGTGAAAGGACAACAAACTCACAGTTATTAACAACCACACCTAAAACGAAAGCAAACTAAAAGGACAGCTAGATTAGGAGTGGAAACATAGAAATGAAGATCTCAAGGAGGGTTAGCAACAGGGGATTGGGAGGAGGAGAATGGGGGAGAAGGTACAGAAAATAAGTAGCATAGACAGTAGATAGAAAATAGATGGGGGGCAAGAATAGCATGGGAAATATAGAATCTAAAGGACTTGAGATACATGGTCATAAACTAAAGGGGGGGTAATGGTGGGGATGAGGGGTAGGATGGAGGGGAATAAAGGGGGAATAGAACAACTGTAACAGCATAATCAATAAAAAAAAAAAGAAGCTTTTTCTGTGCTGAAATAATCATGTGATTTTTGTCTTTGCTTTTGTTTATGTGATGTATTACACTTACTGATTTGTGAATATTGAACCATCCTTGCAACCCTGGGGTGAATCCCACTTGGTCATTGTGTATGATCTTTTTGATGTATTGTTGGATGTAGTTTGCCAGTATTTTGTTGAGGATTATAGCATCTTTGTTCATCAGTGATATTGGCCTGAAGTTTTCTTTCTCTGTCGTGTCTCTATCTGGTTTTGGAATTAGGATGATGCTGGCTTCATAAAAAGAGTTTGTGAGTCTTTCAACCTTTTGGATTTTTTGGAATAGTCTGTAAAGAATAGGGGGTAGCTCTTCCTTAAATGCTTTGTAGAATTCTCCTCTGAAACCATCTGGTCCAGGGCTTTTGTGTGATGGCAGTTTTTTGATTCCTGCTTCAATTACATCTGCTGTTATTGGTCTGCTCAGATTTTCTGCTTCTTCTTCATTGAGTTTTGGAAGATTATATTTTTCTAGAAATTTGTCCATTTCACCTGTTTTCAAATTTCTTGGCATACAGTTCTTCATAGTAATTTCTTACTATCCCTATTATTTCTGTTATATAAGTTGTAATCTCTCCTCTTTCATTTCTGATTGTGTTTATTTGTGTCGTTTCTCTTCTTTTCTTGATGAGCCTACTTAAAGGCTTGTCTATTTTGTTTATATTTTCAAAAAAACAACTTCTGGATTCATTGATCCTTGGAATTATGGTTTTAGTCTTTATATCATTTAATTTTGCTCTAATGTTGGTTATTTCCTTCCTTCTACTTGCTCTGGTGTGTCTTTGTTGTTGTTCCTTGAGCTCTTGCAGGCGTAGGGTTAGGTTGTTCGTTTGAAATGTTTCTATCTTCTTTAGATAAACCTGTATTGCTATGAACTTCCCTCTCAGGACTGCCTTTGCTGTGTCCCATAAGTTTTGGGTTGTTGTAAGTTCATTTTCATTTGTTTCCAGAAACTTTTTGATTTCTTCCCTAATTTCAATCTTGACCCATTCGTCTTTAATAGCATGCCATTCGGTCTCCATGATTTGGGGTGTTTTGGGTTTTCCCCTTTGGGGACAATTTCCAATTTCAGTCCCTTGTGGTCAAAGAAGATGCTTGGTATGATTTCAATTTTGTTGAATTTTTTGAGTCTCGTTTTGTGTCCTATCATGTGGTCTACCTTTGAAAATGTTGCATGTGCATTTGAAAAGAATGTGTATTTAGCTTCTTTGGTATGAAGGGCTCTCTCTCTCTCTCTCTCTCTCTCTCTCTCTCTATATATATATATATATATATATATATATATATATATATATATATATATATATATAAAGTCTATTTCCTCTAGGGTGTTATTTAATGCCACAATATCTTTGTTGATATTTTCTTTGGAAGATCTGTCCATTTTTGACAGTGTGGTGTTAAAATCCTCTACTATAATTGTGTTGCTATCAATATCTTTCTCGAAGTCCTCTGAGATTTTTTTACATATTTGGGTGGTCCTATGTTGGGTGCATATATATTTACGATGTTAATGTGTTCTTGGTGGATTCTTACCTTGAGTATTATGAAGTGACCTTCTCGGTGTCTTTTTATGGCCCATTTTTTTTTTTGAAGTCTGTTTTGTCTGATATGAGAATTGCTACCCTGGCTTTTTTTTCTTGTCCATTTGCTTGGAAAATTTGTTTCCAGCCTTTCACTTTTTGTCTGTGTAGGTCTTTTGTCCTGAGGTGGGTCTCTTGTAGGCAGCAAATGTGTGGGTCATGCTTTCTTATCCATTCAGCTATTCTGTGTCTTTTGATTGGAGCATTTAATCCATTTACGTTTAAGGTTATTTTTGATAGGTACTTATTCATTGCCATTTTTGTACCTGTGTTCTTCTGTGTCTCTCTCTTTTCCTTCATTTCCTTAAATCAGTCCTTTTAGTATTTCTTTTAGGACTGGTTTGGTCGAGGCATATTCTTTTAGACTTCATTTGTCTTGGAAGCTCTTTATTTGGCCTTCTAAGTTGATTGAGTTTCTTTCTGGGTAAAGTAGCCTTGGTTGTAGGCCTCTGGTTCTCATTACTTGGAATATTTCTTGCCATTCTCTTCTTGCATGGAGTGTTTCCATTGAGAAGTCAGTAGCTAATCTTATTGGGGCTCCATTGCATGTTACTTCCTTTTTCTCCCTTACTGTTTTTAAGATTCCCTCTTTGTCTTAGAGTTGCCATTTTAATGATAATGTGTGTTGAATTGGGCCCCTTTGGGTTCCTCTTGATTGGGACTCTCTGTGATTCCTGGATTTGTGTGACTTTTTCTCTCATCAAATTAGGGAAATTTTTCATCATTACTCTTTCAAATATGTTTTCTATCCCTTGTTCTTCTTCTTCTCCTTCTGGTATTCCTATTATTCAGATATTATTATGTTTCTTATTGTCTTGCATTTCTCTTAATCCCTCTTTGTTCTTTCTGAGCCTCTTTTCCTATTCTTGCTCTTTCTGGGAGTTTTTTCCTACTTTGTCCTCCAACCCGTTGATCTGATCTGCTTCATCAATCCTGATTTTGATTCTTTCTTCTGTGTTTTTGAGTTCAAAAATTGTATTCTTCATTTCTTTTGGCCTTTGCTGATAGTTTCTATTTCCTTTTTCATTTTGATATAGTTTGTGGTGAGTTCACTGTAGCTCCCCTGTAGTGTCTGGTAGCTCATTGTGAGCTCTTTGAATTTCCTGATAACCAGTGCTGTTAATTCAATATCTGATAGTTTATTTGCCTCTATTTCATCTAACATTCTTTCTGAGGGTTCCTCCTTTTCTTTCTTTTGGGGATTGTTTCTTTGTCTTCCCATTGTTTGTGAGACTCTTCTTGTTGCCCTCAGCTTGTTCAATTGATCTGTTCTGACTCCCTGGGTTTATGGTGTGAACTTCTGTGGTAGAATACCTATGAAATTCAGTGGTTCAATGTCCTTCAGTTATCTTGATTTTCTCCACTTCCAGCTACTCCTTTTGTGTGTGTGTGTAATCAATTGGAGGGAGAGGCAAAATGGTTTATGAGAGCAGAAGCGTATTTTATGATATTTACAGTCACAGCTGGTAGAGAAGAGATAGAAGATCTTTAGGCTATATACAGTGTTAACTATAATCTTCAACTCAACTTGCCACTTTTACGAAAGGATGGAGAAAAGATAAATCTCTTGTTGGGGAGGGAAGGCTTCTGAGTTGGATCTGGAAAGCAGTGAGGTTGCGGGCTGTCAGATTTTGAGGTAAGGTGAGAATAAAGAATAGTAAATAGGTGTAGTGTGTAAGAAAATAGAGTTAATCACTACAGTAATAGAATTCATGAACCTGTCATGTGGGCTAAGATCCGGGAGATGTGTTTTGAAGTATTTAGTTGTACAGAACAGCTAGTATTTACAATAATATTAGAGCAACAATCATATGACAGACTCTATGTTATCTGTCTGAATAGGGGGTATAGAGCTTTGGGTAGAGTGCTAAAGGAAAACAAGTGGTGTGAAGTATAGAAAATTAGCAATACACTGTGGAGGAAAGAACAGGGGAACCTGTCAAATAGTACAGTATAACCACCCAGGCCTAAGAAGCCAATACAGAAAGAGGAGGAATACAAAGATACTATTAAAATATAAAAGAAATTAGAATAATGAAAAAAATAATACAAATATGCAGCAACTTGTGGCTTCTCTGCTATAGCAAAGTGAAATTTTTCTCTCTGTCTCTACTGTTGAGATGCCCCCTGTTTGGGTCCCACTCTGGTCTTTTCACAGTTTGCATTTGTTTGTGTCTCTTGTGAGTAAAAGAAATACAAAGCAACATACAAACAAACAAAAGCAGGAGAAGGGAGGAAAAAGCAATAAATTTAGGAAGAAGGACTAAAACAGGAAAAAAGAAAGGAGAGGAACAAAGTATTGAAAGATAAAGAAATAACAAAATTAAAAATATATAAGATTACTAAAAAAAATAGTTACTAGAGAAAGGAAAAAGCCCCAACAACAACAACAACAAAAACTTCCCTTTTTGGTTTTAAACTGTCCAAACCGGTTTATCTGGTTGCAGCAGTACCTCTCTATAGGCTGGGGTGCGGGCGCCCATGCATTCGCAAGGCTGCCTGGGTCTTGCCCCAGGATCTGGCACAGTCCTTCCTAGTAATGTGGCCAGACTCAAATGCTTCTGCCCCTCCTCTGGATTGCTGTCACGCTGGGTGGGAAGCAAGCCAAGCTGCCCTCACAGGAAAACACCTCAGTCCACTTTCAAAAAAAAAAACTTCTCCAGAAAGCCTTCTTCTCAGCCCAGCCCAGTCCCCAGACAGACTGGTGATGACAATGTGCCTCTCAATTCTCCCAGGCTGGTGACCACAAAGTCCACAGTTGAACACGGCCCTTTGTCCTTGTTACCCACTCTGTAAACTCAAGCAGACAGGTCTCTGCCCAGTGTTGTCCAGCCTTGCTTCGAGTGGGAGGGAGGGAGCTGATGACCGGTGCTGGTTGCCTACTGAGGCTGCTGGGTGCCCAAGCTCCCATGGCTAACGCCTCTGGCGCTGGTCCCAGACCAATGCCTCTGGACCCCTACCTCGGCCCCTAATCTCATTCTTGACCCATTCATTGTTTAATAGCATGGTATTCAATCTCCATGAGTTTCAGTGTTTTTGAGTTTTTTCCTTGAGGTTGGTTTCTAGTTTCAGTCCCTTGTGGTCAGGGAAAATGTTTAATATGATTTTAATTTTTTTGAATTTGTTTTTGTCCTATCATGTTGTCTATCTTTGAAAATTTTCCATGTGCATTTGAAAAGAATGTGTATCTTGCTTCTTTGAAATGAAAGGCTCTATATATTTCAGTTAAGTCCATTTGATCTAGGACTTTGTTTAATGGTGGAACATCTTTGTTGATACTTTGTTTGGAAGATCTATTCATTTTTGACAGTGGGGTGTTAAATCCCCTACTGTAATTGTGTTGCTATCAATATCTTTCTTGAAGTCTTCTAAGATTTTCTTTATGTATTTGGGTGCTCCTATATTGGGTGCATATATATTCATGATGTTAATGTCTTCGTGGTGGATTCTTCCCTTGAGTATTGTGAAGTGACCTTTTGGGTGTCTTTTTACGGCCCTTTTTCTGAAGTCTGTTTTGTGTGATATGAGTATTGCTGCCCCAGCTTTTTTTTTTCCTGAACGGTTGCTTGGAAAATTGGTTTCCGGCCCTTCACTTTCACCCTCTGTGTAGGTCTTTGTTCTGAGGTGGGTCTCTTGGAGGCAGCGTATGTGAGTCATGATTTCTTGTTCATTCATCTATTTTGTGTCTTTTCATTGGAGCATTTCACAATTTACATTTATGGTAATTATTGATAGGTACTTATTCATTGCCATTTTCTTACACTTATGATCCTCTCTCACTCTTTTCTTCCTTTTCTTAAAGAAGTCCCTTCAGCATCTCTTGCAGAGCTCTTTTGGTGGAGGTATATTCTGTTAGACTTCTTTTTTCTGGGAAACTCATTATTTGGCCTTCCATTTTAATTGAGAGCCTTGCTGGATAGCGTAGTCTTGTTTGCAGGCCTTTGTTTTTTATTACTTGGAACATTTCCTGTCATTCTCTTCTTGCTTGGAGCATTTCTATTGAGAAGTCAGCTGCTAGTCTCACTGGGACTCCCTTGTATGTTACTTGTTGTTTTTCCCTTGCTGCTTTTAAAACTTTCTGTTTGTCTTGGAATTTTGCCATTTTAATGATGATATGTCTTGAAGTAGCCCCCTTTGGGTTTGTCTTGATTGGGACTCTCTGTTTTCTGGATTTGTGTGACTTTTTCTTTCATCAAATTAGGGAAGTTTTCTATCATTACCTTATCTATCCCTTTATCTAAGGGATAGAGCAGGTTTTCTATTCCTTGTTCTCCTTCTTCTCCTTCTGGTATCCCAATTATACGGATATTATTACATTTCATGTTGTCTTGCAGCTCCCTCACCACTTGTTCATTCTTTCTGAGTCTCTTTTCCTTTTCTTGCTCTTTCTGGTCGTTTTTTTTTCACCCTGTCCTTCAGCTCGCTGATTCAATTTTCTAGCATCCAGCCTATTTGTAACTCCTCTAGTGTGTTTTGTATTTCCAAGATTTTATTATTCATTTCTTCTTTGTTTTTGTTTGTAGTTTCTATTTGCTTTTTTATACCGTTGTTGTTCTCACTCGGTCCTTACAGTTGTCTGTGAATTCCTTGAGCATCTTCATAACCATTCTTATAAATTCTATGTCTGATAGTTTGCTTACCTCCATTTCATTTAGCTGTTTTAGTGGGGAGTCTTTTGTTTCTTTTGATTGCATGTTCTTTTTTTGTCTCCCATTTTAGCTGAATCTTTTTGTTTGTTACTGCACTTCCTGATGTTTTGCTTTGCTAGCTGTCTTTGTAGGGTGAATGTCTATGGTAGGAATTCTGTGGGGTTCAGTGGTAAGGTCTCTTTGATCAACTTGTCTGGATGCTTAAGGTTTGCCCTTTGTTCTCTTTGTGTGGGCTCTCTTGTTGTTTTTCGTTGTTCCTTTGTTGGTGATTTCTCTCCTCTAGTAGGTATACTGATTTTACAGCTCCCACCTATTCTTGTATGTGATCAATGGCAGGGTGTAGGCAATATGGATTAAGACAGTGGGAGAGTATTTTATGGGATTTAAAGTACCAGCAAGTAGAGAAAAGATAGGAGATTCTTTGGATAAGTATAGTGTTAACTGTAATGTTTCACACAACTAACCATTTTTTATAAAAGGTGAGAGATAATATTCTTGTTAGAGAGGAGGAGATTTGTGAGCTGAATCTAAGAAACAGAACACTTGTGCAGCAAGGTTAGATGATGAGAGATAGTAAGAGTAAAGAGAAAGTAGATGTAGTGTGAGAGAGAATAGAGTTCACCACAACAATAATAATGCTCAAGAATGAAGTGACATGGGCTAAGATCAGGGAGGATTGCTGTGTAGTATGTACAATTGTATGGAACAACAGTTATTTATGATAGTACTGGAACAACAATAATATGACAAGAAATATGTGATCTGGATAACCAGAATAAAAAGTACGTGATCAAGAGTAGTGTGTTATTAGAACACGAGTAAAGTGAAAGGAGGAGAATTAAGATACAATAAGGAGAGAATAAGGAAACAATGTAATTAAACAGAAATAAAACATGGAAAACTAAACATAGGAAAGAAAAAATTTAAAAATACTAATAAAATAAAAGTGGTAAAAATAATGAAAAATAATAATAATACACATAAACAATAAGATGCCCTCTCTATGGGATAGCAATGTGACATTTGTCTCAGTTTCTCATTTCGGGGGGTTAGCCTTGTGCTCTCTGTTTAAATCTTTCTCTAGACACTTCATAACTCCACATCTTATTTTCTCACTTGGGGAAAGAAAAAAAAGAGAGGAAAGAAAATAAGCCTCCTGTTGACTTTAAACCTGTTCAGCAAGTTCTGCTGGTCTTCCTGGATGCCACAGGAAAAGGGGGACTGGGCTTCACTTTTCTCCCTTCCCATGGTTTTGAGAGGATGAATACCAGGTCTCAGCCACAGTATTCACAGTTGTCTAGCCTCCAGCTCAGGTTCTCTGTGAACTACCAGGCCCAAATCAGCCTTCTCAGTCTCTAGTCCTGTGCAGCTGAAATCACCCTTCAGGCAAGGCAGCAGCTGCCGGAAAGTTCTTTACAAAGCAACTGCCCTGGAGTTTTTTTTTTCTACAGCTGTGCTCACATTGTATACAAAATTGATATCCTAATTTTATCACTGAATGCTATATCATGAGTAAACATTTATTCACTGTCATTATATGTCATTTTTAGAGCCAGTACTTTTATTGGCATCATAGTTTATCATTGGGTATGTTTAGTTTACTTAAATATTCCTGTGTCATTTACATTTGGGTTATTTTCATTTCTTCATAAAGTGAGTAATATTTCAATGAGCATTTTATGTATCCAGCTAGTTTTTTTTAATATCTATAGTATAATTAAGGGTTCGAAGAGTTCTAAGCTTTTATTAGTCTTTATAATGTATATTTCTTAATTAATTTTATGAGTCTATACACAGATGCATGGCAGTTTATAACATATGTAATTGTTGCTTTGGGAGGTAAAAAAATTTTTAGTTCATCTTTCAGTCACCAGATCTTTATTGTGCAAAAATTATCATTAGAGCAATTCAAATCTGAAAGAATTTATAAATTCCATTCAAATACAATCAAAATTCCAACAAGATTTTTCCTGGAACTTGACAAGCTAGTTCTAAGATTTGTATGGCAGAGCAGTCACCTGCAATTATCTATGCTAATTTTGAAGAACAAATAGAGTAATCCTCCCTACCAGATTTTAAACTTCTATTCCCAGTAATATGTCAAAGTAGGAAAATACTCCCACTACCACTTCAAAATTACAGCTAAACTTTAGAACTATCATTGATAACTACCTAGGTCTATCTGAACACAAATTCCATAACTAAGGATATTAAAAAGAAGCCACATTAAGACTGGTAGGAGGGAGTGAAGACACAGAACAGACTGGTCCCACACCTACACATGGAAGTTAAGAATTAGTAGGGGTATCTTGGCTCTGGAGGTCTCCCCTGAAGTGTAAAGTGTTCCGATCCCACACTAGGCCCACCCCATCCCACCCAGGGTTCCAGTGCTAGTAGGAAAAGTCCCCATAACTTCTGGCTGTGAAGGCAAGCAGGGACTGTGGCTGAGGAGAGCTTCTGGAATCCCAGGCATTCCTCTTACAGGGCCCACACATGGACTTATGCACTGATGGACTCCATCACTGATTCACTTCATCACTGATATGAACTCCATCACACCGAGCTGCAACACTTAAGTAGTAGCTGAAAAAGCACCAGGAACCTATAGGAGGAACTTAATTATCTGGATTAGGGTAAAGGCTGGAGGGGCAGCTTTCTTTAAGACAGTCATCCTGGCAGAAGCCACTGGTCTTTGGTTGGGCCCTTCCCCACCCAGGCAGCAGGCTCAGGTCAGCACCAAGTTTGAGTCTTCATCAACCTGGCCAGTATCTTTTGCCCTACCTTTCCCACCCCACCCAACTTGTAGGCCCACACAAATCCTTTTAGTGGCTTTTCCATACAAATGGCCTGTCTTAGCTCATGCTTTGAACTTTACTAAATTCTCTCAAAGGTTCACAACCCCCAAAGAAACAGCATTTGGCCTCAGTGTGCCCTGAACTCTTGCAAAGCTACCCCAAGCCCAGCATTAGCAGCAGCCAGCCTCAATTCACAGCTTAGCCTCACTGATATCTTAGCCTCTCTCTCAGGCACCTCCAAGTACAGCACAAGAATCAACCATCTGCAGATTACTTTGTAGCTCGTATTTAGTGGCCCCGGGAAGGGCATAGACAGGGGCTGACCTTGTTCTGCACCAGAGCCCCTCCTAAGAAGCCCCAGAACAGTGCAGTGGCAAACTTCAGAACACACTTGAGAACCACCCAACCACCTCCACAAACAATATACCCTATGGGTGGACTCACCAAACATCAGACCCTACTAAAGGGAATTCTGCTGTACATTGTTGGCCCTAGCATAACAGCTCCTCCACAGTAGTCATGGTCAGTCCTGAGCATGATTCCCTCTCTTTGCCATGCCAATAGCGATCAAACCTCAACTATAAAAGGACAGTACGCCCTGGCTGGTGTAGCTCAGTGGATTGAGCGCGGGCCTGCGAACCACACGATCGCGGTTCGATTCCCAGTCAGGGCACATGCCTGGGTTGCAGGCCGGTTCCCTGCAGGCCAGTTCCCAGCAGGGGACGCACAAAAGGCAACCATACATTGATGTTTCTCTCCCTCTCTCCTTCCCCCACTTCCCCTGTAAAGATAAATAAATAATAAAATATTAAAAAAAAAAAAAGGACAGTACATGCATGTAACTCCCACAGGAATACTATTGGCAATAAAAACCATTGGGGATTGAGTTGATGGAAGAAATTGCTGGATTCCCAATCAGTTCCTCATAAAAGACCTTCACAAAGACTTGCTCAGACTCACTCCCTCTGAGGTCTATCACAAGAATAGTAGTTTGAAAGGCACAAGTGGCATACAGGAAGAAACTGAAGTGTCTGACATCAGAATAAGAGGTGGGGGACAGCTTTCTTCAAAACAAAACAGTGGGCAGAGGCCATTTTCCTTTTCCGAACACTCCCCACAAAGAGGCACAGAGCCAGCAGGTATGTGCCATATCTGAGACTCCATCAACCTGTCTAATACTGTTTGTCCAGCCCTGGTATTTCCCTGAGACTCCGCCCCACCAAACTTATAGGCCCACTGAAGCTATTGACAGTGACTTTTCCATATGGCTGATCTTGGCTTATCCTTCACATCTTCCTAAATCATCTCAAGCAAGCAATAGCCAGTCTGAGAGAGCCCTCAGCTCCCATACCTCTTACTAAGTGGCCCTTGGCCTGGCACTAGCAGTGGGCAGCCTAGCTTCACAGCTTGACTTCATCTGGGAATCTCTGAGCTCAGCACAAGCAGCAGCAATCTGCAGGTTGTTTTGTAGTTCATATCTGGTGTTCCTGGACAAAACACAGGTGGTGGTTGACTTTGGCCTACATCACCCAGAAACCCCATAGCCTATGCACCTAGGGGACAGCCACAGACCACATCAAAGCACCCTGCCCCAGCACAGCAGATCCTCCACAGAGGGCAGAGGTTGGTGGTCAGTGATCATAGCCAGTCCTTGCAGCTGGCTGGCCTGGATAAATCCCTTCATTGACCTTCCAACATCAATCAAAACTCAACTACAAGAGGAGGATGTAGTCAGCCCACACAGTGGACATAGCTCAAGTACCCAGCTTAGGTGATAGGGGATGCAGTACCATAGGACCCTAAGGACACCTACTACATTAGGCCATGCCAGCAAGACAGGGAGTCATAGCAGCTCTATCTAATACATAGAAACAAACACAAGGAAGCTACCAAAATGAGGAGATAAAGAAACATGGCCCAAATGAAAGAACAGATCAAAACTCCAGAAAAATACACAAAATAGCCCTGGCTGTTGTGGCTCAGTAGATTGAACACCAGCCTGTGAACCAAAGGATCACTAGTTTGATTCCCAGTCAGGGCGCATGCCTGGGTTGCAGGCCAAGTCCCCAGTTCGGAGCACGGAAGAAGCAACCACAGATTGATGTTTCTCTCCCTCCCTGCCTCCCTTTCCATCTGTCTAAAAATAAATAAAATCCTTAAAAAGAAAAGAAATACACAAAACAGAGATAAGCAATCTATCAGATACAGAGTTCAAAACACTGGTTATAAGGATGCTCAAGGAAGGACCACAACAAGATTGAGGAATGCAATCTTGTTGTAGAAATGAAGGATACACTAATTGAAATACGAACAATTTACAGCCCTGGCTGGTGTGACTAAGTGGGTTGAGCTCTGGCCTGAGAACTGAGGGGTCACCAGTTTTATTCCCATTCAGGACACATGCCAATGTTTCAGGCAAGGTCCCCAGTTGGGGGCGTACAATAGGTAGTCAATTGATAGTCCTCTCACTCTTTTCTGTTTCTCCCTTTCCCTCTCTCTAAATAAATAATAAATAAACATTTCTTTTAAAAAAGAATACTTTACAGGGAACCAACAGTAGAGTAGATGAAGCTGAGAATCAAATCAATGATTTGAAACATAAAGAAGCAAAAACCAATCAACTAGAACAAGAAGAGAAAAGAATCCATTAAAAACAAGGATAGTACACGTAGCCTCTGACATAATGTTAAGAGTACCAACATTTGCATGGAGTGCCAGAAATAGTAAAGAAAGAGCTGGAAGTTGGAAATCCATTTGAAAAAAAAAAAGAGAAAACTTCTCTAATTTGGGGAAGGAAAAAAACTTGCAGGCCCAGGAAGCACAGAGTCCCAAGCAAAATGGATGCAAAGAGGCCCACTCCAAGACACATTATAATTAAAATGCCAAAGTTTAAAGATAAAGAGAGAATCTTAAAAGCAGCAAGAGAAAATCAATTAATTACCTACAGGGGAATTCCCATCAGCTAATTTCTCAAAAGAAACTTTGCAGGCTACAAGGAATTGAAAAGAAATATTCAAAGTCATGAAAAGCAGGGACCTACAGCCAAGACTGCTCTCTACCCAACAAAGCTAACATTTAGAATTGAAGGGCAGATGAAAGTTTCCCAGAAGAAAAAAAAAATGAAGGCGTTCATCATCACCAAGTCATTATTATACGAAATGTTAAAGGGACTTATTTAAGAAAAAGAAGATGAACTATGTACAATAAAATGTCAATAAATGCATATATATCAACAATTGAATCTAAAACACAAACTAAGCAAACAAAAACATAGAGAGTAATATGGATACAAAGAGCATTTTATGGTTGCCAGATGGGCAGGGTGGGTGTGGAGGAATGGGTGAAGAGATGAGGAGATTAAAAAGTAGAAATTGAAATATACAAAGAACTCACACGACTTCACTCTAAGAAGAAAAATAACCCAATTAAAAAATGGGAAAAGGACTTGAACAGACACTTCTCCAAGGAGGACATACAGAGGATCCAGAGACACATGAAAAGATGCTCAGTATCTCTAGCTATCACAGAGATGCAAATTAAAACCACAATGAGATACCACTTTACACTGGTCAGGATGGCTATCATAAAAAAAGCAACAAACAACAAATGTTGGAGAGGTTGTGGGGAAAAGGGGACCCTAGTTCACTGTTGGTGGGATTGCAACCATTATGGAAAACCATTATGGAAACCATTATGGAAAACAGTATGGAATTTTCTCAGAAAACTAAAAATGGACCTGCCTTTTGACCCAGCAATTCCACTGCTGGGATTATATCCTAAGAATCCTAAAACACCAATCCAAAAGAACCTATGCACCCCAGTGTCTATAGCAGCACAATTTATAATAGCCAAGAGTTGGAAGCAACCTAGATGTCCATCAGTAAATGAATGGATCAAAAAATTATGGTACATATACACAATGGAATTTTATGCAGCAGAAAGATAGAAGGAGCTCCTACCCCTTGCAACAGCATGGATGGAACTGGAGAGCATTATGCTGAGTGAAGTAAGCCAGGTGTTGAGGGACAAATACCAGATGATCTCACCTTTAACAGGAAGCTAAACAACAAAACAAACAAGCAAGCAAAATAAAAACAAAGACACTGAAATGGAGAATGGGGGGACGATGACCAGAGGGGGGAGGGGAGGGAATTTCAGGGGAAAAAGGGGAGGGATTTAGAGGAGCTAGTATAAAGGACACATGGACAACAGCTATGGGGGGTAGAAATGGGAGGGAGGTGGGGAGCACGGGGGGGGGGGGCGGGGGGGGCCCGGAAGGGAATAAAAGGCAGAAAATTGTACTTGAAAAATAATTAAATTTAAAAAATGGGAAAAAAAGTAGAAATTGGTAGTTACAGAGTAGCCATGGGGATATAAAGTACAGTATAGGAGAAGGAGTAGCCAAAGAACTTATATGGATGACCTGTGGAAATGAACAAAGATGAAGGGACTGCCTGAGGGAATGAGGGATTCTGTGTGGAGGGACACAAAGAGGGAAAATTTGGAACAACTGTAATAGCATAATCAATAAAATACAATTTTTAAAAATTAAAAATAAATGTAAATACTTCAGTACAGGTTAAATACTCCAATCAAAAGACATAGTATGGCTCAATGGATACAAAACAAGAACCATACATATGCTGTCTACAAGAGACCCACTTCATATAAAAAAACACAGACTGAAAGTAAAGGAAGAGAAAACTTCTCTAATTTGGGGAAGGAAAAAGACTTGCAGGCCCAGGACTGAAAATATAAATACAGTCAATATTGTAATAATTGTATATGGTGTCAGATAGGTACCAGACTTATTGGTGTGATCACTTTGTATGTTATACAAATGTCTAATCACTATGTTTTACACCTGAAATTAATATATTCTGTATGTCAACTGTAATTGAAAATTTAAAAAATTATTAAAAAAATAAAACCTGGAATGGCCAACAATAACAAAAAACTTAACATGAATCTATAATAAGTAAAGAAAATATTGTATTGGCACAGAGCTTCATAAATAAAACACCAAAACAGAGTAGAGGGCCGAAATACAAATCTTCATATATATGAAATGATATTTGATAGAGTAAGGATTATAAAATCAGAAGAAAGGGATAAATTCAGTAGATGGTTCTAAAGTAAATAATTATCCATACAGAAAGCTCTAGTCTCCAATATATTCAGAAGTAAATCCTAAGTAAAGACCTACACTTAAAATGAAAGATTTTTTAACTTTTAGAAGAGAAGATAAGAGACTGTCTTTATAATGTTGGGGTAGAAAGAATTCTCTCTTTTTTCCTCTTTTTAATTGTTCAGTTATATTTGTCCCCATTTCCCCCCAATGCTCTCCCCTGCTCTACCCACTCCCTACTCCAGAAAGAAGTCTTTTTAAAAAATCAAAATTATAAAACATAATAGAAAATATTAATATATTTGAGCACATTAAAATTTACAACTTCTGCTGAAAAAGAAATAAGCAATGTGAAATGACAGGATAGAATGTGATGCATATAACTTACAAATCATTTAGTAAGTGCAAACAACTCAATTGAAAAATGGGCAAAGGATACAAGTTATTAATTACAGAAGAGGAAATATGATTTGCCAATGAATAGAAGATGCTTATCTTATTTGTAATCATGTAAGTGCTATTAAAGTATGAATGAGATATCACTCCACATTCTTTATATTGGCAAAAATGTTTAAGTCTGAAAACATCAAATTTTTATAAGGTTGAAGGGCTATGGGTACTATCATACCCTATAAATTGGTATAGCCACTTTGGAGAGCATTTTAGCAAAATTGACAGTTGAAAGTGTGCATACTCTTCAACCCTGAAATGTCATTCTAGGCAATTTCTTAGAGACTCTCTTGCACATATGCATAAGGAATCATGAACAAGTATGTTTTTTGCAACACTGTTTAGAATAGTATAAAATGAGAAACATAAAGGGCATCAAAAGGAAACTGGATAAATAAAAATTAGAGTTATGTGAATAAGTGTGGAATAAACCTTAGAAACATTGACTGGTATAAACAAATATTAAAATGATATTATTTAAAGTTTGATAACCTGCAAAAACAATACTGTTTATGGATTCATATATATGCAATTGTAGTCTAGAAACATGTAAGGGAGGGGTAGGGAAGAAGAGAATGGTATCATGAAGAAGTGTCCAATAGCATTTAATTATATCTGTAATATTTTATTTTTATAAAATATCAATTATCTCTGTTAGAATTACTTAATTAAAAAAATAAGTACAGCAGCTTCTTCCAGTCAAGATGGAGGTATAGATAGACACACTTCACCTCAATGCACAACCATAAGAAAGAACACAACTAACTTAAAAAAAAAAACCACCAAGGACTGCCAGAGAATCACTCAGAAAAACACCCAGAATTGTATGGAAGTCCGACAACTAAGGGTTTAAAGATGCTGTATTCATCCAGACAGGAGGGGTGAAGAGAGGACATGGTATGGTGGCAACGAGCCAGTGACAGCAAGGCAGTAGTGGCTGGTGGTCCCACATTCACAGGTGGTGGATAAAAATCAGGGGGACACCTTATGAGCATGAGATCCTAGCCCCAGGCCAGACCACACAGTCAGAGTTCCATTGCGAAGAAAAATAAAGCCACATAACTTCTGGCTATAAAGCCAGTGGGAATTGGGGTGGTGGAAGAAACTGCTGGTTTCTCAGGAGAGACCCAAATGTATGCAAACCCAGCACTCTGGAAACCACAATCACAACAGTAGCTGGAGGGGCACCAGTCACATATGGGAAATGGGGAAGTGACTAGAAGAAGGGTAAGTGCCAGGCAAGCCCCCAGAAGTCAGCCAACAGAGGCATTGTCCCCTCTTCAAACCACACCCCACACATGGAGCCATGAAGCAGTGAAGCAGGTTGCCCCACTCTGGTGAATATACAAGGCTTCACCACATACAACTTGACAGGTGTGCTAAGATAGAAAATCAAAGCACCTCTATCTGGTACACAGACCCAGGAAGGCTGCCAAAATGAGAAGACAAATGAAAGAATAAAACAGAACCCCAGAAAAAGAACCAAGCAATGTGGAGATAGCTGACACAAAGTTCAAAACACTGGTGGTCAGAATGCTCAAAAATCTCACTGAATATGGCAGAAGCGTAAGGGAAGAAATGAAGGCTATACTAAATTAAATTAAAAAAAAAAACAGGAAACCAGCAGTGAAGGAAGGAAGACAGGATTGAAATAAATGATTTGGAAGATAAGGAAGAAATAAACATTCAAACAGAATAAAGAAACAAGAATTCAAAAAAAATATGAGAGTTTAAGAATAAAAGACAGAAAACTGTACTTGAACAACAATTAAATTTTTTTTAAAACAAAGACTCTGGGACATCTCCAAAAGGGCCTATATTCGAATCATTGGGTTACCAGGAGGAGAAGAGGAAGTGCAAGAAATTCAAAACTTATTTGAAAAAATAATGAAAGACAACTTCCCTAATTTGGTGAAGGAAATAGACATACAAGTCCAGGAAGCACAGAGAGTTCCATGCAAGTTGCATCCAAAGAGGTCCACACATTGTAATTAAAATGCCAAAGGTTAAAGATAAAAAGAGAATCTTCAAAGCAACAAGAGAAAGGCAGAGAGTTAATCTACAAAGGAGTTTCCATAAGTCTGTCAGCCAATTTCTTGAAAGAAACTTTGCAGGCAAGAAGGGACTGGCAAGAAGTATACAAAGTGATGAAAAGGAATTATCTACAACCAAGTTTACCAGCAAAGCTATCACTTAGCATCGAAGGACAGATAAAGTCCTTTCCAGACAAGGTAAAGCTAAAGTTCACCATCACCGAGTCCTTTTTATATGAATGTTAAAGGGTCTTATTTATGAAAAAGAAGATCAAAGCTATGAACATTAAAATGACAACTCACAACTGTCAACAACTGAATCTAAAAAACAAATTAAGCAAATAACAAGAACAAAAATAGAATCATAGATATGAAGATCATTTGGAGGGTTATCAGCTGGGAAGGGGGAGGAAAGGTATAAGGATGTAGAGGCATAATTGGGTAGGTACAAAATAGACAGGAGGATGTTAAGAACAATATAGGCAATAGGGAAGCCAAAGAACTTGTGTACATGACCCATGGATATGAACTAAGGTAGGGGGAATCACTGGAGGGAAAGATAGTACTGGTCAGAGGGGGGGAAAGGGGGAAAAATTGGAACAACCCTAATAGCATGATTAATAAGATATAAACACAAATTTGATGAAACAAAAATAGACTGCTGTAGCTTTGGAAAATGCCTGTGTAGTATAAAATGATAGACCCTCTTAAGACTTTTTTGACTGAAATTATAGAAGGCTCTGTCATGTTAATTCAGCTTCCATGGAATTTTAATATCATCCTAGAAGAGAATGAGCTTTATATAATTGTATTAAAATGCACTATTAGAGAAGGATTCAGTGGGTGCCAAAATGGAAATAACCTACTTCCATCCTTTGAGATCAGAATTTGGATCATCTAATCATTGCTCAGAGTAAGTACATTTAAAAATAGTTGATTGCTTTCTTGCTTGTATGTGTGTATAAGGTGGTCCTACCCTGTACCCCAACTATATTTCTTCCATTGAAGTATGAACTGAATTGTTTACTGCTTTTAGTATTTTATTTTTTAAGAGTAACAGCTAGTTCTAGATTTTTTCACAATTCCTTTATACTTTTCCCCCCAAAGCACCTTTCAATAGGTGCTACAAATGTGGAACACATTACTAAAAATGTCTCCCTGATTATTAGTGTCTCATTTTCATTAGCTTCCTGGTAAGTTCAGGGACTGTTATGAGATGCTATTTCACATGCTTTCTCCTGTTGACAGCAGGATGGTATGGTGGGAAAGAACTGGATGAAGTCAGGAGCCCTGGGTCTGTGTTCTGGTTCAATTGCCAGCAGTGACTTCAAGCAAAACCATCTGGATCCATTCCTTCACTTGCAAAATGAGTTACATTGAAGTCTAAAGTCTAGAGCCAAGATACTAGGTTCAGGTGACTTTGTTTCTGTCTTCTAGGCTCTCCCAGAGATGTGCCCATTATGAATGTAGGAATCAGCTTTGAGCTGATATTCTTCCTTTCCCCCTCCCTGTTAACTTCCTTAATGGCAAAGGGACATGTTGCCACATCCCACCAAACTGTGCAGGGGGTATTAGTGGTCTGTCCCTTTTGGCTCACCTCTCAAAGCCACTGAAACTTAGGGCTCACCGATGCTGGAATTGGTCCTAAGTATGTTACTCTGTCACTCACATCCTAGTGGTGGGCCACAATAGCCATTTCTATGAAAACCAGAAAGGAGGTCCACCCTAGCTTATTCCAAAATTCACAGGCAAACTTGGTAATTCACTCATAGATATCAAAGTATTGCTCAGTGGATTGAGTGCTGACCTGTGAAGCTAACTAAGGGTTCCTAGTTAGTTCCCAGTCAGGACACATGCCTGGATTGCTGCTGGCCAGGTCCCCTGTTGGGGGAGTATGAGAGGCAACTACACATTGATGTTTCCCTCTCTCAACTTCTTCCTCCCTTCCCCTTTCTCTAAAAATAAATAAATAAAGTCTTTTAAAAAAGAAAAGAATGCAGAATTACAAATTAATTTGGTGAAAGACTAACCATAAATTACTCACTTCATTAAGTACCCATTTTCTTAGTAGGCCAGCTACACTAGTCACAATGCACTTAGATTAAATCTAAGTCTACTGACAAAGAAGGTGGTTGAAACCAAGTGAATTTAGGAATCAACTATGAGTTGATTTAATAATAATAATTTTCTAAAATTTCTAATAGTACACTGTAAAAGTATTTATATGAACTTAATGTTTCATTGATTACTTTTAAATAGTGTCAAAATATTCTAAATATTATATTGCTCATATTTACATTCATTTAGGAAAGTGAACCTTTAGAATAAAAAGGTCTTATTTTATACTCACAAAGAATGGAATTTTATTTTGAGTAACTTCTATGTAACTATAATAAGAGCCCGAATTTCAAGTCCATGTGCAAAGTACTCCAGGATTACAGCATGTATCACAGACAGTAACATTAGCAAATCAGAAGACTAGCCTGCCAATATTGAGTCTAGCACAAACCTCTTGGTAAAATAGAACTTAAATAAAATGAATGAATATGTGTGTAAAACAAGCATTTTTTGTTTTTCACTTAAAAAAGCACTCAGGCTTACAATAGAGAGCAAAATATTCTTAGTTTTCTGAGCTAAAAATATTTCAATTGTGATATTTGCATTTCTCCTTAAATCGCATTACTGAGACCTGTAATTAAGGGATGCAGACAATAAGGGATGCATTCTGAAGAGAAAAATCACAAGTAATTTCATTTGTGTAACTTTTGGGGGCATTGAAAATAGCATTTGAAAAAGGGATACAGCAGAGAGAAAACTAAGAAAATCTCTATATTGGACATATATTCAGAAGATTTGTTCTCCCATACCTGTGTTTAGAAGTGCATTTCTTTTTTTTTTAATATTTATTTATTTATTTATTTATTTATTTATTTATTTATTTATTTATTTATCTCTAGAGGGGAAGGAGAGAGGGAGAGAAACATCAATGTATGGTTGCCTCTAGTGCGTCCCCTGCTGGGAACTGGCCTGCAACCCAGGCATGTGCCCTGGCTGGGAATTGAACTGCAATCATGTGGTTCGCAGGCCCGCACTCAGTCCACTGAGCTACACCAGCCAAGAGAAGTGCATTTCTTATGAAATGGTTCATCTCATGGCTTGACCAGGGTCCTTCAGTGTCCCAGCTGCTCCAAAAAGGAGTCATGCAGTATTCTACTAGTTGCCTCAAATCAGAAACTACCTTTAGAGGCAGCAGACTCCAGGAACCATAAAAAATAAAAATAAGGAAAATTTTAAAACTTGAAAACAAATTGATTATTTTTAGGTGTATTGTATAGTATATAGATTCAATGGAGTTATTCCAAAGACTGTGCAAATTCCAGTACATTTTACATTTATTATATTTCAGATCGATACAGAGAAGCTTAGTTTGTCCAATGTATTGATTTTTTTAGGAAAAAGAAACTGTTATGAGTTATTTATGTAGTTATCACAAATGCCAAACGATGTCTAGCTAAAACTTAATAGCAATTCCCTTGTAAACAAATGGTAATCAGAGAAGCCACACATTTGGCTCCAGTATGTGATTTCCTAACATTCTAATAGGTGTTAAATAAACATCACACATTTTGTGTAATATTATAAATGAGCCTGGGATACTTTCTTAGTAAGTAACAATTTTAGTTTATTGTAGTAAAGTTCATGTAACACAAAATTCACCATTTTAAAAGTACATAGGTCTGGTCTGGTGGCTTCATTGGTTGAAGCATCATCCCAATACACGAGGGATGTGGGTTGGATCCCTGATCAGGACATACACAAGAAACAACCAATGAATACATAAATAAGTGAAACAAATTGATGTTTTTCCCCTTCTTTCTCTCTCTCTTTCTCTCTTAATCAATCAACCAATAAATATTTTTAAATGAAATAAAAATAAAAGTGTACAATTCAGTGACATTTAATGTATTTAAAGTGTCATGCAACTGTAACCACTGTCTAGTTAGAACATTGTCATCACCCCAAAAGGAAATCTTATGCACCTATTAAGCAATTACTCCTCATTTTGCCTTACTCATAGACCCTGGCAACCTCTAATTTGTTCTCAGTTTACATATTTGTCTATTCTACATATTTTGGATAAATGGAATTACGTAATATGTGACCTTTTGTGTCTGTTTTTTTCTTAGCATAATGTTTTCAAGATACATTCATGTTGTAGCATAAGCAGTACTCATTCCTTTTTATGGCCAAGTAATATTTCATTGTATGGATATAACACAATTTGTTTATCTGTTCATTGGATAATGGACTTTTGACTATTGTGAATAGTGCTGCTATGAACATTCTGTGCAAGTTTTATTTAAACAAATGTTTTCAGCTCTTTTGGTATATATCTACAAATGGAATTGCTCAGTCTTATGGTACTTCAATGTGTAACTTAATTGAAGTACTGACACACTATTTTACATAGAGGCTACACCATTTTATATTTCCACCAATAATATTCAGGGTTCCAATTTCTTCCCTTCATCACCAACACTTGTTATCACTTTAAAATTGTGGCTGGTCTAGTGTGTGTGAAGTGATAGCTTGAGGTTTTGTTTTGCTTTTTTTAATTGTTATTCAGTTACAGTTATCCCACCTTTTTCCCCATTGCTCACCCCTAACCCATCCCCTCCAACTCCCACAGTCAAGCCCACCATTGTCAGTGCCCATGAGTCCTCTATTCATGTTCTGCCGTGACCAGCATGGCTAGATCAGTCATGTCCTGAGGGAAGGCAACGGGGGATTGAAAAGTAAAGAGACAAAGTCAAAGCGGCGTCAGGTGGAGTCCTTTCTCTGGGATACAGAAGAGGGAACTGATTATTGGTGAAGTCAGGCTGGATATATTGAGCCAGCTTTGAAGCAGAGCATAAGAAAGACAAACCACAGGCTAGGTACATTTTATTTTTTAAGAACATTTGCTGCCCCTTCTCGATACAGTGATATAGCAAGCAGCCAAGTCATTCTTTTCTTCCAACAATCTATCAGGCAGTCCTTCATAGCCTGGAGCAGCTGTGCTGAACCCGAGGCCTGCTTCCAGCTCTCTTGGCATGCATTATCCTGCTTGGTCTTCACATGTTCCTTTGCTTACCCCTTCCTCTTCTTTCCACCATTATCCTCTTCCTCACTCCCTTCTGGTCGGGAATCCCCCAGCCGCAGTAGAGGCCAGGGATTCCCGAAGGTGGGTAAGGCGGCGATGGGTAACAGATGACAACACGCCTCAAAGGACAGTGAAGCTCTGCTCCATTTATTGCAAGAACAAGCAGATTTTTGTATTTTCATTTTAGGTAGTGATTAACATTTGCAGGTGTATAGCATGATCAGTTAAGCAGAAAAAATCAATACAAAGCTAACCAGGAAAAGTACAAGAATTTCCATAGTTTCAGTTATATTAAACAAAAATTGTTTTGACCAGGAGAACCATTAATCAGACAATTTGAACTAGCTCTATGTACAGAGTTTGAATGTCTTATGGTTTATTAAAGGTCTTAGAATTTGGCATGGGGCAAAAGGTACGCTAGACCGAGCAGAGGTTAGGAAATTTATTATAAGGCCTTTGTGATGTCTAACTTAGCTATCTATCTTTCTGTCCAAAATGTTTCTCTACGTACTATGGACTCTAACTCCTTGGTAATTGTATCTATGTGCTTAGTTTATAGTATTAACAAGCTTCTCCTGTTTTTTTTGCCTACTAAATTCTAAATATATATTCCTGTTTAAGGTAAAGGAGGGGCTGTTACTCCAACAACTTTTAGATATTCAGGGGCTATTTCATTAGAGGGGATTAACTTGGGGGAGCACTCTGGGTAATTCTGGCTCCCTGCTACCTAACATTAACTTGTTCTGCCTCTGCTTAACTGGGTCAGGGAAGGAAATATCCTTCCCCTTGGACTCACTGGACATTGTGGGCCTTTCCTCCTCTGGGCCCTCAGAGAGGGTATTATTTTGGGGGAAAGGTCAAGGTGGCATTTTTCTCAGTCTGACCTAGTTGTTGATCAGCTCTGAGAATGGCCATCATTTCTAGGAGATTCCAAATTATCAGAAAAGTAAATGTCAGAATACCAAGAGTCAGCACGAACAGAATCAACACCATGTATCCACTTATGCCACGTCCACCTGGCCAGAACATGCTTCTGTGAAGTTGTAGTCCCCATGCCGTGACTTTACCTGACAGCATGGTTAGTGTTGGACGTGGCACACTGTCAGTTTGTTCTTTATTTCTGAGTGCCTGGTTCTGTTTTGCTCAGTTGTCTGTTTTGTTGATTAGGTTCCACTTAAAAGTGAGATCACATGGTATGTCTTTCTCTGCCTGGCTGATTTCACTTAGCATAATGCTCTTCAGTTCCATCCATGCTGTCGCAAAGGGTAGGAGTTCCTTCTTTCTTTCTGCTGTATAGTATTCCATTGTTTAAATGTACCACAGTTTTTTGATCCAGTCATCTACTGATAGTCACTTAGGCTCTTCCTAGCACTTAGCTATTGTAAATTGGGCTGCTATGAACATTGGCGTGCATAGGTTCTTTTGAATTGGTGATTCAGGACTCTTAGGGTATAGTCCTAGTAGTGAGACTGCTGGATCAAAAAGCAGTTTCAACTTTAGTTTTTTGAGAAAATTCCATACTGTTTTCTACAGTGGCTGCACCAGTCTGCATTGCAACCAACAGTGTAGTGTACTAGGGTCACCTTTTCTCCACAACCTTGGCAGCACTTGTTTGTTGATTTTTTTTCTGACCAGTGTGAAATGGTATCACATTATGGTTTTAATTTGCATCTCTCTCATGGCTAGTGATGTTGAGCGTTTTTTCAAGTGTCTATGTGCCCTCTGTATGTCTTCCTTGGAGGATTGTCTGTTCAGGTCCTTTGCCCATTTCTTAACTGGATTATTTGTCTTTCTTGTGTGGAGTCATGTGAGTTTTTTATATATTTTGCATATCAAACCCTTGTCCAAGTAATCATTGGCAAATAATTTTCCCATACAGTTTGTTCCTTTCCATTTTGTTGATATTTTCTTTAGCCGTGCAGAAGCTTTTCAGTTTGATGAAGTCCCATTTGTTTAATCTTTCCTTTATATCCCTTTCCTTAGAGGATTTATCAGTGAAAATATTGCTTCATAGGATATCCGAGATTTTCCTTCGTATTTTTTTCTCTAGGATTTTTATGGTGTCATGATTTATAAGGCTTTTATTGATCTTGAGTTTATTTTGTGTATATGGTGTAAGTTGGTGGTCTAGTTTTTTGCTTTTTGTTTTTTCATGTACTTGTCCAGATATTGCAACACCATTTTTTGAAGGGGCTATTTTTATTCTATTTTATGTTCCTATTCCATTGGTCTATGTGTCTGTTCTTATGCCAGTATCAGAGGCTTTGTTATACAGTTTTATATAAGGTACTGTGATCCCTCCTACTTTGTTCTTCTTTCTCAAAATTGCTGAGGCTATTTGGGGTCATTTATGGTTCCATATAAATTTTTGAAATGTCTGTTCTGTATCTGTGAAATAGGTCATTGGTATTTTGATAAGAATTGTGTTGAATCTTTAGATTACTTTTGGTTAGTATGGTCATTTTAATGATGTTAATTCTTTCAGTCCATGAACATAGTATATTATATGCTTCCATTTATTTGTGTCTTCCTTAATTTCTTTCTTCAGTTTCATAGTTTTCTGAGTACAGTTCTTCATGGTTTTAATTTGTATTTCACTAATAACTAATGATATGAGAATTTTTCCTTGTGCTTATTGGCCTTTTTATACCTTCTTTGGAAAAATGTTTATTCAAGTCCTTCGCCTCTTTTTAGAAAGGCTTGTTTGTTGCTAGTTGTAACAGTTCTTTATTGTATTCTGGATACTAGAAACTTATTGTGTATATGATTTACAAATATTTTCTCCCATTCCCCTCTCTTGATAGCATCCTCTGATACAGAAAAGTATTACATTTTGATGTTCAGTTTATTTTTTCTTTTGTTGCTCTTACTTTTGGTCATTGCTAAAAAAAATTGCCAAATTCAAGGTCATGAAGTTATGCCCCTATATTTTCCTCTAAAAATTTTATTAGCTCTTCTATTTAGGTCTTTGATCAATTTTGAGTTAAGTTATACTCATGGTGTGAGGTAAAGGCCCAAGTCCATTATTTTGCATGTGGATATCTAGTTATCCCATATTAAGAACTTATTTTTTCCCCAATGAAAAGGTGTTAAAGTTTGTGAAATACTTTTTCTTCATCAAGTGAAATGATCATGTGGTGTTCTTTCATTATACTGAAGTGGTATATTAGCTTCCTAGAGCTGCCATAACAAAGTACCATAGACTGAGTGGCTTCAAACAACAGACAGTTATTTTTTCATTATTCTGGAGACTGGAAGTCCAAGATCAGGGTATCAGTAGAGTTGGTTCCTTTTGGAGGCTTTCTGGGAGAATTCCTTCTAAGCCTCTCTCCTAGTTTCTGCTGGTTGTCAGCAATCCTTGGCTTATTGCATAACTCCTATCTCTGTCTCCATTTTCACATGGCATTTTCCTCTGTGAATACCTGTGTGTCTCTGTGTCTAAATTTCCCTTTCGTAAAAGAATTCTAGTTATTGTATTAGGGGCCCACTGTAATCCAGTATGACCTCATCTTAATTTAGTTACATCCCTATTTCCAAGTAAGGTCATATTCACAGATACTGAAGGTTAACACTTGAAATTCATCTTTTGAGGGGACTTTTCACCTTTGAATTTTTTAATTCAACCTAGTACATGTAGTATACTACATTGATTTTATTATGTTGAGCCAACCTTTTGTCTGGTTTTGGTATCAGCATAATGCTGGCCTCATAGAATGAGTTAGGAAGCATTCCCTTTCTTATTTTTTTGAAAAATTTGAAATGCATCTGTGTTAATTCTTTAAAAGTTTGTAGAATTTCCCAGTGAAATCATATGCTCCTAGGCTTTTCTTCATTAGGAAGTTTTTGATTTCTGACTCAATCTCCTTATAGAAATGAAAAAAAGAATATAAGAGAATACTATGAATAATTGTACATCAATTAATTAAATAACCTAGATGAAATGGAAAAATCCCTAGGAACACACAAATTACCAACCTGACTCATGAAGAAACAGGAAATCCGGTTCATAGACTAGCTATCATGTCACCTACAGGGGCCCTTCCTCTTCCAAACTTAGAAATCTAATGCAATCTCTACTTTCTTTGAACCTCTGCAGCCTTTCATTCCCTTCTCATAGGTTCTTAGCATCTTTGTGTAATTTTCTCCTTTCCCATATTTTCTGGGTGGGGGGAACCTTTAAGGCTCAACCTTGTAGCCTGCACTGTCCCTATAACCAGTCTTTGTTCCTAGTATTTTCAGAGTTGTATACTGTTGGAGGTAAAGGATGTGGAAGCAATGAGCAGCGGGGGCTGGTGGTGAAACACTCAGCACTTTTGAGTAGTGTGGAGCCCAAAACATAATAAAGCTCAGAGAGCTAATATAGGAGTTAATACTTTTATGGGTATTCTGATCATGTAATCACATATGTAGCATCTAATCTAATAAAGAAGTATGTTTATGGCAAAATATTGTACCAATCACTATTATACTTTTGAGTAATTGTGTCCTATTATTATAGTTGTTGCTGTCTTTTGTAGCATAGTGAAGTTATTAGTCTAGGATCATTGTTTCAATGAGGAGTATATATAAGAATCTTCCTGGAACTTTATAAAAATACAAAATGCCAGACCTCCAACCTGGATCTCCTGAGTTGGAATCTCTGGGAGAAGGGGCCTGGGCGATTGTAAATGTAAATTTTAAAGCTCCACATACATAAGAAAACAGTAACATTAGTGACCTCTAAGGAGGGAAGGTGAGAGGTAGACTTTTCACCTTTCCCTTTTTGAATTTTGAGCCAAATGGGTATATTAAATATATATTTAATATAATATACTAATATATTCAATCAATATATTATATGTCAAATATATTGAATATATCAGTATTTAATTATAATTTAATATATAATTTTTTAATTTTTATTTAGTTATTTTTCAAGTACATTTTTTGTCTATTTCTCCCATCCCAGCCCGCCCCCCCCTGCCCTGTCTCCCCCCTCTCTCCCATTCCCTTCCCCCAGTTTTCATCCCTGTATCTTTCATACTTGTTCCTCAAAATCCCTCCCCATTTTTCCCCTTAAATTCCCTTCTCTCTCCCCTCTGGTCTCTGCCCCCTTGTTCTCTATTTCAGTGTCTTTGTTTTTATTCTGTTTGCTTGTTTGTTTTATTGTTTAGCTTCCTGTTAAAGGTGAGATCATATGGTATTTGTCCTTCAATGCCTGGCCTATTTCACTCAGCATAATGCTTTCCAGTTCCATCCATGTTGTTGCAAAGGGTAGTAGCTCCTTCTTCCTCTCTGCCGCATAGAATTCCATTGTGTATATGTACCACAATTTTTTGATCCATTCGTTTACTGATGGGCACCTAGGTTGCTTCCAACTCTTGGCTATTGTAAATTGTGCTGCTATGAACATTGTGGTGCATAGGTTCTTTGAAATTGATGTTTTAGGATTCTTGGGGTATAATCCTAGCAGTGGAATTGCTGGGTCAAAAGGCATTTTTATGCCTTTCGATTTTTATGCCTTTCTGAGAAAATTCCATACTGTTTTCCGTAATGGTTGTACCAGTCTGCAATCCCACGAACAGTGAACTAAGGTCCCCTTTTCCCCACAACCTCTCCAACATTTGTTGTGTGTTGCTTTGTTTATGATAGCCATCCTGACCGGTGTAAAGTGGTATCTCATTGTGGTTTTAATTTGCATCTCTCTGATAGCTAATGATATTGAGCATCTCTTCATGTGTCTCTGGATATTCTGTATGTCCTCTTTGGAGAAGTGTCTGTTCAAGTCCTTTTCCCATTTTTTAATTGGGTTAAATGTCTTCCTAGAGTGGAGTCGTGTAAGTTCTTTGTATATTTTGGAGATTAAACCTTTGTCTGAGGTATCATTGGCAAATATGTTTTCCCATAGAGTTGGTTGTCTTGCTAATTTAATACTGTTTTCTTTAGCCACGCAGAAGCTTTTTATTTGGATGAGATCCCATTTGTTTCTTCTTTCCTTTACATTCCTTGCTCTAGGAAACATATCGGTAAAAAAGTTGCTGCATGAAATATCTGAGATTTTCTTGCCGATGTTCTCCTCTAGGACTTTAATGGTGTCACGGCTTCTATTTAAGTCTTTTCTCCACCTTGAATTTATTTTGGTGTATGGTGTAAGTTGGTGCTCAAGTTTCATTTTTTTGCACGTAGCTGTCCAGTTCTCCTAACACCATTTGCTGAAGAGGCTATCTTTACTCCATTTTATGTTACTGCCCCCTTTGTCAAATATTAATTGACTGTAGAGAGTTGGGTTGATTTCTGGGCTCTCTGTTCTGTTCCATTGGTCTATGTTTTTATGCCAGTACCAGGCTGTTTTGATTACAGTGGCCTTGTAATACAGTTTGATATCAGGTATTGTGATCCCTCCTACTTTGTTCTTCTTTCTCAAAAGAGCAGCTGCTATTCGGGCTCGTTTATAATTCCATATAAATTTTTGAAGTGTTTGTTCTATGTCTGTGAAATATGCCATTGGTACTTTAATGGGTATTGCATGGAATCTGTATATTGCTTTGGGTAGTATGGACATTTTGATGATGTTAATTCTTCCAATCCATGAACAAGGTATATGTTTCCATTTGTTTGTGTCTTCCCTGATTTCTTTCTTCAGTGCTGTGTAGTTTTCTGCATACAGGTCTTTTACCTCCTTGGTTAGGTTATTCCCAGATATTTTATTTTTCTTTTTGCTATATCGAATGGGATTTTTTCCTTGATTTCTGCTTCTGCTGATTCATTGTTTGTATACAAAAATGCCTTTGATTTCTGGATATTGACTTTGTATCCTGCTGTTTTGCCAAATTCATTAATTAGTTTGAGCAGTTTTTGGGTAGAGTCTATAGGATTTTCCATGTACACTATCATGTCATCTACAAACAGTGACGGTTTTGTTTCCTCCTTTTCTATTTGGATGCCTTTTATTTCCTTTTCCTGCCTGAATGCTGTGGCCAAAACTTCTAATACTATATTGAATAGAAGTGGTGAAAGCAGACATCCTTGTCTTGTTCCTGATCTTAGTGGAAAAGCTTTTAGTTTTTTTCCCATTGAGTATGATATTGGCTGTAGGTCTCTCATAAATGGCCTTTATTATATTGAGGAATGCTCCCTGTATTCCCACTTTGCTGAGTATTTTTATCATAAATGGGTGCTGTACCTTATCAAAAGCTTTTTCCGCATCTATTGATATGATCATGTGATTTTTGTCTTTGCTTTTGTTTATGTGATGTATTACATTTACTGATTTGCGAATGTTGAACCATCCTTGCATCCCTGGGATGAATCCCACTTGGTCATGGTGTATAATCTTTTGGATATATTGTTGGATGCGATTTGCCAATATTTTGTTGAGGATTTTAGCGTCTATGTTCATCAGTGATATTGGCCTGAAGTTTTCTTTCTTTGTTGTATCTCTATCTGGTTTTGGAATTAGGATGATGCTGGCTTCATAAAAGGAGTTTGGGAGTTTTCCATCCTTTTGGATTTTTTGGAGTAGTCTGTGAAGAATAGGGCTCAGCTCTTCCTTAAATGCTTTCTAGAATTCTCCTGTGAACCCATCTGGTCCAGGACTTTTGTGTGATGGGAGTTTTTTGATTACTGCTTCAATTTCTTTTGCTGTTATTGGTCTATTCAGGTGTTCTACTTCTTTTTCATTGAGCATTGGAAGATTATATTTTTCTAGAAATGTGTCCATTTCCCCTAGGTTCTCAAATTTCTTGGCATACAGTTCTTCATAGTAATTTCTTACAATCCTTTCTATTTCTGTGGTATCAGTTGTAATCTCTCCTCTTTCATTTCTCATTGTGTTTATTTGTGTCTGTTCCCTTCTTTTCTTGATGAGCCTACTTAAAGGCTTGTCTATTTTGTTTCTCTTTTCAAAGAACCAACTCCTGGATTCATTGATCCTTAGAATTGTGCTTTTAGTCTCTATGTCATTTAGTTCTGCTCTGATCTTAGTTATTTCCTTCCTTCTACTTGCTTTGGGCTGTTTTTGTTGTTGTTCCTCGAGTTCTTGCAGGCGTAGAGTAAGGTTGTTTGTTTGAAATGTTTCTATCTTCTTTAACTAGGCCTGTATTGCTATAAACTTCCCTCTCAGGACTGCCTTTGCTGTGTCCCATAAGTTTTGGGTTGTTGTGCGATCATTTTCATTTGTTTCCAGAAACTTTTTGATTTCTTTCCTAATTTTATTCTTGACCCATTCATTGTTTAATAGCATACCATTCAGTCTCCATGATTTTGGGTGTTTTGGGTTTTTTCCTTTGGGGTTGGTTTCCAGTTTCAGTCCCTTGTGGTCAGACAAAATGCTTGGTATGATTTCAATATTCTTGAATTTGTTGAGGCTTGTTTTGCGTCCTATCATGTGGTCTATCTTTGAGAATGTTCCATGTGCATTTGAAAGGAATGTGTATTTAGCTTCTTTGGGGTGAAGAGCTCTGTATATATCAGTTAGGTCCATATCATGAAGGGTGTTGTTTAATGCCGCAATGTCTTTGTTGATATTTTGTTTGGAAGATCTGTCCATTTTTGATAGTGGGGTGTTAAAATCCCCCACTATAATTGTGTTGCTGTCAATATCTTTCTTGAATTCCTCTAATATTTTCTTGATATATTTGTGGTGCTCCTATGTTGGGTGCATATATATTTACAATGTTTGTACGTTCTTGGTGGATTCTTCTCTTGACTATTATGAAGTGACCTTCTGGGTCACTCTTTATGGCTCTTTTTTTGAAGTCTATTTTGTCTGATATGAGAATTGCTACCCCAGATTTTTTTTCTTGTCCATTTGCTTGGAAAATTTGTTTCCAGCCTTTCACTTTTAGTCTGTGATGGTCTTTTGTCCTGAGGTGGGTCTCTTGTAGGCAGCATATGTTTGGGTCATACTTTCTTATCCATGCAGCTATTCTGTGCCTTTTGATTGGAGCATTTAATCCATTTACATTTAAGGTTATTATTGATAGGTACTTATTCATTGCCATTTTTGTACCTGTGTTCCTCTCTGTCTGTCTCTTTTCCTTCCTTTCCTTAAAGCAGACCTTTTAGTATTTCTTGTAGAGCTGGCTTGGTGGCAGCAAATTCTTTTAGACTTCTTTTGTCTTGGAAGCTCTTTATTTGGCCTTCTATCTTGATTGAGAGCCTTGCTGGGTAAAGTAGCCTTGGTTGTAGGCCTCTGGTTCTCATTACTTGGAATATTTCTTGCCATTCTCTTCTTGCTTGGAGTGTTTCCATTGAGAAGTCAGTGGCTAACCTTATTGGGACTCCCTTGTATGTTATTTCTCCCTATTGTATGTTTTTTCTCCCTTGCTGCCTTTAAGATTCTTTCTTTGTCTTGGAATTTTGCCATTTTGATGATGTGTCTTGAAGTGGGCCTCCTTGGGTTCCTCTTGAATGGGACTCTGTGTGATTCCTGGATTTGTGTGACTTTTTCTTTTATCAAATTAGGGAAATTTTCTCTCGTTACTCTTTCAAATATGTTTTCTATCCCTTGTTCTTCTTCTTCTCCTTCTGGTATTCCAATTATTCGGATATTATCATGTTTCATATTGTCTTGCATTTCTCTTAATGCCTCTTCATTCTTTCTGAGCCTCTTTTCCCTTTCCTGTTCCTTCTGTGAGATGCTTTCTACTTTGTCCTCTAATTCACTAATCCTATATTCTGTTTCATCTACCCTATTTTTAATGCTTTCTACTGTGTTTTTTTAATTCAGAAATTGTATTCTTCATTTCCTCTTGGCCCTTGCTAATAATTTCCATTTCCTTTTTCATGTTGATATAGTTTGAGGTGAGATCATTGTAGCTCCCCTGTAGTTTCTGGTAGCTGATTGTGAGCTCTCTGAATTTCCTGATAACCAGTGCTTTGAATTCAGAATCTGATAATTGACTTGCCTCTATTTCATCTAACATTCTTTCTGAGGATTCCTCCTTTCCTTTCATTTGGGGATTGTTTCTTTGTCTTCCCATTGTTTGCGAGACTCTTCTTGTTAGCCTCAGCTTCTTAGATTAATCTGTTTTGACACCCTGGGTTTATGGTGTGAACTTTTGTGGTGGAATGTCTGTGAATTTCAGTGGTGCAGTCTCTTTGGCTGTCGTTCTCTGCTTCCACCTACTCAAATATGCAGCAACTTTTGGCTTCTCTCCTACAACAATGTGCAATTTGTCTCTCTGACTCTACAATCGGGAGGCCTCTTCTATGGGTCCAGCTCTGGTCTTTTCATATTTTCAAGTTGATTGTGACTCTTGTGGGTAAAAGAAAGAAATGACAAGGAAAGAAATAAAAGGAAGAAAGAAAAAAATGGTAGGGGAATGGAAGAAAGAGCAATAAGTTTAGAAAGAAAAGAAAAAGAAATAAAACAGAAAATCCGGGAAAAGAGGACAAAAGTATGGAAAGATGAAACAGTAATAAAATTTAAAAGAAATAACAGATTACTTTAAAAAAGCAAAAAGATAAAGAAAAGGGATGGAGAAGGAAGAAAAGTGAAAAAAAAAAAAGAAAGAATAAAAATAAAGTAAAAAAAAAACCCAAAAAACAAAAAATGCACAAACAAAAATAATCTCTCAAAAACAACATCGGAACAGGAAATGTCACTTGTTGGCTTCAAACTAGCCAAACCGGTTTTTCTGGTTGCAGTTGGCTGAGGGTCAATTGTGATTTTTTTCAGCCAGCCCCTCTCAGGATCCAGACACTTGGCGCCTCTCCCCCAGCTTCCTACAGTGGGGAACTAGGACTTCCTTGCAGAGCTCCCCTCCCAGGGGTTACTGCCATAGGCTGGTTTGCTGTGTTTGCAGGCACCTGCACCGGCCTAGTTGCCTGGTTCCCTCGGGGTTGAGCACAGGCCTGCCCTCGTTCAGTTGGGAAGCCCCAGACCCTCTGCCCAATCCTGGGCTTGCTGCCAAGCTGGGTGTGAAGCAAACCAGGCTGCCGTGTCTACTGGATTCGGAGCCCCAGGTTGCACCTCTGAGTTCTCTTGGGCTGGCAACCACAGAGTCCTTGGTTGGGGCCCTTTGTCCTCTGCACCCTCTCTGTAAACTATCAAACAAGTCTGTCCTGGCACCCCACCTTGCTTTGCCAGAAAGGGAGGGGGTTGAGGGTCTAAGCTCTTTTCCAAGGACCCCTCAGTGCCCGGGGCTTCCAGATAGTCTGACGGGGGTGGACTGGAAGCTGGGAGCCGATCTGAGGACTGGGTGCTGACCCAGCCAGAAACTCTGTGCGCGCGTCGCAGCACGCTGCATGGTGTGTATTCCTTCTGCTCCTGTGTTTGTCTGGGACCCCTGGCCAACCTCTGCCAAAAAAAAAAACCTAGGGATGGAGCAGCACCACGCAGGGCGCTGGACCCAGAACTGTGTGCAGGCTGAAATCTCCTCTGCTCCCCTCTGTGCCACTTGACAGGGCTGCTGAACGCTGTCCCAGGCGCCATTAGGCACTCTCCTGGACACAGTTCCTACCAGCCGCCGGACCTCCGAACTATGCACAGACTGAAATCACCTCTGCTTCCCTGTGTTTGTGCCGCTTGGCAGGTGCCCGGCCCAAAAATCCTAGGGAGGGAGCTTTCCGGGCGCTGAATGCAGGCCTAGGAGCTCCCAGGCGCTCTCCCAGATACACTGCGTGTGGAGCAACCAGTTCCCCAAATTGCGCGCAGGCTGAAATTTCTTCCACACCTCTTTGCCTAGGCCACTCGGCCTGCCCGGTGGAAAAATCCCAGGGAGGGAGCCGTCTGTGCGCTGCACGCAGTCCCAAGTGCCGTTGGGCTCTCGCCACTGGGCGCTGGTTCCCCTACCCTGCACCGGCTGTCTCCCTCTGCTCTGTCCCAGAGACTACTGTACCACTGCTGTCTCCCTACCGTCTGGTTCCTCCGTGACCGGTGAGGTTTCTGGTCTCTTATTTTCATATATGCTTGGCAACTGCTGGCTTGCTGGTCTCACCTCCTCCAATCGGACAGGTCTCCCTCTCTTTTGTACTAGGAACTGGTATCTGCTCTGTCCTAGTCCACCGCCATCTTGAACCCCTAATATATATAATTTTAATATAGTAAATATATTTCTATATAATGTATAGAAAATGGATATGAATGGGGAATTACTGATTTTCCTTAGTAAGAAAGTATGATCCAGGGTTTCTGTGTACACAAGTACCACATGAAAAACAAGTGGGACCATACTGTCCCTGGTATACATTCCTTGTCTTCTATATTTGTTTCTTTATGTTTCAGGTGTTTGTAGCCAGTCCTTACAAAACAGAGCCTGTTGTGGAGATTCTGTTAAAAAATCAACCCAAACTCATTGAATTTCTGAGCAGCTTTCAAAAAGAAAGGATGGACGATGAGCAGTTCACTGATGAGAAGAACTACTTGATTAAACAGATTCGAGACTTGAAGAAAACAACCCCTTAAAGTCTCACCAAGATTCCTGCCATAGTTACCGTCTCATTTGTTTAGAGTGTACAAAAAGTGTCATGTCATTTCATAAAGTGATCGCTGATGGTAAGGCTTTTGAGGTGCCTGTTTTTTGTTTTCTGGGTGGATGGAATATAAACATTTGAGTGAAAAAAAAATTAACCTAGAATAATATGTTCATTTTAATTAAGTCTGTGACATTGATAAAAAACATTTGTAACCCTTTTTTGATGTAAGGTATCAGGGCCATTCACTTGCAGACCTGAGCTAAGTCCCTATGAACCCCTAAGGAGGAGCCCAGATGATGAGTCACTGAGTCCTCAAACAGGATTAAATTCTCAAAGGATTGTTGGGTTTGGGGGCAGAAAGCACAAGACTATTTTACTTGTCTGCACTTAGACAAATTTCTTAAGGCACTGAAAGACCTGATATCTGTGTTTTCTTGTTCACTGTCCCACATTCTATGCCAAGAGATGTCCTCAGCATGCCTGACTCCTAGCACACCCTCTACTCCCTGCTGTGGTACAGATAGCACAGAACCAAGGATTTACAAGGGGCAGAGAGGCATAGAGAACCCATGTGGTGCGTGACATGCTTACTTGAGAGCTTGGAACAGATGGTTAAGAGTCACAGTTGCTAGCTATAGTTATTGATCTTTCACACTGACGTCTATAGCATTCATGAATATTTGGAATATTTCATTCATAATTGTTATTACAAGAAAAATATTTTGTGGTGAAAGTATGTTTTAGAGTAGGAATAATTGTGTTAGGATGCCGACCTAGCATGTACAAAACCATGGGTCCAGAGAGTTGCACGGATCTTTAAATTGCCTTTAGAAATAAAAGAACATTAGAAGTGCATGAAAAGAACATTTTCATGTATTTCATTAAATACATGAAAGTATTGTCAAATGATTAAAAAATATCCATTCACTTTATTTTCTAATAAGCTGTCATTCCTCCCATTAAAGTCTTTGGTGAAAAGGTATAATAGAAAAACTGTAAAATGTTAGTTCCAAATACTCTCTTGCATACTAGGATTATTAAGGAGTTAATTGTGGTTTTTTAAAAAAAGTCATGAAACAACCACCACCAAAAAGGTTATGGTTTGTTTTCAGATGTCAAGTATATAAAATGGAATTTTAAAGCTATACTTACAACAAATTAAATGAACAATAGTTAAACTATTTTTTCCAAAGTTACCTTTCCAAATCATGAGTTATTACCTTCCATGGGAACCTTCACTTCTTACAATATTGGGACTAATATTGTTCAACCAGGTGATCCTTCACCCAGAGAAGGAAAGATCCCTCTCCAGGGATCCTTCTCCAGGATGAGTGCCCTTTCTAGATTTTGCATCTGAAGAATTTCTGATCGGGTTTCATCCTTTTTCTCTGGGGCACAAATGGCCCAGCCAAAATATTCTCTATGTTCTTCAGTGTCCAGCATGGACTCCTCAGGCAAATGGTGTCAGACTTGTGGGGCCTTCTTCTAGCAGCTTTGGCCAATGCTACTGTGGGTGGGTCAGCCAATGGTCCATCTAATAACCTTCATTCTTTAGTCACTAAAGTCTGATTTCTTTTATAACATTCCCAGACAGTCCAAAGTCTCTAAGCATTTGACTTTTATGGTTTTGCTTATTTCATTAAAAGAGATAAGTGTAAATATGTTTTGAAAAACAAAGGCACAATAAGCATTAGAAATTTATTTAGTTGCTTAAATACTGTCCCACAACATCATGGGACACATGTTTTCAATTACAAAGCAAGGTCTTGGCATACTCCTTTTTTTATTTTCTCTGAAGTTGAATTAGCACTTTCCTAGCAACCACTTATTTTAATTTAGTACCTGTCAAACAAAACTAGAATATAAAGAGACAATAAAGGAAGTAGCTAGAGTTTTGTTGTAATACAAATTTGTAAATTATTAACATGAAAGAGGGAGCAAAAAGCTCACAGTCAAAATATGCTTGCATGATATTCACTGTAAATATTGTGAGAATTGAATTTTAAAAGGTCATATTTAATATTAAAAAGACACACTTAAGACTGACTAAATAAAAAGGTGCCACATACTCCATGGTTGGTTTGCATGTTCTGTGTCTGTGTTCTCGTCAGCACCTCAAACAGGAACACCCCAGGCAGAGCATGGGCAGCCTCTTGGTGGGCATTCAGGCTGCCCAGAGGCCCACACCAACTTCCTGTGTGCTCCACTGTCAGCATCATCCAAGTGATGATAACTGCCATTAGCCAAGCGCTGCCTGCCAGGTACTAAATACACACATCACATTATTGATGCCTCATGACAGTTATTCATTCCCATTTTATTTGAGGAAACAGGTTACGATCCCAGACAGCTGGGGCTAGATCTGCAATGTAGACCTACAGTGGCCTGAGGCCATACTCATGCTCTTCCCTCTTTCATCCTCAAGGCCGTGAATTAGCAAAGGTCTGAAGTGTCTGTGCTCTCCCTACTGCAGTGTAGGAGGCTCATGGGGGTTAAGGTCCTAGAGTAAAGCCAGCAGGAATTGAGATGTTCTTTGATGAAGGTCTCATCTAAAGCCAGGGATCTGCCCAAACATTAGGACTATCCATGGAGAAAAGGCCAAGTGCTACACAGCCCTTGACCACCTCTTCTTGACTGCCAGCCTCCATGGGTTCACATACTTGGAGGGTTATGAGGGAAAATATATGCCAGGGAGGGGTAGGTAAGCTTTTCAATGTCTCTGTCATTGGCCAGACTGGTTCATCTGTTTGAGACCCAGCTGCTCTGAGCTAGTATGCAGTCTGGACATCTCACAAAACCTGAAAGTAATTGTGATAATGTGAAGGAAAATGAAATAGAAAAATTACTAGAATTTTTTAATATGAAAAGATAGTCATTTCAAAATAGATTTACAGACTTCCGCCAAGACGGAGGCATAGGTAGAGACACCATGCTTTCTCTCACACCCAAGTTTAGAGACAACTAAATATTAGGAACAGAAAACATAGCCAGAACACAGAACATTGAACTTTTCGGAAGTCTGATAACAACAAATTCTTCAGCCTGACCGGTAAGAGGAGCGAAACCAGCAGCTGTCAGAGCAGGGTTGCTCAGGAAAACTCGGTCAGACGAACTCAGGCGCGCAGAACCCAGGCGCAGGGTTGGACCTAGTGAGCAACACAGCAAGAGACTGCAGGGAAACAGCGAGGGAGCAGGGCTGCGGGTTGACTGTGGTCGTGCATTTGTGCCCAGATAGACAAGCCAGGGAGTGGGTGGTGAGACTACAGGACTGAGCTGGCCCCACAGCGAGCGGCAGAGAGAGCTCCGCCATCTCCCAGCTCTGACCCCGCCTCCACATACAGCGTCATAACCCAGCGACCTGAGTGGCCCTGCCCTGGTGAACCACCTAAGGATCTGCTCCTCACCCAGTGGCGCAAAACAGCAGAGGGGACCACCATTTCCCCACTCTGACCACGCCCCCACATACAGCATCACAAACCAGCCACCTGGGAGTCCAACGCTCCGCTCCTCATACTTATTGGGCTCGAACAGACCAAAAATGGCTCAAGAAGATCTCAAAGCCCTAGAACCTATAAATCTAAGCAATGAAGAAATAGCAAAACTCTCAGACGCACAGTTTAAAACACTGGTGATCAGGATCCTCACAGAATTGGTTGATTATAGCCACAAATTAGACAAACATATGAAGGCAAAACTAATTGAAATGAATGGAATTGCACAGGAAACCAATAGCGATGAAAAGGAAACTGATACTCAAATCAATGGAGTGGACCAGAAGAAAGCAAATAATAGCCAAACAGAAAAGAGTGAAGAAGCAAGAATTCAAAAAAGTGAGGAGAGACTTAGGAACCTCCAGGACATCTTTAAATGCTCCAACATCCGAATTATAGGGGTACCAGAAGGGGGAAAGGCACAGCCACCAGTGGAAAACTTATTTCAACAAATAATAAAGGAGAATTTCCCCAATCTGGTAAAGGAAATAGACTTCCAGGAAATTCAGGAAGCTCACAGAGTCCCAAAGAAGTTGGACCCAAGAAGGAACACACCAAGGCACATCATAATTATATTAGCCAAGATTAAAATGAAGGAGAGAATCCTAGAAGCAGCAAGAGATAAAGGGACAGTCACCTACAAAGGAGTTCCTATCAGATTGTCAGCTGATTTCTCAAAAGAGACCTTACAGGCAAGAAGGGGCTGGAAAGAGGTATTCCAAGTCATGAAATCCAAAGACCTACAACCAAGATTGCTCTATCCAGCAAAACTTTCATTTAGAATGGAAGGACAGATAAGGTGCTTCTCAGATAAGACCAAATTCAAGGAGTTCATCATCACCAAGCCCTTATTATATGAAATGTTAAAGGGACTTATCTAAGAAAAAGAAGTTAAAAAAACATGAACAGTGAAAGGACAGCAAACTCACAGTTATTAAGAACCACACCTAAAACGAAAGCAAACTAAAAGGACAGCTAGATCAGGAGTGGAAACACAGAAATGAAGATCTCAAGGAGGGTTGGCAACAGGGGAGTGGGAGGAGGAGAAGGGGGAGAAGGTACAGAAAATAAGTAGCATATATGGTAGGTAGAAAATAGAAGGGGGGGCAAGAATAATAGGGGAAATATAGATTCTAAAGAACTTGAGACACATGGTCATAAACTAAAGGGGGGATAATGGTGGGGACAGGGGGTAGGGTGGAGGGGAATGAAGGGGGGTATAGAACAACTGTAATGGCATAATCAATAAAACTAATTAAAAAAATTTTTTAAAGAAAATAAATAAATAATAAATTATTATCCTGGGGGGGAATAGATTTACAGATCTTTCTAGTCTATTATTAAAGAAAATTAAGATTTTTGAATCTTTTTACCTGTTTTGTTTTTGCTGTATTCAAAAGACTATCAAACATACGGCATGAAAAAATCATAATTTTCTTCACATTCTTACAGGAAGGTTTTGGAGATTGTAGTGAGGGCCTATGGCTGAATAAAGGTCTGAAACAAAATGAGAGTTTGAAAAGCTAGACTTGGTCTTAAGAAAATTGAAAAGATAAGATGATAGGAACAAACTTTTGTTTTTAAATATGAAGAGTGCTGTTATGTAACTACCGATAATGAAAGCAACGTAAAACAATGATAAGTCTGGCCTTCACTAGGCCTCTGCAGACACCACTTAATTGTGTCAGTCTCCACTTTACAGAGAACACTGAATCATAGAAAGGGTGAGTAAATTAATTCAGGTTAAACAGCTGGTGACAGCAGCAGGATTTAGGACCAGGCCTGACCCCAATTCATATCTTTGCAAAACAGGCTACATGTCCAGGCTGCCTCCCACCTCCACTCTCCACTTCAGGGGCAGGTAATTCATCATGCTTCCCAAGGAGAAGAGGGAATCCTGGAACCCAGGGCTAAAGGATAACTCAATGGAAAGAATTCAAAAGCTAGATTCATTTAAAGGGTGTGAGGATAACTTTGCTCCACTGGGTTGTCTGATGTATGGAAGATCAATGAGACCTATGTAATAAGATAGGAAATTCAGTCTTGTCTCCCTCATTTTGAGCAATCTCTTCACTACACAGATATTAATTTCAAACTGCATTTCTGCACCTGCCTTTGTTTTCTTGACTTGCCTTTTCAGTTGAACATTATTAGCTTAGATTTCCTGATAGGACCAGTTGCTGCCCAGTTATTCCTGCATTTCATATTCCTCAGTGGTCCACATTCCTGTGGGGATAGCCTGTGCCTCATCTCTGCTTCCCACAACCCCTTTTCCATCAATTAATTTAATATCAATTATAATTTAATTGCTACACTGTGAGCCATAGTGTTATTTTTAAAAGCTGTTAACACAAGGGCCCTTTGGGAGAACATTTTGTAATACTCATTAATTTATTCATCAGGGAAGGTTGGAAAAAATGAGTTCCTCTAGTTTTAGTTCTGAAAATTAAAGCCTAAAGGAACCAAAACATTTATTTACCCAAATGCTTGTTTATTCATTTAATCTAACATCCACAGACTTGCTCTCCATGCCCATTAGAGTTGAGTGGAAATAGAACCACAGAGTGACATACCAGGGTTCCTGGAGGGGTGAAACCTTAAGTGTCTGGGAACCGACTAAGTGGCATTTGTAAGTACATCCCTGAGGGACTGAGTAGAGAAGGGAAGACCGACTTGAAGTGGGAGCCCAAGAGAAAGAGCTGGAATTCATGGAGATGGTCTACAACCCACACTGCCCTTGCCTCCTGGCCTCCACTTTCCAAGATGTTTTATCACAGAGCTCCCCAGGCCAAGCCTAGGTCACAAGAAGCTGATGGAGGAGGTGCAGGTGGGTTGTCTCTCCCCATGCCAGCAGGTGTGCAACAACCTGCACACCGACCGACCTTCACATCATAAATGTGGCTGCCACTTCGATTTTCCTTTCAACTCTTTAAACTTCTTTTGAAATCAGCCCAAATTCATTAATTCTGGAAACATGTTTCAGTTTAGCTAAACCAATACCAAAAACCCACCACTTATGTCCTGTATTGAAGGAATTGTGTCCACAGTCTCTTAATGTCATTCTCTTCTGTTTTTTTCCCCTAAAGTGACATGAGATGTTGATTCAAAGTTTATGGAACCATGGAGACTTTGGGGACGGACACATCTGGACTTTTAATCTGAGCTCCACTACTCACATTTCATCTTGAGAGTTACAAAGCTTCTGTTTCTTACCAGTAAAATGAGGCAAAAAGAGGACTTGTCTCACAGGGTGGTCCTAGGAATCAATATGTTACACAATATGTGACTTGACAGCTCAGGAGATACTCCAATGTCATCTCCCTCAGCCCCCGAGGGGCTCATCACCAGTGGAAGAAGGAATTTCACTTCAGTGTGGAATCAGGCAGAAGGAGCCACAGGCACAAAGCGCAGTGTGGTCAGAGAACAACAGGGCATGAATCTTGTGTGGTGGAATGTAAAAATGTAGAGGAGACAAGGGGGGGGGGACTTGAATCCCGTTTTAAGGGTTTAAAACCATCATCCAGGCAGCTGGCCTTTAAGCCAGAAGTGATATGCAAACCTGCATATCTGAGTGAGGAGGCCCTGGAAGAGAGTAGCCTGGAGTATTGAGTGAGGGGGTCCGGACAGTGAGGACTCTCTAAGAACAGCTATTGCTGAGCTTAGTCCTTTTCCAGGTAGCCCTGTTCTAGATGCTTCACAAGTACTAAGCTCAATTTTCAGCATCACCCTATGAGGCATTTGCTCATTACCCTGATTTTATATATGCAAAACTAGATGCTCGACATTATCCAATAAGTACAATTCAAACCAAAGGCCCAGAAGCAGGAGCCATAGAACATGTGAGATATTAAGGACTTCACATTGAGCATAGTTCCACACCATTTCTTGAAGATAAGGGTGGGCAAAAGAGTGCCTCACAGGCCTGTGTCCATGGTGATGTGCTTAGCCAAGATGGGACTTAAGACAAGGAGCAGTCACAGGAGAGATTGTGATTTCAGCGCTGGGCCAGTCAGGTGTCCAGTGCCTAAGGCACCATGTGTAGAGGTCCACTTGGCCATTGAGCAAATGAGTCTGGAGCTCAAGAAAGGTGTGAGCCAGAGGCACTGCTTTGGGGGAAGGAGGGTCACAGATTTCAGAGCAACTTAAGTCTGAGTGACAAGGAAGCCATACATTCCTCATTGCAGTTTGAACCTCGGAACCCACCCATATTTCCATGTGCTTTCCTTTGTATTTTTACCTTATCTGCAACTGTCTCATACTTGAGACACTTCACCTCCCAGTGGACGCTCAGGAGGAGACCATGCCCCTCCACTGCAGTGTTGTTCTCTTGTTCAGTCAGGGGTGAGCGTTACTGAGTTGCAGGAGATCCAGCCACACCTCCTGACAGCCCAAATATCCTTTCTCCCTAACAGCCAACAATCAGGTTCTTTTTGTATCCACCAGGCCGAGATATGGGCCACACTGATCCAAGTCTTTGTCTGAGCCTGTTAGCTATGTCACCCATAGCTAGTCATTAAGAGTTTTGGTAACCATATTACTCCAAAGACTAGGCTGACACACCATTTTAAGTGCCATTGGAGGCTGGCAAAGGTTGAGGGAGAGGGAGAATGGGGACATCTGTAATAGTGGCAACAATAAATAAATAAATAAATAAATAAATAAATAAATAAAAGGGCCATTGGGACAAAGGGTTGGTTGTTGTTGTTTTTTTAATTTTTATTTTATTGATTATTCCATTACAGTTGTTCTATCCCCCCTTCATTCCCCTCCACCCTGCACACCCCACCCCCACCATTTCCCCCTTTAGTTTATGACCATGTGTCTCAAGTTCTTTAGATTCTATATTTCCTGTAGTATTCTTGCCCTCCCCCCTATCTATTTTCTACCTACCATCTATGCTACTTATTTTCTGTACCTTCTCCTCCCTTCTCCTCCTCCCACTCCCCTGTTGCTAACCCTCCATGTGATCTCCATTTCTATGGTTCTGCTTCTGAGCTAGCTGTCCTCTTAGCTTGCTTTTGTTTTAGGTGTGGTTCTTAATAACTGAGTTTGCTGTCCTTTCACTGGTCATCTTTTTTCTCTTCTTTTTCTTAGGTAAGTCCCTTTAACATTTCATATAATAAGGGCTTGGTTATGATGAACTCCTTGAATATGATCTTATCTGAGAAGCACTTTATCTTTCCTTCCATTCTAAATGAAAGCTTTGCTGGATAGAGCAATCTGGGTTGTAGGTCTTTGGATTTCATGCCTTGGAATACTTCTTTCCAGCCCCTTCTTGCCTGTAAGGTCTGATAGTCTGATGGGAAGTCCTTTGTAGGTGACTGTCCCCTTATCTTTTGCTGCTTCTAGGATTCTCTCCTTCATTTTAATCTTGGCTAATATAATTATGATATGCCTTGGTGTGTTTCTTCTTGGGTCCAACTTCTTTGGGACTTTCTGAGCTTCCTGGATTTCCTGGAAGTCTATTTCCTTTACCATATTGGGGAAATTCTCCTTTATTATTTGTTGAAATAAGTTTTCCACTGGTGGCTGTGCCTTTCCCCCTTCTGGTACCCCTATAATTCGGATGTTGGAGTGTTTAAAGATGTCCTGGAGGTTCCTAAGCCTCTCCTCATTTTTTTGAATTCTTGTTTCTTCATATTTTCCTGTTTGGTCATTTTTTCCTTCCTTCTGGTCCACTCCATTGATTTGAGTCCCAGTTTCCTTTTCATCACTATTGGTTTCCTGTGCAATTCCCTTCATTTCCATGAGTTTAGCCTTCATATGTTCCTCTAATTTGTGACTAAAATTAACCAGTTCTGTGAGCATCCTGATCATCAGTGTTTTAAACTGTGCATCTGAAAGTTTTGCTATTTCTTCATTGCTTATAGTTATGGGTGCTGGAGCTTTGAGATCTTCTTGAGCCATTTTTGGTCTGTTCGCGTCCGTTAAGTATGAGGAGCAGAGCCTTAGGGGTGGGGCAGGGCCACCAGGGTGGGGTTGCTGAGTTGTGATGCTGTATGTGAGGGCGGGGTCAGAGCGGGGAAATGGTAGCCCTCATTGCTGCCTTCCGCCTCTGGGGGCTGCTCGGTCCTGTCTCACTGGCCACTCCCTCGCTGGTCTATCTGCTCAGGAATGCACCACCACTGTCAACCCACTGCCCTGCCAGTCTCTCACTGAGTTGCTCACTGGGTCACTCACTGGGTCAGCACTTTGCAACCCCACGCCTGGGATCCACGCACCTGAGTCCATCTGACTGAGTTTTCCTGTGCAACCCTACTCTGCCAGCTGCTGGCTTCACCCTTCTTACCAGTCAGGCTGAAGAATTTGTTGTTATCAGACTTCTGAAAAGTTCAATTTTCTGTGTTCTGGCTGTGTTTTTTGTTGCTAATATTTTGTTGTCACTAAACTTGGTTGTGTGAGAAAGTACGGCGTCTCCACCTATGCCTCTATCTTGGCAGAAGTTGACACCTTCATTCAAGGGTTGGTTGTTGATCACCCAGTCAGGGCCTCACTGTTTCCCAGTTCCTGCCTTCTGGAGGTCCTGACTAGGATCCCAGCTTCAGGAACAGAGGCAGAGCCCTAACTGCAGTCTGTTGTTCCTGCTATGGAAGAAAGGAGCCTCTGCTGTTTTCCAGAGCATGATATTCATATGCCCATGACTTGCCTATCTATATGATTGAGGCTCTGTGCTGCCCAGGGTGTGGGAGGAAGGAGGAGGGTACACTTGCAGCTGTCTGTCAGTGTCTGGGAGCACCAGACTAGCCTTCACCTTGACCAGGGACCATTTCCAAGCAGAGCAACTATTTTTGGCTGTCACTTTACTGTGTTTGTCTGGATCCAAGTACAGCACAAGGCCTGAATAGCCCGGAAACTGGCATCTAGAAGAGAGGGCCAGGTCAAGGAGAGGGAGCAGGGTTTGTGACACCAGCACTAATAGGAAAAGCTCAGGATCTGGCCCTGGCCTCCTGATGTGCAGCCAGGCTCAGGGGTCAGAGCTGCCTGTGGAATGGCAGTGTTGAGCTCATGGGCTACTTTACTAGAGACAATCCCCTGGTGTCTCTATAGTCCTCAGGCTAGTGCTCCCTCCTTGGATCTCCTCTCTGGAGCCTCCTTCAACCCCAGGAGGTGAGTATGCACCAGCCAATTCATTGTAGATTGGCTGTGGTGTAGAGTTCAGGAATATGTAGAGTGCCTGCCCCACCAAATGAAACCTTGTTCATTGTCAACCCTCCCAGGGACAGGAAAGACTGTGACTACTGCCTAGCATGCAATGGCCTGCCCAAAGCTGGGAGGCGGAGGTGAGTTTGGATCTTGATCCCATCCAGAGGCTGCATGTGAGGACCCAAAAGGCTGCAGATCACTAAGCGAACCCCAGCCCCAAAATGAGCCAGCCGGTAACTCTGAATCCACACTCTGCTTCATGTCTGCAAGCATCTTTTGTCTCATCTGAGGAGGCTGACCCACTGACACCAGCTCCTAGGTAAATAAGAGGCTCAGATCTCTGTGGGTTGAGGGAGGAGGAAGACACATCTGGTGCACTGGACATTCACTCTGACATCCTGAGATGGGCAAATAGAGGCTCAGTCCCTCTGCTGCCTCCACCTTGGTCCAGGAAAGAAAGCACATTTTGCTCTCTAGGAGTATATGTGCTCATAGGATTATACCCTCCTGCTCAAAAGCCTAATCCTCTTCATTATTCACATGCTGAATTAGTCAGCTTGGCTGCCATAACAAAACACCACAGATTGGGTGGCTTAACCAATGCAAATTTTTTTCTTACAGCTCTAGAGGTTGGGAAGTCACAGGTCAAGGTGCTAGCCCAGTCAGTTCCTAGCAAGGCTCTCTGCCTGGCTTGGCACATGGTCACCTTCTCCTTGTATTCTCACATGGCCCGATTAGTACCACATCCTGTGACCTCATTTAACATTAATTATTTCCATAAGGTCCCATCTCCAAATACAGTCATTTAAGGGTTTAGAGCTTCAACACACAAATCTTGAGGGAATAAAAATACTCATTCCATAACAGATATTCCTCTGCTTAAGACACTCAAAATTTAGCTCAGAGTAAACTAATCACTAGAAGAGAGACATTCTGAATTTCAGAATGATAACTAGAGAAGTCACAAAAAGTAACAGACTTGAATTGCAACAAGACTTTATTGCATTTTATTTTCTCATTTTTAATTTTTTTATTGTTATTAAATTACAATTCTCTCCATTTTTCTTGTATTATTCTCCCCTGCCCTACCTACCTACACCTCTCACATTCAATTCTCCCCCAACCTGTTGTCTTTGTCCATTGGTCCTTTATACATGTTCCTTGACTTGACCCTTCCCCGTCTTTTCCCCATTACTCCACCCATCCCCTTTGGTCAGTGTTAGTGTGTTCTTTATTTGCATGTCCTTTGTTCTATTTTATTCACTTGTTGTTCTGTTGATTAGGTTCCCCTTATAGGTGAGACCATAGGCATTTGTTTTCACAGCCTGGCTTATTTCACTTAGTATAATACTCTCCAGTTCCATCCATGCTGTCCTGAAGGGTAAGAGTTGAGTTGGAACAAGATTTTGATGAAAAAAAAATTTTGTAAGAGTGGAGGGTTGTTGATATTTCTGTCTTGCTGATTTTCTTGTATATTTACCATGGCCACACTCCTCAAAACCCTTATTTCAATTCACACCATGCCCCACTTGAGATGACCACTCTGGTATCTATGTATAGTCTGTGAAAGTTGAGCCTTTAAACAAAACCTTCTTGGACTTGTGGGGAAGATGGTGGCTGAGTAGGACAAAGGATTACAATTCCCCTCACACACTGGGGAAAAAACCTGGCTGATCTGCGGAGGAGTGCCTCAGACAGCCAACAGGGACCCAGCATATGGGAAGGTAGGACTCCAGAAATTGGAGCAGACTCTGAATGACCAGATGGTGAAGAGAGATGGCTGCAGGTCAATAAGGTACCAGGGAACAGTGCAGAGGCCACAGGCCCTCTGCCAGGCCGCACCAGGGCCCAGGACATGCCAGGGCCCAGGCTTGTCCGCCTCAGTCTCTGGGAGTGCCTTAGTCTCTGGGATCCAAGGGCTGCCTCAAAGACCTAGGGAGAGAGCCAGTCACCAGCTCCCTCCCTACCCAGCCTGGCACAGTTTGAAAAATGACAGGAGAGATCCGTTTGCTTGGAGTATCAGGAAGAGGAGTGGGTATGAAGAAGCAAAACAGAGAGCATTGATCACATGTGGAGTCTGTGGTTGCTGGCTTGGGAGAATTGAGAGTAGCCTTTGGGTTCCCACATAGCACTGGGAAGGGTTCTTGCCAAGGCTGGCGGGACCAGAGAAGCCTGGCCGGACCCATGTCCACACACCAGGCCAGGACTGTGAATCCTGGGGAGAGTCTGCTCTCAGTGGAGCACTGAGGAGAGGATTTTGGAAGACGAATCGTGAGACCAGCTGAGTTCATCGAGAAGGGAGAAGACAGTACTAATCGACCCTCAGACTCCTGCAGCTAGTGTGACCAGAAGAAGAGGCTTGACCAGCTGGAAACCAAGAAGAGGTGGGGTTTTTTTTCATTTTTCATTTTTTAACTTTATCATGGTTTTATCTTTCAATACTTTAACCCTCTCTCTTCTTGTTTCTTGTTTTATTCCTTCTTCCTTTCTTTCCAAACTCACCACTTTCTCCACCCTTCTGCTGCTTTTTTTTCTCTTTCTTTTTGACACCCTCCCACCCAAGTAAGATGAAAGACTTGGAGCGGCGAAAAGACCAGAGTTGGACTCAAAGAGGGGGTATCCCAACATTAGAGACAGAGAGACAAAATTCACTTTGCTATAACAGAAAAACTACAAGTTACTACATATTTGAGGTTTTTTTCATCATTTTGCATTATTATTACATCTTTTATTTTAATGGTATCTCTGTATTCCTCCTCTTTCTGTATAGTCTTATTTACATACAGCGAAAGAAAGCAGTATTAAAATAAAAAGAGATCCAGTTGTATGGGAAAACATATTTGCCAATGACAAGGGTTTAATCTCCAAAATATACAAAGAACTTACACTACTCCACTCTAAAAAGAGAAACAACCCAATTAAAAAGTGGGCAAAGGACGACATACAGAAGATCCAGGGACACATGAAAAGATGATCAATATCACTAGCTATCAGAGAGATGCAAATTAAAACCACAGCAAGATACCACTTTACACTGATCAGAATGCCCATCATAAACAAAGCAACAAACAAGAAGTTATGGAGAGGTTGCAGAGAAGGAGTGACCCTAATCCACTGTTGATGAGATTGCAGACTGGTACAACCACTGTGGAAAACAGTATGGAATTTTCTAAAAAAAAAAACTGAAAATTGACCTGTCTTTTTATCCAGCAATTCCACTGCTGAGATTATATCCTAAGAACCCTAAAACACCAATCCAAAAGAACCTATGCACCCTAATGTTCATAGCAGCACAATTTACAATAGCCAAGAGCTGGAAGCAACCTAGGTGCCCATCAGGAAATGAATGGATCAAAAAATTGTGGTAAATATACACAATGGAATTCTATGCAGCAGAAAGAAAGAAGGAGCTCCTACCCTTTGCAACAGCATGGATGGAACTGGAAAGCATTATGCTGAGTGAAATAAGCCAGGTGGTGAAAGACAAATACCATATGATCTCACCTTTAAAAGGAAGCTAAACAATGAAATAAACAAACAAACAAAATAAAAACAAAGACACTGAAATAGAGAACAAGGGGACATTGACCAGATGGGAGAGGGAAGGAAATTTCAGGAGGAAAGGGGAAAGGATTTACAGAAACTAGTATAAAGGACACATGGACAACAACTAAGGGGCGTGGCAATGGAAGGGAGGTGGGGAGCACTGGGGGAGGTGGGCTGGGATGGGAGTAAAAAACAGAAAACTGTACTTGAACAATAATTAAATAAATTTTTAAATAAATAAATAAATACATATTAAAAAATTTTTTATATAGTCTGTGTCACATAATACATAGTACATGCATTTCTTAGTTAGGCTATGTTTTTCCTCTCCAAAACATACATTGGAGAAAATCGTGGTATAGAAACTTACTCTCTCCTTTTTTTAAATATATTTTATTTTATTGATTATGCCATTACATTTGTTCTATTTTCACCCTCCATTCCCCTCCACCCTGCACACCCCTCCCCCACTATTCCCCCCCTTTAGTTCATGACCACGTGTCTCAAGTTCTTTAGATTCTATATTTCCCCTACTATTCTTACCCTCCCCCCTATCTATTTTCTATCTACTATCTATGCTACTTATTTTCTGTACCTTCTCCCCCCTTCTCCTCCTCCCACTCCCCTGTTGCTAACCCTCCTTGAGATCTTCATTTCTATGTTTCCACTCCTGAGCTAGCTGTCCTTTTAGTTTGCTTTTGTTTTAGGTGTGGTTGTTAATAACTGTGAGTTTGCTGTCCTTTCACTGTTCATCTTTTTTTAACTTCTTTTTCTTAGGCAAGTCCCTTTAACATTTCATATAATAAGGGCTTGGTGATGATGAACTCCTTGAATTTGATCTTATCTGAGAAGCACTTTACCTGCCCTTCTATTCTAAATGAAAGCTTTGCTGGATAGAGCAATCTTGGTTGTAGGTCTTTGGTTTTCATGACTTGGAATACTTCTTTCCAGCCCCTTCTTGCCAGTAAGGTCTCTTTTGAGAAATCTGCTGACAGTCTGGTGGGAAGTCCTTTGTAAGTGACTGTCCCCTTATCTCTTGCTGCTTCTAGGATTCTCTCCTTCATTTTAATCTTGGCTAATGTAATGATGATGTGCCTTGGTGTGTTCCTTCTTGGGTCCAACTTCTTTGGGACTCTGTGAGCTTCCTGAATTTCCTGGAAGTCTATTTCCTTTGCCATATTGGGGAAGTTCTCTTTTATTATTTGTTCAAATAAGGTTTCCACTAGTGACTGTTCCTCTTCCCCTTCTGGTACCCCTATAATTTGGATGTTGGAGTGTTTAAAGATGTCCTGGAGGTTACTAAGCCTCTCCTCATTTTTTTGAGGCCATTTTTTCCTTCCTTCTGGTCTACTCCCTTGGTTTGAGTCCCAGTTTCCTTTCCATTACTATGGTTTCCTGTGCATTACCATTTATTTCAATTAGTTTAGCCTTCATTCGTTCCTCTAATTTGTGACTAAAATAACCAGTTCTGTGAGCATTCTGATCACCAGTGTTTTGAACTGTGCATCTGATAGTTTGGCTATTTCTTCAGCGCTTAGATTTATTGGCTCTGGGGCTCTGAGTTCTCCTTGAGCCATGTTTTTATCTGTTTGTGCCTGTTACGTATGAGGAGAGGCGCCTTAGGTGTTCACCAGGGCGGGGCCTGCCAGGTCGCTGGTTTGTCGCTGTATGTGGGGTCAGGGTCAGAGAGGGAGCAATGGCAGTCCTCTCCGCTCACCCAGTTTGCCTCACCGCTCGCCCCTGCCTGTTTATCTAAGTGCAAATGTTCGAGCCCACCGCCCTGCGCCAGGGCCTGCGTGTCTGTCTCAATGCTTGCCTCTTCACTGGTTTATCTGTGTGCAAATTCGTGACTGGAGACAGCCAGCCATGCCTCTTCCCCAAGTCCGCTCATAGCTAGCCCACACCTGGGATCCTTGCCCTCAGCTGCCTGTGCACGGTCCAGGTCGGGGATCTTTTTTGCCCAACCCGCTCCACTGCTGGCTCGCCCCTCTCACTGGTTTAGCTGAGCACTTCATTGTTTTCGGACTCTGTATTGTCGATTTTCTGTGTGGTTTGGTCATGTTTATTATTATTAAAACTTTGTTGTTTTTAGATTTGGTTGTTCAAGGATGCAAAGTGTTTCCACCTATGCCTCCATCTTGGTGGAAGTCCCGAAACTTACTCTCTTTAAGAGTTGACGTATCCTTGTTCAGGTGATCCCTTTTTTGCTGTCAGAAAAATGATTCTGTAGCTCTTATATTATGAAACTCACCATGACACTGATATTACACAAAGATACTGCAACAGAATGCTTATGACAGTACATAGTATTTGAGACATAACTAATTTCATCGTCTCCTAAATGAGTGCATTGATTATGTATTCCACTCTGTGGATGGCTTTTGTTAAAAACCTACTCTTCATCGATATTTTTATTCCAAAGTGATTAGAAAGAGTGGAAACTCTTCAATACAGCCTTACCAGAGTGAAATGAACTGAGGGGCCCAAAAGGGTACTTTAAATTTCATATTCACTTAGACACTAAGAATTTATATAGTCCATGTTGTGTAGTACAGAAAACATGCATTTCTTAGCCTAAGTTTTTCTCTTTGAATGAATATTGGAGAAAACTGTGGTATACAAACTTACTCTCTTTAATAGTTGACATAAAGCCTTGTGCAGGCGCTCCCTTTTTTCCTGTTAGAAAAGTGATTCAGTAGATCTTATCTTAAAGCACTTACCGTGACATTGATATTGCCAAAAGATACTTCAACATAATGCTGATGATAGCACATAGTATTTGAGACACCACTCATTTCATCCTCTCCCGAATGAGTACATTGATAATCTGTTCAACTGTGGGGATGCCTTTGATGAAAAGCAGCTCTTAGAAGATATTTCATTCCCAAGTGATTCAGAGTGGAAACTCTTCAATACAGCCTTACCAGAAATAAGGCACTGAAAGCCCCAAAAGGGTATTTTAAATTTCATACTCACTTAGACATTAAGAACCTATATAGTTCACATTACATAGCACAGAACACATGCATTTCTTAGTTAAGCTATGATTTTCTCCTAGAAACAATACATTGGAGAAAAGTGTGGTATAGAAACTTGCTCTCTTCTATAGATGACATAGCTGTGTGCTGGCTTTCCCACTTTCCCTATCAGAAACGTGATTCGGTAGCTCTTTTCCTATCAAACCTATGATAAAAGTGATATTTCGGATAGATATTTCAACAGAAAACTGATAACAGTACATACTATTTGCAACACCAGTCATTTCATAATCTCCTGAATGAGCACATTGATTACCTGTTCAACTGTATAGATGGCTTTTGAATAAAACCTGCTCTTAGAAGATATTTTCATTTCCACCTGATTTAGAGGGATGGAACCTCTGCACTACTTTGTTACTGAAGTGAAATGCACTGTGAACCCCCAAGGGCTACTTGAAATTTCATATTCACTTGGACATGAAGAACCTATATAGTCTACATTACCTAGTAGAGAATGCATGCATTTCTTAGTTAGGCTATGTTTTTCCTCCACCAAACAATACATTGGAGAAAACTGTAGTATAAAAACCTACTCTCTTTAATACTTGACTGAGCCTTGTGCAGGCGCTCCCTTTTTTGCTGTGAGAAAAGCGATTTGGTAGCTCTTATCTTATGAAACCACAAACCTAATATTTCAGAAAGATATATCAACAAAGTTCTGATCACAGTACATACTATTTGAAAAAGCACTTATTTCAGGAACTCCTGGATGAGTGCATTGATAACATGTTCAACTGTGCCCATGGCTTTTCATGAATACCCACTCTTAGAGGATATTTTCATTTGCAAGTGATTCAGAGGGGTGGAACCTTTGCATTACTTTGTTACCAAAATGAAATGCACTGTGACCTTAAAAGGGTACTTTAAAATTCATATCCACTTAGAAATTAAGAACCTATATAGTCCAGGTTATCTAGCACAGAATACATGCATTTCTTAGTTTATGCTTTTCTCCTAGAAAGAATACATTGGAGAAAAGCGTGGTATAGAAACTTACTCTCTTTCATAGATGATATAGCCATGTGCCGGCTTTCCCACTTTCCCTGTCAGAAATGTGATTCGGTAGCTCTTTACTTATGACACGTATGATTAAAGTGATATTTCAGAAAGATACTTCAACTGAAAACTGATCACAATACGTACTACATTGGAGAAATATGCACAATACATTGGAGAAAACCGTGGTATAGAAACTTACTGTCTTTAATACTTGACAGAGCCTCATGCAGGCGCTCCCTTTTTTGCTGTTAGAAAAGTGATTCGGTAGCTATTATCTTATAAAACTTACCACAACACTGATATTTCAGAAAGATACTTCAACAGAATGTTGATGACAGTATGTAGTATTTGAGACACCACTCATTTCATCATCTCCTGAATGAGTACACTGATGACCTGTTCAACTGTGGGGATGGCTTGTGAAGAAAACCCGCTCTTGGGAGATATTTCATTCCCAAGTGAGTCAGAGGAGTGAAAACTCTTCAATACGGCTTTACCAGAGTACAATGCACTAAAAGCCTTAAAAGAGTACTTTAAGTTTTACACTCACTTAGACATTAAGGTTCTATACAGTCCATGTTACATAGTACAGTATACACACATTTCTTAGTAAGGCTATGCTTTTCTCTTTGAAAGAAATCATTGGAGAAAACCTTGGTACAGAAACCTACTCTCTTTCATAGTTGACATAGTCTTGTGTAGACACTTTCTTCTTTGTTTTCCAAAAAGTGATTTGGTTGCTCTTATGTTATGAAACTTACCATGAAACTCATATTTACAGAAAGATTCTTCAACACAAGGGTGATCACAGTATGTAGTATTTGGGACACCAGGCATTTGATAATCTCTTGAATGAGCACATTGATAACCTGTTCAACTGTAGGCATGGCTTTTGAATAAAACCTGCTATTAGTAGATATTTTCATTCCCAAGTGATTCAGAGGGGTGGATCCTCTGAACTAGTGTGTTCCTGGAGTGCAATGCACTAGGAACACATAGTTCCCCATAAAATTTTGTGATCCCCATAAAATTTTAAAAGATAAAATCTTCCTAAAAACATAACATCTCCCAAAATTGAATTAGAAAAAATCAGAAAATCTGAATAGATGGAATACAACTAGTGAAATTGAAGGAGTATTAAAAAAAACTAGCTTTTCTGTGGCTGCCTGTGGTGTAGGTTTGAGCTGGAATGAAGAAGTGCACTCAAGGCCGAAGGGAGCAAGGAGAATCTGGAAGGAGCTTGGTGAAGGGAAGCACACCTATTCTCCTTTGCTGCTGTGATGTTAGTGCTGCGCTGTGTGAGCCAGGTGGCAGCATAGGTAAACACAGCTTACCTTCTCACACAACCATGTTAAAAGTGAAACTAAATTATAGAACAATCATCACTCAGAACTGGCAGAAATTGAGTTAAATGGAAGTCTGACAAATATAGAATTAAAGACACCACAACCATTTAGATTGGTAGGAGGAGTGGATATGCAGATTGGACTGGTCCCACATACACATGTGGTGGGTAAAAATTCAGGAGAGATATTTTGGGAGCAAGGAATTCCAGCCCCATACCTGGCCCTCAGTCCTAGGGTACCAGTACCAGGAAGATAAGCCTGAACATCTCCTGCTTGCAAAAACCAGCAGGGAATGAGTTGGTGGAAGAAACTTGTGGCATCCCAGGCAGTTCCTCTAGAAGAACCCACACACAAACTTACTCAGACTCACTCCCTCTGAGTTCCAGCACTGGGATAACAGCTTGAAAGGCACCAGTGTCATACAGGGAGAAACCAAGTGGTAGGCATGTAAGGCGAGAGCCGGGGGACAGTTTTCTCCCAGACAGGAAGGTGAGCAGAGTCACAGAGTCAGCAGGTGCCATATCTGAGACTTCATCAGTCTGGATATTACTGTTTGCCAAGCCCTGGAGATCCCCTGAGACTCTGTCCCCACCCAACTTACAGCTGTTGACAGTAACTTTTCTATATGAATGATGGGTCTTGGCTCATACTTCATGACTTCCTAAATCCTTCAAACAAGCAACAGCTGGCCTCAGTAAGCCTCTAGCCCCAGTACCCCTTGCTAAATGGCCCTAGGCATGGTTGTAGCAGCAGCCAGCATAGATTAACAGCTTGGCTTTGCCTGGGAATCTCCAAGCCCAGCACAAGTAGCAGCCATCTCAGAAAGCTCTATAGCTTAGGCAGGGTTGCCCTGGGTAAAACACAGTTGGGGGCTTCCCTTCACCTGCACCACCCAGGACACCCCAGGGCCTGAGCACCCAGTGGACAGCTACAGACCATGTCAGAACACCACTACCCTACCCCTGCACAGCTGATCCTCCAAGGGGGTGAGGGTTGGTGATCAGCCAATCCTTGAAACTGACTGTTCTGGATAAGTCCCTATTTACCTTCCAACAGCAATCAAGGCTCAACTACAACAGGAGGATGTACCAAGCAAACACAAGGGGTGTACCCTGAGTACCCAGCTTGGGTGATAGGGAAGGCTGTGCCTGCGGATCCTACAGGACACTTACTACATTAAGCCATGCTACCAAGATAGGGAATCATAGTGGCTCTACCCGATACATAAAGACAAACACAGGGAGACTGCCAAAATAAGGAGATAAAAAAACATGGCCCAAATGAAAGAACAGATTAAAAACTCCAGAAAAAGAACTAAACAAAATGGAGATAAGCAATCTATCAGATGAAGTGTTCAAAACACTGGTTATAAGGATACTCAAGAAATGTAGCAAGGACCTCAACAGCATAAAAAAGATCCAGTCATAAATGAATGACACACTTATTGAAATAAAGAACAATTTACAGGAAAACAACAGTAAAGTGAATAAAGCCAAGAATGAAATCAATGATTTGGAACATAAAGAAGGAAAAAATAACCAATCATAACAACAAGAAGAAAAAAAGAATCTATAAAAAAGATAATAGTACAAGCAGCCTCTGGGACAACTTCAACTGTACTAACATTTGCATAACAGGGGCGCCAGAAGGAGAAGAGAAAAAGCAAGAAATTGGAAAAGTATTTGAAAAAAATAATGAAAGAAATCTCCTCTAGTTTGGTGAAGGAAACAGGCATGCAAGTCCAGGAAGCACAGAGAGTCCTAAACAAGATGGATGCCAAGAGGCCCACTTCAAGACACATCATAATTAAAATGCCAAAGTTTAAAGATAAAAAAAGAATTTTAAAAGCAATAAGAGAAAAAAAGTTAGTTACTTACAGGGGAGTTCTCATAAGACTATCAGCTGATTTCTCAAAAGAAACTTTGCAGACTAGAAGCTATTGGCAAGAAATATTCAAAGTCATGAAGCAAGGACATACACCCAAGGCTGCTCTACCCAGCAATGGTATAATTTACAATCATAAATTGTAATTGTAAATTGTGCTGCTATGAACATTTGGGTACATAGGTTCTTTTGAATTGGTGTTTCAGAGTTCTTAGGATATAATCTCAGCAGTGGAATCGCTGGGTTAAAAGTCAGTTCCATTTTTAGTTTTCTTAGGAAATTCCATACTGTTTTACACAATGGCTGCACTAGTCTGAATTCCCATCAGCACACTAGGGTTCCCTTTTTTCCATATCCTCTCCAACACCTATTTGTTGATTTATTTATGATACCTGTTCTCATGGGTGTGAGGTGGTATCTCAGTGTGATTTTAATTTGCATCTCTCTGATGGCTAGTGATGATGAGCATCCTTTCATATGTCTCTGGATCCTCTGTATATCCTCCTTGAAGAAGTATCTGTTCAGGTTTTTTGCCCCCTTTTTTAAAATTGGCTTGTTTGTTTTCCTAGAGGGGAGTCATGTGAATTCTTTATATACTTTTAAAATCACACCCTTTTCTCAGGTATCATTGGCAAATATGTTTTCCCACATAGTTGGTTCTCTTTTCATTTTAGTTTTCTTTAGCCATCCAGAAGCTTTTTATTTAGGTGAAGTCCAAAATGTTTACTCTTTCCTTTCTGGGGACATATCAGTGAAAATATTGCTTCATGGAAAATCTGAGTCTCTCCTGTTTACATTTTCCTCTAGGACTTTTACAGTGTCATGACTTATATTTAATTCTTTCATTCACCTTGAATTTATTTTTTTGTATGGTGCAAGTTGGTGATCAAGTTTCATTTTTTTACATGTAGCTGTCCAGGTCTCCCAACACCATTTGTTGAAGAGGCCATTTTTACTCCATATTATGCTTATGCCCCCTATGTCAAATGTAAGTGATGATAGAGGCTTAGGTTTATTTATGGGCTCCATTTTGTTATATTTGTCCAAGTGTCTGTTCTTATGCAGTAGGCAGTTTTGTTATTTTTCTTGTTGCTATATCAAATGGGAATTTTCCCCTCATATCTGTTTCTGATATTTCATTGTTGGTGTACAAAAATGCCTTTGATTTCTGATTATTGACTTTGCATCCCACAGTTCTGCAAAATTCACTTATTAGGTTGAGTAGTCTTTTGGTGGAGTCTACAGGATTTTCTATGTACAGTCTCTTGGCACTGGCAAACAATAACAATTTTGCCTTCTTTTTTCCAGTTTGGATGCCTTTTATTTCTTTTTCTTGTCTGACTGTTGTGGATGTAAGTTCCAATACTATGTTGAAAACTAGTGGTGAAAGTGGACATCCTTGTCTTATTCCTGATCTTAGTGGGAAAACTTCTAGTTTTTGCTGATTGGGTATGATGTTGGCTATAGGTCTCATATATGGCTTTTATTAGGTTGAGGAATTCTCACTCTATTCACACCTTACTTAGTGTTTTAATCATAAAAGGGTGCTGTACCTTATCAAATGATTTTCCCCATCTATTGATATGATCATGTGATTTTTGTCTTTGGTTTTGTTTATGTGATGTGTTACATTTATTGCTTTGCGAATGATGTACCATCCCTGGGATGAATCCCAGTTGGTCATGGTATATGATCTTTTTAACATATTGCTGGATACAGTTTGAAAATATTTGTTGAGGATTTTTGTGGGGGAGACTTTCCTCACAAGTCCCCCCGAGTGCCACGGATGAGATGCATAAATATGACTGAGATATGATGTGATCTGCTTAGGGAAGAGAAGTGGCCATTTTCCCAGAGGGAAAAGGCTATGGGCAGTGGCCAGTTTCTCAGGAAAAAAGGCCAGCAGTGGCCAGTTTCTCTGAGGAGAAAAAGGCCTTGAGCCCCCTCCTCCAGGGCCTTTTATTGGGTTGTAATACACAGGAATACAGGGCGATAAAGATCAAACAGTAGATAACATTTCAAAGAAATCTGAGGGCTTAGTTTGAGTCAGAGTCTGTCAGGAACAGAGTTTTAGGGTTTCTCACTTGAACCCTTAACATATGAATGAAAGCACTCTTATCAGAGCAGATTTCACAGGTTTATCAGCAAGTCTTTGTGATGCCAGATTTTTCTCCAAGACACGCTCTAGCAAGGCAAGGAATTGCACCTCTCCCCAACTGGTATTCAGGCTTAAGGGGATTAGAGCCAGGAAGCACTTCTCCCAGAGAACATGGGGACTTGGCCTATGTCAAAGCTTGGGGTCAAGAGTCCATTGCTCCCTCTTTGTTGCAGCCCCCCCCCCAGTCCTTCCATGAAGGCCACCCAAGTGATCTAGTCTGGCTTAGGTTGCCCCCCGCTGTGAGGGGTCTTACCCATCATTGACTTCCGACAAAGCTTTGGGGGCAGGAAGAGGAACTGAGGCAGCATTTGCTACCAGAGACTAGCTTTGTCTCCTGCAGCTCGCATTCCAGAGGTCGTCCCTCACTCTTAGCCTCAAGGGGTAGAGATACAATTCCTAGAACTAGGCAGAGCGGTCTACAACAGATTTTAGCATCTATATTTATCAGCAATATTGGCCTGCAGTTTCCTTTCTTTTTTGTGTCTATATCAGCTTTTTGGATTAGGATGATGCTGGACTCATAAAGAGTTTGGGAGCCTTCCATCTTTTTAAATTTTTTAGAATAGTCAGTGAAAGATAGGGGTTAGCTCTTCCTGAAATGATTTGTAGAATTCTCCAGTGAAAATATGCAATCCAGGACTTTTGTGTGTCAGGAATTTTTTGATTACTGCTTTCAATTTCATCAGCTGTTATTTGCCTGTTCAGGCTTTCTGTTTCTTCATTCAGTTTGGAAGATTATATTTTTCTAGAAGTTTGTCCATTTCACCTAGGTTTTCAAATTTCTTGGTACATACTTCTTCATAGTAATTTCTTCCAATCCTTTGTATTTCTGTGATATCAGTTGTAATCTCTCCTCTTTCATTTCTGATTGTGTTTATTTGTTTCCTCTCTTTTCTTTTTTATGATGAGTCTGCTTAAAGTCTTGTTGATTTTGTTTGTGTTTTCAAAGAACCAGCTCCTGGATTTATTGAGTCTTATGATTGTGCTTTTAATCTCTATGTCATTTAATTCTGCTCTAATCTTGGTTATTTCCTTCCTTCTACTTGCTCTCAGCTGTTTTTGTTGTTGTTCCTCAAGTTCTTGTAGGTGTAGGGTTAGGTTGTTTGTTTGATATGTTTTTATCTTTTTTAGGTAGGCCTGTATTTATATGAACTTCCCCCTCAGAACTGCCTTTGCTGTGTCCCATACATTTTGTGTTCCTGTGTGTTCATTTTCATTTGTTTCCAAAACCTTTTTGATTTCTTCCTTGACCTCATTCTTGACCCATTGATTGTTTAATAGCATGCCATTCAATCTCCATGAGTTTCAGTGTTTTTGATTTTTTTCCTTGAGGATGGTTTCTAGTTTCAGTCCCTTGTTGTCAGAGAAAATGCCTGATATGATTTCAATTTTATTGAATTATTGAGGCTTGTTTTGTGTGCTATCATATAATTTATTTTTGAAAATGTTCCATGTACATTTGAAAAGAATGTGTATCTTGCTTCTTTGAAATGAAAGGTTCTATATATATCAGTTAAGTCCATTTGATCTAGGACATTGTTTAATGCTGGAACATCTTTGTTGATATTTTGTTTGGGAGATCTATATATTTTTGATAGTGGGGTGTTGAAATCTTCTACTATAATTGTGTTGTTGTCAATATCTTTCTTAAAGTCCTCCAAGATTTTCTTTATGTATTTGAGTGATTCTGTATTGGGTGCATATATATTTACAATGTTTATGTCTTTTTGGAGGATTCTTCCCTTGAGTATTATAAAGTGGCTTTCTGGGTCTTTTTTAATGGTCCTTTTTTCAAGCCTATTTTGTCTAATATGAGTATTGGTGTCCAGGCTTTTTTTCCTGTCCATTTGCTTTGAAAATTGGTTTCCAGCCCTTCACTTTCACCCTCTGTGAAGGTCTTTTGTTCTGAGGTGGGTCTCTTGGAGGCAGCATACTTGTGGGACATAATTTCTTATTCATCCAGCTATTCTGTTTTTTCATTGGAGCATTTCATCCATTTATGGTTAAGATTATTATTGATAGGTACTCGTTCATTGCCATTTTTTCATACCTGTGTTCCTCCCTCTCTCATTCTTTTTCTTCCGTTTCTTAAAGCATTCCCTTTAGCATCTCTTGCAGAGCTGGTTTGGTTGAGGTGTATTCTCTTAGACTTCTTTTGTCTGGGAAACTCCTATTTGGCCTTCCATTTTAATTGAGAGCCTTGCTGGATAGAGTAGTCTTGGTTGCAGGCCTTTGTTTTTCATTACTTGAAACATTTCTTGATGGTCTCTTCTGGCTTGGAGCATTTCTATTGAGAAGTCAGCTGCTAGTCTCACTGGGGTGCTAGTCCCTTGTAAGTTACCTGTTGTTTCTCTCTTGCTGCTTTTAAAACTTTGTCTTGGAATTTTGCCATTTTAATGATAATGTGTCTTGATGTGGACCTCTGGGATCCTCTTGATTGGGACTGTGTGTTTCCTGGATTTGTGTGATTTTTTTTCTCTCATCAAATTAGGGGAGTTTTCCATCATTAGTTTTTCAAACAGGTTGTCTATTCCATGCTCTTCTTCTTCTCCTTGTGGTATCCCTATTATATGGATATTATTATGTTTCATGTTTTTCTGCATTTCCCTTAAAACTTTTTTTTTCTGAGTCTTTTTTCCTTTTCTTGCTGTGTCTGGGTGTTTTTTTCTACCTTGTTCTCTAGCTTGCTGATTTGATCCTCTGCTTTATCTAGCCTGCTTTTGCCCTACTCTGTTCTTCAATTCAGAAATTGTATTTTTCATTTCCTCTTGGCACTTGTTGATAGTTTCTATTTTCTTTTTCATGTTGATATAGTTTACAGTGAGTTCATTGTAGTTTACCTGTAGTTTCTGGTAATTCTCTGTGATCTCATTGAGCTTCCTTAAAATCATTGCTTTGAACTCAATATCTGATAATTGATTTGACTCTATTTCATTTAGCATTCTTTCTGAGGCTTTTTCATTTTTTTTATTTTAGGATTGTTTCTTTGTCTTCCCATTGTTTCTGAGACTCTTCTTGTTAGACTCTGCTTCTTAAATTGATCTGTCTGACTCCCTGGTTTTCTGTTGTGATCATCTATGGTAGAAAACCTGTGAGATTCAGTAGTGCAATCTCCTTGATCTCCTGAGCTCACTTGTCTTGGGCTGTTGCTCTGTATGTCTTTGGATTTTGATTGTTGTTGGGTCATTCTTTGGTGGATCCTTCCCTCCAAATAATGGAGGGTTACTCTGCCCAACACATCTTGGTATGCTGTTGCACAGGTGTGGACAGGTTGTCTTGAGGCTGGTTCTTCTGTCTGTCTGAGATTTTGAGATTTCTCTCTCACTATTGTTCAGTTGTTTGTTCTGGGTAATTTATCCACCATTTAGTTGTTATTCCAGATTGGTGCTGGGCGGATGTTAGTGTGGCTTCCACTCACTCCTTCACCTTCTTCCTTTATTACCTGTTGATGGTTCCTTTTTTGGTGTTTTCTCTCCTCCAGCAGGTATACTGGTGTTCACAGCATTCACCTACTCTTTTATGTGATGATCAGTTGGAGGGGGAAGGCAAAATGCTTTAAGACAGGAGAAGGGCATTTTATAGGATTAAAAGTACCAACCCATAGAGAATAGATAGGAGATCATGGATAAGTATAGTGTTAACCATGATGCTACACCCAAGTAGCCACTTTTTAGGAAGGGTGGGAAAAATATGACTCTTATTAGAGGGGGGATGTATTGTGAGTTGAATCTAGAAAACACTGGGCTTGTCGGAGGTCAGATTATGAGATGTCGTGAAATTAAAGGGTAGAAAATTAGGCATAGTGTGTGAGAGAAGAGTTAACCACAACAGTAATAAAGTTTCGGAAGACAGTGAAATGGGCTAAGATCTGGGGGAGGGGGATGTGTGGGTGGTGGTGGTGCTGTGTAATATTTACAATTGTATGGAACAACAATTATTATAATAATATTGGAACAATAATCATATGACAGAATCTATTTTTGGAATAACAAGAATAGGAAGTACACGACCTAGAGTAGTGTGCTATTGGAACACCAGTGAAGTGAAAGAAGAAAAATTGAAAATACACTATGAAAGGGAGGACAAGGAAAACCATTCAAATAATGCAATTGAAGAAACAAATAACATGAAGAAAACTAAACAGAAAGAAGATGAATAAAAATATAAATAAAATAAAACAAGTCAAAATGAAAAAAATGATAATAATGCAAATAAAGAATAATGTGCAAGAAAATTGTAATAGTATATTCAGTAAAAACTAATTTAGAAAAACAAAAGGCATTTAAAAATAAATGAGTTTGATTAGAGTGAGTTAAAGTGATAAGGTAAAAAAAAAACCCAAAATTTTCTGGTAAGCAGGATAATAAAAAGCTGAGATAGGAAAGCTAAAGATGTAATTCACAAACCATACAATTTACTTTTTAAACTATATGATTTGTTTGTTTTCAGTATATTCACAGTGGTGAAATGAGAAACATAATCCATTTTAGAATACTCTCATCAATTGAAAAAAGCCTATGCCCTTTAGTTGTCATTCCCTGTTTTCTCACCTTCCCCTGCCAAGTAACCACTACACAACTTTGTCTCATAGATTGGCCTATTCTGAACATTTCATGAATTATATAATATATGGTCTTTTATGACCATCTTACTTCACTTAGCATAATGTTTCAAAGTTTACCTATGTGTAGTATGCAACAGTACTTAATTCCTTTTCATTGCCAAATAATACTTCATTGGGTGAATATACCACTTTTTGCTACCATTCATTAGTTAAGAGACATTTGAGTTGTTTTCCACCTTTTTATTTTTATGAAATATGCTGCGATGAATATTCATATGCAAGCTCTTGTGTAAATATATGTTTTTATTTCTCTTTGGTATATACCTAGAAGTAGAATAGCTGGGTCAAATAGTAACTCTCTATTTAACTTTTTGAAGAGCTGCCAGACTGCTTTTTAAATTGGCCGCACCATTTACATTTTCACCAACAGTGTAAGAGGGTTCCAATTTCTGTACATTCTCAACAACACTGTTATAATGACTTTTAATTCAGTCACTTTAGTGGCTGAAGTGATATCTCATTGTGGTCTTTTTTTTTTTAAGAATGTAGTTACATATTTTATTTTATTTTATTTTATTATTTTATTTTATTATTTTATTTATCTTTAATGGGGAAGGGAAGGAGATAGGGAAAGAAATATCAATGTATGGTTGCCTCTTGTGTGTACACTGCGGGGAACTGGCCTGCAACCCAAGCATGTGCCCTGACTGGGAATCGAACCACGATACTCTGGTTCACAGGCCTGTGCTCAATCCACTGAGCTAGACCAGCCAGGGCTCACTGTGGTTTTGATTTGCATTTCTCTGATGACTAATGATGTTGAGCATCTTTTCACATACTTACTGGCTATTTTTTTTTAACTTCCTTGGACAAATGTCTTTTCAGATCCCTTGTCCATGAAAAATTTCTTTTTGAACAATCGAGCGAAGATCAGATTCTAACTCTTGGTTACTTCAGATGTACTCTTTTACTGTATGAATTATATTAGTCCTAATTGCATGAATTTGAATTCTTCCAATCCTAGCTAGGTCCATGAATCTATGGGTTGAAAGAAATCACACATCAAGCTGGATTTTCACTGAGTGGAAGCTGAAGATAAAGTGCTATGAAAGGTCTCCACTTTTGGAAGAAATGAGCATTTTATAATGTATTTTATTGATTACGCCATTAGAGTTGTCCCCTTCCCCACCTTCATTCCCCTCCACCCTGCGCACCCCCTCCCACCCACATCCCCCACTTTAGTTCATGTCCATGTGTCATAAGTTCTTTAGCTTCTACATTTCCCATACTATTCTTACCCTCCCCCTATTTTCTCCCCACTGTTTATGCTACTTATTCTCTGTATCTTCTCCCCACCTCTACTCCTCCCACTCTCCTGTTGCTAATTCTCCATGTGACCTCCATTTCTGTGACTTCGCTCTTGATCTAGCTTTTTGCTTAGTTTGCTTTTGTTTTAGGTGTGGTTGTTAATAACTGTAAGTTTGCTGTCCTTTCACTGTTCATATTTTTCATCTTCTTTTTCTTAGATAAGTCCCTTTAACATTTCATATAGTAAGGGCTTGGTGATGATGAACTCCTTGAACTTGACCTGCCCTTCCATTCTAAATGAAAGTTTTGCTGGATAGAGCAATCTTGGATGGAGGTACTTGCATTTCATGATTTGGAATACTTCTTTGCAGCCCCTTCTTGCCAGTAAGGTCTCTTTTGAGAAATCCTCTGACAGTCTGATAGGAACTCCTTTGTAGGAGACTATCCCCTTATCTCTTGCTGCTTCTAGAATTCTCTCTTTCATTTTAATCTTGGCTAATATAATTATGATGTGCTTGGTGTGTTCCTCCTCGGGTTCAACTTCTACGGGACTCTCTGAGCTTCCTGGACTTCCTGGAAGTCTATTTCCTTTGCCAGATTGGGGAAGTTCTCCTTTATTATTTGTTCAAATAAGTTTTCCACTGGTGGCTGTTCCTTTCCCCCTTCTGGTACCCCTATAATTTGCATGTTGGAACATTTAAAGATGTCCTGGAGGTTCCTAAGCCTCTCTTCATTTTTTTGAATTCTTGTTTCTTCATTCTTTTCTGTTTGTTTCTTTCTTCCTTCTAGTCCACTCCATTGATTTGAGTCCCAGTTTTCTCTCCACCACTATTGCTTCCCTGTGCATTTTCCTTCATTTCACTTAGGGTATCCTGCATTTGTTCATCTAATTTGTGACTAAAATCAACCAGTTCTGTGAGCATCCTGATCACCAGTGTTTTGAACTGTGCATCTGATAGGTTGGCTATCTTTGGTCACTTAAAAGTATTGGCTCTGGGGCTTTGATTTGTTCTTCTGTTTGAGCCATATTTTTTGGGTTAGGTCATGCCTGTTATGTAGTAAGGGGCGGAGCCTTAGGTGTTCACCAGGGCAGGGCAACCCAGTCACTCAGTTGTGATGCTGTATGTGGGCGCAGGGTCAGAGAGGGGACAATGGCACTTGCTCCATGCTTTTTTGGATTTCATTCCCCTCTGCAGCTTCCCACAAGCAAATTGGGAAGCCTTCTGATGTTGGTTCCCAGGTGGGTGGGTTTGTGTACATTTTACAACCCTGTGGGTCTCTCCAACAAATTCTGTGAAGCTGGGAGTCTCTCCCAGCACCCTTTTAATTGGTGCTTTTAGGCTTTATTTCACCAGCGCTAGAGCCCTGGGTTGGGCGGTCTGTCTCACTGCCCGTTTTTGCCCAGTTTATTTGCATGCGAATGTGTGACTGTGGTCAGCCCTGTGCCACCTGTGCACCCGGGTCTGGCAGCCACTGCCTTTTCCTGCCACAACCCCTCTCCACTGGTTTCAGACTCCACCCCTCTTACCAATCTGGATGAATGGTTGTTGGACTTGCATACAGTTCAATTTTCTGTCAGTTCTGGTGGGTGTTTTGTTTCTAAATCTTTCTTGTCCTTAATTTTGATTGTGTGAGGAGGCACAGTGTTTCCACCTACGCTTCCCTCTTGGCCAGAAGTCCAGAAATGAAATTTTGATAGAAGATCCATACAAATGAATTTCAGGTCTTTTGAGTGGTAAGTCCTGCCAAACAAATCCTCTATATTAGTACAAAAACTGGCACAGAAAGGAGCCAGTGGAGAAATGTGCTTCATTTTCTGTGACACATTGAAATTATTGCATAAAAAAATTAAATCCAGTTTTTGTCTGAGTTACATTAAGGGTACTGTATCTTCTATCTCAGGTAAAACTGTAGCTGAGGTACTTTACTAACTGTATGATGCAGCATAAAAATATGCACCCCAAGAAAAGCAATGCAACAGGGTCTCAGCATAAACATGTTCTTGAAGGGGCAGCCATGGATGGGAAAAGCTCGTATTTTGCTTCCGGGCCTTTCTCTTCAACTTTGTAATAAGTTATTATGTTGTCTCATTTAAATGTAAACATTCAAATACTTTTTTTTAAGTGGCTAGGCTCAACATTTCCAAAAATAAGGCTAATGATGGTAAGAAGGAAATAAGTATGTACCGACTTGTGAGTACATAGATGTAGATGCAAGGTTTGTGAATAAAGAGTGAAAAGTTATGACAACATCTGGAGCAGTTGAGGGCACCAAAGTTGATTACTCGAAAACATGAGCTCACTGAATATTTAATAACTAAGAACAGAAATTTTCCTTTTTAAAAAAAACACAAAAGGCCATTTATATTATCTATCACTAACATGTATACTACCATCCCAAACAGTAGTATTAAAAGAAATATTGTGAGGATTATATAAACAACTTGAAGAATCAAAACCTATCATTACATGAAGAAGGATAAATATTCAAATGATTATTAGAAACTTTATATTTTTAAAGAGAAAATAAATAAGTCAGAGTTTATTGATTATCCAAAATTCTCACAACTCATCTGGTTCTAGCCATAAAATGGAAAAAAAAATGCCAGCAGGGCCTTAATGCAAAATAACCTCCACAGTTCTCTGTACACTTGGTGTTTTGGCCTACCTTTATCTACCTCATGCTTCCTAGTCAACTGTTCTTCCACTTGATGGGTGCATGCTGATGGAGAAATCAATAGATATTCCTCTAAATCCAATCTCTGTTGTAGGTTTGGCATGCCAAATATCATCCAGGGCAGTTGAAGTCAGCCAGCACCTTCCATAAAGTTAAAAAACTGTCAATACCACATGGGATGGAGGAATGGCTGGGATTAATTTTTTCAATGTGTTCTTCATTCATCTTATAATAATTCAATTACTTAAACTGCATAATTTCTAACTTTAGACTCTTGGTAGTATCTTTAAGCAAAGAGCCATAAGGATACCTCACTGCCATCACCCCAGCCCATGAGCCAAAATATCAGAATAAACTACAAGTGATAGACATGAGGACCAAGAAGCAATGAATGATACTGAAGAGCTTTCAAGATGATGTCTAAAGTACTTATACTTCACATTTTACCAGGAAACACTGTGACCCATCCAAAGAGGTCTGTGTACATTTTCTGAAATGATTCTAAAAACCAAGAAGTTTGGTTTCAATTCATTATCTATGAAAACTTATAAACGGAACGATGGAATTCTAAATGTAGTGAAACTGGGTCATCCAGGACCCAGATAGTCTAGGCCGAACCTTCAAAGTTAATATATCACATAAAAATTTAACTACAAAATGCCACAAACTCTAATAGGAAATTTTCTTTTTTCCATATAAAATTTCCTTTATCTCTATGAGATCCATTTTTCCCTCAATATTGAGTTGCAGAACAGAATTGAAATTCATAGGTAAAGAAACTATTTCAGGACTTCCGCCAAGATGGAGGTTTAGGTGGATGTGCCGTGCCTCCTCACACAACCAAGTTTAGGGACAACTAAATATTAGCATCAGAAAACACAACCAGAACACGGAAAACTGAACTTTTCAGAAGTCCGCTAACAACAAATTCTTCAGCCCGACCGGTAAGGGGCGAAACCGGTGTCGGGTGAGGAGTTACAAAGGAGAGCTCGATCGACCCGGGCGCGGAATCCAGTCGCACGGGTTCCAAACCCAGGATTGGACCTAGTGAGCGACCGAGCGGCCCACCGGGTGAGCGACTACGGAGGAGACAGTGGGGAGGCGGTGGCAGCGAGTTGACTTCGGTTGCCTGGTTGCAAGCGGGTGAGGGAGTGAGCGGTCGGACCGGCAGCGGCGGCTCCCCGCTCTGACCACGCCCCCACATACAGCGTCACAACCCAGCGACCTGGGACTCCAAGGCGCCGCTTCTCTCACTTAAAGGGCCAGAACAGACCAAAAATGTCGCAGGGGGACCTCAAAGCCCCGGAGATAAATCTAAGTGATGAAGAAATAGCAAATCTCTCAGACGCACAGTTTAAAACACTGGTCATCAGCTTCCTCACAGATCTGGTGGACTATAGCCACAAATTAGAGAAACATATGAAGGCTAAATTAAGGGAAATGAATGGAATTCCACAGGAAACCCATAGAGATGACAAAAAAACTGAGACTCAAATCAATGGAGTGAACCAGAAGGAAGAAAAAAATGATCAATCAGAAAGGAATGAAGAAATAAGAATTCAGAAAAATGAGGAGAAGCTTAGGAACCTCCAGGACATCTATAAACGCTCCAATATCCGAATTATAGGGGTACCAGAAGGGGGAAAGACACAACCACCAGTGGAAAAACTATTTGAACAAATAATAAAAGAAAATTTCCCCAATCTGGCAAAGGAAACAGACTTCCAAGAAATCCAAGAAGCCCAGAGAGTACCAAAAAAGTTGGACTCAAGAAGAAACACACCAAGGCATATCATAATTACATTAGCCAAAATTAAAACAAAGGAGAGAATCCTGGAAGCAGCAAGAGCTAAGGGGACAATCACCTACAAAGGAGTCCCCATCAGGCTGTCAGCAGATTTCTCAAAAGAGACCTTACAGGCAAGAAGGGGCTGGAAAGAAATATTCCAAGTCATGAAATCTAAAGACCTACAACCAAGATTGCTCTACCCAGCAAAACTTTCATTTAGAACGGAAGGACAGATAAGGTGCTTCTCAGATAAGACCAAATTCAAGGAGTTCATCATCACCAAGCCCTTATTATATGAAATGTTAAAGGGACTTATCTAAGAAAAAGAAGTTAAAGAAACATGAACAGTGAAAGGACAACAAACTCACAGTTATTAACAACCACACCTAAAACGAAAGCAAACTAAAAGGACAGCTAGATCAGGAGTGGAAACATAGAAATGAAGATCTCAAGGAGGGTTAGCAACAGGGGAGTGGGAGGAGGAGACGGGGAGAGAAGGTACAGAAAACAAGTAGCATAGACAGTAGATAGAAAATAGATGGGGGGGGCAAGAATAGTATGGGAAATATAGAACCTAAAGGACTTGAGACACATGGACATAAGCTAAAGGGGGGTAATGGTGGGGTTGGGGGGGCAGGGTGGAGGGGAATGAAGGGGGGAATAGAACAACTGTAATAGCATAAACAATTCAAAAATAAATAAATAAATAAATTTATTTTAAAAAAAAAAAGAAACTATTTCAAAATGGAAATTGATGATATATTTGTGTCCAATCTGAGAAGCCCTCAAAAGCATGAGTTTTTCTTTGAGTTCTCAAAGGCCAGAGCTCCCTTTCCCTTCCGTGTCTCTGGAAACAGCTGGGTTAGTTTATAACATGTGAATGCCTGAACACCTTGTAAAACTTGTTTGGTGGGCAAACTGAAATATGCCAACAGCAAAGCACTTCTTACCTGCAATGGGTCACAATTGAAGTCAGATGTCTCCATGGTGACCTCTCTGAGCCAATAGGATGGAACTGTGGGGTTCATGACATGCCACGACAGGAGTGACCACAGTGCCGAAAACAGCTTTGACTACTGTAAGCCATCCCCAAACCTCAAATTCAGATGAAAAATATTAAGAACTTAATCCATATTGAGGGGTAGATAAGGGTGATTCTGGAGGGAAAATATCTCCATGTGAGATCCAGGGGGCCATTGCAACTCTTTTACCTTCCAGAGTACCCATAGTAGTACCTAAGAAGAAGGAAAGACCAACAAAAAAAAAGATTTTGAGCACTGATTGGAAAGACACCAAGAATGAAAGAATAAGAATTTTGTGATTGCTCATTGTTCTTTGATAGTGTATCCTACATTACCTGATGCCTGTCTCTGTATACTTTAGAAAGTATCATTTTATTAGAATTGCCAAAATAATAAAAACTGTTGTCCTAATTATTTGTGTAGCCTTCTTGAAACAACTTCAAGAAGATGAGATACTAAAATGAATTTTTATTTCATTTAGGTGGTTCCAGAGAGAAACCTTTCCAGGATCCATGTATAAGCACAGCTGTTTTCCCTGATCAAGATCCTTGTTGTATATACCCAAGTAAGATATATTTTATACCATCTCTGGCCACTGCTAATTGTGTTCTTTATTTCCTTTCTAATAGAAATTTTTTAATTTTTAAAAACATTTTATTTTGAAGCACTGATTCTGAAACATAAAAGAGTTATATAAAACTTCTTTCCAAAAAACCTTTGGACTACTAAAAAAAAAAAAAAAAAAACAGATTAAGAATTTGTTGTTCAAAGGCTGCCATCTGCTGGCCAAAAATAGTAAACCAGAAAAATAGATCATGAAAAGAACCTATATCCCTAATCACCTGGTTTGTTAGCAAAGATTGATAATCTGGAACATTATGTGAAGAAATATATGCAGAATTATGTGCAAAAATATTAGCATGTGTATGTCCCACTAATTCTGATCTGTAAGAGATACTATGCCTGTAAACAATGGTAGCAGGATGTTTATCAAAATGTTTCCAAAAGCCAGTTGCAACCTCACCAGACAACACACTTGACAGTTAAATCCACCTGCACCAGAGTTTTCTTTTTTTTAAGTAAATATTTTTTTAATTTAATTATTGTCCAAGTACAGTTTTCTGTCCTCTACTCCCATCCCAGCCCATCCCCCTCAGTGCTTCCCACTTCCCTTCCACCTCCATGCCGCTTAGCTGTTGTCCATGTGTCCTTTACACTAGTTCCTGCGAATCCTTCCACTTTATCACCTGAAATTCCCTCCCCTCTCTCCTCTGGTCACTGTCCCCTTGTTCTCTATTTCAGGGTCTTTGTTTTTATTTTCCTTGCTTGTCTGTTTTGTTGCTAGCTTCCTGTTAAAGGTGAGATCATGTGCTATCTGTCTTTCAACACCTGGCTTATTTCACTCAGCATAATGGTTTTCAGTTCCACCCATGCTGTTGCAAAGGGTAGTAGCTCCTTCTTTCTTTCTGCTGCATAGAATTCCATTGTGTATATGTACCACATTTTTTTGATCCATTCATTTCCTGATGGGCACCCAGGTTGCTTCAAACTCTTGGCTATTGTAAATTGTGCTGCTATGAACATTAAGGTGCATAGGTTCTTTTGGATTGGTGTTTTAGGGTTCTTAGGATATAATCACAGCAGCGGAATTGCTGAGTCAAAAGGAAGGTCCATTTTTAGTTTCCTGAGAAAATTCCATACTGTTTTTCAGAGTGGTTGTACCAGTCTGCAATCCCGTCAACAGTACACTAGAGTCCCCTTTTCCCCATAACCTCTCTAACACTTGTTGTTTGTTGCTTCGTTTATGATGGCCATTCTGACTGGTGTAAAATGGTATCTCATTGTAGTTTTAATTTGCATCTCTCTGATGGCTAGGGATATTGAGCATCTTTTCATGTGTCTCTGGATCTTCTGTATGTCTTCCTTGGAGAAATGTCTGTTCAAGTCCTTTGCCCACTTTTAAATTCGGTTGCTTGTCTTCTTAGAGTGGAGTAGTGTAAGTTTTTTATATATTTTGGAGATTAAACCATTGTCTGAAGTATCATTGGCAAATATGTTTTCCTATAGAGTTGGTTCTCTTTTTATTTTAATACTGTTTTCTTTAGCCATGCAAAAGCTTTTAATTTTGATGAGATACCATTTGTTTATTTTTTCCTTTATGTCCCTTGCTTTGGGGACATATCAGTAAAAAAAATTGCTGTGTGAAATATCTAAGATTTTCTTGCCAATGTTCTCTTCTAGGACTTTAATGGTGTCACGGCTTATACTTAAGTCTTTTATCCACCTTGAATTTATTTTGGTATATGGTGTAATTTGGTGCTCGAGTTTCATTTTTTTGCATGTAGCTGTCCAGTTCTTCCAACACCATTTATTGAAGAGGCTATTTTTACTCCATTTTATGTAGCTGCCCCTTTTGTTGAATAGTTACTGGCCACAGAGATTTGGGTTTATTTCTGGGCTCTCTGTTATGTTCCATTGGTCTATGTGCGTGTTTTTATGTCAGTACCAGGCTGTTTTGATTACAGTAGCCTTATAATACAGTTTGATGTCAGGTATTGTGATCCCTCCTACTTTGTTCTTCTTTCTCAAAATTGTAGCTGCTATTCGGGGTCATTTATGGTTCCATATAAGTTTTTGAAGTGTTTGTTCTGTGTCTGTGAAGTACGTCATTGGTACTTTAAAAGATATTGCATTGAATCTGTAAATTGCTTTGGGTAGTATGAACATTTTGATGATGTTAATTCTTCCAATCCATGAACACGGTATATGTTTCCATTTGTTTGTGTCTTTCTTGATTTCTTTCTTCAGTGTTGTGTAGTTTTCTGCATACAGATATTTTACATCCTTGGTTAAGTTTACTCCTAGGTATTTTATTTTTCTTTTTGCTACATTGAATGGGACTTTTTTCTTGATTTCTGCTTCTTCTGTTTCATTGTTGGCATACAAAAATGCCTTTAATTTCTGGATATTGACTTTGTATCCTGCTGTTTTGCCAAATTCATTTATTAGGTTGAGAAGTTTTGGGGTAGAGTGTATGGAATTTTCCATGTACACTATCATGTCATCTGCGAACAGTGACAGTTTTGTCTCCTCCTTTCTGGTTTAGATGCCTTTTATTTCTTTTCCTGTCTGATTGCTGTGGCTAAAACTTCCAATACTATACTGAATACAAGTGGTGAAAACAGACAACCTTGTCTTGTTCCTGATCTTAGTGGAAAAGATATTAGTTTTCGCCCATTGAGTATGATGTTGGCTTTAGGTCTCTCATATATGGCCTTTATTATACTGAGGAATGCTCCTCTACTTCCACTTTGCTCAGTGTTTTTTATCATAAATGGGTGTTGTACCTTATAAAAAGCTTTTTCCCCATCTATTGATATGATCATGTGATTTTTGTCTTTGCTTTTCTTTATGTGATGTATTACATTAACTGACTTGCGAATATTGAACCATCCTTGCATCCCTGGGATAAATCCCACTTGGTCATGGTGAATGATCTTTTTAATGTATTGTTGGATGCGGCTTGCCAATATTTTGTTGAGGATTTTAGAGTCTATGTCCATCAGCGATATTGACCTGAAGTTTTCTTTCTTCGTTATATCTTTATCTGGTTTTGGGATAAGGATGATGCTGGCTTCATACAAAGAGTTTGGAATTCTTCCATCATTTTGGAATTTTTAGAATAGTCTGTGAAGAATAGGAGTTAGCTCTTCCTTAAATGCTTTGTAGAATTCTCCTGTGAAACCATCTGGTCCAGGGCTTTTGTGTGTCAGGAGAGTTTTGATTACTGCTTCAATTTCATGTGCTGTTATTGGTCTATTCAGGCTTTCTGCTTCTTCTTCATTGAGTTTTGGGAGATTATATTTTTCTAGAAATTTATCCATTTCACCTAAGTTTTGAAATTTCTTGGCATAGAGTTCTTCATAGTAATTTCTTATAATCCTTTCTATTTCTGTGGGGTCAGATGTAATCTGTCCTCTTTCATTTTTTATTGTGTTTATTTGGGTCCTCTCTCTTTTTTTCTTGTTGAGCCTGCTTAAAGCCTTGTCTATTTTGTTTATCTTTTAAAAAAAACAGGTCCTGGATTCATTGATCCTTAGAATTGTGCTTTTAGTCTCTATGTCATTTAATTCTGCTCTGATCTTGGTTATTTCCTTCCTTCTACTTGCTCTGGGCTGGCTTTGTTGTTGTTCCCCGAGCTCTTGCAGCCATAGGATTAGGTTGTTTGTTCGAAATGTTTCCATCTTCTTTAGGTAGGCCTGTATTACTATGAAATTCCCTCTCAGGACTGCCTGCACTGTGTCCCATAAGTTTTGGGTTGTCATGAGTTAGTTTTCATTTGTTTCCAGAAACTTTTTGATTTCTTCCCTAATTTCATTCTTGACCCATTCGTTGTTTAGTAGCATGCTATTCAATGTCCATGATTTTGAATGTTTTGGGTCATTTCTTTTGGGATTGGTTTTCAGTTTCAGTCACTTGTGATCAGAGAAAATGCTCGAGATGATTTCAATTTTCTTAAATTTGTTGAGGCTTCTTTGTGACCTATCATGTGGTCTATCTTTGAAAATGTTCCATTTGCATTTGAGAAGAATTTGTATTTAGCTTCTTTGGGATGAAGGGTTCTATATATTATCAGTTAAGTCCATTTCACCCAGGACATTATTCAATTTCACAGTATCTTTTTCAATATTTTGTTTGGAAGATCTGTCCATTTTTGACAGTGCGGTGTTAAAATCCCCAACTGTAACTGTGTTGCTGTCAATATCTTTCTTGAAGCCCTCTATGATTTTCTTTATATATTTGGGTGCTCCTATGTTGGGTGCATATATATTTACAATGTTTATATCTTCTTGGTGGATTCTTCCCTTAAGTATTATGAAGTGACCTTCTGGGTCTCTTTTTATGGCCCTTTTTTTTTTTTTTGAAGTCTATTTTGTCTGATATGAGTATCGCTACCTTGGCTTTTTTTCCCTGGCCATTTGCTTGGAAAATTTGTTTCCATCCCCTCACTTTTAGTCTGTGTACGTCTTTTGTCCTGAGGTGTGGGTCATGCTTTCTTATTCCTTCATCTATTCTGTCTTTTGATTGGAGCATTTAATCCATATACATTTAAGATTATTATTGATAGGTACTTATTCATTGTCATTTTTATACCTGTGCTTCTCATTATCTCTCTCTTCGCCTTCCTTTCCTTAAAGCAGACCTTTTAGTATTTCTTGCAGAGCTGGTTTGGTAGGGTTGTATTCTTATAGACTTTTTTTTGTCTTGGAAGCTCTTTATTTGGCCTTCTATCTTGATTGAGAGCCTTGCTGGATAAAGTAACCTTGGTTGAAGGTGTTGCAGACCTTGTCCAGCAGAGTCCACCTGTTGTGGTTTACAGCAAGAATCAATGCACAGGCAACAAGAACCCTGTGAGGGAAAAGGGAACAGGCATGACTACTCTCTCAAAAGGAGAGTGCCTATGGTGCCTCGGCCACTCCCTCAAGAGGGGAGCACCCCGACCCTTGTCTAGACAGGCTTTTATTGTTTTCCTTGGGTCTTACATCAAAGAAAGATTTATTATCTATCACACAGAGCATTATTATCTACATTCTAGGTACAATCAAGGAAATAGAAATAGCATGCACAGGAGGATGGCAATGAGCTCATTAGCTCTGTCCTTGGGAGTGCTCACACGGCTTTTGGGAGTTACCTTGAGGATAAACAATATACATTTGTTACTTTAGACCAGGGTGAGGGAGTTGTAGCAAGAGTAAGCCATAACAGTCTGTAAGTATTTTCCCATGGAAAAACTTGGTTTGAAGATCTGGCTTCTGCCCACCACTTCACATCTATAGGTTTTCCATACAGAGATGAGTCACATTTGCCAGGCCAAGACAAACTGGTCCTACAGAAGGCCTCTGATTCTCATTATTTAGAATATTTCTTTCCATTCTCTTCTGGCTTGGAGTGTTTCCATTGAGAAGTCAGTAGCTAACCTTATTTGGGCTCCCTTGTATGTTACTTCCTTTTTATGCCTTGCTGCCTTTAAGATTCTTTCTTTGTCTTGAAATTTGCCATTTTAATGATGATGTGTCTTGAAGTGGGCCTCTTTGAGTTCCTCTTGTTTGGGACTCTCTGTATTTCTTGGATTTGTGTGACTTTTTCTCTCATCAAATTAGGGAAATTGTCCATCATTACTTTTTCAAATAGATTTTCTATTCCTTGTTCTTCTTTTTCTTCTCCTTCTGGCATCCCTATTACTCAGGTATTACTATGTTTCATATTGTCTTACATTTCTCTTAATCCCTCTTCATTCTTTCTGAGCCTCTTTTCCCTTTCCTGTTCTTTCTGTGAGATGCTTTCTACTTTGTCCTCCAACTCACTAATCTGATCTTCTGTCTTATCTACCCTATTTTTAATGCTTTCTACTGTGCTTTTCAATTCAGAAATTGTATTCTTCATTTCCTCTTGGCCCTTGCTAATATTTTCCATTTCCTTTTTCATGTTGATATAGTTCACGGTGAGATCATTATAGCTCCCCTGTAGTTTCTGGTAGCTCATTATGAGCTCTTTGAACTTCCTGATAACCAGTGCTTTGAATTCAATATCTGATAGATGACTTGCCTCTATTTCATCTAGCATTCTTTCTGAGGCTTCTTCCTTTACTTTCATTGGGGTTTGTTTCTTTGTCTCCCTATTGTTTGTGAGATTCTTCTTCTTAGCTTCAGTTTCTTAAATTGATTTGTTCTAGCTTCCTGGATTTATGGTGTGAACTCCTGTGGTATAATACCTGTGAGATTCAGTGGTATAGTCTCCTTGATCTTCCCAGCTCACTGGTCTTGGGTTGTCCTTTACATTGCCTTTGAATTTGCCTTTGGGTTCTTGTTGTTTCTGGGTATTTTTTTGTGTGGGGGGGTCATTCCCACCAGCTGGTGAACTGATGGTCCCTCTGACCACTACCCATTTTAATTTGGTGTGCTGGTGAGGGCAGGTGTTGTTGAAGATAGTTCTTCTGCATGTACAGGGTTTTTAGGATTCTCTTTTGCTCTTGTTCTGTTGTTTGCCCTGGGAAGTTTCTCTGCTATTTAGCTGTATTTCCATATAGGTCTTGGGTTGAGGTTTGTGTGGTTTCTTCTCCCTCCTTCACCTTCCTCTGTTGTTATGTGTTGGTGGTTTCTTTGTTGTTGGGTTTCCTGTTCCTTTGGGTATCCTGGTGTTTACTGCTTCCACCTACTCTTTTTTGTGTGTGTGTGATCAGTTGGAGGGGAAGGCAAACTGACTTAAGAAAACTATTATAATATTTATTTTTTAAATTGATTTTGAGAGAGAGTTGTTGTTCTAGTCATTTATGCATTCATTGGTTGATTCTTGTATGTGCCCTGACCAAGGATCAAACTCCCAATTTTGGTGTATTGGGATTATGCTCTAATCAACTGAGCTACTTGGACATAGAATTTTTATTTCTTAATCATTTCACCTTTTATTCACCAATTAATCTAAATCCAATTCACCAGGACATTTTACCTGACTTTCCTATAGAAAAAAAAAGCACGTAGAAGCAGTATGACACAAAGGTGCTTAACTTTGTCAAGTGTCTCAAAGTTCTGTTTAAAATTTTTAGAATTCCAATCTTAGGCTTCTGTACATTATGGTTGTGTCCTCTCAGAGGCTAAGTATATTTTATCTTAATTTTCAGAGATCAAGTAAATGAGATAAAACATAATTCATTTTTATTGTAGAAAAATTAATCACTAAGTAGTCAAAAGACTACCTTCCCCTAGAATGTAATTCTCTAAGTAGGCATAAAAAAGCCAAAATGTCATTTTTACAAAAAAAATTAGATATAGGAGATTTGTTAATGGCAATGTCTTTGTTAAATAAAGTTTAATTTAGACCTCCCTAAATAGTTTTGTTCTACTATTCTGTCACTTAAGTGTTTCTGCCTATATATGTTGGAACATTCATAACATCAGTAGTCTAGTTAATCCTCTATAACATAGTTATGAACCACCAAATGAAAAATACCTGAGTGGCCAAATAATTGTTAAGCTCATGCATGTACTCTATATTAAATATACTAAGCTTTCTATATGAAATATACTCTGCTTTCTACTTTGTGCCTATTTCATATACCATGTAATATACTTGGTCATCTGGTTTCCAAAACACATAGATAACGATATGATGATAGCAGCTGATAAGCAGAGACAGCTGTCATTTTATGTTGGCAGCTCCAGTATGTGGCAGTTGACTGACAGAGAAAATGGAGGGAGAGAAATCTTCTAAAATACAAGCAGAGATATAAGACCTCAGATCCCAGATATCCAGAGCAATTTAGTTTCTGGAAGACCAACCCAAAGTGGCCTCGGTAATCATCACTCTATTTCAACCCAGTGTGATAATTGATTTAATGATACTCCAATTTTGTAGCTGAAAAGATACACTGGGATTCTAGATAAGGAAATGGGGGCTTAGAAAAGCTTTGAAAGCCCAGTTTAGGGTCATAGTAGGTTGGTGGTAAAGCTGAAAATGGAGCCAGGATCTCCTGATCCCAACAAATTTTTTCATGACAAAAATGATTGAAGCCTCATTGGTTAAATATGAGAACTAACTGAGATAAAGTACAGAAGGTTAGCACTCACAGATAAAGATCAAAATCTTGTTAGCCTTTATTTTGAGTTAAAAACCTGATATTTTAAAATGATTGCACATTTTTAATACTAATCGATTAAGTAACTTTGCTCTTTCAGAAAAATAAGTGCTATGAAGCAATCCATTCTCAGATGCTAAATGTTCCCTTGACCACTGTATTAAAATTAGTACCTCTTTCACTTTCTATCTCCTTGCCTTGTTTAATATGCTTTATAACCTATCAACATATGAAGATACATATATATTTTCCCATACAGTTTCTTCTAAATTGAAAGCTTAAATATGACTTTTTTCTAGCTTTTAAATAAAATAGTTCTCTTCTTTCTTCAGAAAAGATTTAGTCTTTATTCTCAATCTCATAACGACAAAGCAATTAATATAAGCCTGTGGACTCTAACCAACTGAGTAATGGGACCTTTAAAATGATGGAGCTTAAATATGAGGACTAATATTCCATTTTAATCTGTGTTCCATCAATATTTTATAAATGTAGTTATGTTTTAAGAGAAAATTTTGCCTATGTTATAGCTGAATCCCTGTAACACAGGCATTTTTATAACATGGCTCCAATGTCACTCTTATTTTAGATGGCAGATAAAACTTAAAATATACTCCTGCCTTTCCCATTCCTTTTCTGCATTCTTTAAAAAAGCAGGCATATTGGACTTCTGGCCAAGATGGAGGCATAGGTGGAAACACTGTGCCTCCTCACACAACCAAGTTTAAAGAACAAAGTTTTAGTAACAAAAACACAACCAAAACACAGAAAATTGAACTATATGGAAGTCCAAAAACAACGAACCATTCAGCCAGGTCAGTAAGAGGGGCAGAGCCAGCGGTGGAGTGGGGTCGGGCAGGAAATATCCACTGAAACGACCCAGGTGCACAGGCAGCTGTTGGCGGATCCCAGGTGTGGGGTAGCAACAGGAGGTCCCAGTGAGGGCTCAAGGTATAGGCTGACCATGGCCACACATTCATGGGCAAATAAATCAGGCAAAGGAGCGAGTAGTGAGACAGACCATGTAGGTCCCAATGGTGGGAAGCAGCAGAGAAGACCACCATTGCCCCTCTTTGACCCCACCCCCACATACAGCATCATAACCCAGCAACTGAGTTGCCCCGCCCTGGTGTACACCTAGGGCTCTGCCCCTCATATGTAACAGGTGTGAACAGACCAAAACATTATGGCTCAAGAACTCAAAGCCCCAGAGAAACCAATACTGGCACTTTGAGTATTGTACAGGAAATGCACAGAAAACAATGCACAGGAAACCAATACGGATGAAAAGAAAACTGGGACTCAAATCAATGGAGTGGACCAGAAGGAAGAAAAAAATGACCAAACAGAAAAGAATGAAGAAACAAGAATTCAAAAAAATGAGGAGAGGCTTGGGAACCTCCAGGACATCTTTAAATGCTCCAACATCCAAATTATAGGGGTACCAGAAAGGGAAGAGGAACAGCAACAAGTGGAAAGCTTATTTGAACAAATAATAAAGGAGAACTTCCCCAATCTGGCAAAGGCAATAGACTTCCAGGAAATCCAGGAAGCTCAGAGAGTCCCAAAGAAGTTGGTCCCAAGAAGGAACACACCAAGGCACATCATCATTACATTAGCCAAGATTAAAATGGAGAGAATTCTAGAAGCAGCAAGAGATAAGGAGACAGTAACCTACAAAGGAGTTCCCATCAGACTGTCAGAGGATTTCTCAAAAGAGACCTCCCAGGCAAGAAGGGGCTGCAAAGAAGTATTCCAAGTCATGAAATCCAAAGACCTACATCCAAGATTGATCTATCCAGCAAAGCTTTCATTTAGAATGGAAGGGCAGGTAAAGTGCTTCTCAGATAAGATCAAATTCAAAGAGTTCATCATCACCAAGCCCTTATTATATGAAATGTTAAAGGGACTTATCTAAGAAAAATAAGATAAAAAAATGAACAGTGAAAGGACAGCAAACTCACAGTTATTAAGAACCACACCTAAAACAAAAGCAAACTAAGAGGACAGCTAGATCAGGAGAACCATAGAAATGAAGATCACATGGAGGGTTAGCAACAGGGGAGTGGGAGGAGGAGAAGGGGGGATAAGGTTAAGAAAATAAGTAGCACAGATGGTAGGTAGAAAATAGATGGGGGAGGGCAAGAATAGTATGGGAAATATAGAATCTAAGTAACTTGAGACATGTGGACATAAACTAAAGGAGGGGGGAATGGCGGGGAGGGGTGTGCTGGGTGGAGGGGAATGAAGGGGGAAAATAGGACAACTGTAATGGCATAATCAATAAAACATATTTTTTTAAAAAGCAGGTATATTATCCTTGATAATCAAGCACAAACTTAAGCATAAACAAAATTAACTAGAAAAATGCTTAGAATGAAATGGGAAGACATCATTTGGCATCTTAGTATTAGTTTGACCTAATTTCTTTATAAAACATCCTTTCTAAGTGAGAGGTAGAGAAATAGATTAGATTATATGGTTGAAGATGTAGAGAAGCACTGAGAAAATACCACTTCTTAAAGTATCAAAAATAAAAATAAAAGTAATCCCCTAACATAAAATGTTGTATAATTTACTTTAACATTGTGCTTACTTGTTCTTCCACTAACTTTACATTCATTAGTGGATTCCTAGGTACTAAAGAAATGCTTGCAATCAGAGATCAAAAAGAAATTAGAACTTAAGGTGAGTAATGTTCAATACAATGCCACCAGTTCCCTCTTATGATATTTATATTATGAATTAAACCCCCCCCCTCTGCCTGACCTCTAAGTGTTGGAATGTCTCAGGACTGAGTATTTCACCCTCTTTTCTCTTCCCTGGGTGGTGTCATCTACTTCCACAGCTTCCAATGTCATAAACCTGATGACTGAAATTATTTTCAACTCTGCCCTCTTCCTGAGCTGGCCCTTCTGTCCAACTGCTTATTGGACATAACCTTTTGGATATCTACTAGGCATCTCAAACTTCTTATGAAGGAAACCTGAGTTATTTTGCTCCTTCCAGACCATAACCAAAGACATTCTCATTTTAATGGTATCACAACTGCTCAGATCAAAAACCTAGGCATCCTTGATATGTCCACTAACCCCCATCAGAGTTGAAGCCACCATGAAACTCATGAAGCTTAAGCTGCTGAGCCCTTCACATGCACAGAAACCTTCTAAAGCACTTCATTTTGTATTGTTTATTTTTCTTATAAATGGCCCTCAAATTATGTAAATTTCATGTCCCACAAAACTTGGATCTGCCTCTGTACCCTATATCCAGGTCTATTTTCAAAAGAAAAATTATCTAAATCTGACCACTTCAGACACTGGGGAATCACTGTAGCCCAAGCCACCATCTTCTCTGGAGTGTTATAATCATGTCAATGCTCACCCACCTTCCCCACTTCCCTCCTACAGTTTATTTCCTATATAGAAGACAAAAAATCCTGTAAAGCTGTTTTACAGGTCACGTCTCTTAGTTAACCATCAAATGCCTTCCCATTCCACTTACAATAAGTCATAATACTGTACTATTACAATGCATTATGTGATCTGGCCCCTACTTACCTCTCAGCACTTTCCCTCATAGCTTACCCATCTCTATGTCAGTTTTTCCTTGCTGGAATGTATTAGACTCATTTTTTACTTGGGGTTTTTGCACTGTTTCCTGTTTGGGGGAAATTTCCCCCTTTTCTTCACTTGTCTCCTCATCTTTCAAGTCTCAGCTCAAATACCACTTCCCCTAAAAACACTGTGTCTCTTAAGTAGTGCCCAACTCTGCTTCAGTCATTCTTGATCCCGTTATTGTTTTTTGGGGTTTTTTTTTTTTGCCAGTGGTCACTGTTTAAAAATACGTTTCCTACTCAGTTTACTTGTTCATTGTCTGATTTCCTCGAAAAGATTTTGAGCTCCATGAAGGTGAGAACTCAATCCGCTTACTCACCACTGAATCCCCACAACCTATAAGTGCCCATTGCAGAGAAGATGCCCAATAAATATTTGCTATGTAAATAATTTGTTGAGTGAATACTAACAATAAAGTATAGCATAAAGCAGTACTACACATAGAGTGAGTAAAATTGAAGAATATGAACTACTGTAAAGTTCCTTTTGTTTCTTCCTTATTAACTTTAGGCTATTAAAAAATCTATCTTGCCAGGGGATGCTAATTTGAGATGTGGATTTATGTCACAATTAATATTCCACTATATAAGCCATCATAATGTATGAGGTAAAATGTGTATGTCGTTGTGTCTAAATTGTAAGATACTTGCTTTAAGTAGCAAATACATGGAGAGGAAATTATAGAGATTAAGTCATATCTATTTCTCCCCATTTCTCTTGCCCCCAAATAATGGTTTAGGAACATTCAGAAGGTTTGAGAACTATGAATGTTATTCATGTATTCTGAACTGAGTTCAAAATAATGTAAAAAATAGAAAAAAACCTCATTATTCAAGGTCTAAATTAAGTTTCTTCAGATCTTCAAGAAAAAAACAATTTTAAAGAGTAACAGCTTTCTTGAGATATCATTTACATACCATAAAGTTAATGCTTTTAAAGTGTACAATAGAGTGTTTAGAGTATTTAGAGTTGTGCAACCTTACCACTATCAGATTCCAGAATATTTTCATCACCCCAAAATGAAACTCCATACCCATTAGCAGTCACTCCACATTCCCTCCTCTCCTCTTCTGCTTACCCTCAGTCTCCCCAGGCCCCTAACAACCACTAGTGTACTTTCTGTCTCTATGGATGTGCTGCTTCTGGACATTCCATATAGCAGAAATAAAAAAATATGTGACTTTTTATGTCTGTTTTCTTTAACTTATCATATTTGTAGTTATTTATTTACTTATTTGCTTGTTTATTTATTTATTTATTTATTTGGGAAAGGGAGGAGAAAGAGAGGGAGAGAAACATCAATGTGTGGTTCCCTCTTACACACCCCCTACAGGGGACGTGGCCTACAACCCAGGTATGTGCCCTGACTGGGAATCAAACTAATGACCTTTGGTTCACAGGCTGGCACTCAATCCACTGAGCCACACCAGCCAGGGCACTTACCATGTTTTTAAAGTTTATCCATGTTGTAGCATGTATCGATACTTTCTTTTTATTGATAAATAATATCTTACTGTATGGTTATATCACATTTTGTTTATCTGCCCATCAATAGTTATACATTTGGCTTGTTTCTACTTTATGACTATTATGAATATGTACAAGTATCTGTATAGACATGTTACCATTTCTCTTGAGCACATACTTAGTAGAATTGCTGCATCATATGATAACTCTAAATGTAACTTTTGGAGAAGTACCAAACTGTTTTCTAAATTAACTGTATCATTTTATATTCCCATAAACAATGTATGAGGGTTCCAATTTCTCCATATCCTTACCAACATTTAGTATTGTCGTTTTTAATACAGCCATCCTAGTGGGTATGAAGTGACATTTCATTGTGGTGTTAATTTTTATATCCCTAATGAAATGATGTTGAACATCTTTTATTGTACTTATTAGTCATTTGTATTCTTGTATCTTCTTTGGGAAGTAGTCTACTCAAATGTTTTACCCGCTTTTTAATTGGGTTGTCTTTTTGTCATTGAATGTAACTATTTTTTATATGTTCTGGATATAAGTCCATTATATGATTTGCAAATATTTTTCTCCATTCTCTGGGTTGTCCTTCCACTTTCTTGATTGTTTCCCTTGAGGCATAAAAGCTTTTTTTAAATAAAGTTCAATTTTATCTATTTTTTCCTTTTGCCTACGGTGATTTGGGTGTTACATCTAAAAAACTATTGTGTAACCCAAGACCATGAAGATTGGTCTGTTTTCTTCTAAGAATTTTATAGCTTTAGCACCTACATTTAGGTCTGGGTTCTATTTTGAGGTTTTTATATGGTGTGAAGGAGTAGTCCAGCTTCATTCTTTTTCATGTGGCTGTCCAGTTCTACCAGTAACTCTTGTTGGAAAGTTTGCTCTCTCTTTCACACTGAATGGTACTGCACTTTTATTCATCAGGGTTCTCCACAGAAATAGGATCAATAGGATACAGAGAGAGATATTTAAGAAATTAGCTCACATAATTGTGGGGCTGGTATGTTTGAAATCTACAGGTGCAGACCAGCAAGTGGAAATCCAGGTAAAAGCTGATGTTGCAATCCTGTGTCTGAAATTTGCAGAGCAAGCCTGCAGGTGTTTCTGTGCTATAGTCTTGAAGCAGAATTGCTTCTTCCTCTAGAAACTAGTCTTTGCTTTCAATCAAGGCGTTCCACTACTTGGATGAGACCCACCCACCTTTTGGAAGTTCATCTGCTCTACTTAAATTCAAGTGATCTTAAATGTTAATCACATCCACAAATACCTTCACAGCAATGACTAGCATTTGATCAAACAACTAGGTACCATGGCCTGGCAAAATTGAAACATTAAATTAACCATCACAGCATTCTTGTTAAAAAAATCAATTGACCACAATTATAAGATTTATTTCTGGATTCTCCATTCAATTCCATTGATCATATGTCTATCCTTAAGCCAGTACCACAGTGTCTTCATTATTATAGTTTTGTAGTAAGCTTTAAAATCAATATGTGAATCTTCCAACTTCTGTTTTGTTCAAGATTGTTTTAGATACTTGTAGTCTCTTACAATTAATATGAATTCTAGATTAGCTTGTCCATTTCTTTAAAAAAAGCTGTTGTGTCTTCTGGCCAAGATGGAGGTGTAGGTGGAAACACTGTGCCTCCTCACACAATCAAAATTAAGGACAACAAAGATTTAGAAACAAAACACCCACCAGAACTGACAGAAAATTGAACTGTATGCAAGTCCAACAACCATTCATCCAGATTGGTAAGAGGGGTGGAGTCTGAAACCAGTGGAGAGGGGTTGTGGCAGGAAAAGGCAGTGGCTGCCAGACCCGGGTGCACAGGTGGCACAGGGCTGACCACAGTCACACATTCGCATGCAAATAAATTGGGCAAAAACGGGCAGTGAGACAGACCGCCCAACCCAGGGCTCTAGCGCTGGTGAAATAAAGCCTAAAAGCACCAATTAAAAGGGTGCTGGGAGAGACTCCCAGCTTCACAGAATTTGTTGGAGAGACCCACAGGGTTGTAGAATGTACACAAACCCACCCACCTGGGAACCAACATCAGAAGGCTTCCCAATTTGCTTGTGGGAAGCTGCAGAGGGGAATGAAATCCAAAAAAGCATGGAGCAAGTGCCATTGTCCCCTCTCTGACCCTGCGCCCACATACAGCATCACAACTGAGTGACTGGGTTGCCCTGCCCTGGTGAACACCTAAGGCTCCGCCCCTTACTACATAACAGGCATGACCTAACCCAAAAAATATGGCTCAAACAGAAGAACAAATCAAAGCCCCAGAGCCAATACTTTTAAGTGACCAAAGATAGCCAACCTATCAGATGCACAGTTCAAAACACTGGTGATCAGGATGCTCACAGAACTGGTTGATTTTAGTCACAAATTAGATGAACAAATGCAGGATACCCTAAGTGAAATGAAGGAAAATGCACAGGGAAGCAATAGTGGTGGAAAGAAAACTGGGACTCAAATCAATGGAGTGGACCAGAAGGAAGAAAGAAACAAACAGAAAAGAATGAAGAAACAAGAATTCAAAAAAATGAAGAGAGGCTTAGGAACCTCCAGGACATCTTTAAATGTTCCAACATGCAAATTATAGGGGTACCAGAAGGGGAAGAGGAAGAGCAATGAGTGGAAAACTTATTTGAACAAACAATAAAGGAGAACTTCCCCAACCTGGCAAAGGAAATAGACTTCCAGGAAGTCCAGGAAGTCCAGGAAGCTCAGAGAGTCCCGTAGAAGTTGAACCCGAGGAGGAACACACCAAGCACATCATAATTATATTAGCCAAGATTAAAATGAAAGAGAAAATTCTAGAAGCAGCAAGAGATAAGGGGATAGTCTCCTACAAAGGAGTTCCCATCAAACTGGCAGTGGATTTCTCAAAAGAGACCTTACTGGCAAGAAGGGGCTGCAAAGAAGTATTCCAAGTCATGAAATGCAAGGACCTCCATCCAAGATTACTCTATCCAACAATGCTTTCATTTAGAATGGAAGGGCAGATAAAGTGCTTCTCAGATAAGGTCAAGTTCAAGGAGTTCATCATCACCAAGCCCTTACTATATGAAATGTTAAAGGGACTTATCTAAGAAAAAGAAAATGAAAAATATGAACAGTGTAAGGACAGCAAACTCACAGTTAACAACCACACCTAAAACAAAAGCAAACTAAGTGGACAGCTAAAACAGGAGAGGAGTCACAGAAATGGAGATCATATGGATGGTTAGTAACAGGGGAGTGGGAGGAGGAGAATGGAGGAAAGGTACAGAGAATAAGTAGCAGAGATGATGGGGAGAAAATAGACAGGGGGAGGGCAAGAGTAGTGTGGGAAATGTAGAAGCTAAAGAACTTATGACACATGGAGATGAACTAAAGGGGGGAATGTGGGTGGGAGGGGGTGTGCAAGGTGGAGGGGAATGAAGAGGGGGAAATGGAACAACTGTAATGGCATAATCAATAAATTATTTTAAAAAGTAGTTGAAATTTTGATAGTTAATTACTTTAAATACATACGTAGGTCAATTTAGGGAGTGTTGCCATCTTGATATGAAGTCTTTTAGTCCATGCATTGTAATGAGTTTTCATTTGTTTAGACCTTCTTAAATATCATAATAAAATGTCCTCCTTTGCCTCAGATAACGATTTCACTTTAAAATCTATTTTGTGTGATACTAGTATAGCCATTTCAGATCTCTCTCTCTCTTTTTATTGTTGTTCAGTTACAGCTGCCTCGCCTTTTTCCTCATTGCTCTCCCCTGGCCCATCACCCCATTCCCACAGTCAACCCTTCCATTTTGAACAGTTTTCATGGTATATCTTTTTCCATCCTTTTACTTTAAACCTATCTGTGTTCTAAAACACTCACACATACACAACTTAAATATGAAATTCTTCTGCTAAGCATGTCTTTATTTCAGGTGTTAAAATGCAGCCAATGGTGGTTTTTAAATTCACTTACCACATTTAAAAGAAAATAATAAAAAAAAATAAAAGGTATTCTTTCTTCCGCCAACTCTTAACCAGTCCTTGATTTAAGTTATAAGTATTTGTTCTACAGGATCAAATCTGGAGTCTTACCTTCTAAAGGTTAACAAATCTGTCTCATGTCAAACCAGCAGGGAAAGAAAATTCCTCAGCAAGGAACCCTGCTCAGAGTATTGTGCCATGTTACCAAATTCCTGAGAATCCAGTGGGAAAACTGGAAGCAACAGAAAGCTCTATAAGGTAGCAAATTTTCACTTTGTAACAAATCACTTACTAAATCTAAATGAACAAAGTATGGACGACACCTGTATATAGCTAGCTGGTTATTTTATTCTCTAGTAAAGCACTGTCCAATAAAAATATGTGACTCACAAATTTAAATTACATATGTAACTTTAAAATGTCTAGTAGCCATAGTTTAAAAAGCAAAAACAAGCAAAATTGTTAATATAATAATTATACTTTATTAGTAAATATAATCAACACATTTAAATCAGTGTATTATCATTTCTACATGTGATCAGTATAAAACTGTTATTCTTAATTTATACTATGTCTTTGAAATTTACTGTGTTTTTATATTTAAAGCACACCTTAATTTGAACTTACCACATTTCAAGTGATCAATGACCATAATGGCTTGTGGCTACCACACTGGACAGTGCAACTATAGCATTTAAAGTTTAAAATGGCCTTAAAATACTCTATGATGACCATATCAAACTGAAAAGTTTTTTCTTAACTATAGTTATTATGCATTGTGCTATAGCATGACTGTTTCTATAATAGGATTATAAAAATGTAATAATCTAATAGGTAGATGTGCAATCAAGATTAATTTTACAAATTTTGGAGGTTTCAATCTGCATTAGTAATGACAGCTAATATTTATTAAGTATTTACTTTGTACCAGGCACTATGTTAAGTATTTTAACACATAGTGAAAGGTACTTCTGTTATCTCCATTTCATAGAAGAGGAAATGGGGACTGAGAAAAATTACTTAACTTGGGCAAGATCACATAAGCACACAAGTTGTGAAGTTATTATTTGAACTCTCAGTCAGGCTGGCTCTGGAATCTGTGCTTCTAGCCTCCAAACTTGACTGCCTCCCTACAATGCATCCTACTATCTATAGTCATTCAGTGACTTTCATAAATAAAACTATGAGAGAGAGCAAAAGAAGTTACCATAATTTAGTCCACATTTCCTCTGCCTGTGCTCAATTCAGCAATTTGTTGAGGGCCTTTTGAACGCAATGCTCTCAGGAAATGTGAAGGTTTCCCATGCCCCTGCCTGGAATACTTTTAAGTAACACACTGCTTCAGAGATCAGGGACTTGAATATATTGACAAAAAGCAGCTAAAAAAGTGTGAACAGTTCAGCATTTTTATTTTCAGTAAATAACCTTTTAAAGTGAGTGTGAGTGTAATGCACTTGAATTATCTACAAACCATCCCCAACCCCAGGTAATTGGAAAAATTGCCTTTAATGAATCTAGTCCCTGGTGCCAAAAAGGTTGGGGACCACTTTTTAAAGTGTTCTAATTTTTTTTTTTGCTGGCTTTTATCTAGGCAACAAACAATATTATTATTAGAATAAGTTAAAAATTATATTTATCAGCCAAGTGTTTATGAACTATCCTTAATCCATTCCACATACTATTTTATTGCACAATTGGGAGACTAATAGAAAATATACACATATATTTTAAAAACACAAAAATGTGACCCACACATCTATACCACATGTAGTTTTAAGGGTAATTATTTGCTTAGGTTGATTTCTTATTTAACCCCCAAATTCATCTAATTAATCAACAGCTAAAAATTACTACTATGTAGACACCATGCTATGTGGATTTAACAAATACTATCTTAACTTTTACAACACCCCTATGAAGAAGTATTATTCTCATTTTCAGATAAGGAAACAATGCCAATCTTTTTTTTTCATTGTACCATGTTAAATAATACCATCACCATACATCTGTGCACAGTTACAGATCCTAATTTATATTATCTATACTGACCCTCATAAGTTGTGATATAGAGAGCACATGTGCTTACAACAATCAGAACAAATGGTTATAGTTTTTTTGGAGTCTTGGGGCAACTTTTAAAAAATTACAATTGTTCATTTGGAAAAATCTTATTTTGTTTATATTCAGACTAATAATAAACGAGAAATAGGCAAGACCAAATTCTACCACAGCTGAGAGACCCTTTCACAGAGGTTTCATAAGCCTAACTTCTCCAGCAACCTCCCATTTCTAAAACACTTTCATTAACATGGAAGTCCATCAAAGAACGGTAGCTGGAGCATATTCTAATGCTCTTATTTTTTTAAAAGATTATTCACTCATTTTTAGAGAAAGGGCAAAGGAAGAAGAAAGAGAGAGAGAAACATTAATGTGTGGTTGACTCTTGCACACCCTGCACCAGGGACCCTGGCCCACAACCCAGGCATGTGACCTGACTGGGAATCAAACTGGTTGACCCTTCAGTCAGCAAGCCCAGGCTCAATCCACTGAGCTACACCAGCCAGGGCCTAATGCTCTGTTTTTAAGGAGTCTTGCCTGCTGTGTTTTTATAAATGTCATGATCAGACTATGCAATGACTTTTAACAAACATCAAAAATCCTAAATCAGCTAGATTTCATGTACCAATTGAGAGAAACTTCCAGTCTTCTATTTTCCCAACCTCACCCTTTTTCACAAGGGGTTTTAAATGCCCTAAGCAAATATGCTACAGAACCTAACTGATGTAAAGTCAGGTCTAATAAGCTAAAAGGAAAGGCATCAGGAGCTGGCCACTCACTGTAAATCATCCCAAAGCAATGGCAGCTGTCAGGAGTAAGCAAGATTTGAAGTTTTCCACCCTTCCATTTTATTTCCAAGTATAATATAATGTTAGAACTTTTGTGATTAATACTATACCTTAACAGTCCATTATTATTCCATTTTATAGATGAGTAATTGAGGCTTACAGACATTATGTGGTCACTGAAGTTTACATAACTAGAGACTAAAGACCCAAATCAACTCAAGTTCGTTTTTTACCTTCTACCATCTATTCCTGAAAAATAAACTCTCTATTTTGAAATGTGCAGACTTAAGTTGGAATTTCTATTATTTAATAATTACTGAACAAATATATATACTCTATGGAGTCACTGCCAATAAAAACACCACAGCAGGTGTTAAAAAATAACTGGAGATCATGCCACACTCTTGAGCAAGACTCCAGGCAATTTACCTGATTTCAATGGTAATGCAGTCATTAAAAATGGTTTGTAGTATGTGATTCCCCATATCACCTTGGGTGAGGAAAAAGCCTCCTCTGAATAAAGACATTCCAACTGCTAAGGTCTTTGAAGAAATGTATCATAATAATGATAAATTGTCACATCTAAAAAACCTCAATTCTACAAAGATAGGTCTGTAAACTTTTTGTAGAGAACCCTATCACTGTCACTGCTAAAACTTAGGGGAGTTTTCTCCACAAATTAATTAAAATCCTTTAAAATGTCTTGGCTGATAATCACAAATGTATGGGGATCCCAGTAACTCTGCCCAGAGATTCTGGACACAGCAGCCCAGATTCTAATGTACAGCCAAAGTTTTAAGTCCTTCGCCTAAAAGCAAATGTTTTAAGTAGACTTCCAAAGAGCAGAACTTGAGCAAAATAGTCAACAGGAAATTAAATTTCCTAAATTAAATACGATGGCCTGCCAGAAGTGTACTAACCTCCATCTCACCCAACGTGTAACCTCATTAGAAAAGCTGTGTCCTTTTAAGGCAAAGATGAATTGTTATTTTCTTCACTGTTAAATTCAGCCCAGTACGATGGACAAAGTAGGGGCTGATCTCTCAGCCTTTGGCAGCTCCAGTAGTAAAGATTGGCTGTATTAGCTAAGCATTAGTGCGCTGCAATTGAAATCAGGTCTCTGGGCTCTCAGTACCTGTGGTAATCAGTAACACTTGAGAGATCAGCCCTACAAATGTTGCTTTAGGGAGAGGGGTGTCTCTCTCAACTTCCCCAACCGTTTAAAGAACAGGACCCCCAAACCCGGAATTTAAGGAAACAGTCACGGTTCCCGAGGTGGGGAGGGAGTGGGGACATGTGCGCACACATCTCAAGCTGGATAGACAAGGCCTGGAGAGAGAGCCCAGGGCTGAGTAACCCTCTTCCGGAAAAGCCCGGGGCGTGAGTCACTGGTGAGCGCGGTGGGAAGGGGCGGTCTTGAGGGAAGTCAGAGGATCTGACAGATGGAGGGTTCTGGGAAACGCAGGGCGTGGAATTTAAGTGTAAAGTAGGTTTCAAATCAGCTCTCTCCTCGAGGAGTGGGAATATGAAATCGCAGGGGCCAAAGGGCTTGAAACTGGGAGAGCACCCCAACATGCGGCGAGGGCCTGGAGGTGATGAGGCCGGCTAACCCCGGACCCCGAAATCTCCCGCGCTCTGAGCTGGCCCCTCCTTCCCCCGCCTCGGCTCCAGTTTTTGCAGTGGGCAGCCCAGTCTGCCTACACCTCCCCCGACCCCGGCGACGCAGTATTCACGCCGCTAAATTCCTTACTCGCCCGGCCTACTCCAAATCCCAGCAGTACGCCCAGCGCCACCAGTGACCTTATTGCAGGGTGCTTGGCCAATCCGCACGACCCCGTCCCGCCCCACACTCCCAGGGCCAATGAGGCGAAGACGCCTGCGGCCACGGCGGGGTGAGGGGTCGAGAGGCCCCGCCCCATTCTCCCCTTTCCCCTTTGCCCCGCCCTTTCCCGCTTGCCTCCCGTCGTCCGGCGCGCGCGGCTAGTGCTGGGTCTCCGCGCTGGGCCCGCCTCCACCCCACCCCACCCCCGCCGGCCGCCAGCCGCCAGCGCGCCTCACGGCTTCTGTCTTCCCTCCCTTCTCTTCTCTCTCTCTCTCTCTCTCTCTCTCCCCCCCTCTCCCTCTCCCTCCCTGTCTCCCTCTTGTCTCTCTCACGCCTAGCGCAATGGCGGCGTCCGCGACGGAGCAGCAACAGTTCTACCTGCTCCTGGGAAACCTGCTCAGCCCCGACAATGTGGTCCGGAAACAGGCAGAGGTAATCGAGCTTGTCGCCCAGACTCCTTGCCCGGGCCAGCGCGCTGACTCTTCGAGCGACGTTGCCACACCGGGCCTTGGCTGCTCAGCCGCCACGGCACAGGCCGGGACCGGCGAGCGGTGGCTGTTCAGTCCACGTGTGAGGGGGCCAAAGGATCCCGGAGGTGCCCTGGGGCCCTTCCGACTCCTGCAGCCACGGGGGCCAAAGCCAGTTTTTTCCCAGCCTCGCCTCGCACACGTGTGCGGCTGCTGCTGACACACATCACCCGCCCCGATGGGGAAACCAGGCAGCTGTGAGGGGTGTGGGGCGGGCCCCGGGGTTCCCTGCTCCCCTTTCTGGCTCTCTCCCATTGGGAGCCTCCCCCATGGGGTCCACCCAGCCCAACCTTCTTGGTTTCCCAAACCCCGGCTGCTACCTAACCCATTACCCCTGCTTCTTTCCTGATCCATCATTTAAAGGTACCATCTGTCTCTCCATTCACCAATCTCTCCTTTTGAAATGTGTCTAGCCCTTTCGCCTTCCCACTTATTTCCATTTATTCTCTTCTCTTGCCTAGTTCTTAACACAGGAAGCTGGGTTTCTCCCACATCTCTCACAGTCTTGTGAAATTACCTTTATGGTCTCTTTCTAAGCAGCTTCTATCTTACTTTACTCTTCTCTGAACAGCAAAGTATTTGATCTCAAGAGATTTGTGGTCTCATAACATAAATGGGATGTCCTGGGACTTCCGTTGTTTAACTGGGCCAATGCTGTATGCTTAAATCTTTGATTTCGTTAAACCTAACCTGAATCTCGTTTTTTAATCACCTCTAACTCCTGACCTACAAAATGTGCATCTGTGATACAGTTTCAAAAGACGATGTTTCATGTACATTTGCAAGTTCATTTACCAAGTAGTAGTAAGACACATTTGGTGTATATAAGACTAACATTATTCTATCAATGTTGAGACCACAATTTATTCAACAGTTCAAGGGAAGGGCAGAAACTTTATAGTTTCTTTGAAATGCATTATCAGAACCTATCTTCAGACTTGATTATATCTGGAGTTCTTTGCCACCTGTGATTGAAGATTTCTATGATTCAGTGAAGGATGATGTTCAGCCATATCTTTTTACAGAGTAAACATTTATATTACATATAGCTAATGAATTGGGGGGACACTGCCTCCTCTAGACTCACAAGGTTTATAGTCTTTAAAATCACAGTGTTGTTCATAGATTTTGAATAGATTTAGGGATGCTGGTTACACTTAAGTGATTTTATAATTTGTAATGTAAATACACCGGAAGTTCTGTATGAAAAAGTACTTTAAATAGCTATTAACCTTATCGTAATGACTTGATTGACTTGTTTATTGTACTTGCAAAACTTGTTTGGGGTAAAAATTCAAAAGGTGCAGATAACTTTTAATCTCATTCTCTAAACATAACCACTTTTTAAGTTTCTTGTGTATCATCTGTGAAATTACTTTGCAAGAAGTGTTTGTATGTATATAGGTGTATGTATACATTTTTACATGAATGGGCTTCAATACACATGCTGTCGGTGCAGTTGGTATATTTCACTCAATATATTTCAAATTGCCACATAAGAGATTTTGTTAAAGCAGCTAGTTATATAGTATTCCATCCAATGGATGTACATATTGTTTATGCAACTAATTCTCTATGCATGGACATTGAGATTTCCAGGGTCCTGCTCTTGAAAACAGTGCTATACATAGAAGTCATGTATCCCTATCTTTTCAGACTTTACCAGGTTTGTTTGTAGAATACTTAAAAGGAGCATTTGACCTTCGAAGTAATATGCATTTATTAGTTGGATCAAATTGCACTCCTATCACTGGCATGTGACAATGCCTAGTAAAATATTTTGATGATTTCTGTTAACTCTACAGGTAATTTTTCACAGAAATAAGTTCTTAGTCCCAACCCGTAAGAGAGATTGTCGTGTGTTACAAAGTAGAACAGCATTGTATTTAGTAAGTTAGTTTAATTCTGCCTCTTCCTTCCAGTTGCTTAAGTCTCTATTGGGGTAGCTTTCTTCTATTGAACCAAATACACAGATGGTTCAGCTTGAATTCCAGTTGGTGCCTGTTGTAAATCTTTTATTACTTTTACCACTTTGGGGGTAGTTAGCAGCATTCAGTACATTTTCTCATTATAGAATAATTGCAAATAAGTACTATTATTCTCTTAAGTCTCTTTATTTCTAGTGAAAACATTAAAATATTATATTTTTACTTTTTTTGTATAGCCTTGGAATATACAGATATATTTAATCCTCACCTGAGGAAATGTTTTTATTCTGAAGAGAATAAAAACATCCCAGGTGAGAGGAAGGGAAACAAACATCAATTGGTTGCCTTCCATACATACATACCTTGACTGAGGCTTGAACCCACAGCCTAGTCATATGCCCTGACCAGTAATCTAACCTGCAGTGTTTTTTGGTGTACAGAGCAATGCTCCAACCAACTGAGCCACCTGGCCAGGGCTCTTCAAATGAAGCCTTAATACTCTTTTTTTTTTTTGCATCATGAAATGAGCCTTTTATTATAGTCTGCTGTAGCAAATACAGATTTTTTTTTCTTAAACTAAAGGCTTGGCAAGGGCTTAGTAAATATCTTTGTAATTTAATCAAAATAAAAGTACATAGCTGACACATACATACCAAACTGTTGACTAAGATGACTTGTTTTTATATTGAAATATGAAATCAAGTACAGTTAAAGGTTCATTTATAGTAATTACTGTTGAAATCATTGAAGGGCTTTGAAACTTTAAAATGTTTTTCATTGTTTTCCATTGTAAACCATTTGGTAGGATCTGTATCTTTTTTTTTTAAGGGGGAGAGGAAAGTACGGAGAAAACATTGATGTGTTGTGCCACTTATTTATGCATTCATTGATTGCTTTTTTTTTTTAATTTATTTACTTATTTTTTGGGGGGAGGCAGGGAGAGAAACATCAATGTGTGATTGCCTCTGTGCTTCCCCAACTAGGGACCTGGTTTGCAAGCTAGCATTCAATCCGTTGAGCCACACCAGCCAAGGCATGATTGCTTCTTATATGTGCTCTGACCAAGGTTCAAACCTACAACCTTGGCATAGGTGGATGATGCTGTAACTATCTGAGCTATACAGCCAGAGTTAGGCTCTATTTCTTCTACTAAAAAAATCTTAGAGGATTTTTCTCTTTAACTTAAAAAAAAATATTTGTGATATTTGAAGAAATCATTTAAATGTCCTTGTCTCAAAATATAATATGAATAAACAATTGAATAATTGACAAGTAATCCAAAGTTAAATATCCATGACATTCATAATGACATATAAAATATTTTATCAATCATGCATGGATTTTATATGTTCATTAATTTTTTGCATTGACTTTGTATTTCATTGATTCTTTTCTTAAGTATTTTTTATTGATTATGCTACTACAGTCTTCCCAGTTTTCCCGCTTTATCCTTTCTTCACCCTGCATGCCCAACCCTCCGGCATTCTCCTCCCCTTACATGGGTTTTACATATAAGTTCTTCGAGTTCTCTGTTTTCTATACCATTTTTTATCTCTTCATCTATTTTATGTCTACTAATTATGCTTCTTCCCTGTATTTTAACCCTGCTATTCCTTCCTTCCCTCTGCCCCCTGAAATCCCTCCATGCAATATCTATTTCTCTGATTCTGTTACTGTTCTAGTTGTTTGCTTAGTTGTTGTTTTCATTGTTTTTCTTTTCTTTTAGGTTCATTTGTTGAAAGTTGTGAGTCTGTTGTCATTTTACTGTTCACATTTTTTATCTTTTTCTTAGATAAGTCCCTTTAACATTTCATATAATAATGGCTTGGTGATGATGAACTCCTTGAACTTGATCTTATCTGGGAAGCACTTTATCTGCCTTTCCATTCTAAATGAAAGCTTTGCTGGATAGAGTAATCCTGGATGTAGATCCTTGCCTTTCATGACTTCACATACTTCTTTTCAGCCCCTTCTTGCCTACAAGGTTTGTTTTGAGAAATCAGCTGATGGTCTTATGGCAACTCTTTTGTAAGTAACTCTCCCTTTTGCTGCTTTTAGGATTCTCTTTTTATGTTCAATCTTGGTTAGTTTAATGATGATGTGCCTTGGTGTGTTTCTCTTGGGGTCCAACAACTTTGGAACTCGCTGTGCTTCCTGGAAGTGTATTTCCTTTGCCAAACTGGGGAAGTTTTCCTTCATTATTTTTTCAAATAAGTTTTCAACTTCTTGCTGTCGTTTTCCTTCTGCCACTCCTATAATTTGGATATTGGAATGTTTCAGGTTGTCCCAGAGATTCCTAAGTTCCTCTTCACTTTTTTAAATTCTTTCTTCATTCTGTTCTGGTTGGATGTTTATTTTTCCCTTTTGTTTCAAATCGTTGCTTTAAGTCCCGGTTTCCTTCCTGTCACTGTTGGTTCCCTGACTATTTTGCTTTATTTCATTTTGGGTATCTTTCATTTGTTCTTTCACTTTGTGAACAAGCTCAATTAGTTCTGTGAGCATTTTGATTACCAAGGCTTTTAATTCTCCATCAGATAGGTTGGCTATTTCCTCATTGCTTAGCTCTATTTCTGAAGTTTTGCTCTGTTCTTTCATTTGGGCCATATTTCTTTGTCTCAGCGCACTGGTCTAGTTGTTCTGGTTGACTTTTTCTTAAATTCCTCGATGGTTGGAGTTCCATGCAGTTTGATTTTTCTGGCACTTCTGGTTGTTTATTGACTTTAGATTGGTTGTTATCTTCCTTTTGGTTGTATGAGGAAGCAAAGGGTTTCTACCTACACCTCCATCTTGGCCCAAACTCTCTCATTGATTCTGGTACAGAACTTCATTAGCAAGATTTGAGTTGAGGGAAGGTAAGGAATGTATACTTGAAAAATGTACTTGAATTTGTTTGTCTCCTCTTTTATATATCTGTATACAAGGTAGGCTCCCTAAATATTTATGGAATGGGTGAGAAGAGTATATAGGGTGAAATGTGCTTTACATTGTGTGATTGTTCATAGTAGAATCAAATGGAATTGAAATTTTATTTGCCACATGCTGGTAACATTCACTGAACCTGCCTGGGCTAGTGGAAGGAATAGTCTTAGATATTTGCTTAGAAATATTCTTTCTGTTTGCTCAGAAATATTCTTTATACTGTAATGTTCTGTATGCTGGGAATACAGATATGGAAAAGATACCATACCTGTCTTTGTGGAACTCAACTGTTTCGGCTAAGAAAAAGTTGCACTTTAGATTTTAAAGCTGTGTTCTTTTTGTCAAACTATTACCCTTTTTTTCCTCCCAAACTGTTGTCCTTGACCCATGTTTTGTAATACTATATCTGGATTGCTACAGAGGAACATATCGAATAAGGAGAATCCTCTCTTAGGAGTCAGATGTCACTCATACTATACTCTTCTTCCTTGATTTCTAATTCATTATGGAATAGAGTTTAATATTTAATGTTTATATGTCTCTATTAGAATTAGCACTGGATAACTCACAATAATAGTCTCAGCAGGGCCAAGGCTAGAGACCATCAGAATTCATAACAGGTTTTCTGAGAGTGGTATCCTAAGAATTTTTTTCCAAAACTTGATTTAGCCACGGAAAATTTAAGTGTTAAACACTTACAACATCTACAGTACATGAGGGGCTAAGCTAAGCATTGATACAAGGAATAAAAAGATTTTTATTGTACTGTGAGATATTATATTTAGATGAAAAGGCTATATTGGTTTTTTAGTTGCTTTGATAAATGAAAAACCTGAAGATACCGTATCCATTTTTGCAATCTCGTGAATATCGTTACATAAATTATCTCATTTCTGGATAAATAAATGTAAACTATCTTCTCTCCTCAGCAGGGAATACTTTGTGTCATAGTTTTCAGCATTATAATGTCCCCATGTGCCTGTGTATTTGAGAGGAACCTGAGGTTATCAGAAGACATCAAGTTCTTTCTCCCAAATTTGTTCTTCCCCAAATTGAAATATGTTCGAGAAGTTTGAAAACTATGTAGCACTGCATAAATAGAACTGGTTATTTGGTGGTGCCAGTCCTCAGGGGTAAAACCCAGAAAGCATTTAGTGCCAAGGAGATTTTGAGTACAGTTTGGCCTCAGAAGACCAAGCAAGACCTTGGGCAGATCATTTAACTTTTGAGCCTTTATTTCCTTCTCTGTCAGTATCTCAAGGATGCTGTGGAGCATTCACTTAACTAAAGTGTAAGGTAGATAAGGATACAGAGAAGCCTTGTTTTCCCTCTCTTGTTATCACTTCTCTCTAGCAAAACCAAATAAATTTTATGGGTGGTAGTTATTAGAGAGTAGACAAGCTCTTTGAACTCAGACTTCACAGAAATTAAAGTTATCCACAATACCCTTAAAGTGGATACATCAGAGTAAACTATCTTATTTACTGATTGCCAATTCTAGTCAGTTTAAAGAGACTTTTTTTGGGGGGAAAATCAGTGTGCTAAAAATAATGGTTTCTTTTCCATTGTAGTACTACTATTGTTAGAATTTTTTACACATGCACATGAATTTATATTTCCACTCAATTTTATAGACATATACTTAGGCCTTGACTTTTGATCCATTTAGATCATTTACCTTTTTAATTGGTGTCAGCTTAGTTTTTATTGTTAACCAATTTGCTCTTATTTTACATTGTTAATGGAGAAGAAGATCTGAGTCTCAAAATCTAGATTTCTAGATCTAGTAAAGTCTCCTGGCCAAATTTCTTCAGACTGTATTCATTTATTGGTGTATATAAGTATGGTTTTAGTATAATCCTTGCTTTAAAGAAAAGGTACATGGAGAATTTGACTACTTTTCCTTTCTCTGACTTCCTTCATCTGAGGTAGTCTCTGGTGTTTCTTAGTGCACATTTGAACCAGTTCTACATCTTCTGATCTAAAAAATGTTGACAAGATAACCAGTTTTCCATGACATAAGGAGATACTCAGCACTTACTTTGCAGCAAGGTAGCTCAAGTCACACTAACGCCTACCCTCTATAAACATTAAGTTTTGTTAGTCAGGATATTAACAAAAGCTGGGGAAATGTATGCACACATCATTTTTAAAAGGGAAAGGTAGAAAGGAACTTGAAAGTAACTCCTTGAATTGTGTTCTCTTTCTGAAGATATTATACTATCTGAAGTATATTTTATGTTACAGGATAAATTTTTTAATACTAGTTCTAGATTATATGACTTCCCATGAATGGATCTTTCCCAGCCTTCATTTCTTTTCCCTAGTGTAATCATGAGGCTTTCTAATATTATATTCTAACCTTTAATGTTTTTCTTTTTTATGTAGGAAACCTATGAGAATATCCCAGGACATTCAAAGATCACATTCCTTTTACAAGCCATCAGAAATACTACAGCTGCTGAGGAGGTACTGTAATATTTGAGAATATATTCTTAGAAAATAAGTTGGGTATTAGATTGTGGTAAAAGTACATAGTAAAAACTGTTATTTACTGCCTGGATGTTACCAGAATTCTGAACTTATTATTTGGTAAAAGCTGTTTGGAGTTAAAATTTCTGAAAAACTCATATTAAGAATGAAAATATTTTTCCCCATGTCAGATGATATGTCCAGCATATTTAAAAATAATTATATTAAAGTTATTAAATATAAGTGATTTCTGTAACTAAAAAATTTTCTTCCTCAAACAAATTCATTCTAAAAGGAGGAAATTATTCAGTGTTTTAATGTGTTGCCAAATGATTTTGAAAAACTACTTTTTATCTATCTTTTAAAATGTTATGCTTATAGCCATCTCTAAGTAGAGAATAGTATATGCTATAAAGATGTTTAAGAAACAAAAGACACTTTGTAGAGTCCTTTAAAGATCCTGACTTTTAGCCTTAACTGGTGTGGCTCAGTCTGTTGGGCATGGGTCTGCAAAGCAAAAGATCACTGGTTCAGTTCCTGGTCAGGGTACTTGCCTAGGTTATGGGTTTGGTCCCTAAGGTAGTATAAAAGAAGCAGCCAATAGATGTTTGTCTCTCATATCTATGTTTCTTTCTTTTCTTCCTCCCTCCCTCTTCCTCTCTCTAAAAAAATGTAAATAAATAAAGACTTTTTAAAATAAAATCATGGCTTTTAGGAAATAAACTAGTTACTGTACCAAATCAAATACATAGTTTCTTACTGCTTTTCTGTGCATTTACAAGCTACTTTTTTTCTTTACAAAAGTAATATCTGTATATAACATTGAATATTAACCAAATATCCTGTTTGTTTCAGGAAAAACATCAAAATACCCAAGTGTATAAAACTTATCCCATTTATGAAATGAACTTAAAGTTTGTGAAGTGAGGAAGCTCCTTTATTAACAGTCACACTATATGTAAAATGCTTATATTAACACATGATGGAAATGAAGTCACACTAAACTAGCTAGTAATATACCTGACTTTATATTGGCGATTTATTATTCTCTGAAAGTATTTAGGAAACAATATACACATGCCCTGGTTTTTTAAAGTAGATGACAAAAGGTGCTCCTTCAGCTTTGCAATATTCTTTTTCTTTAATCCAAAATGAATGTCAAATACAAACAACAAAAAGATAGTACTTAAATCTCTAAAAAAAAATTGGCTATTTTAATTCTTGAAGATGGATGCAAGTTAGCTACGAAACAATGTTTTTTCATATTACAAGAGAAAGTTTATTTTTGAAGTTACAGAGGTAATAGAAGTAAGCCAACTGGCTGCATAGGCTTAGGAAAAAAGTTACAAAAGCAAAAGAAGGGCCCTTGGAGCTTGGGAGAGAGAAAGGCAAAGGGAATGTGCCTGGTGGGAAGAAGGAGGGGAATAGAAAGGCACAAGCGTGCTCCCCAGAGGGAGAGTGTGCCACTACAAAACAATTTTAAAGCTGAGATTATTATGAAAAGTATTGAATTTTATTTTTAAAAAACCTATACTGAACCCCATTTAAATATTGATTTAGGAATTAGATGATGATTATGAACTAGCCTTATCATGTTCTGGCTTCATAGTTTTCAGTGTATATGTGAGAATTGCATAAATTTCATCTGCTTTTATGGGAATGTTAACCACTTTGAATCCTTTCTAGAGCATAAATTTTTAATATGTTGACTATCTGCCAAAAGTATTTCAGATTAAAAGATTTCTCAGTGAAAAGTAAATGGGGGAGAAAAGGCAAATTTTATTTGTATAGCTTAACTCTTTTTGTTGATCATAGTCCCAAAGTAGTTATAGTGATAATGAATAGCTGCAGCCCAGAAAAGAAAAAAAACATGAATAATTGGGTTTATTATTTTCAATGGCTTATAGACTTAATATGATCAAATTTTAGAAAGGTGTATGTCTCAACTTTTTTTAATATATTTTATTGATTATGCTATTACAGTTGTCCCATAGTTTTCTCCGTTTTATTCCCCTCCACCCTGCACTCCCCTCCCACCAGCATTCTCCCCCTTTTAGTTCATGTCTGTGGGTCGTACATATAAGTTCTTTGGCTTCTCCATATTCTATACTATTTTTAACTTCCCCTGTCTCTTCTATACATACCATTTATGCTTCTTATTCCCTATACCTTTTCCCCCATTCTCCCTCCACCCCTTCCCTACTGGTAATCCTTCATGTGATCTCCATCTCTGATTCTGTTCCTGTTTTAGTTGTGTGCTTAGTTTGTTTTTTGTTTTGTTTTTTTGTCAGTTGATAGTTGTGAGCTTGTTTACATTTTACTACTGTTCATATTTTTTATCAACTTTTTGTTAGATTAAGTCCCTTTAACATTTTATATAATAAGGGCTTGGGGATGATGAACTCTTCTGTTAATTTGACCGTTGCTGGAAGCACTTTATCTGCCCTTCCATGCTAAATGATAGCTTTGCTGGATAGAGTAATCTTGGATGTAGTAGGTCCTTGCCTTTCATGACTTTGAATACTTCTTTCCAGCCCCTTCTTACCTACAAGGTTTCTTTTGAGAAATCAGCTGATAGTCTTATGGGAACTCCTTTGGAGATAACTCTCTTTTTTCTTGTTGCTTTTTTTTTTTAAATTTAATTTATTTATCTTTAGAGGGGAAGGGAAGGAGAGACGGAGAGAAACATCAATGTATGGTTGCCTTTCATGCATCCCCTGCTGGGAACTGGCCTGCAGGGAACCAGCTTGCAACCCAGGCATGTGCCCTGACTGGGAATCAAACCGCGACTGCCTGATTCGCAGGCCCGTGCTCAATCCACTGAGCTACACCAGCCAGGGCTTTTCTTGTTGCTTTTAAGATTCACTCTTTATCTTTAATCTTGGGTAGCTTAATGATGATGTACTTCAGTGTGTTCCTCTTTGGGTCCAACTTCTTTAGGACTCTCTGAGCTTCCTGGACTTCCTGGAAGTCTATTCCCTTTGCCAGATTGGGGAAGTTCTCCCTCACTATTTTTTTCAAATAACTTTTCCATTTCTTGCTCTTCCTCTCCACCCCTATGATTTGGATGTTGGAACATTTAAAGTTGTCCCAGAGGCTCCTAAGCCTCTCCTCATTCTTTTGAATTCTTGTTTCTTCATTCTGTTTTGATTGAATGTTTATTTTTTCCTTCTCCAAATCATTGATTTAAGTCCCAGTTTCCTTCCCCTCACTGTTGGTTCCCTGTATATTTTCCTTTATTTCACTTTGCATAATCTTTACTTTTTCCTCTCTTTTGTGGCCATACTAACCATTTCTGTGAGCATCCTGAGTACCAATGTTTTGAACACCTCATCTGATAGGTTGACTATCTCTTTGTTGCTTAGTTGTATTTTTGGAGCTTTGATCTATTCTTCCATCTTGGGGGGGGGTGTGCGTGCGTGTGCACGTGCTTTTGCGTGCGTGTGCACGTGCTTGTCTGTTAACATTCGGAGAAGTGGAGCCTTAGGTATTTGCCAGGGCGGGGCACCCCACTTCATTGTGCTGTGGGGGTGGAGTCCAAGAGGGAACAGTGTGTCTTTCTCTGCTGTGGGAGGTTTTCAGTCACTTCTGCCTTTACCCACAAGCAAATTGGGCCCTTCTGGTGTTGATTCCCAGGTTGGTGGGTATGTATACATCCTAGGACTTCCTGGGTCTGTCCAACAAACTTTCCTGTGAGACTGGGAGTTTCTTCCACCACTGCATCCCACACAGTTTTTTATACACAGAGGTTTTCGAGGCTTCATTTCCCTGTGCTGGAACCCTAGGTTGCACAGTCTCTCTCTCCCCCCAGTTGTTTCTCTGTTTATCCACAAGCGTATGTGGGATCACCCATTCCTCCAGCTGCCCTGGCTGCCCTTCTTCACCACTCCTACCAGTCTGGATGAATGTTTCTTCTTTAAGTCTTTGGTTGTCGGACTTCCGTACTGTTTGATTTTACAGCACTTCTGGATATTTTTTGTTTTTATATTTGTTGTTGTTTTTCTTTTGGTTGGTTGAGGAGGCAAAGTATATCTACCTATGTTTCTATCTTGGCCAAAGTCCTATTTGTCTCAACTTTTATAATCCAAAGGAATATTATACAGAAAATGACAAACTTGATTTAGTTCTACAGGTCTGAAAATGGGGTAAGAGTATACACATTGAAATTAATTATCACTTTTTAGATGTTGGGAACTTGTAGTGTTTCTTTATATGAATGAGGCATAAAGATAAATACATTCAATAACATTTTGTCTCAGAAGTTAATGGAAGGTCAGTAATACAGCAAGGTAGTCCAGGCTGGGAGTATTAAGATTATGTAGAAAAGGTACTTCACATACTAGAATGAGAGCCAAATAGAGAGGTAGGAAAAGAGCATTCTATGGTTTACAATTAATATTAAGATCTGTTTTTCTCCAAAGAATGTATTAAAAATAGGAATTTTAAACAGGTTTATTATTGCTATGATAGGTGTTCCTGTTTGAGATTTAATATGTTCAGGGTTTTCACTGAGGTATAAATAAAAATAGTTTTTTGTGGCATTTTCCATGCAGCAGGCTAATGTGATTACAAAGTTTTATTTTTCACAAAATCTAATAAAATGCTTTCAGGATAAATTGTAAAAATGGAATAGTGACATCAGTCAGTGGCAGAATGAATCTAGTATGTTGGAAATTCTCTAGTAAGACACCAATATATTAACCATGTTATCTTTTTATAGGCTAGACAAATGGCTGCTGTTCTCCTAAGACGTCTTTTGTCATCTGCATTTGATGAAGTCTACCCAACTCTTCCTTCTGATGTCCAGAATGCTATCAAGAGTGAACTACTACTGATTATTCAAATGGAAACACAGTCTAGCATGAGGAAGAAAATTTGTGATATTGCTGCAGAGCTAGCAAGAAATTTAATAGGTGTGTATGCAAAAGTACTTATTTTATAAAAGAAAATGAACACAGTTGACCCTTGAATGACACAGGTTCAAACTGTGTGGGTCCACTTATATGGGGATTTTTTGCAATGTATACCTGTACCTTTTTCAATTTATTGTTGGGAGTCTGGATGTAGAATGTTGACTGTATGCATTGTTCTACACCATTTGATATGAGAGTTGAGCATCTGTGGATTTTGTTATCTGACACAGGTCCTGAAATCAACACCCAGCACATAATCAGAGACAAATTAATTTTAGGGGAGTCAAAAGTTATGTGCATAGTTCTGTTGAGTTGAGGTTCAGTATCTCTAAACCTCCACATTGTTTAAGGGTCAGTTATATAGAGGTCTGTCTGGGAAAAGTCCAGCCATTGTTAATATAATGAGAACAGTTTGCATGACATCAGTGTAACCTTACAGCCAAGTAGAGTGGACTGGGATGCACATGTGTGAATAATGGTAACTTCACTGTACTAGTTAATGGGGGTTGTAGGCTCTGACGGGTGACATGTACTGTGTGGCTGTCACATTTAAAATGACTGAGGAAGGAGAGCAGTGAATCTGCATCAGATTTTGCATTAAACTTAAACATTCCTCCACGGAAACTATTTGAATGATTCAGAAGGCCGCAGCTATGGGCAACTGGTGATTGGCCGCTTTATCACAACAACACGCCTGCTCATGCTTCACGTCTCGTGCAGAGTTTTTAGTGAAACATCAAATCACCCAGGTGACTCAGCCCCTCTACAGCCCAGATTTGGTGCCTTGTGACTTCTAGGTTTTTCCCAAAACTAAAATTACCTTTGAAAGTGAAGAGATTTCAGACTGTCAATGAGATAGATTCAGGAAAATATGATGGAGCAGCTGATGGCAATTGGAAGAACAGTATGAGGTCCCAAGGTACCTACTTTTAAGGGAACTAGGATGTCATTGTCCTATGTACAATGTTTCTTGTATCTGTCTTCAATAACTGTCTCTATTTTTATTTTTTATTTTTTTTAACATTTTATATATTTATCTTTAGAGGGAAAGGTAAGGAGAAAGGGAGGGAAATATCAATGTATGGTTGCCTCTTTTGCGTCCCCTGCTGGGAACTGGCCTGCAACCCAGGCATGTAGCCTGACTGGGAATAGAACCGTGATCCTTTGGTTTGCAGACCCATGCTCTATTCACTGAGCTACACCAGCCAGGGCTCTATTTTCCATATTACATAACTGGATACCTTCAAGATAGACCGTGTAAATATATATATATTTTTAAGTAGAATCTTTAGAAGAAAATCTCCAGCTGCTTAAGTACCATTTATTCTGTTGAAAATGAGAGTGATTATGAATTCTGCGTTTGGAGCCAAAAGTTACACGTTTATGAAATGCAGTCATCATACCATTGGTTCTAATACAGTCATGTGGAGAAGTTTTTATAGTTTGCCTGAAAGTTGTCTGTTTTATTCCCTCTTAATCTGTAAAGTTTTGAAAGCATAGTCTAATTTAGAATCTTCTTTACAGACTTGCCAATAGAAGTCGAAATCAGTGGATTTCGACTCCAAGTGCTTTTGCAGTTATATTTGTGTATTTATAAATTATGTACATATCCTTTTATGCTACTATAATATTTACATTATAAAATACCCAAATATATGTATCTTTTAAGATTTTATTTATTTATCTTTAGAAGGGAAGGGAAGGAGAGAGGGAGAGAAATATCAGTGTATGGTTGCCTCTCATGCGTCCCCTGTTGGGAACTGGCCTGCAACCCACACATGTGCCCTGATTGGGAATCAAACTGAGGTTGTTTGGCTCATGGGCCCACGCTCAGTCCAGTGAGCTACACCAGCAAGGGCCCAAATATATTTTTAAAGGAGAACATCTACTACTGCATTTTATCAACTCTCAAAACCTTTTGGTCACTTCAAATAAAGTATAATTAAACATACTTTTGTGACAGATTCATAAATATGATTTTAAACTTAAATCATTTAGGTAGGATTTTTAAACGTCAAAAAGGATATCTCACTAAGGGCTAAATGAGAGAAGTTGGTTGGTTGTGCTTAGTATATCATAACACTAATTCTTTAATTTCAGCTACCTATTGAGTTCAGAACTCACGGAAACTCTTAATGTTGAATTATTTTAAAAGTTTAGAAGATTCTATTAAAAAATTTTAAGTGTACAAATAAGAATTTTTGTAGGCTACATTTGTAACTCAATCATTTAATAATGGAAACATTTTCAAAATGTTTCAGAGTGATCTCTTCATAGATTTTTTAAAGCAATTATTTTAAACCTCATCATTTTTATATTGAAGGGACAGATTAAGGGTGTTTTTTTTTTTTTATGTCAGCCAAGTAGTGTTCATTTCAGAAAATATTGGTAAATATGGAGGGAAATGTTTAACAAGAAAACATGTATAACTTGAGTGTGATTTCTATTGGGATGGCCAAAAAGTCTGCTTAGGTTTTTTTTTCTTTTTTTCACATAAAATAAAAAACACATTTTTTTCATTTTCACTAGTACTTTTATTGATTGGCTATTTTGAGTATGCTAGTTATCTCCTGCTATCTTTTAGTGAAAGAGGCCAAAGGTGCTGCTAAACATCTTCCAGTGCACCACAGCAGGAGTCATTTGGCCAAAATATCATTAGTACCAAGAAACTTTGCAAACCACTTTGATACTTTCCATCAGTCACAGCACCTCCTCCATACATTGCACAAATCGTTTTTGTACTTTGGTTGCATTTTTACCTTTCTTGAAGTAGTAAAGCATAATATGCCAAAAATGTTGTGTATCTTCTTCAGTATTAAAATGACTGTACAAAAATTCACTAGTTTTGATTTTTTTTATTGCATGCTGATATGACAGCTATCCCAGTACAATCTAACAAAATTGTTTGAATGAATTTAAGACAGCTAAGCACTACTAGAGCCATCTGATGGAAAAAACTTAAATGAACTTTTTGGCCAACCCAGTACAACTCAAGTTCTTTATAAGAGTATAACTAATGAGTCTCTTAACTAATATAGTAGTTTATTGAGATTTCTCATTTTTATTATAAGGTATGACAAAAATTTTATTATTTTAAAATCTTGTTGAAAAGTAAATACATAGATAACATCTGATAGGACTTAAAACTGGAAAGTGTGAGCACCCCACTCTGAGTCCTGGTTTAAAGACTTTGTTACCATATATTAACTTTGCCTTCTTTTTAAACTCTTTAATAACAATAGTATATATTAAAGATTCAACCAAACAGTCATAGTTATATTTTTTCTCAATCCTCCTCCTTCTAAATGACTACGGGTAACATCTGTGCTTAAGTAAATCAAATATAAACAGTTGCTTTTTACAAGATTATTGTGTTATTTTTAGGTTGAAGGACCTAATTGTATTGGAATTTTTAAAAAACATTTACAGCAAATGACACTTTCGACTACCACATATTTCAAATAAGACTTATAATGAAAGGATTCACCCTTTAGTTTTGACTTGCCTACTTTATGCCTGGACTTCTTTGTTTTTAGATGAGGATGGTAACAACCAGTGGCCTGAAGGCTTGAAGTTCCTTTTTGATTCAGTCAGCTCTCAAAATGTGGGATTACGAGAAGCCGCCCTTCACATTTTCTGGTATATACGCTGATCTCATTTTTTATTTTTTAAACTTGAACGTCATGAATATGCAAAGAACATTCTGATTTTTTTAGTCTAACTTAACTATTTTTTTTTAGTTTTTTAATATAATTTATTGATTATGCTATTACAGTTGTCCCATTTTCCCTCATTTATTCCCCTCTGCACTGCACACCCCTCCCACCAGCATTGCTGCCCCCCCTTAGTTACTGCCCATGGGTCATACATGTAAGGTCTTTGGCTTCTACATTTCCTGTACTATTCTTTTTTATGAGTTTACTTACTTATTTTTAAAGATCTTATTTATATTTAGAGAGAAGGGAAGAAGGGAGAAAGAGGGGGAGAGAAACATCAATGTTGGGTTGCCTCTTGGGAGCCCCTCACCAGGGTCCAGGCCTGCAACCCAGGCATGTGCCCTGGCTGGGAATCAAACCTGCCACCCTGTGGTACACAGGCCCATGCTCAATCCACTGAGCTGTACCAGCCAGTTTCCTATACTATACTTAATCTCCCCTATTTTCCACGTATTATTTATGCTACTTATTCCCTACACCTTTCCCCTACTTCCCCTCTCCTTCCCTGCTCATAACCCTCCAAGCGATCTCGATTTCTGCGATTCTATACCTGTTCCAGTTGTTTGTGCAGTTCATTTTTATGTTTGTTTTTTTTAGATTTGCTTGTTGACAGTTGTCGATTTGTTGTCGTTTTACTGTTTATATTCTTGATCTTCTTCTTAGATTAAGTCCCTTTAACATAATATAATAAGGGTTTGGTGATGATGAACTCCTTGCACTTGATCTTATCTGGGAAGCGCTTTATCTGCCCTTCCATTCTAAATGATAGCTTTGCTGGATAATTAGGTCTTTGCCTTTCATGACTTTGAGTACTTCTTTCCAGCCCCTTCTTGCCGGTAATGTTTCTTTTGAGAAATCAGCTGATGGTCTATGAGAACTCTTTTGTAGGCAATTCTCTCCTTTTCTCTTGCTGCTTTTAAAATTCTCTCCTCTTTAATCTTGAGTAATGTAATTATAAAGTGCCTTGGTGTGTGCTTCCTTGGGTCTACCATCTTTGGGACTCTCTGAGCTTCCTGGACTTCCTAGAAGTCTATTTCCTTTTCCAGATTAGGGAAGTTTTCCTTCCTTATTTTTTTCAAATAAGTTTTCCATTTTTTGCTCTTCTCCTCCTCCTCCTCCTGGCACCTCTATGATTTGGATATTGGAAATTTAAAGTTGTCTTGGAGGCTCCTAAGCCTCTCCTCATTGTTTTGAATTCTTGTTTCTTCATTCTGTTCTAGTTCAATGTTTATTTCTTTTTTTAATAATACATTTTATTGATTATGCAATTACAGTTGTTCCATTCCCCCCTTCATTCCCCTCCACCCTGCACACCCCCTTCCACCAACATTTCCCCGCTTTAGTTCATGTCCATGTGTCATAAGTTCTTTAGCTTCTACATTTCCCATACTATTCTTGCCCTCCCCCTGTCTATTTTCTCCCCATCGTCTCTGCTACTTATTCTCTGTACCTTCTCCCCGCCTCTCCTCCTCCCACTCCCCTTTTGCTAACCCTCCATGTGATCTCCAGTTCTGTGGCTCTGCTCCTGTTCTAGTTGTCCACTTAGTTTGCTTTTGTTTTAGGTGTGGTTGTTAATAACTATGAGTTTGCTGTTTTTTCACTGTTCATACTTTTCATCTTCTTTTTCTTAGATAAGTCCCTTTAACATTTCATATAATAAGGCCTTGGTGATGATAAACTCCTTGAACTTGACCTTATCTGTGAAGCACTTTATCTGCCCTCCATTCTAAATGAAAGCTTTGCTGGATAGGGCAATCTTGGTTGTAGGTCTTTGGATTTCATGACTTGGAATACTTCTTTCCAGCCCCTTCTTGCCAGTAAGGTCTCTTTTGAGAAATCCACTGCCAGTCTGATGGGAACTCCTTTGTAGGTGACTGTCCCCTTATCTCTTGCTGCTTCTAGAATTCTCTCCTTCATTTTAATCTTGGCTAATGTAATTATGATGCGCCTTGGTATGTTCCTTCTTGGGTCCAACTTCTTTGCGACTCTCTGAGCTTCCTGGATTTCCTGGAAGTCTATTGCCTTTGCCAGATTGGGGAAGTTCTCCTTTATTATTTGTTCAAATAAGTTTTCCACTCGTGGCTGTTCCTCTTCCCCTTCTGGTACCCCTATAATTCACATGTTGGAAGGTTTAAAGATGTCCTGAAGGTTCCTGAGCCTCTCCTCATTTTTTTAAATTCATGTTTCTTCATATTTTTGTTTGGTCCTTTCTTTTCCTCTTTCTGGTCCACTCCTTTGATTTGAGTCCCAGTTTCCTTTCCATTACTATTGATTTCCTGTGCATTTCCCTTCATTTCAATTAGTTTAGCCTTCATATGTTCCTCTAATTTGTGACTAAAATCAACCAGTTCTGTGAGCATCCTGACCACCAGTGTTTTGAACTGTGCATCTGATAGGTTGGCTATCTCTTGGTCACTTAAAAGTATTGGCTCTGAGGCTTTGATTAGTTCTTCTGTTTGAGCCATAATTTTTGGTCAGGTCGCACCTGTTACATATGAGGAGCGGAGACTTAGGTGTTCTACAAGGTGGTCAACCCAGTCACTGGGTTGTAACACTATATGTGGGGGCGGGGTCAAAGGGAGAACTATGGCACTTACTCCACTTGTATTTCAGTCCCCTCTGCTGTTTCGCACATGCAAATTGTGCCCTTCTGGTGCTGGTTCCTGGGTGGGTGGGCTTGTGTACATTTTTGGACCCTGTGGGTCTCTCCCGTGAGGCTGGAAGTCTCTCTGGGCATCTCCACCCCCACAGCGTTTTCAATCAGTGCTTTTAGGCTTTATCTCCTGGTGCTGGGGTCCTGGGTTGGGCAGTTTGTCTTGCTGCCAGTTTTTGCCTGGTTTATCTGTACTTGAATGTGTGACTGTGCTCAGCCAGCGGCCTTACACACCTTATTGGGTCTGCTTGTTTCCTCCCCCGGCCTGGGGTCTGTTAGCGCCACACCGCCTGCATTCCTGCCTGTGTGCCCGGGTTTGTCAGCCACCTTTTCCTGCCATGACCTCTCTCCACCAGCTGCCGGCTCTACCCCTCTTACCAGTCTGGATGAATGGTTTGTTGTTGTCAGACTTCAATACACTTCAGTTTTCTGTCTTTTCTGGTTGTGTTTTTGTTTCTAAATCTTTATTGTCCTTAATTTTGGTTGTGTGGGGAGGCACAGTGTTTCCACCTACACCTATCTATTATGGATGGAAGTCTGTTTATTTCTTCCTTTCATCCAAACCATTGATTTGAGTCCCTGTTTTTATTCCATCACTGTTGGGTTCCCTGTACATTTTCCTTTATTTCAGTTTTTATACTCTTCACATGTTTTTTTTATTTTGTAATCATACCCAACCAGTTCTGTGAGCATCCTGATTATCAGTGTTTTAAACTTTGTATCTGATAGGTTGGCTATCTCTTCATTGCTTTGCTGTAATTTTTTCTGGAGCTTTGATCTGTTCTTTCATTTGGGCGCTATATATATATTTATTTTATTTTATTTTATTTTTTGTCTTGGTGGGCTTGTTACATTCACAGCAGTAGAGCCTTAGTTATTTGCCAGGGCTGGGCAATGCACATCATTGGGTTTGGCGCTGTATGTAGGGGAGGGGTCTAAGAGGGAACAATGCCACATGTTCTGCTCTCTGCTGGTTTTCAGTCACTTCCTCAGCTACCCACAAGCAAATATGGCCCTTCTAGTGCTTATTCCCCAGGTGGGTGGTTTTGTGTACATTGTAAGACCCTGTGGGTATCTCCAATGAACTCTCCTGTGAGGCTGGGAGTTTCTTCTGCCATCTCAACCCTCACAGGTTTTTTCAGTCAAGTTTCAAGGCTTTATTTCCCCACCTTGGGACCCTGGGTGGCATAGTCTATCTCGTTCCCCCCGTTGTTCCTCTGGGTTTTTCAGCACACAAATACAGGACTGCCTGCTCCACCAGCCACCACTTTGCCAAGTCCCAGTCCTCCAGCTTCCACCTTGCTATGAGTCTCTCTCCACCAGGCTGCCAATCTTGGCCCCTCCCACTGATCTGGATGAATGTTTTTTAACTCCTTGGTTGTCTGACTTCCATCTAGTTCAATTTTCTGTCAGTTCTGGGGTTTTTTTTGTTTTTAAATTTGTTGTCCTTCTTTTGGTTTTACAAGGAATCACAGTTTATCTGCCTACATCTCCATTTTGCCAGAAGTCTCTGCAAAGTCCCTAATAACTTTTTAAACTTAACATAATACCTTTGATAAACTTTGTATTTGATTTGGAAGTAAAACTGAAAAGAAAGAAATCTTCGTATTTCATATTATGATCCTCATTTGTATATAAGGTTCTCTGGAGCTTGGTTTCTTTCCTTTATTTTTTATGATTGTGAAAAAGTTTCTGGAATGGTTTCTTATGCTTTATTTGGAGATTGACGCAGTATTAAATGTAACTCTGAGAAAGCTGCTTTAATAATGACATCTTGAAGAGAAAATGCTCGTGAATCCCCATTGTTTTCTGGGTCTTCTACAATCAAGCTTTATAAAATGTAACATTTTAATAAACTCTGTATTTATAAGGAGAGGATTGAGGTTTAGAGTGCAAAAACTATTTACATTAAGAAAAATTCTACCCTGCTATGTAATACAGTATACTGCATTTACAATATAAGTAGATTTATAATTTTTTAAGATCATATACATTTTGTTCAATATGATATACTTTGAGCATCAAAAAGCATGGGTATATATTAAAACCATTGTCTACTTTCCTTGTCAAATGTATCTTATTTATGTCAGTAATCTAGAGTAGAGGATTAAGTAAAAGTATTTAGTTTAATTGTTTACCTAATTTAAAGTAGAGCAGAATTTAAGCTGCCCTGGATCACCAAGACTAAGAGCAGATTATCAGAAAGCATGGGTGTTGCAGTACCACCTGAAACTGCTCTTCTTCCTGCCCTCTAAGTTAGCTTCTAACAGAGACAGTAATAAGAATAAAATATTGGACTACGGGTGGGTGGCTGAGTCCTGTACGACTGGGTCTCTCCAAGTTCCCAGACTAATCCTCTTTATTGTGTTTGTTTCCATTTATCCAACACCAAAAGAGGATTGCTTAGAGGGAGGATGGGTATTCAACCTTAAGTACTAATACACAATCTTCGAGTCATGCAGACATTTAATTAGATATTCTAGTTGATACTTTACTAACATGTAATGTACTTTTTAAAAACCAATTTGGATCATTTTTTAGGAACTTTCCTGGAATTTTTGGGAACCAACAGCAGCACTACTTAGATGTCATCAAACGGATGTTAGTTCAGTGTATGCAAGATCAGGAACATCCATCGGTGACTAATTTTAATTTCATTAATATTAACACCTAATTTAAGATAATATCTAATTCGTGAAAGAAATTTATGTATTTGGATATTGTCTTTAATACTTTAAAATATAAATACTAGTTTTTACTGCTAAAGGAAAATTACTAGTTTTACTGATAAAGAAAAATTTCATTTTGTGTAAGAAAACTTAAACTTGGCATCTGTTTAAAATGTCTCATGTTTGTCATTTTTTACTCTCTTCATTTTAGATCCGAACATTATCTGCTAGAGCTACAGCTGCATTTATACTTGCAAATGAGCATAATGTTGCTCTGTTCAAACATTTTGCAGATTTGTTACCTGGATTCTTACAGGTAAGAAAACTGTTTAAAATAGGTGATAACTATATTTTTATTAGCTTCTATCGTTTAATAAATTCACATCAGAGTTTACTAGTGCATTCATTTATTTAGTAAATATTGATCACCTATTATGCGGTGCTACTAAGCACTGAGGATACAGCAGTGAACAAAACATGCAGGTCTTTGTCCCAATTGAATTTACATCTATCCACTAGCTTTGATAGATTCTTAGTCTTCAAATATTTAGGTTAGAGTTTCAGAATTTTTCTATAATGAAAATGATATGAACAACTTATGTTTATTGAATATATAATTACATAGGTTATTCCCATTGAATGAACAAAATAACCTGTGAAATTAGCCTATGAATCATTTTACCTAAGGTGAAACCAAGGTCACAGTGTTGGTTAGTGGTAGAATCATGTATGATTCACACCCAGATAAGACTGCAGTTCTTACTGTTACCCAGAGGGTTTAACAGTTTGTATTAAAAAGTAAATAGTTTATGGTTCATTCCCATTATTGGATATTGAGGATAAGTTATTATTTTAAGGACACCTTCTGCCTCAGTGAGAAGATAAAATAAGATTGGCTGAGTTGGAGCAGTTATTCTTAGCTTTGTCAAACCCCAAACCATTTTTTAACAAACACTTTGTAACTTTTCATATTCTGTCCTAAAATGAAATGCATAGATAACATAACTCACATATATGCATGTTTTTAAAATATCAATGCACCTTTTAAAATATCCGAAGAAGAAATAAAAAGAAAGTAATACATAATAAAAATGGCATGCTTTCCACATACAAATTTTATGGCATGACTACCACAAGAGACATAGTAGATGAAGTGGTTTTTTTTTTAAGTGATCTATACAGATATAATAGCTAAAAATGTGAGCGAACAGATATAGAGGTCTCGTTGACAAGTCAAACACCACAATTGCTGTTACTACTTAACTACAGATTTCATTTCCAGAAGTGGTAAAGTTTTGAAAAAAATAAAGGTATTTATTCTTTTTTTTTTTTTTTAGATTTTATTTATTTATCTTTTAGAGGGAAAGGGAAGGAGAGAGGGAGAGAACATCAATGTATGGTTGCCTTTTGTGCGTCCCCTGCTGGGAATTGGCCTGCAGGGAACTGGCCTGTAACCCAGGAATGTGCCCTGACTGGGAATCGAACCGCGATATTTATTCTTGATTTATACAGTATTTACACTTAGGAGGGATGAATTTTTTAAATAACGCAAAAAAGGTTCAGATAATTATGAGTTTTTTTAATTTTTGTAAGTGTCAGACATTTATGATCATGAAAAATGTACGATAAGAAAGTTGTAAGTTCCTGAGAAGCATTCGTGTCACAGATGCAGACTATCTAGTACTCTTGGCTTTTGCCTGTCTTCAGCCATGACAGTCAAGAAAATACCTCCTAGGAGAAATAGCAACCCTGGTGAGAACTGGGTTAAAGAGAATTTATAGGAACTAAAACTGAAACATTCTACATGGGTCAAAGGATTTAGTAGAAACTTTTATCCCTGTAACATCAAACTGAAAAGATAGTTTAGGTCAGTGACAAGACATTAACTGTTCCATTCTGTTTTAGCAATTTTTATTAACAAAACATCTTGAATTACTTACTAAGCCTGATTTCAGATTCAGTTCCTCTGAATTTAGAGTAAGTTAAAATGTTAGACAAAACTTCTACGAGTTGTCACTCTGAAATAGGCAGTGGTAAATACAAAATGCACTCTTAAGTACTATGGTGACCAAGCTTGACATCAAAGAGAAATAAATTGGGTAACATGGGACACTTTAAATGTATCAAATGTATTTACTGTATATATAAAAAAGACTAGGGCATGGATATAAGAAGGATAGAGGAAAGGGATTCCTTTTGGTTATGAAAAAAAATTCCTTGATAGCCTTAAGTTTCATTGTGGTGGTTATTGTAATTTCACTGATTTTAATATTGACTTAGAATTAAATCCTTATTTTGTATGTCTAGTTAATATTAGTTAAAAGGAGGAAGTGAACATAGGGCTGTAGGTGGAACAAACATTTGCATAATGTAGATTGCTAAGTTATTTAGTGAAAAATATTCTAACAGTATTTCTCTGTTGTCTGCCTTTCAATGTTTTAGCTAATGAGTCATCATAAAGTGACTCCTGAGCACAGACTTTTTAAAATTCTCTTTCATCTTTTCTAGGCTGTAAATGATTCATGTTACCAGAATGATGATTCAGTTCTTAAATCCCTTGTTGAGATTGCAGATACTGTTCCAAAGTATTTGCGTCCTCACTTGGAAGCTACTTTACAGCTAAGTCTAAAGGTAAAATAAATAGTTCAGTAAATGTTCTGTTTATTATTTTCAATGAGTAAACTACTAAATGTATGCAAATGTGTCTTTGTAGTTGTGTGGAGACACTAGCCTCAATAACATGCAACGCCAGCTTGCCCTTGAAGTAATTGTGACCCTCTCTGAGACTGCAGCTGCTATGTTAAGAAAACATACCAATATTGTTGCACAGACTAGTAAGTCAAAGATCTTTAGTTTATATTAATGTGGAAAACTTGTTAAATAAATTTGCTGAGAGATATATAAGTTCACAGATTTGTTGATACAATGAATGTCCTTTCAAAATCAGAAGAGTGTGGGAAAGTGCAGCTCTATGTGCTTATACTCAGCTGGATGGATTTGCTTCAGCTTTCCAAATCCTCATGTGATAACAGGCATAACATGTGATACCTGGAAATCACTTAGAAGATGTTTAAGAACTTTATGGAGATAATTAGATAAGATATTGAAAGACTAAAACATTGAAAGAACTAAATATCAGTTTTCCCAAATTAATCTATAAATTTAATATAATTTTAGTCAAAACCCCAATAGAGTTGGTCGTAAGATTGATCCTGAAATTCCAAGTTAAAGAAAATGGGGCCTGGAGTAGCCAAGAGAATTTTTACAAACAAAATAGAGATCTAGCCCTGTCATCTGTGAAGATTTAGGAGTGGGAGCAGATCCACTCACATGGAAGCAAAAGCTGATTTAAAAAGATAATTCATGAAAGGTCATTGTGACAACTGGTTATTTCTATCTAAAAAAGCATACCAATCTTAAATATTCTATAACAGTCAGTTGGGGTTAATAAATTAAATACAGATAACATTTTAAAAGTAAAGGTTGATAGTAGAAAAGTATTATTTTTTTAAAGACTGGATCAGAAACCATAGGTGCAAAAACATTGCTAAATTTGCTAAAAGGAAAACAATTTTTTGACCAAGTACACCATAAGTGAAATTAAAAGATAAGTTACAGACTGGAAGAAAATAATTATAATGCACACAATCAACAAAGATTTGGTATCTGGACATTAGACAAAGGTTAGTAACAGGATATTTACAAAAGAAGAATCTAAAATAGCTAAAGAACACTGTACCTTCTCAATAAAAACAAGTGTAATTGTGGAATATAACTTGTTAGAAAATTTGACAATATCAAGTGTTGATAAAGGATGTAGTTAGAAGACTTTCTCACAGCTCCTGGGCACTTCACACATTGTTGTGAAATAAACAGGCCTTTTAAACTTAGAAATACAGGCTTATGCAACCAGTATGGAAAGAAGTTCAGTGATTTTTAATACCACTGAAGACACCTGCAGCAATTTCGTGTCCTGAACTAACACTTTTCAAGGAACTAAGTATAAAAATTTCATCAAAGCAAATTTTGTAATTGGAAAAAACCAAAATGTTCAACAACAGGAAAGAGTTCATGCAATGCATTGCTGTGAAGTAATTAAAATGAAATCCACATGTGTTGAGAAAAAAGAAAACTGCTAGAGGATCCATATAGTATGATACCATGTATTATATAAAAAATAAAAGCTTGAAATAGTTCTTTGTATATACATATTGAGATCTGTAGTTCAAGTGTAAAAACAGTTTGGGAATGGAACTATTTATTTTATCATGAAGCTCACTTATGCTGAATGGGGATGAGAATGCAATAGAACATGGAAAGTTTGGGGGTTTTTTTCCTTAATGTTACTTCTTAAAAAGAGTAAGATCTAAAGCAAATGTGGCCCTCCCTAAAAGGTGAAAACTTAACAAAATAGGCGTTGGGAACATAGGCAAATCGTTTTTTTGTTTCACTCTTTTAGAGGCAAAGTAAATTTTTTGTTTACTTCTTAAAATTCTTGTTTGTAAATGATTATATTGGCAGTAAAAAAGCAGTGGTCTTCAAGTGTGAAATTACTTTTTCCTTTAGTTCCTCAGATGTTAGCAATGATGGTTGATCTGGAAGAGGATGAGGACTGGGCAAATGCAGATGAACTAGAAGATGATGATTTTGACAGGTAATCAATCATACATACCAAATACATTATGGAGGTTCCTTGACAGGGAAAAGCAACATCAGGTAGCAGTAAGAGATCTCTTTCCTGATGTATTCTATAATCTGAAGTTAAACTTTTAAGTTTAGCATATGGAACGTGTAGGCTTTCTGTTGTATACATTTCTGCATCACCATTTTACTCTAAATTTTCTTCAAGATTTTTTATTTTGAGTATCTTAAAATATGGATAAAGAAGCTTTATTGTGATAATTGCCTTTTTATGTATACGTTTCATTTAGAATGGTTGTTTTCAGCACAGTTCCCAGTGAAACTTCTTATTTTCCTAATATAATACAATTTAACTTGCGGCTAGAGAGGAGACAGTAGTGGCAAGATTTGAACAGTAGGTGATAGTACCACTGGAATTACTATTTTACTTGTTGTGACTTACAAGTCCCCCATGAATACTGATTCCTGTGAAGTCAACCAAAATCTATATTCACTGTCCAATAGCAATGATGACCCCTTACATGTACATGAAACAACACTTCAGAACTCTGCTGATTTAATAGATTCTTTCAATAGTCATAAAGGTATATTATCATATTATTAGATGCAGTATGGAGAGAGAAGGTTGAGTGATTTGTTCAAGACTACATAAGCAGTTGGTAGACTGGGCTTTAATGCCATCTCTTTTACTTTTCCTAGGGCATCATACTACTATCTCCTTAAAAAGAACAAATTATTCCCCTGAAAGGCTGGTACACAGTATAAGTTAACTATAACAATACTAGAAATGAAAGAAATTTCACTTAGAGAATATATATAGTTTCTGAGGCTAACTGCCATCATTAAAAATGACTGACTTCTGGCTTAAATACTGTGTTGGATTGTATGAAGGTAGTCAGTCCTTCACTGGATATAACCTAGTAGGGCTCAGGAGGGAAATCAGTTCAGATCGAGTTTCCTCTTTCCAGTTCAGTTACTGTAATGTGCTGTTACCTGGCCCGGAATTTGCCCTGTAAAAGGCACTTGACTTTATATAGTTTATGAAGCTTTTTCTTCTGGACCAGATGAATACTATTTTCTTATCTGCGAGTAAATGACCATGAATATATTTTCAAGATCAGTTTAAGTCTACGACCCTCTTCTAAAGATCATTTGTAGCTTTATCTTTATATACAGATGTGGGCAAAAGTAGGTTTATAGTTGTGAGTAAGCAAAACGAGTTTATTATTTTCCATACGAACAACTATAAACCTACTTTTGTCCATCCTGTATATAGTCTTGTTCTCACAAAACAGTTAAAGATTATGCACATGACAAACTCTCTACTTTCCTTGGAGTTCTAAGAAAGTACAAAGACTTTTATGCCAGATTGTGTTAAGTTTTCAGCGAAAACACTGGAATGGAGTTTTACTTATACATAATTTTCGACAATGCAATTTATACCTCTTTAAACATAAATAAGCTTACAGTGAGGAAGAAAACTATGTACAGTCTCAGCACCCCTTTCAGTTTTCTGTGTTCCGTTCACTGATAAGTTTAAAGGATATATATCCAGGAAATGAGAAACACAAGACTCTTCTCCTGAGTCTTCAAAGTATCAGAAGCTAAGTTTTAGCCAGTGAGGGGTTTGTCATGTAAACAGAGAAGGGAGAAAGTCTTGAAAAATAAGATGCAGACTTAGGAGTTTTTAAACTACAATGGATTGTGGTAATTTTATTTGCCTTCCTCCCCCTTTTAACTTTAGGGTTTTTAACCCACAGCTTACTGCATATATTCAAGACTCCTTGACTTACTTCTTTTTCAATCCTCGTTTAATAACATGTACTGTTCTTGTGTATTTTGAACATTAAATTCTGTTGGTGTGTAGCAATGCAGTTGCTGGTGAGAGTGCTTTGGACCGAATGGCTTGTGGACTTGGTGGAAAGCTCGTTTTGCCGATGATCAAGGAACACATTATGCAAATGCTTCAAAATCGTAAGCTGTAACTTTCAAATAATAGAATACTGAAAAGTAGCTTATAAACCACAAACTCTAACAAATGCTTAGACTGTATCTAAAAATTAATCTTTATCTTTTTTTATATTTTCTTTAACCTGATTTTAAATTATACTGATAAAATTCTTGTTAGTTGTCTTTTCAACTCTCCACTCTTACGCCAAAAATATTTTTCCTCTATTAAAAGTACTCAAGCACTGTCCGCTGTCACTAAGCTGTTTGGGCGTCCACCAGTGGTTCGGTCCCCAGTTGGATCATGTGCAAGAGGCAGCTGATCAAAATTTCTATTATTGGTATTTCACTTTCTGTCTTTCTCCTTCCCTCTGCTCGCTCTTAAGTGTGTGCTCAGGTGAGGCTAAATAATCAATCAAGCAAGCAATTAATCAATCATACCCTATACCCATGAGAGGGATTAGAATCCAAAGCTGTACTTAATATTGGTGAAAAGTACTTTAATAATGGTAAATGGTACATATTTCTTAGCTAATGTAAGCCCCCTTTATTTTTTGTTTCTTTTAAATAATGAGTTGCAAGTTTTTTTTTTAATCTTTAAGTTTAGAGAAGGAAAACCATTTCCAAATTCCTATAATATGCCATCATCACATTTTATGCAGCGTTCATCAAGATACCTCGCACATTGAGAACATATGAGGCATATCTCTGAATCAAAAGGAGACATCTTTCTTTCAGTAAATATTTATTACTTTTCTTTAAATTTAATTGGTAAGTTTAGTATGCAATGATTAGTGTCAGATACTGATTGACATATTAGATTCCTACAGTTATTATTCCTCAGTTGTCTTAATTTTGGCTTAATGGTATATTAAGCCAAAACAAATACATATAATTGAAATAAATCTATATAATTTGGAGCACAGGTGGCAAACACGGCCCTCCACCTTGTTTTATCCAGCCCTGTACCTTGTTTCTACCTGGTGGCGGTGCCAAGCTCTCACTTAACTGTTAAGGAGTAACTACATTTATGTAGTTCTAAAATTACATCTGGCCCTTTGAAGGCAACCAAAAAGCTGATGTATGCCTCTGGTGAAAATGAGTTTGACACCCCTGATTTAGAGGAGTTCCAGCCAAGATGGAGGCGTAGGTAGATGCACTTTGCTTCCTTGCACAACCAAAAGGATAACAACCAGTATAAAAACAACAAACAACCAGAACTGCCAGAAAATCAAACTACATAGAAGTCTGACAGCCAAGGAATTAAAGAAGAAACATTCATCCAGACTAGTAGGAGAGGTGGAGACGTGAAGCTGGGTCATAGAGGAGGCACAGCAAGGCAGTGACTGGTGGACCACAATATCCCACATTCAAGTGCAGATAAGCTGGGAGGAACAACTGGGGAGCTAGACAATCCTCACAACACAGGGTTCCAGCATGGGGAAATAAAGCCTTAAAACCTATAGCTGTAAAAAACTGGGGGTGGTGGCAGTGGGAGAAACTCCTAGTCTCATGGGAGAGTCTGTTGGAGAGGCCCACAGGGTCCTAGAATATACACAAGCCCACTCATGCAGGAATCAGCATGTGAAAGGGCACAATCCACTTGTGGGAAGCAAAGGAAGTGACTGAAAGAGGGGCAAGAATCAAGCAAGCTAGGAAGCAGCGTTGTTCCCTCTTTGACCCTTCCCCTTCATAAGTGTTACAATGTAGTTAAGTGGGTGGCCCTGCCCTGGTGAATACCTAAGAATCTGCTCCTTAAACATAACAGGTGCATCAAGACAAAGAAATATGGCCCAGATGAAAGAATAGATCAAAACTCCTGAAAAGAAATAAAGAACAGCGAGATAGACAACCTATCAGATGCAGACATTGGTAATTGGGATGCTTGAAGAAATGACTGAGTATGGTCACATAATAAAGGGAAAAATGAAGGCTATCCAAACTGAAAAAAGGAAAATACACAAAGAACCAACAGATAAGGGAAGGGAACTGGGAGTCAAATCAATGATTAGGAAAAAAGGAAGAAATAAACATCTAACCAGAACAGAATGAAGAAATCAAAAAACTGAGGAGTGGCTAAGGAACCCCTGGGACAACTTTAAATGTTCAACATCCTAATCATAGGGGTCCCAGAAGGAGAAGAGGAAGAGCAAGAAATTTAGAACTTACTTGAAAAAATAACAAAGGAAAATTTCCCCAATCTGGAAAAGGAAATAGACTTCTAAGAAGTCCAGGAAGCTCAGAGACTGTCAAAGAAGGTGGACCTCAGGAAGCACACACCAAGGCACTTCATAATTACATTACCCAAGATTAAAGAGGAGAGAATTTTTAAAGCAAGAGAAAAGGAGAGTTTCTTACAAAGGAGTTCCCATAAGACTCAGCTGATTTCTCACAAAAAAAAAAAACATGCAGGAAGTGGTTGGATGGAAGTATTCAAAGTCAGGAAAGCAAGAACATACATTCAATATTACATTATTCAGCAAAGATATCATTTGGAATGGAAGGGCAGATAAAGTGCTTCCCAGATAAGGTCAAGTTAAAGGAGTTCATCATCACCAAGCCCTTACTATATGAAATGTTTTAGGGGGGACTTATCCAAGAAAAAGATAAGCTGTGAACGGTAAAATGATAACAAACACAACTATCAACAACTAAATCTAAAAATCAAAAACTAAGAAAACATCTAAAACAGGAACAGAATCACAGAAATGGAGGTCCCATGGAGGGTTATCAGTTGGGGGAGAGGGGTAGAGTTGGGGAAAAAGGTACAGGGAATAAGCATAATTGGTAGGCACAAAATAGATGGGGGAGGTTAAGAATAGCATAGAAAATGGAGAAGCCAACAAACTTACGTGTACAACCCATGGATATGGAAGGGTGGTAAAGGGGAGAAAAAATGGGACAACTGTAATAACATAATGTACTATATTGATATACTGTCAATAAAATATACTTAAAGATTTATATATTTTTAAAGATTTTATTTATTTATCTTTAGAGGGGAAAGGAAGGAGAGAGGGAGAGAAATATCAATGTATGGTTGCCTCTTGTGTGTCCCCTGCTGGGAACTGGCCTGCAACCCAGGCATATGCCCTGACTGGGAATCGAACCGTGGTTGCTTGGTTCCCAGGCCCAAGCTCAATCCACTGATCTATACCAGCCAGGGCAAGATTTATATATTTTTAAATATTTTATGTATTTTAAGAGAGAGGGGATGGGAAGGAGAAAGAGAAACATCAATGTATGGTTTTCTCTTGAGTGCCCCCCTACTAGGGACCTGACCCACAACCCAGGGATACACCTTGATTATGTATCAAACCAGCGACCCCTTGGTTCACAGGTCTGTGCTCAATCCGCTGACCTACACCAGCTAGGGCTAAAACATAATGTCATTACTAATGATAAAGTTTTAATGCTGAAGATAACATTAGCAATTTTTCAGAAAATCTCTACAGTAGAATTCGTTTTCACAGAGATCTCTTTACATGGGTTTTGGACTCTCCAACATGAAAAATTAAGTATGATATATTTTAGGATTTTTCTACAACACACTTAAACTCTTATACTACCAGTTCTTGAACTTTCCCTTAGTATCGCTTTACAGTCTTAAAAATTGCTGAGGATTCCACAGTGCTTTTGTTATGTGTGTTCATATGGGAAACAATACAATAATTAATAATGCAAGTGTACATTCTTTGTGTCATGTACTCAAAATTGTAAATCTGCTTTTCCCCTGCCTTGTATATTTGTATATTTTGCCTTGTTCTACAAGGAAATTGAAACAGCCTAAGGTGAACAATAATATATAAATATTTAGAAGTGAGAGTCATGGAAATTATAATATTAGAATAGGATATGAAGTCTAGTAAAAATAAGCGTTGTTTAACTAATATTCTGTTAACCAAAAAGCACGTATACATTATTAATATTAGAATACAAGTAAGGTTCACCCATATTTATTTACCACATCACTAAACAAAAATTCTTTAAAAGCAGCATTTTTTCTCCTTGGCTTTTTTCTGTTTTAAGGAAATACGATGATGGGAATTAGTAAATCTGTATTTAATAAACAGCAGTGTGTGAAACAGAAAATCTAGATATTTATTGCTTGTAGTAAAGTATTAGGAAAAAAGTCTCTTTACTATAAATATTTTATAAATACTAATATTAAAGCTCTTAGCTTTCATATATTGCCTTTTAACTCTTGGCATAGAAATGCTTATGTGACATAACCACTGTTAATACAATGAAATGACCTAGTCGGTCCTATTTTTTCTATCCAGTTTTTTTTTAAGATTTTATATATCTTTAGAGGGGAAGGGAAGGAGAGAGGGAAAGAAATATCAATGTATGGTTGCCTCTCGTGCATCCCCTGCTGGGAACTGGCCTGCATCCCAAGCATATTCCCTGACTGGGAATTGAACTGCGATCCTCTGGTTTGCAGGCCTGTGCTCAATCCACTGAGCTAAAACCAGCCAGGGCTATCCTGTTTTATTAATTAATAAATGTATAAAAATATTTTGTTAATCTTTTCAAAATAAGAACTTTTTATGCTTCTACTAGAATGACATGTTTGTAATGTCTCATTGCTGTTCTTTGATTTTTAATTTTCTATAGCTGACTGGAAATATCGGCATGCAGGATTAATGGCTTTATCTGCCATTGGTGAAGGATGCCACCAGCAGATGGAAGGAATTCTAAATGAGATAGTAAATTTTGTATTGCTTTTTCTTCAGGATCCTGTAAGTACCAGTAAATGTTTTGTTCATAATTATTACTACAATTTCACATGGGAAATGGAAAGCCTTTACTAATACCAAGGAGTATATTCCAGCATCCAAGAGTAAGGTATGCAGCCTGTAATGCTGTGGGGCAGATGGCTACAGATTTTGCACCTGGTTTCCAAAAGAAATTCCATGAGAAGGTAAATAACAAGTCCTCAGACACTTAAACTTTAAGAAGAGTGGTGACATTTCAAAGTGTGTGTTTACGTGATTTCATTTCACAGGTGATTGCAGCCCTGCTGCAGACCATGGAAGACCAAGGTAATCAGCGAGTGCAGGCCCATGCTGCTGCTGCTCTCATAAACTTTACTGAGGACTGTCCCAAGTCACTACTTATTCCATATTTGGATAATTTGGTGAAACATCTGCATTCCATCATGGTACTTAAGCTTCAAGAGGTAAGTTTTAAGGCCTTGAAGCCCCCTGGTTAGATATTAATTTAGGTCAATTTGATGGATAAGACCCCTGGAGAAAGGGGGACTTTTCAGCATGGCTATAAAGAATAGAAAGTTAGAGGGACATTATAGGCTTGACCAGAAAATGAGCCAGTTTTGGAATAGGGAAGATAACAGCCTAAAGGTTAGGTAAAGTTGATATATGGAATGCCTTGAACACAAAATTATTTTTTTAACTCTTTATCTAAACTTGGAAGAACCAGTTTATGTTCTTAATTGCTGTGAGAAATCATGATAATGTGATTTTAGGAAATCAGCACAGTAGCATTGTGGGACAAACGAAGAGTCAATTTAAGGCAAGACTATCTTGATCATTGTTCAAGGACCTTCCGTGGTAATACTGGAAATTGGGGAAAAGGTGACTAAAAAACATTTCTTGGGAAGCATTAGCAGTTTATTTCTACCAGTTTTAATTTTAAAATATGAAAGAGAAGGGGAAAAAATGTTGACCACTCTCCTAAGCTAGGTGATAGAAATAAAGGTGTGAAAAAGAATTCTTTCACCTTCCATTCTTTTTGCTTTAAATATGTTACTTTTAAAATACAGCCTGGACATTCAAATAGAAAATGGTTTATAGTTAGTTATAGCTTAAGAGAGGCAACCTACAAACAATTGAATGGCGTTATTAGTACAGCAGTGTATGTAAGAAAAGATGTGGATAAGGAAAGCAAAGATTGAGTCCTACTTATCAAGTACAATGAAAACAAATTGCAACTATAAAAATTAAATGAGTAAAAAGGACATAATAGCCTTTTTTTAACTATTTAACAGATATAAAGTTACTGTTAAATTGCTATAAAAGTTTTTTAAATAATATATTTTATTGATTATGCCATTACAGTTGTCCCATTTCCTCCCTTCACTGCCCTCCACCCTGCACATCCCCTCCCACCCGCATTCCCCCCCTTTAGTTTATGACCACGTGTCTCAAGTTCTTTAGATTCTATATTTCCCTCCCCCTTGTCTATTTTCTCCCCACCGTCTGTACTACTCATTCTCTGTACCTTCTCCCCTCCTCCCACTTCCCTGTTGCTAATCCTCCATATGATCTCCAGTTCTTTGGCTCCACTCCTGTTCTAGCTGTCCACTTAGTTTGCTTTTATTTTAGGTGTGGTTGTTAATAACTGTGAGTTTGCTATCCTTTCACTGTTTATATTTTTCATCTTCTTTTTTTTTTTTTTTAAGATAAGTCCCTTTAACATTTCATATAATAAGGGCTTGGTGATGAATAACTCCTTGAACTTGACCTTATCTGTGAAGCACTTTATATGTCCTTCCATTCTGAATGAAAGCTTTGCTGGATAGGGCAATCTTGGATATAGGTCCTTGCATTTCATGACTTGGAATACTTCTTTCCAGCCCCTTCTTGCCTGTAAGGTCTCTGAGAAATCCGCTGACAGTCTGATGAGAACTCCTTTATAGGTGATTGTCTCTATCTCTTGCTGCTTCTAGAATTCTCTCCTTCATTTTAATCTTGGCTAATGTGATTATGATATTCCTTGATGTATTCTTCCTTGGGTCTCTTCTTTGAGACTCTCTGAGCTTCCTGTATTTCCTGGAAGTCTATTTCCTTTGCCAAATTGGGGAAGTGCTCCTTTACTATTTGTTCAAATAAGTTTTCCACTTGTTGCTCTTCCTCTCCCCCTTCTGGTTACCCTTATGATTTGGATGTTGGAACATTTAAAGATGTCCTGGAGGTTCCTAAGCCTCTCCTCATTTTTTTTTTTTTAATTCTTGTTTTTTCATTATTTTCTGTTTGTTTCTTTTTTGTTACTGGTCCACTCCATTGATTTGAGTCCCAGTTTTCTTTCTATCACTATTGGTTCCTTGTGCATGTTCCTTCATTTACTTCATGCAGCCTTCATTTTTTCATCTAATTTGCAACCAAAATCAACCAGTTCTGTGAGCATCCTGATCACCAGTGTTCTTAACTGTGCATCTGACAGGTTGGCCATCTCTTGGTCACTTAAAAGTATTGGCTCTGAGGTCTTGATTTGTTCTTCTGTTTGAGCCATAATTCTTGGGTCAGGTCGTGCCTGTTATGTAGTGAGGGGCAGAGCCTTAGTTGACCCAGTCACTGGGTTGTAATGCTGTATGTGGGAGTGGGGTCAGAGAGGGAACAATGGTGCTTGCTCTGTTCTCCCTTTGGATCCTAGTCCCCTGTGCTGCTTCCCACAAGCAAATTGGGCCCTTCTGGTGCTGGTTCCCGGGTGGGTAGGCTTGTGCATGTTCTAGGACCCTGTGGGTCTCTCCAACAAATTCTCCTGTGAAGCTGGAGTCTCTCCTGGCACCTCAACCCCCACAAGTGTTTTCATTCAGTGCTTTTAGGCTTTATTTTCTGTTGCTGTAGCCCTGGGTTGCGAGGCCCGTCTTGCTGCCTGTTTCTGCCTGGTTTATCAACAGCATGAATGTGTGACCTTGGTTAGCCAACTGCCTTGCACTCCTCACTGGGTCTGCTGGTCTCCTCCCCACACCTGGGGTCCACTAGCCCTGTGCTGCCTGTGTGCCCTGGTCTTCCAACCACCACCTTTTCCTGCCATGACCCCTCTTTGCATGCCTCAGATTCTGCCCTTCTTACCTGTCTGGATGAATGGTTGTCGGCCTTCCACACAGTTCAGTTTTCTGTCTGTTCTGGTTGTGTTTTTGTTTCTAAATCTTTTTAGTCCTTAATTTTGGTTGTGCAAGGAGGCACGGTGTTTCCACCTATGCCTCCATTTTGGCCAGAAGTCAAATTGCTAAAAAAGTTTCTAACTCTCAGTTCCTCTACTTTAACATGAACTTGTAACAGATGGTTTTTAAACCACATTTTGCATAGCACTGGTCTAAAGAACAACAAAAAGGAAGACAAGATAAGCAAAAAAAAAGAAAAACCCTCATAGACACAGACAACAGTATGGTGCTTACCAGAGAGGAGAGGGGGTTGATAGGAGGTGGAAGTTGGTAAAGGGGGGATGAATAGTGATGGAAGAAGACTTGACTTAGGGTTGGTGGACACACGATACAATATACAGATGATGTATTATAGATTTGTGCACCTGAAACCTATATAATTTTATGAACTAGTGTCACCCCAATAAGTTCAATAACTAAAAAATAAAAATAACAATGTCTCAGCCCTGGCCCATGTGGCTTAGTTAATTGAGCCCTGGCCTGGGAACCGAAAGGTTACCCCTTCGATTCCAGACCAGAGCACCTGGCCTGGGTTGTAGGCTAGGTCTCCAGTTGGGGGTGTTGGAGAGGCAACCAGTCAACGTATCTCTCACACATTTATGTTTCTCTTCCTCTCTTTCTACCTCCCTTCCCCCCTTTCTAAAAATAAATAAAACCTTAAAAAATATATACAGTGTCTTAGAAGGCAAAGAAATGGGTTTGAAACAAAGGATATGTAAAGTGCCATATGATAGCAGAATAGGAATATGATAAAGGAATGTGAGTGTATCTGAGGATAAAGATGTAGACCCAGGTTGAAGGCACATTGGTTGGCTAGTTAAAACAGGAATTGATGAGAATTTGTTCAGGACTTCCGCCAAGGTGGAGGCGTAGGTGGAAACACTGTGCCTTCTCACACAACCAAGTTTAAAAACAACAAAGTTTTAGCAACAAAAACGCAGCCAAACCACAGAAAATTGAACTATATGGAAATCTGACAACAACGAACCATTCAGCCAAACCGGTAAGAGGGGCTGAGCCAGCAGCAGAGCTGGGTCAGGCAGGAAGGATCCACCTGACCAACCGGGGCACATGACCCAGGCGCTCTGGCAGCAGTGGGCAGGTCCCAGGTGTGGAGTTACGGGCTGACCCACTGAGGGTGCAAGGCAGCGGACCCACTGAGGCTGACCTTGGTCACATTTGCATGCAGATAAACCGGCAAAGGAGCAAGCAGTGAGTCGGATCGCACAGGCCCCAGCAGCAGGAAGCAGCAGAGGGGACTGCTATTGTCCCTCTCTGACCCCGCCCCCACATACAGCATCACAAACCAGCGACCTGAGTGGCTCTGCCCTAGTGAACACCTAAGGCTCAGTTCCTCATATGTAACAGGCACGAACAGACCAAAACATTATGGCTCAAGAAGAACTCAAAGCCCCAGAGCCCATAACTCTAAGCAACGAAGAAGTAGCCACACTTTCAGATGCACAGTTCAAAACACTGGTGGTCAGGATGTTCACAGAACTAGTTGATTTTAGTCACAAATTAGAGGAACATATGAAGGCTAAACTCATTGAAATGAAGGGAAATGCACAGGAAAGCAATAGTAATGGAAAGGAAACTGGGACTCAAATCAAAGGAGTGGACCAGAAAGAGGGAAATGACCAAACAGAAAAGAATGTAGAAACAAGAATTCAAAAAAATGAGGAGAGGCTTAGGAACCTCCAGGACATCTTTAAACGTTCCAACATCCAAAATTATAGGGGTACCAAAAGGGGAAGAGGAACAGCCACGATTGGAAAACTTATTTGAACAAATAATAAAGGAGAACTTCCCCAATCTGGCAAAGGCAATAGACTTCCAGGAAATCCAGGAAGCTCAGAGAAGTTGGACCCAAAAGGAACACACCAAGGCACATCATAATTACATTAGCCAAGATTAAAATGAAGGAGAGAATCCTAGAAGCAGCAAGAGATAAGGCGACAGTCACCTACAAAGGACTTCCCCTCAGGCTGTCGGCTGATTTCTCAAAAGAGACCTTACAGGCAAGAAGGGGCTGGAAAGAAGTATTCCAAGTCATGAAATCCAAAGACCTAGATCCAAGATTGATCTATCCGGCAAAACTTTCATTTAGAATGGAAGGGCAGGTAAAGTGCTTCTCAGATAAGATCAAATTCAAGGAGTTCATCATCACCAAGCCCTTATTATATGAAATGTTAAAGGAACTTATCTAACAAAAAGAAGATTAAAAATATGAACAGTGAAAGAACAGCAAACTCACAGTTATTAACAACCACACCTAAAACAAAAGCAAACTAAGAGGACAGCTAGATCAGGAGAACCATAGAAATGAAGATCACATGGAGGGTTAGCAACAGGGGAGTGGGAGGAGGAGAAGAGGGAGAAGGTACAGAGACTAAGTAGCATAGATAGTAGGTAGAAAATAGATAGGGGGATAGAGTAAAAAAAAATAGATAGGGGGAGGGCAAGAATAGTAAGGGAAATACAGAATTTAAAGGACTTGAGACACATAAACTTAAAGGGAGGGAATGGTGGGGGAGGCGTGTGTAGGGTGGAGTGGAATTGGGGGGGAATAGAACAACTGTAATGGCATAATTAGTAAAATATATTTAAAACAGGAATTGATAACCAAATATGATTTTACAAATAAGTCTGAATAGAGCGCTTAAACATAGAGATAGAGAAGGGAGTAAGTTAACGTCTTAAAGGAATGGTGGGATTTATGATACAAAGAGAGGAGCTCTGTGAAGAGTGTGGGTGTAGTTGATGGGGAAAATGTAGAAAACTTGGAGTAGTTACTCGGTCAAGTATTCAAATTAATCTTTAGGAATTATAAATAGTATTACCAGGTGACAGCATGAGTTTAGCTTTCACCTGGTAATGACAAATACCCAGGCAGTACTTGTTACTAGCAAGGTCAAAGAATACTGTAGATCTTTGGTGCAGCAGAAAGGATGACTACATTAAAGATGTAGAATGGAAAAATGAGTGAAAAAGAGGGCACCAGTATTATCATTAGTGGTATCTTCTCAGTTGAGTCTGATTAGAAAAGAAAGGAATGGATCAAAAAGGAAATTTCCTCCATCACAAAGAATAGGACAAAATATAGGGTAGGGGCAATAAATGGGGAAAAAATGAATAAGAAGGATAGGCATTTACTTGGTAGCAATTTTGTGCTCAAGGACTAGCTGTGCTTTGAGATAAAGCAAAAATAAGTAAGGAGTGCTGTGGTACAGAAGAAAGAGGATCTTCCATAAATAGCTCAACAGGGATTCTTCAATTTGCTCCAGAACCTGTCATCTCCACTCTGGCTGCTGAAGGGTGGTTGCCATTTACTGTTTCAGAAAACCATTAGAGTATTTCTTCCAGTTTCTCATTTATGTAATGTATTTTGTGTGTCTTCCTTCTAGTTGATTCAAAAAGGTACCAAGTTAGTTTTGGAACAAGTTGTGACATCTATTGCATCAGTTGCAGATACTGCAGAAGAAAAATTTGTCCCCTACTATGACTTATTTATGCCATCACTAAAGCACATTGTTGAGAATGCAGTTCAAAAGGAGCTTAGACTTCTCAGAGGAAAAACTATTGAATGCATCAGCCTCATTGGTCTGGCTGTTGGAAAGGAAAAGGTAAGTGATTTTGTAGTATGTGGAAATTACTGTATATAATTTTTCTATGGAGGCATTTAGGGTACAAGAAGGTTTTTTTGGATGCTTGTTTTTTCCCATTATCTTACTTTTCATTACTCCTATTTTATTTAAAAAATAAATTGTTGCCTTTTTTTTATTGTTAATATTAAGGTTCTTAACTCAGTTATGCTTCTGAGACCTCTCCCTTTTCTTACCACATGTACAGTCCAGGAGTTCAGGATCCATGTTTAGTTTCACCCAGCCTGGAAATATTCCAGTTGCTTTCGTGTTCACTAAAAAAGAATCAGGTGCCCTAGGAGAAAAATTTAGCTTTTCAGAAAATAATTAGGAAAGGCCATTGAGCCATTGTGTTTTTTTCTTCCAAGCCAACACATCAGAGTTGTCAAAGCTAATCCAAAAATAAATTCTTGTTATCAAACCCTTGTGTCCTCAGAATTATCAACATAGAACTAGAACCCCTTACTCTGGTTTCTGAAACCAGCAAAAGTATTAACTTACTTACAAATTGTTCTCTGTGGGTTACCAAGAAGCTAACCAGTAAAACATTTTTATGTTTTATACTCTGTATGTGGCTTTCAACTATTTTTAAAACACTGCCTGCTTATACAGTGGAGATTGCCAGAAACACAGAGTTAATTGAAAATTATACAGGTTTATAAAGCAATCCAAAATTTTCTTTCTGGATTGGTGTTTTTTTTACTGCTAGAAATGCATAAGCCATAGACCAAAACTTGATGCCATTAGGAATATCTTTATACTGCAGTTTACTTTGACTTAACAGAATATTTTTCTATAAAGAGCAATGAGTCTTTTGAATATGATGAATAATTTTCTGCATAATACTTATATCTGAGGGGTTATGATCCATATGGGAAATGTAATAGATCTTTTGGGGAAGTTTTGTTATTACACAAGAAACATAAAATGCCTCTCTGATTTGATATACGTAAGTAATATTGGTGTTAATTTTCTTAAATATCTTTTTTCTAGTTCATGCAAGATGCATCGGATGTGATGCAGCTGTTGTTGAAGACACAGACAGACTTCAGTGATATGGAGGATGATGACCCTCAGGTAAAGCAGCCTTCACACATTCATCTGGATCCACTTAGGAGTTGCAGCTAGTACAAGGCTAAATATACTTAAAAGAAAGAGAGGGAGAGGGAAGGGGAGAAGGGGGGCAGGAAGCAAGGAAGTGGGGCAGGGTGGGGGGAAGGGAAGGAAAAGAAAGGAAAGAAATTGAGTAATAGGTTTCCTGAGGTACCAGCCCCTGGTTTCAGAGACATTCTTCATTGGTTTGACTTCTACTTCTCATAATAATACTCACCACAATGCCTAACATAAATAAAACAGGCAGTTGTCCTAGCTGGTGTGGCTCAGTTGGTTGGGCATTGTCCCACAAAGTGAAAGGTCGCCAGTACGATTCCTGGTCAGGGTACATGCCTAGATTGCAGGTTCAGTCCCTGATCGGGGAGCAAGGCTACTCTCTCACATCAGTGTTTCTTTCCCTGTGTTTCTTACTCTCTTCCCTTCTCTAAAAAAAATATTAACAACAATAATTTCAGAAAAAAAACAGTCACTTAATAAATAGTTGAATTACATTTTGACCACTTTTTTTTATAGTTTCTTGTGGCTCTTCTTTAACTTTCAAGGTTCCGTTGCTCTTTAGGGTTCTGTCCTACACCCTCTTTTCTTCTCACACCTCTTAAGTTTAAGCAGTGTCATTTATAATCATGGCTTTGGTTTTCCTATGTATGCTTGTCACTTCAGATCTTTCTCTAAATTCAAGATTTGTCTAAATACTTACTAAACATCTCCATTTTGATGTCCCCTGCTCTTTTGAATGCCATGAGTTCCCTCCCCTGTCAAAAAAAAAAAAAGAAATACAGAAACTTAATGATCGTAGAATATGCCATGCTCTCTTCTCTCTGCCTGTGAATAAACTTAGACTCCCCCACTCAAACTGGCCAATAACTCCTTGTATTTCACATCCAATACAAGCTTCGATGGTAGGTACTTAATTACATTGTGTTGTATCATTTGTAATAATTATAAATGTTCATCCTAATCTTAATAGTATTCACAATGCCTAAATAAAACAGGCCCTCAATAAACAGTTTAATTAAATTTTGACTTTACACAGTCAGATTATATTTTCCATACATTTAAAATTTTTTTTGTTTTTCTAAATTAAGAGTGGGAAGTATATGCATGTGAGATAGATAGATATTGGGTAGTAAAAATCATATTCTGGGCCCTGGCTGGTGTAGCTCAGTGGATTGAGCGCAGGTCTGTGAACCAGAGGATTGCGGTTTAATTCCCAGTCAGGGCACATGCCTGGGTTGCAAGCCAGCAGGGGACGCACTAGAGGCAATCATACATTGATGTTTCTCTCCCTCTCTCCTTCACCTTTAAAGATAAATAATAAATAAATAATTTTTTAAAAAACCATATTCTGGGTTATAGGGATGATGAATTAGAACCAGATTCTCTATAGGTACTTTGTAGGTAATTAAATTTCTGTAAAAACAGTAGAAGGGTTTTAAATAGACCCAGCCACTTAAACAGAAAATTACAGTATCTAGGAGAAACAGATATATTGTTTCTTGACTGTAGTAAATATTTAATGAATGGAATACTAGGCAATAGGGATACAAAATCAAATAAAATGTGTTTGCCTTCAACAAAATTAGTGCCTAGGAATTGATATGTTAAGTGGGTTTTATTTGTGTGATTTGATGACATTAGAGAAAGCAATATATTGCTCATTGAAAGTAGGAAAAAATTGATACAATCGTAGTCCTCCTCTTTTGCCTCACTTGCTGACTGACTATATTCCAATGTAGGGGTTCATAGTGATTTTGTTACTGTTTTTAAACATTTTAAATATGACCTTAGAAAATGGAAGTATTGCCTAAAGAGCCATGAATGTAAAAACAAAAACAAAAACATTATTTCTATTAAATAGGGCAATGGCTTCTTTTATAATATCTTATTTGCCTGTTTTAAAGTTAATTTTAATTTTAACTTTCTCCCCAGATCTCTTACATGATCTCAGCATGGGCCAGAATGTGCAAGATCCTTGGAAAAGAATTTCAGCAATACCTTCCAGTGGTGATGGGGCCTTTAATGAAGACAGCTTCAATTAAGCCTGAAGTAGCCCTTTTAGATAGTAAGTGTCTTCATTAAGACAGCAATTGTAAAATTTCTCTTTGTTTCTAATTTTAACATGAATTTGGTTATTTTCCCTGTTAATAGCCCAAGACATGGAGAATATGAGTGATGATGATGGTTGGGAATTTGTGAACCTTGGAGATCAGCAAAGTTTTGGTATTAAAACTGCAGGACTGGAAGAAAAATCAACTGCTTGTCAGATGCTGGTAAGTGATAATAATGTTTACACATTGTTTAACAACTTCTCATAACACACATACTTTTCATCGAAAAGAAATTATTTTGAGGAGTAGGAATATATTCTTTTAAAAAAGTAGAAACCTTTTGACCCAACATTTCCACTTCTGGATTTCCATCCTAAAGAAATCATGTGGATAAAACTTCATTATCAGTGCTTGTTCTAATAACCAGAATTAAAAAGGACAAAAAATAAATAGTCTGCATAATGCCTATTATTAGGAAAATAACCAATAACTATAGTACTTTGGAGTATCATATACCATTACAAAGCCACGGAAGGCAAGGATTTTTCTGTTTTGTGGTTAGTGTATAAATAGGTAGCCAAGGAATTATTTCTTGAAATGTACTTCATTAAAAATGAAAACTGGTATGATTTCAATTGCAAAAGTAAACATGGTTGGAAAATTTAAATGTTTATAATAATTATCTTCGGTGGTGTTATGGAGGATGTGTGTTTAAGTGATCTTTGAATATTTTATTCTGTTCTTTATGAACATGTTATAGATCGTGAGGGTTAATATATTTCACCACTGAAATTATTTTTCTTTTAAGTACAAAATAGGATAAGCCTGTTGGCTACAGATTTACAAAGTAAGTGATGTACTACAATTGAGTTTTAGGGGTTTTATATCTTTTTAAATTATTTTTTCCTTAAGTGATATATATTGTTTGGAGTATTTTAAGAGTGCTGAAACTTTTGCTAAACTCACACAAATAAAAATATGGAGTATTTCAGACTTTAAGTGACTATATACTATAATTAATTCATGGCCCTTTCCATTTTATTTTATTGTATTTTATTTATTTAATGTTAGATAACTAATTTGACAGTCCTGCATGCATTAAATGTAAATGTATTCAGTCAGGATACAACATTGTGTGGTCCTTATGATTTTGCAATTTGTTAACTAAAAATACCTATAAACATGGACTTGATTTCTTTTCCAATACTTTGGTTTCAGGTTTGCTATGCTAAGGAGTTAAAGGAAGGCTTTGTGGAGTACACTGAACAGGTTGTCAAACTGATGGTCCCTTTACTGAAATTTTATTTCCACGATGATATCCTACAATTTTTAATTGCAAAATATGTCGAGATTTAATTAAATTCTAGTTTGTTCAAGTGTTATTAGACTTTGTGTTAACTGAAGGGTATATCACCATTATTGTTTGTATTTGCACTAACTATACTTTCAGATTATAAACTTGGTCCTTTGTTTCACTTGAGCCAAAAACATGAAAAAGAAATGTTACCTATCCTCTAGTTCAGCAGTGCTCAACTTTTTTGGCACCAGGGATCAGTTTTGAGGAGGGAGCAGGGCTTAAGCTCACCTGCTATGGATGGGGGAAGAGACAGGAGGCAGACAGAGCTCAGGTTGGGACCCCTGCTCTAGTTGGTAGTTTTCTATGACCCACTGAAGGATTTTAAGGATTAATGTTTTATTTGGAAATGTTTACATAGCATATAATTGCTACTTTTCCAAAATATCTTATGGTAATCTTTTAAAAGTAAGGTCTTTCTTAATAGGTTAGAAAGCCACTGATACTTAACTTTCTGTAGCGCAGAATCCTACATTGCAACTATGGGTAGAACTTTTGGAGATAAGACATCTCTTAGTAAATCTGTATGTTAAATGTTTTACTCTTTGACTTGGTGATAGTAAATGATATGTATATGTGCATTCTTATGCCTTTACACACATAAAATTTCATAGATGGGCTATAAATAAATAAATAAACAAGCAAACAGAATGGTAGAGCCCAGACCCAAACCTAGATCTGTCTGCTTTTGTTGTTGTTCCTCTTGGAATATTCTGGGTGGCATCCTTTACAGAAGATGGCTTTTGCTCAGCAGACACTTCTGTTACAAGAGGAAAAAACAGAATTATCGTTAAGAGGAAGTCTCAAGACCTTACTTTATAAAGTATTAGATAGGGAGAAGCAACTTAATCTTTACTGGGTACTGAAAAGGCTAGTCGAGGAAGCGATCCAAGAGCCCCCAGTTCTTTTCAGTCATTTTTATGTTTTTGGTTTACATTTGAGATTCATTCTTGCTATATTGCAGGTGACAGAACAGACAGGAGTTATGTCTTATGAGCAGGGAGACTTCTATTTTTATACACATACATTTAACACAAGCTCTTGGATGGTGGTCTTAGATAAACAGGTTGCCTAGAGCACATTTTAACTCAGTGATCACTTTTAACATTTAAGTGAGCAAAATGAAAGCAGTCTTTTGAGGATAATGATTACTATTTCCTTAACAATAAAACGTGTTCGAGTGGCAGCAGCAGAATCCATGCCTCTTCTGTTAGAATGTGCACGAGTTCGAGGTCCTGAGTATCTCACACAGATGTGGCATTTTATGTGTGATGCTCTAATCAAGGCTATTGGCACAGAACCAGATTCAGATGTCCTCTCAGAAATAATGCATTCTTTTGCAAAGGTAAATGTCTTTCTTTTAAAAGTATATATAAGGTTGTGTGTTCATTTATTAGTCTTGCTAATACATTGGCAGAATTTTTGTATGTGCTCTAACAGTTTTTTAAAACCAAATATGTTCAGTTCTTTTTTAAATATTTTGGTGTTGTCATTTTGTTTTTTAAGAGTAATATAGTCCAGTCTTGATTGGTTTCCACCATCATTTACCTATAATCCAATTACAGAAGTTCGGGTATCATCTCCAACTCATATCTAGTTTCTGTCCTAGTTTCTCTACTTAAATTCCTTTTTTTCACATTGCCTTATCTCTTTTTTGTGCTTTTGAAGTAGCCTCGGTTGATCTGTTCCAGAAGTCACTTTTTCTTTTCCTCCCAGTTTATTCTCCTTTTCTCAAGTATTAATTTGTCTTTTGTTTGAGTCACTCACCTTCTCATATCTTGGTCACCCCCATTGCTCACAGCTCCATAGTTTGTTCTACAATTTGTTTTAAAAGCGTCAGCATCTTTATTTGTCCACATTTCAAAATTTCTTCTATTTTCCCCAAGAATGCATGCTTCCATACCTCCATGTCTGCCCATATCATTCCCTCTGCCTATAATGCTCTTTCATGGCAGATTTACCTTTTTTCCAGTGCTGTCTTTTATAGAGTAAATATTTGTAATTGAGCTCCTAGATGCTAGTTGGTCTGTTCTGTCTTTGAAGCCTCAGCACCTACCATAATGCCTAGCATTTATGATATGCCAAGGACAAGTTTAAAAGGAAAGTTTCTAAAATTCTTTAAATACTAGCATTTTGGGAAAAAACAAAACCAAGTGTATCTACTCACTTAATCATTAGTTTCCAGTGTAGTGAATTATGTTAATTTATCTCATGTTTCCATGTGATTCTTAATGAAGTTTAACTTCTGACTCTTAAAAAACACATAAATCTCATTAGTTGCTTTCTTTCCTCAACCACATTTTAGTGCATTGAAGTAATGGGAGATGGATGCCTTAATAATGAGCACTTTGAAGAATTGGGAGGTATACTGAAAGCTAAACTGGAAGAACATTTTAAAAATCAAGAATTGCGGCAAGGTACCTTTTTTATATTTTTATTTCTGAATGCAATCCTTGATCTTTTCGGCAACCATTTAAAAAGACATTTATTTGGATGTGTTTTAGTTAAAAGACAAGATGAAGACTATGATGAACAGGTGGAAGAGTCACTACAAGATGAGGTAAATTACTCCCTTCAGAACTTAATTTACATCACCATTTACACCTGGGAGATTTTCAAATGCTTAAGTTTCTAATGCATCGGCTTGGCATTCTTCTGATGTAGTTATCAGTAATCTTTAGTAGGAGAATCTGACTTGTATTTTATTCATTAAATTAGGAAATAAATAGTTTGAAATTAGCTGATTTGTGTTTTGGATGCTGTATGTGCATTTTGTTGCAATATTTCACATATAAAAGTACTTTGGAATTTGCCTAGTATTTCCTTTTACATACTCCTCGTAACTGCTAGTGTTTTCGCTATCTTAAGACACTTGAACTCAGATGTTAAATTACTGCCTAAAGCCACACTTGATGACCTAGGGCATAAGGCTGGGTGTTTCTGTAATATGGGCTGTCTTTCTAATGTACCACAGAATAATGCAAATTTCCTTCCAGTAAATAATATATAATAGAATTTTTCACCTTGTTACTTGGTTCTCTCCTCATCAAACCACTTAACACCATCAAATACATTTAAAATGTGTATTTAGGATCCAGAATATGTGGTATTTGGCCATCCTGGTAGACCAATGCTGGTATATTCAGGTCATCCTAATCCTCTGCGTGTTGCTTACAGCACACCGTACACAAATCATTGGCAGGGATGAGATGTTGTAAGTAACATCTTACAACATCTGATCCCACATTTCCCCACCATCCCACCCCAAAATTCAAACCTTCCTGCAAAGAAAAAAAAATGCTCAAGTAAAAAACACCTTTGTTTCAGAACTTTGAAACTTAGGATAATTATTAATCATGTTTTTTAAGTATGTACCAAGAAAAGTCTTTGCAGTAAGTGCGATACTTGGGATACACATTTACCTTTCCATAGACACTAAGAGACATGACACCCATTGCTGAGGTAACGTGTCTCTAGATTCTTGATATGCCCTTAGGAAAGTGATGAAAGTGTGCTGATTTCAGGGCCCATGTGTGGAGGTGGAAGAGAGGGTATAAGGGGGATAAATGGTAATGGGAAAAAATACAATAATTTTTAATTTTCTACATTTCTTAGATTTTTAAAAATAAATGTTACTTCAATAATAGTGGAGATACTTTTTAATACATATGGGTGTGTTTTGTTTTGTTTTGTTTTAGGATGATAATGATGTTTATATTCTGACCAAAGTGTCAGACATTTTACACTCAATATTCAGTAGCTACAAGGAAAAGGTGTTACCGTGGTTTGAACGGCTGCTTCCATTAATTGTCAACCTAATTGTAAGTGTTGCCTCTCTTTGACAGTTACTTTAGATAACTGATCTGGAGTTCTTTCATTACACCATTTGAAAACTTACACTTTCAAGTTAAAATGGATCTTAGAAATCAACAGTTTTCCTCTATGCATCTTTAATTTTGTCAAATTTATTGCATTACTCTGGATATTTTCTCACTTGATATATACTTAAAGTTTGCTAATTAGGTTTTCCATAATTCAGTTAAATCATAATACATTCTATAGGCATGCAAGTGATTTCTTTTTATTATTTCAGATTATCCATGTCCTGCTAAGTTAGTAAATGAAAACAAAATGATTACATTTTTTGCAGTGGATCTTCAAGAATTCAATTAGGACCTTTGTTGCATACAACCAGCAATCAGATTCTGTTCTTTTGTTTTGTTTTGTTGTATAGGAAGACACTTTATTACATTGTTCAATCAAACCAGTCAGGAAAGAGGCACTTAGCACAGAGGCCAGTTTCAGCCAGAGAGCTGGCTGTCCAGGCAGTGGAGAGGCCATTGCTGCCACATTCTGGATGATGGCCTCATATTTCAGTTTTTTTAAATGTAAAGTAAATGTATATACATTGTTGCCACCCTCAGTTCTTTCTGGTGTATGGCAATGTCAGATTGTGGAATTCTGTATCAAATTACACAAGTCTTTTTTAAACCTGTACTTATTTAAATCTGTGATTGTTGCTAAGTTGTTTTTTGTTGCCTGTATCAGGAATATTTGTGTAAGCCAATAGTGATTATTTAGTTCTTTACATTTTTATGTACTTCAGTATTCAGAGTTTAAAACAGTATCTCTTTTGTAGTGTCCACATAGACCATGGCCAGACAGACAGTGGGGATTGTGCATCTTTGATGATGTTATAGAACACTGTAGTCCAGCCTCATTTAAATATGCAGAATATTTCTTAAGACCAATGCTCCAGTATGTATGTGACAGCAGCCCAGAAGTAAGGCAAGCAGCTGCGTATGGCCTAGGAGTCATGGCACAGTATGGTGGAGATAGCTATCGTCCTTTTTGTACAGGTACTGATGTTTATTTGGTTACCTGCATGTCCTTCCAGGCATCCCTTTTGTTTTTACCTCATTCTCCCTTCCATACACCCAAACATTATCTACCTATTTCTGCTTTATTATCTTTCTTTTTTTTTTTTTTCTCCCCAAAACTCCATCTGTAGCACTTAAGAATTTACAGCTTTTATTCTCATAGAAATGAAATGGAATCAGAGCCTCCCACGTTGATTTCATTTGGGTTTGGGAGGTATACCACAGCCCCAACACAGGATTTTTAAAACATACTGGAAGTGCCTGTATGTTTAGCACAAGAATATAGTTAGGTGGCTTTAAAAAAGCTTAAGTACCCTGAGGTGACCAGAAGTGTAAATTTGGAGGCTACTAACTTCTTGGGGTCTGTAAGTTAGTAAAATGCTAATGTTTGACTGTTGGGACAGTCTCTCTTCCACTCTCTTCCATTATATGTTAGTCATTCTCTGGACAAGATAAAACATTCCTTACACTTTAACATTTCCTCACTATAATGAATAACTGGACCAAAGATAAAAGAAATATTTATCCTCATTTGCATAAAATGTGAGCTTTTAACTGGCCTTTTTTAAATGCTTATTTTAGAAGCACTCCCACTGTTGGTAAGAGTTATTCAGTCTGTTGGTTCTAAGACCAAAGAAAATGTTAATGCTACAGAGAACTGCATCTCAGCAGTAGGGAAAATTATGAAGTACAAGCCTGACTGTGTGAACATTGAAGAAGTCCTACCACACTGGTTGTCATGGCTTCCACTACATGAAGATAAAGAAGAAGCTGTTCAGACTTTCAATTATCTGTGTGATCTGATTGAAAGGTAAGAAATAGAATAGCCCTGACTGGTGTGGTTTAGTTGATTGGGCGTTGTCCCACAAAGTGAGGGGTCAGCTGTTCAGTTCTCAGTCAGGGCACATCGGTCCCCAGTCAGAGGCACATACAGGAGGCAGCCTATCAGTGTCTCTCGCATTAATGTTTATCTTCCTCTCTCCCTCCTCTTTGCTCTGTAAATAAGTAAATAAATACATAAATAATTTTTTAAAAAGAAGGAGAACAGATGGACCTTACTTCTTTCCCCTTCACATATAACAATGCTTCCAGTGCACAGCCCTCAGGTCTGTAGGTTTGTAATAAAACTGTACTCCTTTCCTTTTCACATAAAACAGTGCTTCCAGTGCACAGCCCTCAGGTCCGTAGGTTTGTAATAATTCTGTCTTTATAAATCATGTTACTATTACTATTACAAGAAACCATATTACTATTAAGATTGCCTCGTAATCTAATTTGGGTTATTTATGGAATTAAATTGAGCAGATGAGGCATTATAGAATATGTTTTAAGACTTTCTTTTATTGTTCTCTCTCACCTCATTCATCCAATTCATTCATTCATTCATTTGGCTTTACATTTTCTTTTTTTTTACTTTTCATTTTACTGAGGTATAGATGACTATTAGTAGATGAGATTGAAATATTGGGTTGGCCAAAAAGTCCGTTTAATTTTTTTTGTAAAATGGAAGACAATTTTTTTCACCAATAACTTTATTGATTTGTATATTTTGAGTATGTCAGCTATCTCCTATGTGGTATAACATTGATTTTTCAGTTAATGTCTCGATTTGATAGTTGTCAACTTCAACTGTGGTCTACCCAACTTTGGAACTTCATCCAGGGAGAAATCTCCAGCACAAAACTTTGCAAACCACTTTTGACACGTTCAGTCACAATACCTTCTCCATACACTGTACAAATCTTTATGTTTGAGTTGCATTTTTACCTTAATTGAAATTGTAGAGCATAATATGTTGAAAATGTTGCATATTTTCTTCCATCTTCAATATTACAATGGCTACACAAAAATTTACTGATTTTGTTAAGTTTTTTTAACGCACGCTGATATGACAGCTGCCACGATGACAAAATTGTTTCTAATGAAGTTAAAGACAACTAAGCACTACTAGAGCCATCATACAGAAAAAAAACAAACTTTTTGTCCAGTCCAGTACATTTTAAGTACCATTATTTTTTTCCTCTGAAATTCTGTTGTTTTTCTCAAGAATCGGTGACAAAAGGAGGTATACCACATGGGCAATCAAGATGTGGCCCTGAGTCTTGGCATTATTAATACATTTTGTATCTATGAGTAAATCTAAGAATTTCAACAACCTGGAGGTTATAGAAGCCATTAAGGCATGTTCTCTGGTAGTATGTTTTTCAAAGTCCAAGTTCCCCTAAATATTAGATCTAGGCTCTCTCGCTATTAATTACTGCTTTTAGTTCATGAGTAAATCCAAGGCCTACAACCCACTCATCTCTTAGAGTTTTTAGAAATGGACTAATGGTCATATTTCTTCATGCTTGTAAGTTCACATTTACAGAAATAATTATCTTTGAGCCTTCCTGCTGAGAACAGCCATCCTGGAGACTATGCATTCCTTACCTGCTTCTGCCTCTGAAGTGACCATTTCCCACCATGCTGTTTGATCATCTCCTTTGGAAATGACTGCTCTGGAAATCTAATTAAATTCACTGTTACATTTCTTTGCATTAAACCTACCTGGAGTTTATTTCCTGGCTTATTCTCAAAATGCCCATCTATCATGATTTATTTTAGAAACCTTTTGCAGTATGTGAATGAAATTCGTATGAAGAAGCTGTTATTTGTATTAATATCTTTTTGTTTTAATAAGTCACATTATTTTTAGAGCAGTTAGAGTACAGCATTCTATTTTTTGGCCCTTAAGCAGCCCTGAGAGATGAGCCAAGTATTTTTTTTAATTTATATGGAAAAAAACTGAAGAGATAATATGTAAAATCAGCTGGGTTTCCTCCTACTGAATTTAAAAAGGCAGTTGATTTTAGTGCATACTCTGTTAAAACCTTATAACAAAATTTAGTGTTAGAGGAAGGGTGTAGGAGAGTATGAGTGCTTGAGTGATTTCTTTTTGTGATTTTGATTTGTAATGGGTTTCTTCTCTTTTGTCAGTAATCACCCAATTGTTCTTGGCCCAAACAATACCAATCTGCCCAAAATATTCAGTATAATTGCCGAAGGAGAAATGCATGAGGCAATTAAACATGAAGATCCTTGTGCCAAACGTTTGGCTAATGTAGTTCGCCAGGTACAGGTAAGCTGATCTGGTTAAATAGGTAAAGGGGAAGTAAAATGGTTTGGTGTTTTTGCTATTGTTTTTATATTCTTTATTAGAAAGAAATAAAGTTCTGAGCTAAGGAAATTTTATTTTTATAGTCTCTTCAACCCTCAAATGGATTATACTTATCTATATATCCTCATTATATATTAGAACTAACACCTTCCTCTTCAATTTGAGACATTTTGAACCTTTGGTTGGTGCTTAGCACATATTCGTTATGTATAAATTTGTGTAATTGGAGAAAAAAGATGCAGCTGGTCTCATATTTTTAAATGATTTTTTAAATTCATGTGTGTTGGTTACTTGAATGTGTCATCTACCTATTATAGCTTTATCAGTGCAAAAATGAAGAAAACTTACTGTAAATACAATGAACTTTAAAGAAATGAATAGTTCTTTTTTTAAATTAATTTTATTTAGTTATTTTTCAAGTACAGTTTTTTGTCTATTTTTCCCATCCCAGCCTCCCCCGCCCCTTGCTCCCCACCTCCCTCCCATTTCCACCCCCCTTAGTTCTCATCCCTTTGTCCTTCCTATTTGTTCCTCCAAATCCCTTCCCCTTTAAGAAATGAATAGTTCTTTTACAGTAATACTCATCAAACTAATCTACTTGGGAAGAAAGTATTTTGGCATTATTACTATCTGCCAAATTATGATTATTAAAATACTTCTAAATGACCATTTAGATTTCACCAAATCTAAATCTATGAAAATGTTTTTTCTCTAGACTTCTGGAGGATTGTGGACTGAATGCGTAGCACACCTCAGTCCTGAGCATCAGGCAGCCATACAGGAGCTCCTGAACTCTGCTTGAAGGGCCTTAATATCACCACCAGAAAACTAACTGCAAATAAATGTTACCATTTTGTTTAGGTTTCTTTGTTTTGTTATTAAGAAAAAGAGAACAGTAGAGTTGTGTGTAGGCTATTCTGCAAAGCTGCAACAACAGAAATAGAAGCACGGGGTTTCAGAATGGTATTTAAATGGATTCCTATCATACCACCGAAGAAGTTCCCATAAGCCCTATAGTAGAACTGAAGAATATTTTTTTATTGGTATTACCCACTGATCTGAAAGTGAAAGGGAAATTAATTTTTCTCTTTAGGCATAAGGAAATTTAAGATGAAAAGCTTTAAAATCCATTACTCACCGTAGATATGTGTTAGAATTAATTAGAGTGTGAGTCTTTTTATAAGGTAGAAAGATGCCTACCCTGCAAACTAGTAGATCCAAATATTGGAGGGGAAAAAAGCTGAAGATAAAAACAAGCATGAAGATGTCATATTTTATCTCACTTTCAGTTTTTTTCCCCAAAAGTCTTATGTGGCGACTCAGATTGGAAAGCTTTTTTAGCTTCCAGCCCTTGAATGTGAGGGGTCATTGGCATGTCTGGCAGTAGTTTCTCATTTGCTCCTCAATAAACAGCATTGAAATACAAAAGAAGTCTGTGTAAAAATTCCATATTGTCTGGCTTTGATTCATTTAATGTTTGTAATGTAAGAATAATATTTTTTAAAGTAGCAACTATGGCTCTGAATGTTTTTTCCCTAAAATTTTCCTTGTGCAGTTCAAACTTGAAAATACCAGGTTTTTACCATCTTCTTCTACTTAATTTAAGCTAAGTTATGATACATCTACTATGTTCACAGTTGGTGAACATTTTAAAACTTGTTATGATTAGATATAAAAAGATTTGGCTTAATATTTTCATTACAAATTGTAATTGCTATAAAGCCACACACAACTTTTAAGCATTTAATTTTATGAGAAATGTGATGACTAAAATTATTTTCTAATTCAGTAAAATGTTTGCTTTTTTATGTATTAACCTCATAGCAGTAAATGGCTTGTTTCCACAAATAATTTTTCTAAAAGATCTTAATAGATTTCTGTTGAAACATCAGTGTTAACATTTTTATGGTTTGTACTAAATTCAACCGTGATATAAAAATGCATTTTATGCTTAGATCAGAATTTAAATTAAAGGTTTTTTTCCTTAAGTGATTTGCATTATTTTATTAAAACTGAATCTGAAATGAAATATAAAGTAGAATGGGTTATATGAAGATGGTTCACTTGGTTGCAGCTTTGAATGCATTTTCAGTTTTGAGCACATTATTAGCCTGGAAACTTCAGTGTCTGAATAACATGTTGAATGACTTCACTGTCATAGTCATTGCTTTCAGTGGGTACCTATTTGACTTGTAATATTCGGTAATATTTGGGGCTACTTTATACTCCTTATTCTTTCATATATTTATTTTTATTTTTAAAATTTTTATTGAATTCATTTGGGTAATACTAGTTAATGAAATTATATAGGTTTCAGGTATGCAGTTCTATAATACATCATCTGTATTTTATCTATTCACCACCCAAAGGCAAGCCTCCTTCCATCACCATGGTATCACCTCGATATCCTCTTCTACCTCCTCACATCCCCCTTCCCCTCAGGTAATCACCATACTCTTGTCTCTGTCTATATACCCCATATTCTTGTTGGAGTAGAAATGTGTCAGAACAACCCGCTTCTGCTTTCTTATATAGAGTAGAGTTTGAAAGGCCAATCAACTGGAGCAATTTGAGTTTAATTATTACCACACTTAAACAAAACATGTTTAAAATGTGGCCTACCTGCCTACATTTAGATGGAAGTATAGTCTGAAGATGGCTACATTATTTTGGAGTGTCTAGTGTTTGCAAAGCACTATGCTAAGCACTTATGGGTAATAACTTCCTAGCTCCTCTTTTAAATATTAATGGAATAATCAGAAGATGGACCAGTGAAAAAGAGTGTAAGGTACCCAAAAAGAGTAAATGGACATAAATCAGTCAAAAGCTGACTGGATCCTTCTTGATAGAAAAATAAGTGGAGTTGAGTCAAAATAATCAGGGAAGGTTGGTACAAAAGGCTGTTATTGTGACATGATCTGTAATTCAGGACTCATAATTAATTGTAATATGTTATTCTGTTAATTATCTAAGGGAAATTTATTACTTGGTTTTATGTACGCTAAGATGAAAGTTGACAGTTTTTTTCTTTTATACCAAAGTCAGTGGCCTTGTGTTTCAGCCAGTAATGTAAACCCAAGCTATGTCAAGGAAGGGGGGAAATATGTGTGTCTCTTAGATTTTCTAACAGAGGATTGAGTTACATGCACAGGTTAGAAATTTTTAACATAACTTAATTTGTACTATTTTTTTAATGCTGTCAGCTTGAAAAGTAAAATTGTCAAAGCTAATCTGACAGTTCTGTAATAGGAGGCAACTGTATCAAAATGTTGCAGTTGTAGTTTGACTAACAGAACTATCAGTATATGCATAAGCAAATATTTTTGATGTACCTGGTCTTAGAACAAATAAGGGGGAGAGCATATCTACAGTGCTGTTGTAAGCATATTTTTATGATCTAATCTTTAATGATTATTTGAATTAATGCAATTTGAAAGGCTAAGGAGCTAGCTAGCTAAATGTTTTGCTTAAATTGGTACTACTTCGTTCTACCTACAAGTATATCAAAAGATCTAGCTCTTGTCTTGTTCCATAGAAATCACTTTGCTCCTCTTAATCCCTCTTTGCCTAAAATAAACAACATCCAAAACCTGCCATCATTCATTTTCTGAGCCCTGAAAGTGTGAGTACCAGTTTTTTTAAAGTGAATTATCTTCGAGGAGTAGGCACTGGAACTTCCAAATGAGTGTAAAGGGGGCTGGGCTGGTTAACTCTAAAACCATCAGTTGTAAGCCTAACAGTCATTTGCTAGACAGTATTTGAGCTTATTCTATATATTATGTATATTGCTATATATTTGAATGAACAAATACCAACACTTTGAATATAAATTGTAGCTCTACTTCTAAGAATAAAACCAAAAGCAGTGCAACAATGTTTTTTATGTAAAACATCACAAAATGGTCTTTAAATTCCAGTTGCAGCAGAGTAGAATTGTGAAATGTTCCTTGATAATTCTGGATCTTTCACTGTATGTTACTTGTTGATTGATCTAGACATCTGTTTTTGTCCTCTTGACTAGCATTCAGAACCTAACTGAAATTAAGACTAGTACCATTTTATATTGTTTAGAAATTAGTTCCCCTACTTCCCTGGGAGTTTTGTACCAGCCTGACAGAAAATACAAGTTTTGAATCACAGCCTGACAATATCCTGTGGTCTTAAAGTATACCTTGAAAGATTATAGTGTTTAACTGTTAAGACCAGGGATCAACAAATTCTAAAGGACTATACGATAAATACTTATATAGGGCATTGCAGGCTCCAAGGTCTCTGTCTCAGCTACCACAACCATTCTAGCACAATGCTAAATAAGTGTGTAGCTGTTGATTAAATTCCAAAAATAGGCTGCCCAAAGTTTGCCTGACACCTGACTAAAAACCATTGGCTGGGTTCAGAAATTTGTATTGTACATGTATTGATACCTTGGACAAATTCACCTGTGCCATAGTTGCCCACTCTCTAAAATGGGAATAATAGGACATGTGTGGTCCTAACTGCTTATGAGTCTGGACCTATGCCAAGCTCCTGAACCTCTTTCTGTATCAGTATTTGTGAAAGTTCAACTGTATCTACCCACAGGTTGGTTGTGAGGCTTGAGATAGTAGGCATACATAATATATAGAAATGCCTAGGACAGTGTCTGGCATTGAAGGTCCATTAAAAGTACACATTTGAAGAGATAGAGTTAAATTGCATTGTATGTGTTTTTACAAGTTGATTATCATATTCCATGGAAAATGCAGTACTCATGAACCAAAAAGAACCGTCATTTTTATTATGTAACAAAAACCACTGGGTTGGCCAAAAAGTTCATTTGTTTTTTTATCCATAAGATGGCTCTAGTAGTGCTTAGTTGTCTTTAATTTCATTCAAAACAACTTTGTTAGATTGTATTGTGACAGCTATCATATCAGCATGCATTTTTTAAAATATGAAAATTGGCAAATTTTTGTGTAGCCATTTTATTATTGAAGATAGAAGAAAATACACAACCTTTTCAGTGTATTATGCTTTATTATTTCAAGAAAGATAATGCAACTGAAACAATTTGTGCAGTGTGTGGAGAAGGTGCTATGACTGATCAAACAGTGGTTGGCAAAGTTGCATGCAGATTTCTCACTGGACGATGCTCCACAGTCAGGTAGACCAGTTGATGTTGATAGCAATCAAATTGAGGCATTAATTGAGAACAATCATTATACCACACAGGAGATAGCCAACATACTCAAAATATCCAAATCAATACATTTATTAGTGACAATGAAAAAACTCTTTTTACTTAAATGGATGTTTTAGCCAACTCAGTACAATGGCTCAAGTGCTGAAGAAAGCACATGGTCTGCCTTCAGGTAGGGGACACATAATTACATAGCAAGGAAAAGTATAGAGTGCTGAGTGTAATAGGAAGAAATCAGGGAAATGAGTCATTAAATAATGCAAGTAGGATGTGCATACAGTGGCTTTGAGACAGGATAGTAAGAAGCTAGGGAAATTCCCTAGCAAGTGACATTGGGAAACAGCTCAAAATTTACACCCAGGTGCAGAGTGTCACCAGAGTAGAAGGCCCCCAGTGCCAGGCAGTGCTCAGAATAACCTCTTCTGCCTTGACCTTTCCTTCCTGGAGATAACATCTAGGCCTCAGTTGTATTTCAGCTCCAGGCCCAGAGAAGCAGCAAAACCAGGTGGGCAACACCAGAACCAACTACAATAACTAAAGACCACCTACCCTGGCACTGAACATTCAGTAGAGACCATGACCCTGGAGAAGCGATAAATATTCTACTGCAACTGCCCCCTGAGAACCTCCTCTAAGATTCCCACCTGAAAGAAAGAAAAAGTCTTAAGACAAAGAACCTTAACGATTGTACTGTACGTGCTCTCCCCTGCGGAGAAGCCTGCACCATTCTCTTTCTCCTGCCCTTCACTTTCCTCACAGGCACTGGTGTCCTAAACTCTAAAGTAAATGCGCATCTGGCAGCTTGTCGAAGGCTAACCCCCTGAACCTGTTCCCAAAGCCCCCTTTCCTCTGACTTCCCAGTGAGCCAAGGCAGCCCAGCCTAGGCTCTCCTGTTGGCTGCTCCTATGCCAAGCTCTGGTTTCACTGTCCCCAGGTTTAATAAATGTATTTTATTAAAATACATTTGTATTATTTGTAGTCAACTGGACTTGTGAAATCTTTCCTACAAGAAGTCAAGAACCCACATACTCCAGCTGGCACCCAGGCAGACCTGCTTAGGGCAGACTCCTGTCTGGTAACAGCTCCAGTATAGGCATTCTAGCAAACCGCACCAGAGACAAAATATGCCCATTCCTGGTCATTGAAAAACCCTCCCTGGTGCAAGGCTTTCTATCCAGCTTTGCCACCATTGTGATTTTCGAGAGCCTGTGTGACAAATGGCCCAGAGTGGGGCACTTGGGACCAGTGCATAACAGGAGGGAATATCATGATTATGTTCACAGTGAGGAGAGATCATACCAAGTCATTTTTACCCCATTTAGACTTGGCCCCAACCTCCAACTGCAGTTACCCTCTTCACCGTATCTAGAAACCTCCCAGTGGAATAGGTGGCCTTTGTTTCTGTTCATCCCATTTGCATGTGGCTGCTGTTTACTACTTAAACTTCACACTCCCAGATTGTCTCAAACCCATCTCCTCTTGGCTTCAGCTCTCATTTTTCATGTAGATTTAAATATTTAGCCATTGAAATAAAGCCCTCTTTGGGCAAAAGAGTGAAAGAATAGTTATGATGTTCCATTTTCTGATTATAAAAAGATTTGAACTGTATTAAAGGTTCAAAAAAGAAACTTCTATTTCCAAAAATATAGATAGCCCATCAATACTTTAGTGCTCTTAAGTTGGGTCTCATGGGAAAAGTCACTGTAAATGATCAATAAGCTCATATTAGTAGGCATTTTAAGAAGAAAGTAAAAGTATAAAATAGCAACACAAATGTAGAAACAATTGTTCGAAATATTTCTCTAGAGTACCATAATAACCTAAATAGCAATAGTGAAGGATTCTGAGGAACAAGGTTTACATTTGAGAACACTTAATTTCTGATTCATAATAGGGATTATTTCTTCCCTCTGGAGATGATGAGTCAGGGGCTCTGGGCAGGCCTTCAGGGATTCTACTCACGCTGAAGTGAAGTGCTTCCCCAAACTACTCAATGTGAATGCAATGATCATCTCCTGAATGCAAAGTCATTCAGATAGAATGCAAAGTTGGAGGAATGGCCAGCAGCCCCAGATTCCATCCTAGCATTTGATTCCAGTCACCATATCCTCCCTTAGAGCCACGCTTGTTCCTTCCCACTTGTTAAGGGAATCCTGGACCCACGGGCTTTCTGCTGTTTAAAAACTGCCTCAACTTGCAGATAAGGAACTTTTTCTTTGTATCCACTTCTGCTTTATTGTACTAGGAAAGCATTTGTTTCTTGCCTGAACATGTTTTCATAGCAAACATCCCATCTTGGCTCTTGAGTTATCTAGAACAGATTATTTCTAAGCAGTTTCTTTTGGATGTTCCAAAGACTTCCTCTGATTTGTGTGTGAAAGTAAGTACTGGTGAGAGTTCAATGAAATAATGTAACCAAAGTGCTCAGGGGGAGAAGGCCAATGGGTGTTACTGTGACAGCTACATCCAAGCCCTGGAGACAAGCCCCAGTCATTCAAACATTCCAAAAACCCACCAAGATTGAGAACCTAAGCCCCGGCTGGTATAGCTCAGTGGATTTAGCGTGGGCCTGCAAACCAAAGGATCATGGTTCAATTCCCAGTCAGAGCACATGCCTGGGTTGCAGGCCAGTTCCCAGCAAGGGACACACGAGGCAACCATACATTGATATTTCTCTCCTCTCCTTCTCTCCTTCCCTCCTTCCCTCCTCTCCTCCTCTCCTTCCCTTCACCTCTAAAGATAAATAAAATCTTTAAAAAAAAAATTGAGAACCTATTGTTAACCTAAACTTCCTATTTCTGAACTCATCTGAACATTTTGCTCGAAATATTTTATTTATGAAAAGACCCATGACATTTTATCAAACCAGATGGCATGGGTAAGTGGATAAATAAGGAAGGAATGCTCTTTAATTTCCATGCATTACAAAATATGAAGGTATTTTGAGGAGAGTCCTGAATTCTAGAGAGTCTTCATTTTTATTTAACTTTTTTTAAAGATAGCATTTATTTTTAGAGCAAGGGGAAGGGAGGGAGAAAAAGAAGGAGAGAAATATCAGTGTGAGAGGCAGCCATCAGCTACCTCTGGTACACACCCAAACAGGGACTGAACCAGCAAACCCAGGCATGTGCCCTGACTAGGCTCCAACTAGAGACCTTTTACTTTGTAGGATGACACCCAACCAACTGAGCCACACAGGTCAGGGCTTATTTAACTTACTTTTTACACAACGGCTCACCTGTACCTCATTCAAAATTCAAAATTTACCAAACTTTCCACTCTGTCCCTCAGCTACCGCCACTCAGTTCCTTTGTGAAAGAAAAATTCACAGAACTTGGTCCCAACAGAAGGTTTTGGCTACCTGTAATTCATAACCTCCTTCTGGAAAGAAGTTAGCATTCCTGATGAAATAACTGAGTATCTTTCTAGTAGACACAAGTCAGGTTAAAAGCTGCTGAGAAACTACCCATCCACCTCATTAACAGAACCTGAATTGTTTAACAAGATATTTGAGTTATTTTTTTAATAAGCCAATGATCATCTATTGTAATTTTTTTTGCCTCTAAGTGCTTCTTAGAAATTGGCCTGCTTGGGGCCTATATCTTTGCAGTAAATTTATAGAAAGATTCCAACATAACTAAATTGTCTAAAAGAATTTTTTTAAACATCCTTCACAATAGGAAACATTATCCTTATGTATCCTTCCAGGATTATTCATATTCAAGTGGCTTTTTGGAATAAAAATTACTTCATTTTGGCTGGGAATAAATTCTCAGTGGAGATAGAGATTGAGCCCTGACTAGTGTGGCTCAATGGGTTGGGTGTTGTCCCACAAGTCGATGTTTCTCTCCCTCTTTTTCTCTCTTTCTTCCCCTCTCTCTAAACATAAATAAATAAAATCTTTTCTAAAAAAAAGAGGTTGAACATCCTTTGCTCTTTAATTGACATTTAAATTGATATGCTTAGCACTGGTTACCATGAAAATGTTAAAACTAGGTCATCACACTGACTTAGAACCTTGTTTCATCTTAAACTAAGTGGCATCAGGCTAAATATTCCTTTACTATTAAATCAGCACAAAAGGTTTCATTCTTATTAACATTTTAATTATGTGTTCATAAAATGATTATATTTACTAGCAATTTCATGTTATTTTTTCAAAATAACATTCTGGTTTTAGTATATTTTTGTGGTTGCTTACTGTTTTTTCATTTGTGGTAATGATTTAAATTTTCCTTTAAAGTACTTTTTGAAAAAAGCCAGTGAATTGATTTTTGAAAATAGTATAATGTAAACAATTGCTTTGGGGATGGGACAGAAATCATGCAGATGGTACTTATGATTGAAGTTTAGGAAATACATTTTCTTGGCCATGGTTTACAATGCTATCATATAGGTTCAAGAAGTTTTGTTTTACCTAGTGATGAGAAATACAATGCAATAATTATTCTGTCACATTAGATGAACAAAAGTCAGCAAGAATATGATTCACCCAACAAGACACTGAAAGGCATGAATGAGACAAAAACAAGAGTACCATACAGGGTTTTCTTAACTTTTTTTTTAAGTGAGAAAAAATGAGTTTTATTCTTATTTTGGTAAAATTTTTAAATGGAAGAAAGTGATTTTCATTCTTTTAACCAACATGTGGAAAATTTATTCAATGAGATTTCAAAGTAATGCATAGAGTACAATACTATTTTTGTAAAAAATAAAAAAATGAAAGTAGAGTTTGTGTTTGTGTGCTTGTCACTCAAGTGATTCCGAAGTAAATAGGGAGGGAAGATGGCAGCGAGATAGAGTCCACTAGAGGGAAGATGGAAGTGGAGTGGAGTCCACTTCTCCCTGTGCATGGGTGAAACACCTAAATGATCTGAAGAAAACAGTGGACAGCCAATGGTACCCCAGCATATAAGAAGATTGGAGGCCAAAACTGCAGAGGACATTGAAAAATCAGATGGTAGGGATAGTGCTTCAGGACAGTAAGGTCCCTGGGACCAGCACAGGGACCAGGGAGGCTGCAGCCCCAGGCCCAGGGCCCACCATGTCTGCCACAGGATTCTAGAGAGAGAGAGAGCCAGGTCAATGGCTCCCTCCCTTGCCAAACAAGATTTGAGCAGCACTGGGAGGGACCTGGATGCTTGAAGTCAGGGGGAGAATAAGGACAAAGTGGCAAACACACAGGGTTGGTGTGCACCCGCTGAAACTGTGGACACCAGGTGGAAAGAGTTGGGCAGTGATGGACCCTGACCCTGTCAGTCCCAGGTCTGGTTGGAGAGTTGGGCTGTGTAAGAGGCCAGGTTCTTGTATGCAGCAGCAGGCTTGAATAGGAAGAATTTTTGAAAAAGAAAAGGAAAAAAGAGGCAGTCAGGGGCTGTTTAGGGAATTCTTCTGCAGCAGCTGCCCCCCCCCACTCGTGCCTATACACTACCCCCGCACCCCACCCCCGCTACAGTGACTGCACTCCCACTGCAGCAGTGGAGACCAAGCTCTCATGTTCAGAGGACCAGAGGTGGAACACCCCTGACCCCACCATCCCTGCTGCCATAGCACTTGTGTGAGACTGAGCACTCACACCCAAAGCCCCGGGGACAGTGCACATGCTAACCCATGGTTCAGACACTGACAATCCCACTTCAGCAGTAGAGGCGGAGCACTCATGCCTGCAACCCTGGGACAAAGTGTTCCTGACCCTGCTGCCCAGAGGCACTTCACAGCCCAACCCCAGCACCCCCAGCACAGCTTGAGAGGAGGTGGGCACCCGCATCTGAAGAGGCAGCCACAGCTGCACCCCTGCCCTGCTGGGCTGACTGACTCTCTAAGAGAAAGGTGGAGAAGCCCCTGAAGAGGACAGTTACAGGGTTCAGGGAGTCAGCAATTCCCAGAAAGACTTAACTCAGTGGGGGAGGGGGCTGAACTACCCTGAAGAGACTAAGAGTCCCTGGCATCTAGGACAGCAAAGAGCAAAAAGGTGGTTTGTGATTGCCCCTAATTGGTGCACCTCAAGGACACCACAACTGGTGGACTTAAGGCACAGGCTGAGCACAGAAAAGCACTGGGGGCCCAGCAGCAAACTGAGGAACTGGACTGGAGGCTGGGCAACTGTGAAGAGTACTGCACAGACCTGGCCCCCATATGCACAAAATCACAGGAAGGGAGAAAAACGAAATCAACTCCCCCTCAGCTTGCCACAGCCAGGAGGACCAGCAGAACTGGCTAGACTAGTTTAAAGCCAATGGGAGGCCTTTTTTATTTTAATTCCTCCTTCCTTCCTTTTTTTATTCCTTCTTCCTTTCTTCCCCCCTCCCCCCAAGTGAGACAATAAAATCTGGAGCTGTGAAAGAACCAGAGTTAGGCCAAAAGATGGGTCGTCCCAAAACTGAGACAGTGAAACAAATTTCACTTTGCTACTCCAGAGAACTTGCAAGTTATTGTATATTTGCATTATTATTTTTCATTATTCCTACATCTTTTATTTTATTACTATTTGTTTCTCTTCTTTCTGTTTAGCCTTCTTGGTTTGTTAAATTGCACTGTTTGACTGGTTTCCCTTGTTCTCTCTTTCATAGTGTGTTTTTAATTTACTGTCTTTCACTTCACTTGTATTCCAATAGCACACTACTCTAGGTTGTGTACTTCCTATTCTTGTTATTCAGATCACATATATTCCATCATATGATTTTTATTCCATTATTATAGTAAATAATTGTTTTTCCATACAATTTTAAGTGCTAAACAGCACCCAGATCTTAGCCCATTTTGCTGTCTTCCAGAGATTTATTACAGCTGTTGTTAATTCTGTTCTCTCACGCACTATACCTATTTTCTATCCTTTACTCTCACTTTACCTCATAATGTGACCACCCACAACCACACTGCTCTCTAGAACCAACTCACAATACTTCCAGCCACTAACAAGAGTCTTATTCTTTTTCCACCCTTTCTAAAAGTGGATGATGGATGGGTAGAATATCATGGTTAACACTACACTTATCCAAAGGATCTCCATCTCTTCTCTATGGGTTGGTAATTTAAATACCATAGAATACACTCCAACTGTCTTAAACCATTTTGCCTTCCCCCTCCAACTGATCAGAAAAAAAAGTAGGTGGGAGCTGTGAACACCAGTATACCTGCTGAAAGAGGAAAATCACCAAACAGACAACACATGAACGTGAAAGAGGGAGTGGAAGCCACACTAACATTAACCCAGGACCAATCAGCAAATACAACTAAATGGTGGAGAAATTACTCAGAACAAACCACTGAACAAGAGTGAGAAAGAAGCCTCAAAACCACGTACAGACAGAAGAAACAGTTTCAACACAACTTGTCCACATCTACACAACAGAATACAAGACGGAGGGAACCTCAGTTAACCAGTTGGAGGGAAGGACCCATCAAGAAAGACCCAACAACAATCAAAACCCAAAGACATACAGAGAGCCAACATAAATGACAGTCCAAGACCAGCAAGCTCAAGAGATCAAGGAGACTGCACCATTGAATCTCACATGTCTCCTACCATAGAAGTTCACACCATAAACCCAGGGAGTCAAAAGAGATCAATTTAAGAAGCAGAGGCTAACAAAAAGACTCTCACAAACAATGGGAAAACAAAGAAAAAAATCCCCAAATGAAAGGAAAGGAGGAAGCCTAACAAAGAAAGCTAAATGAAATAGAGGGAAGTCAACTATCAGATATTGAGTTCAAAGCAGTGGTTATCAGGAAGCTCAATGAGCTCACAGAGAATTACCAGAAACTACAGGGAAACTACAATGAACTCACTACAAATTATATCAGCGTGAAAAAGGAAATAGAAACTATCTACAAGAGCCAACAGGAAATGAAGAATACCATTTCTGAACTGAAGAACACAGTAGAAGGAATCAAAGGCAGGCTAGATGAAGCAGATGATCAGATCAGTGAGCTGGAGAACAAGGTAGAAAAAAAGCCCCACATACAACGAGAAAAGGAAAAGAGACCCAGAAAGTTTGAAGAAGGGTTAAGGGAAATACAGGACAACGTGAAACATAATAATACCAGTATAATAGAGATACGAGAAGGAGAAGAAGAGCAAGGGATAGAAAACTTGTCTGAAAAAGTAATGATGGAAACCTCCCTAATTTGATGAGAGAAAAAGTCACAAAATCCATGAAAAAACAGTTCCAATCAAGAGGAACCCAAAAAGGCCCACTTCAAGACACATCATAATTAAAATGACAAAATTCCAAAACAAAGAGAGACTCTTAAAGGCATCAAGGGAGAAACAGGAAGTAACATACAAGGGAGCCCCAATAAGGGTTAGCTGCTGACTTCTCAATGAAAATGCTCCAAGCCAGAAGGGAATGGCAAGAAATACTGCAAATAATGAAAACCAGAGGCCTGCAACCAAGACTGCTGCATCCAGCAAGGTTCTCAATTAAAATGGAAGGACAGATAAGGAGCTTCCTGGACTAAAGAAGCCGCAAAGAATATACCTCCTCCAAACCAGCTCTTCAACACATGCTAAATGGTCAGCTTTAAAAACAGTAAGAAAAAGAGTGAGAGAGGAACATGGGTATGAAAAAAATGGCAATGAATAAGTATCTATTAATAATAACCTTAAATGTAAATAGTTTAAATGCCCCAATCAAAATACATAGAATAGCTGAATGGATAAGAAATCATGACCCACAGATATGATGCCTACAAGAGACCCACCTCAGAACAAAACACCTACACAGACTGAAAGGGAAGGGCTGGAAACAAATATTCCAACCAAATGGACAGGAAAAAGAAAGCCGGGGTAGCAATACCCATATCAGACAAAATACACTACAAAAAAAGAGCCATAAAAAGAGACCCAGCAGGGCACTTCAAATACTCAAGATAAGAATCCACCAAGAAGACAAATACTGTAAATACATATGTATCCAACACATGAACATTCAAATACATTAAAAAAAATCTTGGAGGACTTCAAGAAAGGTATTGACAGCAACACAAATATACTATGGGATTTCAGCACCCCATTTCAAGAATGGATTGATCTTCCAAACAAAATGTCAACTAAGATATGTTAGCATTGAATAATGTCCTAAATCAAATGAACTTAACACATATATATATAGAGCCTTTCATCCCAAACAAGCAAAATATACATTCTTTTCAAATGCACATGGAACATTTTCAAAGATAGACCACATGATAGGTTACAAAACAAGCCTCAACACATTCAAGAAAATTGAAATCATATCAAGCATTTTCTACAACCATGAGGGACTGAGACGAAACCAACCTCAAAGAGAAAATCCCAAAACATTCAAACTCATGAAAATTGAATAGTTCGCTATTTAACAATGAATGGGTCAAGAATGAGATGAAGGAAGAAATCAGAAAGTTTCTGGAAACAAATGAAAATGAACTCACAACAATCCAAAACTATGGGACACAACGAAGGCCATCCTGAGAGGGAAGTTCATAGCAATATAGGCCTACCTAAAAAAGATAGAAACATTTCAGATAAACAACCCTACACCTGCAAGAACTCCAGGAACAACAAAGACAGTGCAGAGCAAGTAGAAGAAAAGAAATAACCAAGATCAGAGCAGAATTAAAATGACATAGAGACTAAAAGCACAATTCTAAGAATCAATAAATCCAAAAGCTGGTTCTTTGAAAACATAAACCAAATTGACAAGCCTTTAAGTAGACTCACCAAGAAAAAAAGAGGAACCAAATTAACACAATCAGAAATGAAGCAGTAGAGATTACAACTGACACCACAGAAATACAAAAAATTGTAAGAAATTACTAAGAAGAATTGTATGCCAAGAAATTTGAAAATCTGGGTGAAATGGACAAATTTCTAGAAAAATATAATCGTCTAAAACTGAATGAAAAAGAAGCAGAAAGCCTGAACAGACCATTAACAGCACATGAAGTCAAAGCAGTAATCAAAAAACTCCCAGCACGCCAAAGACCTGGACTAGACAGTTTTAGAGGGGAATTTTTACAAAGCATTTAAGGGAGACCTAACCCCTATTCTTTACAGACTGTTTGAAAAAATCCAGGAAGATGGAAGACTCATAAACTCTTTTTAAGAAGCTACCATCATCCTAATTCCAAAACCATATAAAGACATAGTAAAGAAAGAAAGCTTCAGGCCAATATCGTTGATGAACCTAGACACTAAAATCCTCAACAAAATATTGGCAAACCGCATCCAGCAATACATTAAAAAGATCATACACTATGATCAGGTGTGATTCATCCCAGGGATGCAACAATGGTACAATATTTGCAAATCAATAAACACAATACATCCCATAAACAAAAGGAAAGATAAAAATCACATGATTATATCAATAGATGTGGGGAAAGCATTTGATAAGGTATAGCACCCATTTATGATAAAAACACTTAGTCCTCTATCCCCAAGTGGGAATAGAGGAAGCTTTCCTCAACATAAAAAGGCCATATACAAGAGATGTACAACCAACACCATACTCAATGGGAAAAAACTGAAGGTTTTTCCACTAAGATCAGGAACAAGACAAGGTTGTCCAGTTTCACCAGTACTATTCAACATAGTATTGAAAATCCTAACCAGATCAACCAGACAAAAAAAAGCGACAAAAGGCATCTAAATTGGAAAAGAGGAAACAAAACTGTCATTGTTTGCAGATAATGTGATAGTGTACATAGAATATTCTAGACACTCCACAAAAAACTGCCCAACCTAAAAAATGAATTTGGCAAAATAATGGTATACAAAGTCAATATCCAGAAATCAAAGACTTTTTGTATACTGACAATGAAATATCAGAAACAGAAATCAGGAAAAACATCCTGTTTGATATAACAACAACAAAAAAAATAGAATTCCTAAGAATAAACCTAACCAAGGAGGTAAAAAAACCTGTACTCAAAAAACTACACAATACTGAAGAAAGAAATTAAGGAAGACACAAACAAATGAAAACACATACCATGTTTATTGATTGGAAGAATTAACATCATCAAAATGTCCATACTACCCAAAGCAATTTGTAGATTCAATTCAATCCCTATTAAAGAACCAGTGACATATTTCGCAAATATAGAACAAATATTTCAGAAATTTATAAGGAACCATAAATGACCCAGAATAGCTGCAGCAATTTTGAGAAAGAAGAACAAAGTAGGAGGGTTCACAATACCTGATATCAAACTGTATTACAAGGCCACTGTAATCAAAACAGCCTGGTTCTGTCATAAGAACAGACACATAGACCAATAGAACAGAACAGAGAGCCCAGAACTAAACTGAAGTCTCTGTGGTCAATTTATATTTGAAAAGGGGCAAGAAGCATAAAATGGAGTAAAAATAGCCTCTTCAACAAATGGTGTTGGGATATCTGGACAAGTACATGCAAATAAATGATACTAGACCATCAAACTGCAGCATACACAAAAATAAACTCAGGATGGATAAGAGACAAATGTGAGTCATGACACCATAAAAGTCCAGAGGAAAATATAGGCAGGAAAATTTCAGATACCCCAGACAGCAATATTTGCACCAATATCCCTAGAGCAAGAGATATAAGGAAAGAATAAACAAATGGGATTGCATCAAACTGAAAAGCTTCTGCATGGGTAAAGAAAACATATACAAAATTAAAATGGAACCAACTGTATGGAAAAAATATATTTGCCAATGAGTTTCATCTCCAAAACACATAACTCACACGACTCCATACCATGAATACAAACAATCCAATAAAGAAATGGGCAAAGGACCTGAACAGACACTTCTCCAAGGAGGATGTACAGACAGCCCATAGACACATGAAAAAATGCTGAACATCACCAGCCATTACAGAGATGCAAATTAAAACAATGAGATTTCACTTCACACAGGTCAGAATGGCCATTGTTAATAAATCATCAAACAAATGCTGGTGAGGTTATGGAGAAAACAGAACCCTAGTATACTGTTGATGGGAATACAGACTTGTGCAAGCCACTGTGAAAACAGTATAGATTTCCCTCAAAAAGCTAAAGATGGAACTGCCTTTCAGTCCAGTGATCCCAGTGCTGAGACTATCATCTAAGAATCCTGAATCACCAATTCAAAAGAACCTATGAACCCTAACATTCATAGAAGTGTTACTTACAATTGCCAAGTACTGGAAACAGCCTAAGTGCCCATTAGTAAATGAGTGAATAAAAAAAAAAAAAAACAAAACAAAACACTGTGGTACATTTACATATTGGAATACTATGTAGCAGAAATAAAGAAGGAATTCCTATTCTTCCTGATAGCATAGATGGAACTGAAGAGCACTATGCTAAGTGAAATAAGCCATCAGGTGAAAGGCAAATACCATTGGATCTCACCTATAAGTGAAATCTAATCAAGACAAATGAGCAAAATAGAACCAGAGATTTGAAAATAAAGAACAAACTCACGGTGACCAGAGGGACAGCGTTTGGGGGAATAATGAGGGAAAATAGGGGAAGGGATAATGAAAGGACTGTTAATAAAGGATTCAGGGGCATGGACAATGGGGGATAATGACTGTGCAAGTGGGGGAATGGGGAAGGATGAGCAATGGGGGAAAAGATGGGAAAGCTGTAACTGAACAACAATAAATAAAAATAAATAACATTAAAAAAGAAGAGGTAGGAGGACTTCCGCCAAGATGGAGGTATAGGTGGATGTGCCGTGCCTTCTCACACAACCAAGTTTAGAGACAACTAAATATGAGCATCAGAAAACACAACCAGAACACGGAAAATTGAACTTTTCGGAAGTCCGGTAACAACAAATTCTTCAGCCCGACCGGTAAGGGGCGAAACCGGCGTCTCGTGAGGGGTTGCACAGGACTCCGGTCGGACGGACCCAGGCGTGGAATCCAGATGCGTGAATCCAGACGCATGGGTTCCAAACCCAGGATTGGACCTAGTGAGCGACCGAGCAACCCACCGGGTGAGCCACTACTGAGGAGACAGTGGGGAGGCGGTGCTGCGTGTTGACTGCGGTTGCCTATCTGTGGGCGAGCGGACAGGCGAGGGAGTGGGCGCTTGGACCTGGCCCAGCGGTCCCCGTGGCTTGCGGCAGTAGAGGGCGCCACCATATCCCCGCTCTGACCACGCCCCCACATACAGCGTCACAACCCAGCGACCTGGGAGTTCTAGGCGCCGCTTCTCATATTTAAAGGGCCAGAACAGACCAAAAATGTCGCAGGAAGACCTCAGAGCCCCAGAGATAAATCTAAGCGACGAAGAAATAGCAAAACTCTCAGAGGCACAGTTTAAAACACTGGTCATCAGGTTCCTAACAGATCTGGTTGATTATAGCCACAAATTAGAGAAACATATGAAGGCTAAACTAAGGGAAATGAATGGAATTCCACAGAAAACCCATAGAGATGAAAAGGAAACTGGGACTCAAATCAATGAAGTGGCCCAGAAGAAAGCAAATAATGGCCAAACAGAAAAGAGTCAAGGAGCAAGAATTCAAAGAAATGAGGAGAGTCTTAGGAACCTCCAGGACATCTTTAAACGCTCCAATATCCGAATTATAGGGGTACCAGAAGGGGGAAAGACACAACCACCAGTGGAAAAATTATTTGAACAAATAATAAAAGAAAATTTCCCCAATCTGGCAAAGGAAATAGACTTCCAAGAAATCCAAGAAGCCCAGAGAGTACCAAAAAAGTTGGACTCAAGAAGAAACACACCAAGGCATATCATAATTGCATTAGCCAAAATTAAAATGAAGGAGAGAATCCTAGAAGCAGCAAGAGCTAAGGGGACAATCACCTACAAAGGAGTCCCCATCAGACTGTCAGCGGATTTCTCAAAAGAGACCTTACAGGCAAGAAGGGGCTGGAAAGAAATATTCCAAGTCATGAAATCCAAAGACCTACAACCAAGATTGCTCTATCCAGCAAAACTTTCATTTAGAATGGAAGGACAGATAAGGTGCTTCTCAGATAAGATGAAATTCAAGGAGTTCATCATCACCAAGCCCTTATTATATGAAATGTTAAAGGGACTTATCTAAGAAAAAGAAGTTAAAGAAACATGAACAGTGAAAGAACAACAAGCTCACGGTTATTAACAACCACACCTAAAACGAAAGCAAACTAAAAGAACAGCTAGATCAGGAGTGGAAACATAGAAATGAAGATCTCAAGGAGGGTTAGCAACAGGGGAGTGGGAGGAGGAGATGGGGGGAGAAGGTACAGAAAATAAGTAGCATAGACAGTAGATAGAAAATAGATGGGGGGGCAAGAATAGCATGGGAAATATAGAACCTAAAGGACTTGGGACACATGGACATAAACTAAAGGGGGGTAATGGTGGGGTTGGGGGGGCAGGGTGGAGGGGAATGAAGGGGGGAATAGAACAACTGTAACAGCATAATCAATTTTAAAAAATAAATTAAAAAAAAAGAAGAGGTGGTATGTATACACAATGGAATATTACTCAGCCATAAAAAAGAATGAAATGTCACCATTTTGCCACTGCATGAATGGACCAAGAGAGTATTATGCTAAGTGAAGTAAGTCAGAGAAAGACAAATACCACAAGATTTCACATTTATGTGGAATTTAAGGAACAAAATAAACATAACTGAAACAGACTTCTAAATATAGAGAATAGAATAATGGTTGTAGAGGGGAGGGGTTTGGGCAGATTGGCTGAAAAAGGTGAAGGGATTAAGTACAAATGGGTAGTTACAAAATAATCACAAGGATGTGAAGTACAGCATAGGGAATATAGTGAATATTGTAATAATTATGTATGGTACAAGGTGAGTATTAGAAATATCAGGTAGTGGGAAACACTTTATAAGGTATTTGATTGTCTAGTTATTATGTTGTACACCTGAAACTAATACACAATAATATTGAAAGTAAATTGTAATTGAAAAATAATAAAAATATTTTAAAAAATCTTTTCTTTATATCCAATGCCTAAAAACTATCTGACCTTCAATAATGGTGGCAAAGAATTCATTGCTATTTAATATCTAGCATTATTTTTAAGTATAATTTACTGATTATTTTCTTATAGCCGTTCCATTTTTTTCCCACTTTATCCACCTCCACCCTGCACCTCTCCTCCCTCCAGCATTCCTCCCACTTAGTTCATGTCCATGAGCCATACATATAAGTTCTTTGGCTTCTCCAATTCCTATACTATTCTCAACTTCACCTTGTCTATTTTATGCCTACAAATTATGCTTCTTATTCCCTGTACCATTCCCCCCCCCCAATCAACCCCTTCTTACTCCCTGTTGATAACTCTCCATGTGATCTTGGTGTCTGTGATTCTGTTCCTGCTCTAGTTGTTTGTTTAGTTCATTTTTGTTTTTGTTTTTCTTTTTAGATTCATTTGTTGATAGTTGTGAGTTTGTTGTAATTTTACTGTTCATAGGTTTGATCTTCTTCAATTTCTTAGATAAGTTCCTTTAACATTTCATATAATAAGGCCTTGGTAATGATGATCTCCTCAAACTTGACCTTATCTGGGAGGCACTTTATCTGTACTTCCATTCTAAATGATAGCTTTGCTGGATAAAGTAATCTTAGATGTAGGTCCTTGCCTTTCATGATTTTGAATACTTCTTTCCAGCTCCTTCTTGCCTGTAATGTTTCTTTTGAGAAATCAGCTGATGGTCTTATGGGAACCACTTTGTAGGTAACTGTCTCCTTTTCTCTGGCTGCTTTTAAGATTCTCTCCTTATCTTCAATCTTGGCTAATGTAATTATGATGTGCCTCAGTGTGTTCCTCCTTGGGTCCAAATTCTTTGGGACTCTCTGGGCTTGCATGTCTAGTTCCTTTACCAGAATGGGGAAGTTTCCCTTCATTATTTTCTCAAATAAGTTTTCAATTTCTTGCTTTTCCTGATCTCTTTTTGGAACCCTTATGATTTGGATGTTGAAACATTAAAGTTGTCCCAGAAGTTCCTAAGCCTCTCCTCATTTTTTTTTTTAATTCTTGTTTCTTCATTCTGTTCTGGTGGAATGTTTATTTCTTCCTTATATTCCAACGTGTTGATTTAAGACCCAGATTCCTTTCTATCACTGTTGGATCCTTGTATGTTTTCTTTTACTTCATTTTGTATAGCCTTCACTTCTTCCTTTGTTTTGTGGCCATACTCAGTTATTTCTGTGAGCATCCTGGTTACCAGTGTTTTGAACTCTGCACCTGATAGGTTGGCTATCTCTTATCACTTAGTTGTTTTTCTGGAGTTTTAATCTGTTCTTTTATTTGTGCCATATTTCTTTGTCTCAGCATACATGTTACATTGTAAGGGGCAGAGACTTATGTATTTATTCACCAGGGTGGGGCAACCCACTTCATTTTGTCATGCTGCTGTATGTGAAGGAGTGGTCAGAGAGGGTACAATGCCACTTGCTTGGCTCTCATCTCACTTTCAGCCACTTCCCTCACTTCCCACAAGTGGATTGTGCCCTTTCAGGTGTTGTTTTCTAAGTGGACAGGGTTGTGTATGTTCTACAATCCCATGGGCCCCTCCAGGAGACTCTCCTGTGAGACTAGGAGTTTTTCCTCTCACTGCAACCCTCACATGTTTTTACAGACAGAGATTTTAAGGCCTCAGTTTCCTGCACTTAAACCCTGGGTTGTGAGGTCTATCTCATGCCCCACTTGTTCCTCCAAGTTTTTCTATATGCAAATATGGGACCATTTGATCCACCAGCCATCACCTTGCTGCATGTCCTCTGCTCCCCAGCTGCCCATCTCTGCCCCTCCTAATGGTCTGCATGAATGTTTCTTCTTTAACTCCTTGGTTGTCAGACTTCCACACAGTTCAGTTTTCTGGCAGTTCTGGTTGTTTTTTGTTTTTAAATTTGTTGTTACTTTTCTTTCTTTTGGCTGTGCATGGAAGTGAAGCATATCTACCTATGCCTCCATCCTGGCCAGAAGCTATTCCTGATATCTAGCATTATTTTTTTAAAGCAATGTATAGATCCCAGTTAATCACCTGTGGAAGAATTTGGAGAAGCCATGAGAGTTTATGATAAAAATAATAACATGGTAGGATTAAGGAAATCAATTAGGATGCATATTAGAAAATATAAAAAATGTTACCCTAAAATATAGGTGAATACATTTCTGCAAGGAAATATGTATACCATATTGTTAATGCCTTTTACATCTTTATAAATTTAGCATATGCCTGTGAAAAAATAATAGTCTTTATATATAATAAAATATGTAATTTTGACATAACACTGGATTTTTAAATTCTTCATTCTCCCACAGTAAGCAGTCAACATGAACACTCAATCTTTTAATTTCTGTGTATGATGAAAACTTATGTGTACTAAAATATGATATAGCTAAACATGTCGAACATGTTTTCAAGTGCTATTTTCCATGCATATCTCCTATGTGGCAAAGTATTTTTTTATATCTTTTGCCTTTTTTACAACTTGATTGCTAATCTGTGCATGTAGGGGTTTTTGTTGTCAAGTTTGGAAAGTTCTTTGCATTTGTAGATATAAGATCTTTTTCTGATATATGATTTGCTAGTATTGTTCACGGTTAGTAGATTTCTTTTTTAAATATATTTTATTGATTATGTCATTACAGTTCTATTTCCCCCTTCATTCCCCTCCACCCTGTACACCCCTCCCCCACCATTACCCCCCTTTAGTTTATGACCACGTGTCTCAAGTTCTTTAGATTATATATTTTCCATACTATTCTTGCCCTCCCCCCTATCTATTTTCTACCTACCATCTATGCTACTTATTCTCTGTACCTTCTCCCCCACTTCTCCTCCCACTCCCCTGTTGCTTCATTTCTATAGTTCTGCTCTTGATCTAGCTGTCCTCTTAGTTTGCTTTTGTTTTAGGTGTGGTTCTTAATAACTGTGAGTTTGCTGTCCTTTCACTGTTCATCTTTTTTATCTTCGTTTTCTTAGGTAAGTCCCTTTAACATTTCATATAATAAGGGCTTGGTGATGATGAACTCCTTGAATTTGATCTTATCTGACAAGCACTTTACCTGTCCTTCTATTCTAAATGAAAACTTTGCTGGATAGATCAATCTTGGTTGTAGGTCTTTGGATTTCATGACTTGGAATACTTCTTTCCAGCCCCTTCTTGCCTGTAAGGTCTCTTTTGAGAAATCCGCTGACAGTCTGATAGGAAGTTCTTTGTAGGTGACTGTCCCCTTATCTCTTGCTGCTTCTAGGATTCTCTCTTTCATTTTAATCTTGGCTAATGTAATGATGATGTGCCTTGGAGGATGAAAAGAAATCTACAGTTAGTATTTCTTTTCATCCTCTTAACAGTGCTTTTTTGCAGCACAAAATAAGATGGAATCTGTATGCTGCAAATCACAACATGCAGATAAAATGAATCAGATAAGATCTAAATAAATTGAGTGATATATTGGGCTTATGAATTGGAATACTCAATAGTAACATGTCAATTTTCCCAAAATTAGTATCTAGATTCAACACAGTTCCTATTAAAATCTCAGCAAGTTTATTTTGTAGATATAAAGAATCTTATCCAAAAATGCATATGGAATGGCAAACTAGAACAGCCAAAACAATTTTGACAAAGAATTAAGTGTGTGGAAGGGAAATACTCTACTTGATGTTAAGACTTACTATATAGTTATAGTAACTAAGATGCCTAGTACTGAAAGAGAAATAGACACAAAGATAATGGATAAAAAATGAGAACCCAGAAATAGATCAATGAAATATGTACAGTTAATTTTGGGGAAAGGTACAAATCAATTCAATGGCAGAATTATAGTCTTTTCAACTAATTATATTGGAAAATTGGACATTTATAGACAAAAAATGAAGTTCAACTTAAACTTCATATTAAATACAAAAATTCATTAAAAATGAATGTGAATTTAAATGTAAGACATAAAACTATAATGCTTGTAGAAAAAAGCATAGGCAAAATCTTTAAGACCTAGTGCAAGGTAGAAATTTTAGATAAGGAAATCAGAGTCATTGATAGGTTTTACATATTCTTCCTTTGAGATGGTAGTACAGGTTGATCCCACCCCTTCTCCAGGTCTGAAGGAAGGAATACCCCAGCCCACCTGTAACCCATGCACAGTATACTCTTCAGGAAGCTCTGCCATAGCCACCAAGTCCCTCCTCTTTGTATATGCTGTTTGTGTTGGATCCTTGTCAGTTGCAATGAAAGGAATTCTGATTACTTCAGGGCAAGTTAGTTTGTGGATCCAGGACTTTCTGATTTGAAAAGCTGTGGGGTTCTTTTTACCACAGTGGGGGCCCTCATGTTGTTGAAGCATCCTAGAGATACTTTTTTCTTTTCTTAGAAAATTGCCCTTTTGAGGGAATCATCATCTGTATGTCTAACGTGGTTTCCACTACCTTTTCAAGTAAAATGAATGTTCCTTTCAGTAAAGACTATTGGGATTTAATTAACTATTGTTGATTGTCTACACTATGTCAGCAAGTATACTTTCTCATGTTTTTTCATATAGTATTCAAGTATTCTTTAATGTAATAATTTCTATGTTTGACCAATGAGGACACAGAAAGTAAGGAATTGGCCCAAGACCAAAGGTAATCTCTTTTTTTAAATCTTTGCCTGAGGATATGTTTTATTAATTTTAGAGAGAGAAGAAAGGAGAGAGATTTAAAAAATCAATGTGAGAGAGAAACATCAGTTGATTACCTTATGTATATTCCTCAACTAGGGGTCAAACCCACAACCTTTTGGTGTATGGAATGATGCTCCAACCAACTGAGCACTTAGGCAAGGCAAAGGTAATTTTCATCCCATTAATAATCCTGTGTTCCCTGTGAACACTGCCCTTCATGAGCTCCAAGAATTTATATCCTCTCTAGTGCCTTCCTTTTTTTTTAATAATTAAAAAATCCTATTGGAACCTTCATGTTACTGGTGGAAATATAAAACTGTTCAACCACTGTGGAAAAATTGGCTGGTTCCTCAAAAATTAAACATAGATCCAGTCTTCATAATTGTGATAAAAAGTACCTGTTGTTTATAAGCCAAAAAAATTAAATATTGAATTACTATATGACCCAGAAATTCTATTCCTGTGTACATTCACAAAAGAATTGAAAGCAGGTACTCAAATACAAGTACATGCATGTTCATAGCTGTGCATTTCATAGTCAAAAGGTGGAAACACCCCGTGTCCATCAGTAAATGAATGGATAAACCAGATTAGTATATCTATACAAATGGGATATTCCTCAGCCATGAAAAGGAATGAAGTATTGATACATGCTACAATATGGATGAACTTCAAAAACATTATGCTAGGGGTTGGGATGGATGGGAGGAGTCAAAAAGGGGAAAGTTGGAGCCCTGGCTGGTGTAGCTCAGTGGATTGAGTGCGGGCCTGTGAACCAGACAATCGCGGTTCAATTCCCAGTCAGGGCATATACTGGGGTTGCAGGCAGGTTCCCTGCAGGCCAGTTCCCAGCAGGGGATGCATGAAAGGCAACCATACATTGATGTTTCTCTCCCTCTCTCCTTCCCTTCCCCTCTAAAGATAAATAAATAAAATCTTAAAAAAAAAAAAAAGAATTGCATGCAAAAAAAAAGGGGGGGGAAAGTTGGGACAACTGTAATAACATAAGCAAAAGCAATAAAATATTTAAATAAAAAAAACTTTTATGCTAAGTGAAAAAAACAGTATGCTAAGTGAAAGAAGTCAGACACACAAGTTCATATATTATATGATTCCATTTATAGGAAATATCTAGAATAGGTAAATCCATAGAACAGACTGCAGATTGTGGCTGCCAAGGGCTGGGGTCAGGGGTAGAGAAGGAATAGGGAGAAACTGCTTAATGGATACACAGGTTTTTTTGGAGTGATGGAAATATTTGAGAAATAGATAGAGGTATGGTTGTACAACATTGTCAATGCACTAAATACCACCAAAATTTTCACTTTAAAATATTTAATTTTATGTTATGTAAATTTCACCTGAATAAAAAATTTAATATTCTCATACATACATATAATGCATATCACTGAAATGTATGAAATTTACAGTCATTCTCTACTGTGATAGTTAATTTTATGTGTCAACTTGACTGGGCTAAGAGATTCCCAGACAGCTGGTAAAAAAAACTTTACTTCTACTTGTGTCTGTTAGGGTGTCTCTGGAAGAAATTAGTGTTTGAATCAGTAGATTGAGTAAAGATCAACCTCACCAATGCCAGTAGGCATCATCCAATTTGTTGAGAGCCTGGAATAGAACAAAAAGACAAAGAAAGGGCAAATTTTCTCTCTACTTGGGCTGAGACATCCATCTTTCCTGCTCTGAGACATTGGTGTTCCTGGTTCTCAGGCCTTAGGTTTCAGACTGAATTACACCGTGAGCTTTCCTGGTTCTCCAGTTTACAGATGGTAGATTGTGGCCCTAACCTCCATTATCCTGGTGTGTGTGTGTGTGTGTGTGTGTGTGTGTGTGTGTGTCCTGGTATATCCACATATATACACTATTGACTGTGTTTACCTAGAGAACCCAATGTAGCTTGGCTTTCTTCTTTTCCCTCCTCTCTGTATCTTCATATCATGTATTCTCCAGAGAAACTCATGTTAACACCGTGTTTCTCTCTATATATATGACATGTATACATATGTACATAGACATATACAAAGGTTTTTAGTTGTCTTATAAAATGGGATCATATTATATATGCCTTCTAGCTCTCCCTCTTTTTTTTCACCAGAAATTCCTACTGAATTAGATCCAAGCACTGGTGTAACTAATTTATTTATTTTTAATGGCTGTGTATTGCCCTTCTAGCAAAAACTGAAAGAAGACACTCATTCAATCTACAATGTTTGCTATTTCTTATTTTATTCATCCTTTTAATTTTGTTGTTCTCATGGTTCCTAAGCCTCTCATTTTTTTTTTTTAATTCTTGTTTCTTCATTCTGTTCCAGTTGAATGTTTATTTCTTCCTTCTGGTAGAAACCATTGATTTGAGTCCTGGTTTTCTTCCCTTCACTGTTGGTTTCCTGTATATTTTCCTTTATTTCACTTTGTATAGCCTTCACTTCTTCCTTTATTTTGCATCCATACTCAGTCATTTCTGTGAGAATCCTGATTACCAGTGTTTTAAACTCTACATATTATAGGTTGGTTGTCTCATCATTTCTTAGTTCTTTTTCTGGAGTTTTGATCTGTTCTTTCATTTGGGCCATATTTCTTTGTCTCAGTGTACCTGTTATGTTTAAGGAGTGGAGCCTTAGGTATTTGGCCAGGCAGGGCAAACCACTTCATTGCATTGTGGTGCTGTATGTGAGGGAGGGGTCAGAGAGGGAACAATGCTTCTTGCTTGGCTCTGGCCCTTATTTTGGTCACTTCCCCCATTACCCACAAGCAAATTGTGCTTTTCTGGTGCTGAATCCCATGTGAGTGGTTTGTTTAGGTATAGGATCCCATAGGCCCTTCCAGTGGACTCATCTCTCTGACTAGTTTCTCCTGCTGCCACAACCCCCACAGGATTTTACAGCTAGAAATTTTAAGGTTTTTATTTTTCTTCCACACTGGAACCCTAGGTTGCAAGGTCTGTCTCGCTCCCCAGCTGTTCCTCCCAGTTTATCAGCACTCAAATATGGCAGTGCCCAAACCTCCAGCTACCACCTTACCCACGCAGGCCATCACCTTGCTGCATGTTCTCTCCTCCCCAGCTGCTCATCTCCACCCCTCCTACCTGTCTGCATGAATGTTTCTTTAATTCCTTGGTTTTAGGACTTCCATACACTTCCATTTTATGGCAGTTCTGGTTGTTTTTGTTTTTAAATTGGTTGTTATCCTTCTGTGTTTATGCAAGGAATTGAAGTGTATCTACCTATGTCTCCATCTTGGCCAGAAGTCCTAATTTAAATCTTTATAGTATTTTTTTCATTACCATTTAGTCCCCTTATATGTCCCTCCTCCCAGTAGTTACCATGCTGTTGTCTATGTCCATGACTCATTTCTCCTTTTTGCTCATTCCATCTACTCCCTCAACTCTCACCCCATACTAGCTGTCATCTTGCTCTCTATCTGTGAATCTGTCCCAATTTTCCTTGTTTGTTCAGTTTGTCCATTCGATTCCACGTGTGAATGAACTCATATGGTCACTTCTGGCCAAGATGGACATGTACGTAGAAACACTGTACCTCCTCACACAACCAAGTTTATGAACAACAAATATTTAAAAACCAGAACGCAACCAAAACAGAAAGAAAATTAAACTGTACTGAAGTCAGACAAAAACAAACCATTCATCCAGACTGGTAAGAGTGGTGAAGTCAGCGGCTAGCAGAAAGGGGTCCTGCAGAAAAAAGCAGCCAACCGACCCAAGTGCACAGGCAGTGGTTGGCAGATCCCAGGCATAGGGTGGCAATGGGTGGGCCCAGTGAGGGCACAAGGTGGCTGGCTGACCATGGTCACACATTCACTTGAAGATAAACCAGGCAAAGGAGTGAGCAGTGAGATAGACCACGCAAACCCAGGGCCCAAGCGCTGAGAAATAAAGCCTTAAAGCACCAATTGGAAAAACTTTTGGGGGTCGAGGTGCCATGAGAGGCTCTCAGAGAGTTAACTGGAAAGACCCACAGAGATCTGGAGGGTGCAGAAGCCCACACCTCTGGGAACTAGCACCAGAAGGCCCAATTTGCTTGTGGGAAGCAGCAGAGGGGACCAAAATCCCAGAGAGAGCAGGAAAAAACTCCATTGCCCCTCTCTGACCCTGCCCCCCCCATACAGCATCACAACCCAGTGACTTGGGTTACCCTGCCCTGGTGAACACCTAAAGCTCTGCACCTCATACATAACAAGTGCAACCAGACCAAAACATTATGGCTCATGAAGAACAGCTTAAAGCCCCACAGCCAATATTTCTAAGTGACCAAGAGATAGACAAACTTTCAGATGCACAGTTCAAAACACTGCTGATCAGGATGCTCACAGAACTGGTTGATTTTAGTCACAAATTAGATGAAAAAATGAAGGCTACACTAAGTGAAATGAAGCAAAATGCACAGGGAACCAATAGTGATGGGAAGGAAACTGGGACTCCAATCAAGTGGACAAGAAGGAAGAAAAAAACAATCAAACAGAAAACAATGAAGAAACAAGAATTCAAAAAAATGAGGAGAGGCTTCAGAACCTCCAGGACATCTTTAAATGTTCCAACATCTGAATTACAGGGGTACCAGAAGGGGAAGAGGAACAGCCACGAGTGGAAAACTTATTTGAACAAATAATAAAAGAGAACTTCCCCAATCTGGCAAAGGAAATAGACTTCCAGGAAGTCCGGGAAGCTCAGAGTGTCCCAAAGAAGGTGGACCCAAGGAAGAACATACCAAAGCACATCATAATTACATTAGCCAACATTAAAATGAAGGAGAGAATCCTACAAGCAGCAAGAGATAAGGGGACAGTTACCTACAAAGAACTTCCCATCAGACTGTCGGCGGATTTCTCAAAAGAGACCTTACAGGCAAGAAGGGACTGGAAAGAAGTATTCCAAGTCATGAAATCCAAAGACCTACAACCAAGATTGCTCTATCCAGCAAAGCTTTCATTTAGAATGGAAGGACAGATAAAGCGCTTCTCAGATAAGATCAAATTCAAGGAGTTCATCATCACCAAGCCCTTATTATATGAAATGTTAAAGGGACTTACCTAAGAAAAAGAAGATAAAAAAGATGAACAGTGAAAGGACAGCAAACTCACAGTTATTAAGAACCACACCTAAAACAAAAGCAAACTAAGAGGACAGCTAGATCAAGAGCAGAACTATAGAAATGAAGCAACAGGGGAGTGGGAGGAGAAGTGGGGGAGAAGGTACAGAGAATAAGTAGCATAGATGGTAGGTAGAAAATAGATAGGGGGAGGGCAAAAATAGTAGGGGAAATATAGAATCTAAAGAACTTGAGATACATGGTCATAAACTAAAGGGGGGGAATGGGAGGAGTGTGTATGCAGGGTGTAGGGGAATGAAGGGGGAGAAATGGGACAACTGTAATGGCATAATAAATAAAACATATTTTTTAAAAAGAAATCATATGGTATTTGTCTTTTTGACTGGTTTATTTCACTTAGAATAATGTTCTCCTGATCCATCTATATTATTGCAAAGGCACAAGATTTTGCTGCTTCTGCTTTTTTCTAAGATTTTTATGGTTTGGGATCTAACAGTTAAGTCTTTGATCAATTTTTAATATATTCTTTCTGTGGTAAGAAAGTGGTGTGATTTCATTCTTCTGCACATATATATCTGTCCAATTTCCCCACTGCCATTTACTGAATAAACTATCTTTAGTCTATTGTATGTGTTTGTATGTGTCATATTAATTAACTATAAATTAATTTATAGTTAATGTATGGGTTTATGTATGGACTCTGTATACTTTTCCATTGATTTGTGTGTCTGCTTTTATGCCTGTACCACATTATCATATTAATAGATGCAGAAAAAAATCTGATAAAACCCAGTACCCATTTATAATAAAAACTCTCAGCAAAGTGGGATTACAGGAAACATACCTCAACATAATAAAGGCCATATATGATAAACCCACTGCCAGCATCATATTCAATGGGCAAAAACTATAAGCATTCCCCTTAAAATCAGGAACAAGACAGGGATGTCTGCGCTCACCTCTCTTATTCAGCATAGTACTGGAAGTCCTAGCCACAGCAATCAGACAAGAAGAAAAAGAAATAAAAAGCATCCAAACTGACAAGAAAGAAGTAAAACTGTCATTTTTAGAAGGCATCATACTGTACATAAAGAACCCCAAAGGTTCCACCAAGATAGCACTATAATAGATAAATGAATTAAACAAAGTAGCAGAATACAAAAGTAATATCCAAAGGTAGTTCCATTTTATATGCCAATAACAAACAGAAAGGGAAATTAAGAAAATAATTCCATTCACAATTGCTTCAAAAAAAGTACCTAGGAATAAATCAGATGAAGAACGTAAAACATCTGTGCTCAGAAAATTATAAGGCACTGAAAAAAGAAAGAGAAGATGCAAATAAGTGGAAGCATATACTGTGTTCATGGACAGGAAAAATTAACATTATCAAAATGTCCATACTTCCCAAAGCAATCTATAGATTCCAAGCAATTCCTATCAAGATTCCTATGATGAATTTCACAGCACTAGAAGAAATATTTCAAAAATTTATATGAAAGCACAAAAGGCCCCACATAGTAACAGTGATCTCAACAAAGAAGAATAAAGTTGGAGGAATCATGCTACCTAATATCAAACTATACTATGAGGCCACAGTATTCAGTGATTTCTCTTTCAAAGAAAAAATGTTCTGGTCACCAATTTTATAGTCAGTTTCTTCTACTCCAGGGAACACTAGAAAAGTACTCCAGGGAGTACTTCCTCCCTTCTTACCCAGTATATAGCCCCATTTATTGTTTATTTGAGTGGTGGATGTAATACCCAGTGGACCTTCTTTGAGAACTTATCCTCTAAATATACTGGTAGATATGGTGGAAAACTCACGTGCAGCAAGATTTGGTGCAGGGTTGTTTGTAAAAGCAAAACATCAGTTACAAAATAGATGTCTATTATAGGGAATGGTAAATAACATGGAGCCCATCCATGCCATAGGTAATGTGCCACTGTGAAGATGGGAGGTAGGTGTGTAAGCACTCACAGTGAGGCAAATTAAAATATGTTCTTATTTATGTAAACACAGTGACTCATGCATAATAATAAAAATCCGTAGCATTTATAATTATGTATAATATGCCAGGCTCAGTTCCAAGTATTAATACATAATTTATACTGTATAAATCCAGCTCATTTAATCCTCTTACCACACTGTGAGGTAAATTCTATTATTATCCTCCTTTTTACACTGAGAAAACTGAATCTGGTCAATGTTGCAGAGTTAGTGGCTGAGCCAGAGTTCAAACCCAGAACCCTGCATTCACCAAGGAGGGGTGAGTGCGTGTGCATACACACATACTTACACACTCATATATCAGTGGTATATTATTAGTTGTTGCCTTTGGGGAGGGAAGATTTTAAAGGATAGATGTCTCAGGTGCAATCAAAATATTTATTACTGAATACCATTTGTGCTATTGGTATTTATCATATTGTTCTTCTCAAATAACAAAAATGTTAGTACATTTTAAAAATTCACATGGTATGAAGAACAAAACAAAAGCAGTAAAGTATCACATCTATGTCTTTATTATGTGGAATATTTTTCTTGTCCCTCATTTTTTATCCCAAACTCCTTGTCAGCCTGAAATTGACCTTAAGTACCAAGGAAAAAAACAAGAATTCTTGTAAAAATAGCTTCTCATATTTAGGGGTAGTTAATGATACATTTTTGAAACTACAGCATTGGAGTAGTTTTTGTAACAATTTTATGACAAATAAAATAATTTTTCTCTAATAGCAATTATACTTATGTAAACCAATTACTAAACCCAGCTAATCATTGTAAAGAAAGAGTTTTATTACTTACTTGTACATATCATTCCACAAAAAAGTATTGCACACAGTAAGTATACAAGTTGCTTTTTTGTCTGTGATGTGACCCAGTGGAAAACCCAAAATGTGACCAACCTGCCTTCTTACTCACAGGATTGTGGTTGTGACAAATTACAGATGAATCAGTCCTTATATGGCTTATATGTTCCCTACAGAATGTTTAGCTATTCATGAAGTGAGTTAACTAAATATGTGGTGATTTAGGCAGTAGAAAACTGTTTCAAATTGACCACTGAGACAAAAAGCTTCTTGGGGATTCATGAAATCAGATTGTAATAAAGGATCTCAAGACATCTGTTAGTGTAGTCATTCCTAAATCTAACTGGCCACCAGAATCATCTGGGGAGTTTTTTGTTGTTGTTACTGTTTCTACAAATTGATGAGTCCTCCCTAATAATTCAGTAGCTCTTGGTTGGGATCCAAAAATGTGCAGTCCATCATAATTGATTTCTGATGCTCAGCCAAGTTTGGAATCACTGGTTTGGCTTATCCCACTCCATTTAGTAATGTAGTTTTGACTCATCTAATTGTGCTTTAGTGAAGTAGCTGGTAAGTCAATGAATAATGAAATGTACTTGAACAACAATAAAAAACATTAAAAAAGAAATACTCTATAATGTGTTTTAAGATAAAGTCTGCCCCATTTATATGGGCTATATTGATTATAATACAAAGAACAATATGTATTATAAAACATACACATTAAGCACTTTATAGTTAAAAAAGCATTTGCAGATACTGTAGTAGAAGCAGTATAGTGTAGTGATCAAAGAATAGGTTTTTAACTGAGGCCTTTTAACTTGCAAAGGCACTCAGAATTTGCCACCCCAAAATATGCCACTTTGGCATAAAAAGGATTGTGTTGAGCTGAAGGCAAATGAGAGTCGACACATGTTTAGAAAGTTCTTTGTCCTCTATTATCTGCCTAAAAGCAGGATATAAATTTCCTTTGGTGAAGATGCATTCCCCCCATACCAGAAAAAGAAGAGCAACCCCTATTACTGGAGACAGGGAAGTGACATTAAGATATATTTGCATAAACAGACCTTACTAAAATAGTTCTTGGCTTTCAGTAGTCCTCCCATATATTTCCTAGTCACTTCCCCAAGATCTATCATCTATAAAAGCCCAAATCCTCTTTCTTTTGTTAAAATGGTATAATAGCCCCTGAGTCAAACTATTCCTTTGAATTTCATTCTTTATTGTGAGCTCTAATGCACATAAATATTATTAGTCATATACTTTTTTCCTGTTAATATCTTTTGTTAGTTTAATTTCAAAACCGCCAGTGTATGAACATAAAAGGGTAAAACAAAAAGTTTTCCTTTACAAAACTTCAAACTTCAGTTCTATATTTTCCTATTTATGTGAGCTTGGACTCATTTTCTTTTTAAAATTTTCTCTGTGCATCATTTTGTTATCTATAATATTATGGTAATAGTACTATCATGGGTTTACAAAGTTCAAATAAGTTAATACTTTTAAGTCCTTACATCTGAGTCTGGAATATAGTAGTTGGCGGACATTAAGTATTTTATGTGGTTGTCACAGGTATTATAATCAAAATGTTATGACTATATAAATTGAAGTTTGAAGAGTTTAATTACTTGCCCCAGGTCAGATGTAAAATAGTGAAAACTCAATACCAGATCTTTTTTTTTTCATTCTAAAACATTTTTTATTGATTATGCTATTAAAGTTGTCCCAATTTTTCTCCTTTTTCCCCCTACACCCAGCAACCCCCACTTCCTCTGGCGATCCTGCTTCTTTCTTTAAGTCCATGTGTCATGGAGTTCTTTGACAACTCCATTTCCTATACTTGCTCATGACATCCCCTAGCTTATTCCTTCATTATGAATTTATACTTCTTAATGCCTTCACCTTTTGCCCCATTCCCCCAGACACCCCTCCCCACTGGCCACCATCCCAATGTTCTCCATATCTATGACTCTGTTTCTGTTCTGCTTCTTTGCTTAGTTTGGTTTTTAGATTCAGCTTTTGATAGTTATGTGTTTATTGTCATTTTAGTGTTCATAGTTTTGATATTTTTAAAATTTTATTTGATTTTACTGATTATGCCATTACGGTTGATCTATTCCCCCCCTTCATTCCCCTCCACCCTGCACACCCACTCCTCCCATTCCCCCCTTTAGTTTATGACCACGTGTCTCAAGTTCTTTAGATTCTATATTTCCCATACTATTCTTGCCCTCCCCCCTATTTTCTACCTACCATCTATGCTACTTATTCTCTGTACCTTCTCCCCCATTCTCCTCCTCCCACTCCCCTGTTGCTAACCCTCCATGAGATCTTCATTTCTATGGTTCCCCTCCTGATCTAGCTGTCCTCTTAGTTTGCTTGTGTTTTAGGAGTGGTTGTTAATAACTGTGAGTTTGCTGTCCTTTCACTGTTCATATTTTTAATCTTCTTTTTCTTAGATAAGTCCCTTTAACATTTCATATAATAAGGGCTTGGTGATGATGAACTCCTTGAATTTGATCTTATCTGAGAAGCGCTTTATCTGTCCTTCCATTCTAAATGAAAGCTTTGCTGGATAGAGCAATCTTGGTTGTAGGTCTTTGGATTTCATGACTTGGAATACTTCTTTCCAGTCCCTTCTTGCCTGTAAGGTCTCCTTTGAGAAATCCGCTGACAGTCTGGTGGGAAGTCCTTTGTAGGTGACTGCCCCCTTATCTCTTGCTGCTTGTAGGATTCTCTCCTTCATTTTAATGTTGGCTAATATAATGATGATGTTCCTTGGTGTGTTCCTTCCTGGGTCCAACTTCTTTGGGATTCTCTGAGCTTTCTGGATTTCCTGGAAGTCTATTTCCTTTGCCAGATTGGGGAAGTTCTCTTTTATTATTTGTTCAAATAAGTTTTCCACTCGTGGCTGTTCCTCTTCCCCTTCTGGTACCCCTGTAATTCAGATGTTGGAACATTTAAAGATGTCCTGGAGGTTCCTAAGCCTCTCCTCATTTTTTTGAATTCTTGTTTCTTCATTGTTTTCTGTTTGATTGTTTTTTTCTTCCTTCTTGTCCACTTGATTGGAGTCCCAGTTTCCTTCCCATCACTATTGGTTCCCTGTGCATTTTGCTTCATTTCACTTAGTGTAGCCTTCATTTTTTCATCTAATTTGTGACTAAAATCAACCAGTTCTGTGAGCATCCTGATCATCAGTGTTTTGAATTGTGCATCTGAAAGTTTGTCTATTTCTTGGTCGCTTAGAGTTATGGGCTCTGGGGCTTTGAGTTCTTCTTGAGCCATTTTAGGTCTGTTTGCGCCATTAAGTATGAGGAGGGAAGCCCTAGGTGATCACCAGGGCGGGGCAACTCAGTTGCTGGGTTGTGACACTGTCTGTGGGGGCAGGGTCAGAGCGGGGCAATAGAGGCTTCCTCTGCTGCTTCCTGCTGCTGGGGCCTGCTTGGTCTGTCTCACTGCTCACTCCCTCGCGGGCCCATCTGCATGTGAATGTGTGAATGAGGTCAGCCTGCTGCCCTGCGCCCTTGCTGAGTCCTCCCATTGCTCACTGGGTCCTCCCATTGCAACCCTACGCCTGGGATCCACGCCCCTGAGTCCATCTGACTGAGTTTTCCTATGCAACCCTGCTCAGCCAGCTGCTGGCTTTGCCCCTCTTACTGGTGTGGCTGAAGAATTCATTGTTAGCAGACTTCTGGAAAGTTAAATTTTCTGTTTTGGCTATGTTTTCTGTAGCTAAAATTTTGTTGTCTCTAAACTTGGTTGTGTGAAAAGGCATATTGTCTCCACCTATGCCTCCATCTTGGCGGAAGTCGATATTTTTCTTAATTAAGTCCTTTTAACTAACATTTTATGTAATAATGGTTTGGTGATGATGAACTCCTTTAGCTTTACCTTCTCTGAGAAGCACTTTATCTGCTCTCCGATTGTAAATGATAGCTTTGCTGGATAGAATAATCTAGGTTCTAGCTTCATGCTTTTCATCACTTTCAACACTTCTTGACAATCCCTTCTAGCCAGCAAAGTTTCTTTTGAGAAATTAGCTGACCATCTCATGGGAACACCCCTATAAATGACTAACTACTTTTCTCTTGCTGCTTTTATTTATTTTTTTAAAAATATTTTCTTTATTTATTTTTCGAGAGAGGGGAAGGAAAGGAGAAAGAGTGGGAGAGAAACATCAATGTGTGGTTGCCTCTCATGCGTCCCCTGCTGTGAACTGGCCTGCAACCCAGGCATGTGCCCTGACTGGGAATCGAACTGCGATACTCTGGTTCATAGGCCCGCGCTCAATCCACTGAGCTACGCCAGCCAGGGCCTCTTGCTGCTTTTAAGATTCTCTCTTTATCTTTAACCTTTGGAATTTTAATTATGATGTTTCTTGAAGTAATGATGCCCATCACTCCTTCTTGTTTGGCACTCTCTGCTTCCTGGACTTGTATGTCTCTTTCCTTTGCCAAAATAAAGAAGTTTTCTTTCATTATTTTTTAAAATAGATTTCAAATTTCTTGCTCTTTCTCTTCTTCTTCTAACACCCTTATGATGTGAATGTTGGCACCCCTATGATGTGAAGTTAGTTGTCCCAGAGGCTCCTTACAGCATCCTTAACTTGTTGGATTCCTTTTCTACTTGCTGCACTGATTGGATATCTTTTTCTTCCTTATATTCCAAATCATTTATTTGATTCTTGGATTCATCCACTCCTCTGTTGATTCTATGTAAATTGTTCTTTATTTCAGTTAGTATATCATTCATATCTGTCTGGATGGCAGAAATTTTTATGCTATTGAAATACTCACTGAGTTTCTTGAACATCCCTATAACCAATGTTTTGAACTCTGCACCTGATAGATTGCTTATCTCCATTTTATTTAGTTCTTTTTCTTGAGTTTTGTTCTATTATTTTATTTTAGACCATATTTCTTTGTCTCCTCATTTTGGCAGCCTCCTTGTGTTTGTTTCTATATTTTAGGTAGCGCTGCTTTGACTCTATGTCTTAGTAGCTTAATGTAGTGTGGCTTAATATAATAGGTGTCCTGTAGGGTCCTGTGGCACAGCCTCTCCTATACCCAAGCTGGGTATTCAAAGTGCTCCCCTAGTGTAGACTGAGTACTCCCTTCTCTTGTAAATGAGTCTTGATTGCTCAGGGGTCAGCAGGTCAATGGTAGGGATTTACCCCATCCACAGAGCTGGTATGACTGGCTGTGACTCCTGGCCATAAACCACCTCCTTCTATGGCTTGTGGAGGTGGTTGGGTGATGCTCTGATATAGCCTGTAATTGTTTGTTGGATGCGCAGATTCTGAGGTTTCTTAGATGGTGCAGGCTAAGGTCAGGTTCCCCATGTGCTCTGTCTAGGGCCCCTTGGCATAAGCTATAAAGCAATTTGCAGATGGTTGTTGCTAGTGCCAGACCTGGGGCCACTCAGCAAGAGGTGTGACGGCTGGGATCAGCTGTTGTTTTTTTGAGCAGATTTAGGAAGTATTGAAGCCTCTGCCTAACCCAATCCTTCATATGGGAAAGCTACTTTTACTAGGGTGGGAGCGTTGCTTAGGTAGGCCTGCAAGTTGGGTAGGGCATAACCTTAGGTAATCATTAGGGTGGGACTTACACTGTGAGCCAGGTTGATGGATTTTCAGATATGGTGCCACCGCCCTGTGGCTCTGTGTGAGGAAGGGCTCAGCAAAGGTACAATGGCCACTGTCTGCAGATCTGTCTGGGAGAAAGTTGTCCCCCAGCTCTTGCCCTGATGCCAGACACTTGAGTTCCTCCCAATATTCCACTGGTTCCCTTCAAGCAACTGCCCTAGTGTTGGAGCCCAGAATGAGTGAGTCTGAGTAAGTCCATATGAGAATCCCACAGTTTCTTCCACTGACACAACTCCTACTGGTTTTTATGGTCAGAAGTTATGAGGACTTATCTGATGGTATGACACTGGAACCCTGGGCCAAGCTATCTGATGTGGGGCTGGGATCCCTCACTCCCAAGACATCCCTCCATTTTATATTCACCACACATGGGTTTGGGACAAGCTGGTTCTGTGTTTACATGTCTCCACCTCTCCATTCCTTCTACCTGTCTGGATGAATGTGTTTTTTTCTTAATTTCTTAGTTGGCCTTCCGTTGGCCTTCCATACAGCTCAATCTTATGACAGTTCTGAATGATGGCTGTTCTACATTTTAGTTGTAATTTTACTGTGGTTACATACAAAGAGGTAAGCCGCCTTTATGTATGCCTTCATCTTGCTGACCAAAAGCAGATACTTTGACTCCAGATTTCATGTTTTTTAGTTTTAAAATATTTACTTAATGTTCTAGAGTTGTCTATAACTTTTATTCTTGCCAAGAGGATTTGGGACAAGTGTTTAATTCTGAGAGCCAGAGGACTCTTGGTAATATATGAAAAAATGGAAAAATATAAAACAGGAGAGATAACTCACTTTAAAAACATCTATTGACAACAAATATGATAAGCTTTAAACAACAATAAGTAAATGACATAAAAGTATGGCTATGAAGTTGAATTAGCAAGTGAGATTACAACAAATATTAAAAATCAGGTATGATTTTGTCAAATCTGCCATAAATGGGGGTAATATCAAAGAGAAGACAGGAGAAGAAGTTCCATCCCACAGTTACTTCCTCCCAGGTATCATTCAGTTGACTTGAAGACTATTCATAGACTTGTACTATATTATTGTAAGATATGGCTCACTCAAAACAATCATCTCAACACTGGGGTGAAATTGAATAGTGATCCAACTAGTATTCTTATAAAAATAGCTTCATGTGGGGAAAAAAATTATAAGCCCCATATTCTTTCATTCAAACTTGAATACAGATTATAACTGAAGCCAGAAACTATAGGCCCTGCAGGGTTTTTTTTTAATTAAAAGAAAGATGAAACAGATCTTTGAGATGGGTAAGCTTTCAGCCAGCTATTACTCTTTTTAAATAGACATGGAAAATTTACCAAATATTTACAAGCCTGTTACCATAATTTAAGTTGAATCTATATGGATTCTATAACTTGTTCTCTTAACATTATGTTTTTAAATTCTTTAAGAATGACAAAGAACTTTCTTATAAATTAAGAGGTAATTTTCAGTACTTCTAGGGAATATTCACTAGTAATTTTGAATCAAAATATTTGTCATATAAACCTCTTAAAGTTTATAGTTTATGTCAAGTTTACAGCTTATGCCAAGTTTGTAACTATGATTGAAACATGGCTTGATTTTACCTACCATGTTTGTAATAATTTACTGTCTTCACTAATCTAGCCTATTTAACTAAAGATCTGTGTAAATTATCTTAAATCACAAATCAAACTAAAGCACTTACTATTTGTAAAATTCTGAGGGTTTTCTTTTGTTTTACTGATGGTTCAAAATGGTATTACAATTCTCTGTTTTTATAAATAAAAATAAAAGATTTCTAATTGACTAAAATCTTGGCAGGTACATTTGTAGCTAGTAGACATGACTTGTAAGTCTTGGCCAAATTATGAAATGACTATATTTGGGTACTAAAATTAAACAATACAAACAAGGAGGAGAGACACTTAGGTCAGTGGAGTATGGATGATTGTGAGTTAATTATAAACCAAAAGGATGACAGGCTGCTAGAATATCCAGTGCAGACTCAAGCTAAACCACTGGACAAGTAGAGAACTAGGAATGAGAACAGGGAACAGAGAACAGGGCTTTTTTTTTTTCTTCATTTTTTAAACTTTATTTTTTTTTTAGTCCTGAAAGATGGCGACAGAGTAGGAGGGAGCAGATTCCACTCCCCCCTACACATGGGAGAAAAACCTGGCCGATCTATGGAGGAACAGAGCAAACAGCCAACAGTACCCCAGCATATATGAACATAAGAGACCAAAAATTGTAGCAGACACTGAAAAACCAGATGGTAAGGAGACTGCTGCAAGACAATAAGGTCCCAGGGACCAGTGCAGAGACCAGGGTGGCTATAGCACCTGGCCTGGTGCCCAGTGCCAGGCACTGGTGCTGGGTCTACCACAGACTCCAAGAGAGAGGCGGGCCTGCCACAGAGTCCTTGGGAGAGAGCCGGGTCAACTGCTCCCCACCTCCCTGGCCACTCAGGGTTTGAGCAGCACAAGGACAGACCTGGTTGCTTGAAGTTGCAGAGAGGGGAATAAAAACAAAGAGGCAAATACACAAGGGCCGCGATCACCCTCGGAGTCTGTGGTCACTGGCTTGGGGGAGTTGAGAGTCCCACAGTGACGCGCACTGACCCTGATAGTCACTAGTCTGGCTGGAGAATTTGGCTGTACTGAGCGGCAGGCTTGAGTAGGAGGAATTTCTCAAAAAGTAAAACTGTTTGGGGGATTCTCCTGTGACAGCAACTTGGTCTCCTCCTCACCCAGGTGGGCAGCGATCCCAAGGTTGCATGGAAGGCCCTGCATCCCCCCATAGCACTGGGAATAGTTTGACAAAGGCAACCTGGCCTAGCCCACGCATCCATGCGCCCACACCCCAGCCTACAGCAATAACCCTGGGGAAAGAGCACTCTGAAGAAGACCTGGATCCCCCACCCAAGGGGCCCTGGGGGGGGGGGTGCCAGACTACCTCCTGGGAGAGTGCTCACAAAACTGACTGAGTACAGACTGAGAAGGGAGAAGGCCACACCAATTGACTCTCAGCCTGCTGCAGCCAGCAACACCAGAAAAAACCTATTTGGCCAGTTTGAAACCAACAAGAGGTGTTTTTTTTTGTTTTGTTTTTTATGTAATCTTTTATTCTTTAATTTTTTATTGTTATTTCATCTTTTAATACCCCTTTCCTCTTTCCTTCTTTCTTGTTTTATTCCTTCTTCCTTTCTATCCAATTTTATCTCTTCTTCCTCCCTTCTCCTGCCTATTTTTTTTAATACCCACTAGTGAGCCAAAAAAAAAACCCTTGGAACTGTGAAAGGAGTAGAGTTAGATTGAAAGAGGGGGCACCAAAACAATAGAGACAGAGAGACAAATTTCACTTTGCTATTGCAGAGAAACTACAAGTTACTGCATATTTATATCATTATTTTTCATTATTCTTACATCTTTTATTTTAATCGTATTTTTTTTAATTTATTTATTTTTCAATAGAGGGGAAGGGAAGGAGAAAGAGTGGGAGAGAAATATCAATGTATGGTTGCCTCTCATGCGTCCCCTGCTGGGAACTGGCCTGCAACCCAGGCATGTGCCCTGACTGGGAATTGAACTGCGATATTCTGGTTCGCAGGCCCGTGCTCAATCCACTGAGCTACGCCAGCCGGGCCTAATAGTATTTTTGTATTCCTCTTCTTTCTGTTTAGTCTTCTTTGCTTGGCTGGTTATATGGTATTATTGGACAGATTTCCCCTGTTCTCTTCCACAATGTATTGCTAATCTACTATACTTCACGTCCCTTGTGTTCCTTTAGCACACTACTCAAAGTCCTATACCCACCATTCATGTTATCCAGATCACATAGATTCTGTCATCTGATTGTTGTTCTAATATTATTGTAAATAATAGTTGTTCCATACAATTGTGAATACTTCACAACACCCCTCCTGGATCTTAGCCCACTTCAGTTTCCTGAATTCTATTACTGTAGTGGTTAACTTTATTCTCTCACACACTACATCTATTTACTATCCTTTACTCTCACCTTACCTCAGAATCTGACCTCCAAAAACCTCACTGCTTTCTAGATCCAACTCACAATCCTTCCCTTCCAAACAAGAGTCCTATCTTCATTCCATCCTTTCTTAAAAGTGGCTAGTTGGGTGGAAGATGACAGTTAACACTATACATAGCCAAAGGATCTCCTATCTCTTCTCTACCAGCTGCTACTGTAAATATCATAGAATATTCTCCTGCTGTCTTAAACCATTTGCCTTCCCGTCCAATTGATTACAAAAATAGATTAAGTGGAAGCAGTGAACACCAGGATACCCACTGGAAGAGGAAACCCAACAACAAAGGAACCACCAACAGATAACAACACATGAACGTGAAAGAGGTCATGGAAACCACACAAACCTCGATCCAGGACCTATCTGGAAATACAACTAAATAGTAGAGAAACTACTGAGTACAAACAACTGAACAAGAGCAAAAGAGAATCCTCAAAACCTTGTACACACTGAAGCACTAGCATCAACACAACCTGCCCTCACCAGTACAACAAATTACAAGAGGTGGTGGACAGGGGGAACATCAGTTAGCCAGCTGGTGGGAAGGACCTACCAAAGAAATGCCCCAAAACAATCAAAACCCAGAGACAAACACGTAGTCAACTTAAATGACAGCCCAACATGAGATTGGGAGATCAATGAGACTACACCACTGAATCTCACAGGAATTCTACCACAGAAGTTCACATCATAAACCCAGGAAGGCAGAGCAAATCAATTTAAGAAGCTGAAGCTAACAAGAAGAGCGTTGCGAACAATGGGAAGACACAGAAACAATCCCCAAATGAAAGGAAAGGAGAAAGCCTCAGAAAGCATGCTCGATAAAATAGAGGCAAGTCAGCTATCAGATATTGAATTCAAAGCACTGTTGTAGAGGGAAATTGATAGTTATTTTAAAATACAGCACAGTATGTAGGGAGTGACTTGCTATTTTAGAATACCCCACAGCAATTAGGGAGTTATTTTTACAGCACACCAACTTGTTTTTCTTTTAGCTTCTTTTAAGCTGCTTATTGCCTGCATGCCAGAGGTAATGCTCCACTTCTCCTGCTTTTGTAAGCTGCCTCCTGCTTTTGCACCAGAAGTAATGGTCCAAAGGACGGGCCCCCCTTGCCCTATAAAAATAATTGCTCCCCCATTGTTCAGGGCCCAGAATTTAGAGACTGACTCCTCTGGGTCCATGTGCATAAAATAAAGTTCCACTCCATACACCCAAAAGCGGTTGAGTTGTCTTCTGTAACAATGTCATCATAAAGTTCAATGAGCTCACAATAAGCTACCAGAAACTACAAGGGGATTACAATGAACTCACTGCAAACTATATCAACATGAAAAGGAAAATAGAAACGATCAACAAGGACCAAGAGGAAATGAATACAATTTCTGAACTGAAGAACATAGTGGAAGAAATCAAAACCAGGATTTATGAAGCAGATCAGATCAGTGAGTTGGAGGACAAAGTAGAAAAAAAAAAAAAAGAACACCCAGAAAGAGCAAGAAAAGCAAAAGAGCCTCAGAAAGAATGAAGAGGGATTAAGAGAAATGCAAGACTATATCAAACGTAATAATATCTGAATAATAGGGATACCAGAAAGAGAAGAACAAGGGATAGAAACCTGTTTGAAAAAGTAATGAGGTAAAACATCCCTAATTTAATGAGAGAAAAAGTCACACAAATCCAGGAATCACACAGAGTCTCAATCAAGAGGAAACCAAAGAGGCCCACTTCAAGACACATCATCATTAAAATGGCAAAATTCCAAGAGAAAGAGACAATCTTAAAGGCAGCAAGGGAGAAGAATGAAGTAACATACAAGGGAGTCCCAATAAGGTTAGCTGCTGACTTCTCAATGGAAATTCTCCAAGGAAGAAGAGAATGGCAAGAAATATTTCAAGTAATGAGAACCAGAGGCCTGCAACCAAGGCTACTTTACCCAGCAAGGCTCTCAATCAAGATAGAAGGCCAAATAAAGAGCTTCTAAGAAAAAAGAAATCTAAAAGAATATGCCTCCACCAAACCAGCTCCTCAAGAGATGCTAAAGGGACTGCTCTAAGGAAAGGGAGGAAAAGAGAGAGAGAGAGAAAGAAAGAGAGAGAGAGAGAGAGGAACACAGGCATGAAAAAGGCAATGTATAAGTACCTATAGTTAATAATCTTAAACATAAATGGATTAAATGCTCCAATCAAAAGAGATGGAATAGCTGAATGGATAAGAAAGCATGACCCACAGATATACTGCCTATGAGAGACCCACCTCAGGACAAAAGACATACACAAACTAAAAGCGAAGGGCTGTAAAAAAAATTTACCAAGCAAATGAACAGGAATTAAAAAAGCTGAGGTAGCAATACTCATATCAGACAAAATACACTTTTTAAAAAAAAGTCATAAAGAGAGACCTAGAAGGTCACTTCATAATACTCAAGGGAAGAATACACCAAGAAGACATAAACATTGCAAATATATATGCACTCATCATAGGAGCACCCAAATACATAAACAAAATCTTAGAGGACTTCAAGAAAGATATTGACAGCAACACAATGATAGTAGGGGATTTCAACACTGCACTGTCAAAAAAGGACAAATCTTCCAAACAAAACATCAACTAAGATATGGTGGCACTGAACACGGCCCTAGATGAAATGGACTTAACTGATATATATATATATATAAAGAGCCCTTCATCCCAAAGAAGCTAAATACACATTCTGTTCAAATGCACATGGAACATTTCCAAAGATATACCACATAATAGGACATAAAATAAGCCTCAACAAATTCAAGAAATCTAAAATCATATCAAGCATTTTCTTTGACCTCAAGGGACTGAAACTAAAACAACAACCCCTCAAAAAAAAAACCTAAAACACTCAAAATCATAGAGATTGAATAACATGCTATTAAACAATGAATGGGTCAAGAATGAAATTAGAGAAAAAAATCCAAATGTTTCTGGAAACAAATGAAAATGAACTCACAACAAACAAAAACTTATGGGACACAGCGAAGGCAGTCCTCAGAGGCAAGTTCATAGCAATACAGGCCTACCTAAAAAAGACAGAAATGTTTTGAACAAACAACCAACCCTATGCCTATAAGAACTTGAGGAACAACAACAAAGACAGCCCAGAGCAAGTACAAGGAAGGAAATAGCCAAGATCATAGCAGAACTAAATGAAATAGAGACTAAAAGCACAATTCTAAGGATCAATGAATCCAGGAAAGATAAAATCAACAAGCCTTTAAGTAGGCTCATCAAGAAAAAGAGAGTACCCATATAATCACAATAAGATATGAAACAGGAGACATTAAAACTGACACCACAGAAATACAAAGAATTGTAAGAAATTACTAGGAAGAAGGTTATGCCAAATAATTTGAAAAGCTAGGTGAAATGGACAAATTTTTAGAAAAATATAATCTTTCAAAACTCAATGAAGAAGAAGCAGAAAGCCTGAACAGACCAATGACAGCAGATGAAATTTTTTTTAATTTTATTTAGTTATTTTTCAAGTACAGTTTTTTGTCTATTTTTCCCATCCCAGCCTCCCCTGCCCCTTGTTCCCCACCTCCCTCCCATTTCCACCCCCCTTAGTTCTCGTCCCTGTGTCCTTCCTATTTGTTCCTCCAAATCCCTCCCCCTTTTTCCCCTTAACTTCCCTTCCTTCTCCCCTCTGGTCACTATCCCCTTGTTCTCTATTTCAGTGTGACAGCAGATGAAATTGAAGCAGTAATAAAAAAAACAAAACCTCCCTACACACAAAAGCCCTGAACCAGATGGTTTCACAGGAGAATTCTACAAAGCATTTAAGGAAGAGCTAATCCCTATCTGTCACAGACTATTCCAAAAAATCCAAAATGATGGAAGACTCCCAACTCTTTTTATGAAGCCAGCAGCATCCTAATTCCAAAATTAGATAAAGACACAACAAAGAAAGAAAACTTCAAGCCAATATCGCTGATGAACATAGATGCTAAAATCCTCAACAAAATAACGACAAACTGCATCCAACAATACATTAAAAAGATCATACACCATGACCAGGTGGGATTTATCCCAGGGATGCAAAGATGGCTCAATATTCGCAAATCAGTAAATATAATACATCACATAAACAGAAGAAAGGCAAAAATCACATGATCTTATCAATAGATGTGGAAAAATCATTTGATAATGTACAGCACCCATTTATGATAAAAACAATCAGCAAAGTGGGAATAGAGAGAGCATTCCTCAACATAATAAAAATCATATATATTGCTTCTCGGCCTTTTGGCTAAGATCAAGTGTAGCCATATATGACAGACCTACAGCCAACATTATATTCAATGGGCATATCTAAAAGCTTTTTCACTAAGATTAGGGACAAGACAAGGTTGTCCACTTTTGCCACTTCTATTCAATATAGTATTGGAAGTTTTAGCCACAGTAATCAGACAAGAAAAGGAAATAAAAGCCATCCAAATCAGAAAGGAGGAAACAAGGGGACTTCCGCCAAGATGGAGGCATAGGTGGATGTGCCATGCCTTCTCACACAACCAAGTTTAGAGACAACTAAATATTAGCAACAGAAATCACAGCCAGAACACGGAAAATTGAACCTTTCGGAAGTCCGTTAACAACAAATTCTTCAGCCTGACCCGTAAGGGGTGAAACCAGCAGCTGGTGAAGCGGGGTTGCACAGGAGGACTCGGTCAGACGGACTCAGGCGCGTGGAATCCAGACACACGGAATCCAGGCACGGGGTTGGATCTAGTGAGCGACTGAGCAAGCGACCAGGCGAGCAACAGCAGGGGAGCGGTGCTGCGTGTTGACTGTGGTCGCGCATTTGTGCGCGGGTGGACAGGCGAGGGAGTGGGCGGTTGGACCAGGGCCCAGCGGGTCCCCGCGGCAAGCGGCAGTGGAGGGCGCAGCCATTTCCCTGCTCTGACCATGCCCCCACATACAGCGTCACAACCCAGCAACCTGGGAGTTCAAGGCTCCGCTCCTCACACTTAAAGGGCATGAACAGACCAAAAATGGCACAAGAAGATCTCAAAGCCCCAGAGCCTATAGATCTAAGCGATGAAGAAATAGCAAAACTCTCAAATGCACAGTTTAAAACACTGGTGATCAGGATCCTCACAGAACTGGTTGATTATAGCCACAAATTAGACAAATATATGAAGGCGAAACTAATTGAAATGAATGGAATTGCACAGGACACCAATAGCAATGAAAAGGAAACTGGGACTCAAATCAATGGAGTGGACCAGAAGAAAGCAAATAATGGCCAAACAGAAAAGAATCAAGAAGCAAGAATTCAAAGAAATGAGGAGAGTCTTAGGAACCCCCAGGACATCTTTAAATGCTCCAACATCCGAATTATAGGGGTACCAGAAGGGGGAAAGGCACAGCCACCAGTGGAAAACTTATTTGAACAAATAATAAAGGAGAACTTCCCCAATCTGGCAAAGGAAATAGACTTCCAGGAAATCCAGGAAGCTCAGAGAGTCCCAAAGAAGTTGGACCCAAGAAGGAACACACCAAGGCACATCATAATTACATTAGTCAAAATTAAAATGAAAGAGAGAATCCTAGAAGCAGCAAGAGCTAAGGGGACAGTCACCTACAAAGGAGTCCCCATCAGACTGTCAGCGGGTTTCTCAAAAGAGACCTTACAGGCAAGAAGGGGCTGGAAAGAGGTATTCCAAGTCATGAAATCCAAAGACCTACAACCAAGATTGCTCTATCCAGCAAAACTTTCATTTAGAATGGAAGGACAGATAAAGTGCTTCTCAGATAAGATCAAATTCAAGGAGTTCATCATCACCAAGCCCTTATTATATGAAATGTTAAAGGGACTTACCTAAGAAAAAGAAGTTAAAAAAACATGAACAGTGAAAGGACAACAAACTCACAGTTATTAACATCCACACCTAAAACAAAAGCAAACTAAAAGGACAGCTAGATCAGGAGTGGAAACATAGAAATGAAGATCTCAAGGAGGGTTAGCAACAGGGGAGTGGGAGGAGGAGAAGGGGGGAAGAAGGTACAGAAAATAAGTAGCATAGACAGTAGATAGAAAATAGATGGGGGGGCAAGAATAGCATGGGAAATACAGAATCTAAAGGACTTGAGACACATGGTCATAAACTAAAGGGGGAGTAATGGTGGGGATGGGGGGTAGGGTGGAGGGGAATGAAAGGGGGAATAGAACAACTGTAACAGCATAATCAATAAAAAATAAAAAAATTAAATAATAAATAAATAAATAAAATCTTCAAAAACAAAAAAAAGAAAGGAGGAAACAAAACTGTCTCTGTTTGCAGATGACATAATAGTGTATATAGAAAATCCTATAAGACTTCACCCCAAAATTCCTTGACCTAATAAATGAATTTGTCAAAACAGCGAGATAAAGTCAATATCCAGAAAGCAAAGGCATTTTTCTATACCAACAATGAAACAAAAGAAGCAGAAATCAAGAAAAAAAATTCCATTCGATATAGCAAAAAGAAAAATAAAATAACTAGGAATAAACCTAACCAAGGAGGTAAAAGACCTATATTCAGAAAACTAAAAAACACTGAAGAAAGAAATCAAGGAAGACATAAACAAATGGAAACATACTGTGTTCATGGATTGGAAGAATTAACATCATCAAAATGTCCATACCACCCAAAGCAATTTACAGATTCAATGCAGTACCTATTAAAGTACCAATGGCATATTTCACAGACATAGAACAAACACTTCAAAAGTTTATATGAAACCAGAATCGACCCTGAAAAGCAGCTGCAATTTTGAAAAAGGAGAGGAAAGTAGGAGGGATCACAATACCTGATACCAAACTGTATTACAAGGCCACTGTAATCAAAACAGCCTGATACTGGTGTAAAAACAGGCACATAGACCAATGGAACAGAAGAGAGAGCCCAGAACTAAACCCAAGTCTCTATGGGCAATTAATATTTAACAAAGGGGAGAGTAACATAAAAACAGCCTCTTCAACAAATGGTGTTGGGAGACCTGGAAAGCTACATCCAAAAAAAAGAATAAAGAAACTCGAGCACCAACTTACACCACACACCCAAATACCTTCAAAGTGGATAGAAGACTTAAATATATGCCATGACACCGTCAAAGTTCTAGAGGAGAACATAGGCAGGAAAATGTCAGATATTTCACGCAGCAACATTTTTACTTATATGTCCCCTAGAACCAGGGACATAAAGGAAAGAATAAACAAATGGATCTCATCAAAATAAAAAGCTTCTGCACAGCTAAAGAAAACATTATTAAAATAAAAAGAGAATCAACTGTATGGGAAAACATATTTGCCAATGATACCTCAGATAGGGGTTTAATCTCCAAAATATACAAAGAACTTACATGACTCCACTCTAAGAAGACAAGCAACCCAATTAAAAACTGGGTAAAAAACTTGAACAGACACTTCTGCAAGAAGGACATACAGAGGATCCAGAGATACATGAAAAGATGCTCAGTATCACTACCTACCAGTCAGATGCAAATTAAAACCACAATGAGATATCACTTTACACCGGTCAGAATGGCCATCAAAAACAAAGCAATAAACAAGTGTTGGAGAGGTTGTGGGGAAAAGGGGATCCTAATTTATTGTTGGTGGGGTTGCAGAGTGGTACAACCACTGTGGAAAACAGTATGGAATTTCCTCAGAAAACTAAAAATGGATCTGCATTTTGACCCAGCAATTCCACTGCTGGGATTATATCCTAAGAACCCTGAAACACCAGTCCAAAAGAACTTATGCACCCCAATGTTCATTGCAGCACAGTTTACAATAGTCAAGAGTTGGAAGCAAGCCTAGGTGCTTATCAGTAAATGAGTGAATCAAGAAACTGTGGTACATTTACACAGTGGAATTCTATACAGCAGAAAGAAAGATGGAGCTCCTACCCTTTGCAACAGCATGGACAGAACTGGAAAGCATTATGCTGAGTGAAATAGGCCAGGTGTTGAAAGACAAATACCATATGATCTCACCTTTAACAGGGACCTAAACAGCAAAACAAACAAGCAAGGAAAATACAACAGAAGACACTGAAATAGAGAACAGGCTGACAGTGACCAGAGAAGAGAGGGGAGGGAATTTCAGTTGAAAAGAGGAAGGGTTTACAGAAACAAGTATAAAGGACTCATGGACAAAATCTAAGGGGGGGTGGAAATTGGAGGGAGGTCTGCAGTACTGGGGGGGGGGAGCTGAGATGAAAGTAAAAGACAGAAAACTGTACTTGAACAACAATTACAATAAAACATTAAAAAAAAAACTTTTAAAAACTATTTTTATTATTATTGGAGACAAGTACAGTTGTCTCCATTTTCACCCCACCACAACCTCACCACCACAGCTGTCCCCACTTCCCAGCCTTGATCCTACCCCCGCTTTGATTATGTCCATATGTCCTTTATAGCTGTTACTGAAAACCTTTACCATTTTTGCCCCTATTATCCTTCCTACCTCCCCACTGGTTACTGTCAGTTTGTTTATAATTTCAGTATCTCTGACTATATTTTGCTTGTTTGTTTGTTTTGTTGACTGGGTTCCACCTATAGGTGAGATCTTATGGTATTTGTCTTTTACTTCCTGGCGTATTTCACTTAGCATAATGCTCTCCAGTCCCATCCATGCTGTCCCAAAGGGTAGGAGCTCCTTCTTTCTTTCTGCTGCATAGAATTCCATTGTGTAAATGTACCATAGTTTTTTGACCCATTCATTTACTCATGGGCACCTAGGTTGCTTCCAACACTTGGCTATTGTAAATTGTGCTGCTATGAATACTGGAGTTCATAGGTTCCTTTGAATTGGTGTTTCAGGATCTTTAGGGTATAATCCAACAGTGATATGGCTGGGTCAGAATGCAGATCCATTTTTAGTTTTCTGAGAAAATTGCATAGAGTTTTTCCATAGTGGCTGCACCAATCTGCAATCCCACCAACAGTGCACTGGGGTTCGTTTTCTCCACAGCCTTTCCAACATTTGTAGTATGTTGATTGCTTTACTTTGATCACAACTAGATTGTATATTGAGGCCCTATTTTGCAAGGGATTGTAAGAGTACAGAGTGTGACTCCATGTAGCAGCCATGGGGTTATACATCTGGGTTCTTGCTGTAAGAACTTTTGGTCCAGCAGTGGGAGATACAGAGAACAGGCAGCCCCCATCTGCAGCATTTTTAGTCTCTACCTCAGATTTCAGACTGAAGCCACACCCTGCCAAGGTATCCCCCAGCCCATGATTGGGCTCACAGGGAGTATGAGGCTTGGCCATTCCTTTCCAGCAAGACTCCTCTCACGGGCAATCTTTGAGCTCCTAGCTGGGTTCAGGAAGACTCTGAGACCTGCAAACCAGACTGAGGCTCTGTCCAATCCTGCTTCCTTCTTCCTTTCATTCTCCAGATGTTAGATTAGCATCATAATCTGAAGTCATTTTTTGCACAATTAATATTTGTCTCCCTTTTCTTCTCACAGGCATTACCCCCATCCCACCTGCCAAAATAGTTTGCACTCCTAACTGCATCTCAGCTTGTTTCCTGAGAAACCCAAAATGAAAGACATGATCAATAGTCCTTTAATTAATCAACCAATATTTTTTCTTCCATTTACTATCAAAGAATCAGGTTACAGCATGAAGAAACAAAAACTCTATTTTTTAAGAAGGATGAGTTAATTTTGGCAGCCTTCTGGTTAATGTTTGATATAAAAACCATGGGTCTTGCCTTGGCCAGCTCAGCTGGTTTGAATGTCATCCTGTATACCAAAAGGTTGCATGTGCAATCCCTGGTCAGGCATAAACCTAGGTTGCATGCTATTTGGTTCTATGAGTAATTGGGCATTGTCACATAAAGTGGAGGGAGCTGTTTTCTCCTGTGTTGCTGTAAAAGGTAGAAATAAAAGTAGTTATTGGGAGGAGGATTTTACTCCATATAGAGAAAAACATTTTAACAACCAGAAGAGCCCAGAACTGAAAGGCACTGCCACTAAAAGTTGTAGGCTCCTGTGTTAGTTTGTGAGGGCTGCCACAAGAAAGTATGACACATTGAGTGGATTAAATAACAGAAGCTTATTTTCTCACAGTTATAGAAGCTAGAAGTCTAAGATCAGTGTGTCAGAATACTTGGTTTCTTCTGAGGCCTCTCTCCTTGGCTTGCAGATGGCCACCTTCTTGCTGTGACTTCACATGGTCTTTCTTCTATGTGCATGTATGTCTGTGTCCAAAGTTTTTGTTCTTATAAGGACCCCAGTTATGTCATATTGTATTAGGGCCCACCCATCTTCATGACCTCACTTAATTACCTCTTTAATGATCTTTTCTCCAATACAGATATGTTTTGAGGTACAAGTGATTAAGGCTTCAACATATAAATTTTGTGCAAGAAACACAATTAAGACCAAACTAGCCCCTTCAATGGAAACTTTCAGTATGAGTCCTGATATGGCTGTCCAAAAATTGTAGACTATGTTTCCTGCATGAGTGTGCTTGACCCCCTGATGTGCCACTAGCTCCTCTACATTTCAGGTCCAATTTTGATTAATGTGCATGTGTTTCATGAGTTCCCCTAGAAACCAACCCTTAGACAAGAATTCAAGTGTAAGTAGTTTCTTTGGGCAGTGGTTCCAAGAAACACTGGTCAGGCAGGGAGTAGGAAATGATGCAGAAAAGAGGAAACCAATAAGAGGTACTCTTTTAAACAAAGCCTGCTGGAGATGATGTGGAGCTGCACCTCAGTTATCTCACCCCGGGGGTGAAAGAGCTGGAGCATTTGTCCACTGGCTCTACAGTGAGGGCTGCTTTCTGGGAACATTCACTCACTGGTGGTTCCATCCTGCTCTGTGCAACTAGAGCAAGCAAGTTGCCCAAGTCAGAAAGAGCCTCACAGTAAAGAGTTGCAGGTGCTAACAGTCAGAAATCAGAGTCTATATCTTTATGAAGTGTCTGAATCACTGTACTTAATCTCTATTTTTAAAGACTATTAAAAATAATTAAGCATGTCTAGGATTTTGAGCCATGATGGAGGCATAGGTATATATGCTTCACTTCCTCATACAACCAAAAGAAGAATAGCAACCAATATAAAACAAACAAACAAAAAAAACCAACCAAAACTGCCAGAAAATCAAACTGTATAAAAGTCCAACAACCAAGGAATTAAAGAAGAAACATTCATCCAGACTGGTAGGAGGGGCAGAGATGGGCAGATGGGGTGGAAAGGATGCATGGCAAGGTGGCAGCTGGTGGATAGGGGATTCTTACTTTCATGTGCTGATAAATTGGGAGGAACTGGGAACCAAGACAGACCATGCAACCTAGGGTTGCAGCATGGGGAAATAAAGCCTAAAACCTCTGGCTGCAAAAGTCTGTGGGGGTTGCAGTGATGGGAATAACTCTTAGTCTCATAGGAGAGTCCTTTGGAGGGATCCATGAAGTCCTAGAAGGTACAAAAACCCACCGACCTGGGAATCAGCACCATAAGGGCCAATTCACTTGTGGGAAGCAGGGAAAATGACTGAAAGCAGTACAAGAGCTGGGAAAGCAGCATTATTCCATTTCTGACCCCTCCTCCACCTACAGCACCAATGCAGCAAAGTGGGTTATCCCACCCTGGCAAATACCTAAGGGTCTGACCCTTATAATGTAACAGGAGCACTAAGACAAAGAAATATGGCCCAAATGAAAGAACAGATCAAAACTCCAGAAAAAGAACTAAGCAACAAGGAGAGAGAAAACCTGTCAGATGCAGATCAGGTTCAAAACACTGGTAATCTGGATGCTCACAAAAATGATTGAGTACAGACACAAAATAAAAAAAGAAGGCTATACAAAGTTAAATAAAGAAAAATATACAGGGAAACAACAGTGACAGGAAGGAAAGTGGAACTCAAATCAATGAGGAAGAATAAACATTCAATCAGACCAGAATGAAGAGATAAGAATTTTTAAAAATGAGGAGAGGCTTAGGAACACCTGGGACAACTTTAACCATTCAAGTATCCCAATCATACAGATGACAGAAAGAGAAAAGGGTGAGCAAAAAATTGAAAACTGATTTGAGAAAATAATGAAGGGCCCTGGCTGGTATAGCTCAGTGGATTTAGTGCCAGCTTGCAAACTGAAAGGTTACCAGTTTGATTCTCAGTCAGGGCATATGGGATCAGGCCCCCAGTTGGAGGCATGTGAGAGGCAACTCATTTATGTGTTTCACACATTGATGTCTTTCTCCCTTTCTTCCCCCTCTCTAAAAATAAATAAACTAAATATTTAAAAAACAAAAAAGCAAACAAAAATAATGAAGGAAATCTTCCCTATTCTGATGAAGAAAAATGACATACAAGTCCAGGAAGCTCAGAATCCCAAAGAAGTTGGACCCAAAAAGAAACACCCAAGACATATCATAATTAAATCACCCAAGATGAAAGGTAAGGGGAGAATCTTAAAAGCAGGAAGAGAAAAGGAGACAGTTACATACAAAAGGGGTTCCCATCAGACTATCAGCTGATTTCTCAAAAGAGACCTTACAGGCAAGAAGGGGCTGGAAAGAAGTATTCCAAGTCATGAAAACCAAAGACCTACAACCAAGATTGCTCTATCCAGCAAAGTTTTCATTTAGAATGGAAGGACAGATAAGGTGCTTCTCAGATAAGACCAAATTCAAGGAATTCATCATCACCAAGCCCTTATTATATGAAATGTTAAAGGGACTTACCTAAGAAAAAGAAGAGAAAAAAGATGAACAGTGAAAGGACAGCAAACTCACAGTTATGAACAACCACATCTAAAACAAAAGCAAATTAAGAGGACAGCTAGATCAGGAGCAGAACCATAGAAATGAAGATCACATGGAGGATTGGCAACAGGGGAGTGGGAGGAGGAGAAGGGGGAGAAGGTACAGAGAATAAGTAGCATAGACAGTAGGTAGAAAATAGACAGGGGGAGGGCAAGAATAGTATGGGAAATATAGAATCTAAAGAACCTGAGACACGTGTTCATGAACTAAAGAGGGGGACTGGTGGGGGAGGGGTGTGCAGGGTGGAGGGGAATGGAGGGGGGAAACAGAACAAATGTAATGGCATAATCAATAAAAAATATTTAAAAACTAAAAGAAAAAAGAAAAAAACAAGGATATAGCAGCATTAAGCAACACACTAGATCAAATTGATGCAATTGGTAATTACAGAATAGTTCGCACCAAATAAATAAAATATACATTCTTCTCAAAGGACATGGATCATTCTCAAACATAAGACCATATAGTAGGACATAAAATAAGCCTAAAGAAATTCAAGAAAATTGAAACCATATTAAGCATTTTCTTTTATTTTTGAACTTCTTATATTTTTATTATTTTTAAATATATTTTATTGATTATGCTATTACAGTTGTCCGATTCCCCCCTTCATTCCCCTCCACTCTGCACACTCCCTCCTATCCACATTCCCCCCTTTAGTTCATGTCCATGTGTCATAAGTTCTTTAGCTTCTACATTTCCCATACTGTTCTTGCCCTCCTGCTGTCTATTTTCTACCTACCATCTATGCTACTTATTCTCTGTACCTTTTCCCCCTATCTCCTCCTCCCACTCCTCTGTTACTAACCCTCCATGTGATCTCCATTTCTGTGGCTCTGTTTCTGTTCTAGTTGTTTGCTTAGTTTGTTTTTGTTTTGTTTTAGGTGTGGTTGTTAATAACTGTGAGTTTTCTCTCTATTTACTGTTCATATTTTTTATCTTCTTTTTTGTAGATAAGTCCCTTTAATGTTTCATAAAATAACGGATTGGTGATGATGAACTCCTTTAACTTGACCTTATCTGAGAAATGCTTTATCTGCCTCTCCATTTTAAATGAAAGCTTTGGTGGATAGAGTAATCTTGGATGTAGGTCCTTGCCTTTCATGACTTGGAATACCTCTTTTCAGATCCTTCCTGCCTACAAGGGCTCAATTTGCTTTGGGGAATCTTCAGAAGGGACTGAAATCCAAGAGAGTATGGAGCAAGTGCCATTGTTCCCTCTTTGACCCTGCCCCCACATACATCATCACAACCCAGTGACTGGGTTGCCCTGCCCTGGTGAACAACTAAGGCTCAACCCCTCACTATGTAACAGGTACCATCCGACAAAAAAATTATGGCTCACACAGAAGACCAAATCAAAGCCCCAGAACCAATACTTTTAAGCAACCAAGACATAGCCAACCTATCAGATGCACAGTTCAAAACACTGGTGATTAGGATGCTCACAGAACTGGTTGATTTTGGTCGCAAATTAAATGAAAAAATGAAGGCTGCATGAAGTAAAATGAAAGAAAATGCACAAGGAACCAATAGTGATGGAAAGGAAACTGGAATTCAAATCAGTGAAGTGGACTAGAAGGAAGAAAGGAAGAACCAAACAGAAAAGAATGAAGAAACAAGAATTCAAAAAAAATGAGGAGAGGCTTAAGAACCTCTAGAACATCTTTAAACATTTCAACATGCAATTTATAGGTGTACCAGAAGGGGAAGAGGAAGAGCAACAAGTGGAAAACTTATCTGAACAAATAATAAAGGAGAACTTCCCCAATCTGGCAAAGGAAGTAGACTTCCAGGAAATCCAGGAAGCTCAGAGATTTCCAAAGAAGTTGGACCCAAGGAGGAACACACCAAGGCACATCATAATTACATTACCTGAGATTAAAATGAAGGAGAGAATCCTACAAGCAGCAAGAAATAAAGAGACAGTCACCTGCAATGGAGTTCCCATCAGACTGTCAGCGGATTTCTCAAAAGAGACCTTACAAGCAAGAAGGGGCTGGAAAGAAGTATTCCAAGCCACGAAAGGCAAGGACCTACATCCAAGATTACTCTATCCACCAAAGCTTTCATTTAAAATGGAGAGGCAGATAAAGCATTTCTCAGATAAGGTCAAGTTAAAGGAGTTCATCATCAATCCGTTATTTTATGAAACATTAAGGGACTTATCTACAAAAAAAAAGATAAAAAATATGAACAGTAAAAAGACAGCAAACTCACAGTTATTAACAACCACACCTAAAACAAAACAAAAACAAACTAAGGAAACAACTAGAACAGGAACAGAGCCACAGAAATGGAGATCACATGGAGGGTTAGCAACAGAGGAGTAGGAGGAGGAGATAGGGGGAAAAGGTACAGAGAATAAATATCATAGATGGTAGGTAGAAAATAGACAAGGGGAGGGCAAGAATAGTATGGGAAATGTAGAAGCTAGAGAAACTATAAGTATGACACGTGTGTTGTGGACCACTCTGCCTGGTTTCAGGAATTATAACTCTATCCCCCGTGGCCAAGGATGAGCAAGTGACCTCTGGAATGCAAGCCACAGGAGATAAAGGTTGTCTCTGGTAGCAAATGCTACCTCAGTTTTTACTCTCCATGCCCCCAAAGCATAGTCTGTGTTGTTGATGGGTAAGTCCCCTCAGAGGAGGGGCAACCTAAGCCAGACATGATCACTTGGGAGGCCATCATGGAAGGACTTGGGGGGCTGCAACAAAGAGCAAGCAATAGACCCGTACTTCCTGGCTATGTGACATAGCCTGAGTCCCCATGTCCTATGGGAGAAGCGCTTCCTGGCTCTAATCCACTTAAGCCTGAATACCTGATGGTGGGGTGCAGCTCCTTGCCTTGCCAGAGCAGATCCAGGGGAAAAATCTGGCATCACCAAGAATTCCTGAAAAACTTGTAAAATCTGATCTGCTAAAAGTGCTTTCATTCATATGTTAAGGGTCCAAGCAGGGAACCCTAAAAGTTTCTGCAAAACTCCCTTCCTGACAGACTCTGACTCAGACTAAGCCCTCAGATATCTTTGAAATGTTATCTACTGTTTGATCCTTACTACCCTGTATTCCTGTGTATTGCAACCCAATAAAAGACCCTGGAGGAAGGGGCCCAAGGCCCTTCCCTTTTGAGGGATTGGCCACCTCTCCTCCCCAAGCAGATCATGTCTTGTTTACTTTCATCCATGGCAGACGGGGAGACTTGTGGGAAAAGTTGCCCCCACACATGTGGCCATGAACTAAAGGTGGGGAATGTGGGTGGAGAGGGTACGCAGAGTGGAGGGGAGTGAAGGGGTTAAATGGAACCCCAGTAATAGTATAATCAATAAAATATATTTTTAAAAATTACAAGAAGAGGAAATGCTTCCAAACTTTTCTTTAATGAGGCCGGTATTATCCTAATTCCAAAGACACAACAAAGAAGGAATATTACAGGCCAATATCTCTGATGAACACGGACCCTAAAATTCTCAATAACATATTAGCACACTGGATCCTGCAATACATTAAAATGATCTTACACCAGGCGGGGTGAGGTGGCAGCCAACGAGGTGTGAGCTGAGCCCACTTCCTCATGCCCCAAGCACAAATTTTTGGCTTATCTTCCAAAAGATTGTTCTGGTCACTTGTTAGTGACCTGAACAATCAATGGAATCTCAACTGACATAAATTTTTAAAGGCAAGAAGTACAGAGGATGCTTTGCACCACCTAGTAAGATACTTATAAGTTGAGGGGAAAATGCCCTTTATGAGGCTTCTGCAGCAGTTGAAAGACCAGACAGAATAAAACAGCTCAGTGCCTCCCTCCCCTCAAAGAGTGGGGGCTCTAGCCTCACACAGGGATTCTCCAACTCTAACAGGAGAGACTTGAGAGGATATAGAGAGTTTGGCAGACTCAGGCAGCACACACAGTGAGCAGAGGTCCACAGCTGCAGTGCCAATCAGGAGAATCGAGAGAGAAACTTTATCTCCTAAAACTTTTGGAAGTACTGGCAGGCTGTGGCCAGCCCTGATAAGAAAGAGACTTTTTGTTTTGGGGAAGGTGGAGAACATGGATAACCAGTTGGTGACTCAGGGCTAGACTATAGATGCCACATAGAGACTTTTTAAAAGGGAAGCTGAAGGGTGGCTGAGAAGGGACTCCACTTGTGTATGCACAATATCTCTGTCAGCAAAGAAATCAGATGGAAAGCACACTTCATTCCCACTTGTAGGGAAATACTTTGCATGGTGTAGAATTGTAGCTGAGCCTCCACAAGGAAAACCAGTAGGGAGCAAGTGGCATGCAGGACCACACCCATGGAGAGGTTTTCCCATGGGGAATCAGGCCTGCATTGTACCTAGACTGCTACGAGACTTGCTTTTGCTAAAACTCCCTCACCCTGAATTGAGGTAGCAAGGGCTTACTGCAGCTTCCTAGAATCTGAGCTAAACCTCCCGAGTATGAAATGTGACCAGTTCAACCACTTTTCCCCTTGGTTTGCAATATCCTTCTCTTTGAAGTAATTAGTAGCATTCTTTCCTTTGTTATCTGTAAAAGTTAATCACCTGCAGTGAACCTGTGCATAGTAAATGAGGACTACTGTTCATGTAATGTACCCAGAAAAGCAATAAAAGCCGGTCCAGGCAGAGACTGGGGTCCTCTGGCCCTCTCACCCTCTCTCAGAGTGGCCATGCTGTCCCTTTTTCTCCACAAGACTTGTGTTGTCCATGTATATTTGTTCACTAGCAGCCACAACATAGAAGGATCCTGCCAGCCAGGATCCGTCATACCCACTAAAGCCAGCTCGGCAGGATTAACAGAAAGTGGTACGGCAAAGTGTTTGCAGGACCCCAACCCAACACAGCTGGAGAGTGGGGGTCTGTGCAGAACAGAAAGTTTGTGTCTGAGTCACCTGTGAGAATAGTGGGCTGGGAGCTAGATGGAGAAGAGCTGAATTCCTGAAATTCTTTCCAGCCAGGCATTTCTCCTCACAGACAGCTGTGCCCACCCCCCCACCCTCATTTGTGGGATCAGACTCTGCAGAGCAGTGAGTTCAGGCTCAGGATACCCCTGCTGGGTACATATCCACAGGGGATGAAGGAGAATCTCCAAAAGGACCATTGCTGAATTTTTATCAAATGCTATGGGCTACTCTGGTTCCTCAGGCCCTAATCCATTGAAAACAACAGTGCAGAGAGATTAGCGGTAGATGCAGCAAGGGATGTTCAAGGTCCTGCCCAGTCTCAGCTCTTATACATAACTGCCATCAGTGCCAAGCCAGAAAGAACTTGCCCTTTTCTCTTTTTAAAATTAATTGTTATTTAGTTACAGTTATCCTCATTTTTTGCCCACATCACTGTCCCCTGCCTTACATTCCCCCATCTTTCACATTCAATCCTCTGTTCTCCTTTGTCTTTGCCCACATGTCCTTTATACATGTTCCTTGACTCTTCCCCTTCTGTCCTCCATTATTCCCCCCTATGCCATCTGGTGACTGTTAGTTTGTTCTTTATTTCCATGTCTTTGCTTCTATTTTGTTTACATGTTTGTTTTGTTGATTAGGTAACATTTATAGGTGAGATCATATGGTATTTGTGTTTCACAGCCTGGCTTATTTCACTTGGAATAATATTCTCCAGTTCCACTGCCTTTTGCCCCAACAATACCACTGTTGGGATTATACCTGAAGAATCCTGAAACACCAATTCAAAATAAGTTATGCACCCCGATATTCATAGCAGCACAATTTACAATAGCCAAGTACTGGAAGCAACCTAAGTGCCCATCAGTAAATGAGTTGATTAAAAAAACTGGTACATTTGTACAATGGAATACTATGTAGCAGAAATAAAGAAGGAGCTTCTACCCTTCACAACAGCATGGATGGGACTGGGGAGCATTATGCTAAGTGAAATAAGCCAGGAGGTGAAAGAGAAATACCAAACGATCTCACCTATAAATAGAACCTAATCAACAAAACAAACAAGCAAGCAAAATGTAACCAGATATGCTGAAATAAAGAACAAAATGACAGTAATCAGAGAGGAGGAGGGTGAGGGATAATAGGGGATAATAGATGAAGGGCCATCAAGGAACATGTCTAAAGGACGCATGGACAAAGCTTAAGGGGGAAGGTTCAATGGTGGGAGGCAGGGATGGGTGGCACAGGGGGTATGGTGGAATGAAAATGGTGACAACTGTACTTGAACAATAAAAAGAAAAAGAAGAAAAAATGTTCTCCAGTTCTATCACGCTGTCGGGAATGGTAGGAGTTCCATCTTTCTTTCTGCTGTGTAGTATTCTATTGTGTAAATGTACCACAGTTTTTTGATCCACTCTTTTACTGATGGGCATTTAGGCTGTTTCTAGCACTTGGTTTTTGTAAACAATGCTGCTATCAACATTGGGGTGCATAAGTTTTTCTGAATTGGTGTTTCAGGCTTTTGGGGTATAATGCCAGCAATGGGATTGCTGGGTCAAAAGGCAGTTTTATTTTTAGTTTTGTGAGGAAATTACATACTGTTTTCCATAGTGGTTGTAGCAATCTGTATTCCCACCAACAGTGTACTGGGGTTCTCTTTTCTCCACAACCTCCCTAGCACTTGTTGTTTGTTGATTTGTTTATGATGGTCATTTTGACTGGTGTGTAGTGGTATCTCATTGTGGTTTTAACTGGCATCTCTCTAATGGCTAGTGATGCTCAGCATTCTTTCACCTGTCTCTTGGCCCTGTGTATGTATGTCTTCTTTGGAAAAGTGTCTCTTCAGGCACTTTGCCCATTTTTTAATTTGATTGTTTTCCTATTATGAAGTCATGTGAAAACTCACCTGTTTACACAGATTGACCCCTCACATGAAACAGACAGCTAATTCATCAGAAACTATACATCACTGGAAATTATCTGAGGCAGACCAAGATAGACCAGGAAACACACCCACCATCTTCCCTGAAGACTGAAGAGCACCTCCCAGGGGTGATTCAGTGATCCCACCTTCACAATGACACCAGAGACCTCTTTGGAGGCAAATGGAAGTGGTACTTGTAGTGCTGTCAGATTTATATAAACCAAACCTGGGTCTTGTGCTGATGAAAAGCCAGCAGGACAAAATATCAAGGAACAGGGAGGCATGAAGGAGATAGCCATAGACTCCGGATCACTTGTAGCCTCAAACAGGCTGCCTAGGAGTAGAGTGGGACACCGTCTTAACCTCACCAGGGCAGATACAGAAGAAGAGAGTGGCAAACACTAGACTCTGCTGAGATGAATTTCACCTCATTCTACTTCATTATTTTTTTAAAGATTTTATTTATCTTTAGAGGGGAAGGGAAGGAGAGAGAGAGGGAAATATCAATGTATTGTTGCCTCTCATGCGTCCCCTGCTGGGAACTGGCCTGCAACCCAGGCATGTGCCCTGACTGGGAATCGAACCGTGATCCTTTGGTTAGCCCGCGCTCAGTCCACTGAGTTACACCAGCCAGGGCTACTTCATTATTTTTGGTTTTTTCTCCTACATAGCTTTTTAACATTTTTCCTTCAATTTTGTTCCTATTATTTCACTATTCTTTATTTTAGTTTTATTTTAAATCTCATATTTTAGTCCTCCTTTCTCTTACTCCATTTTTCATTCTTCCTCCCCTTTCTTATTTTCATTTAAAAATTTTCCATTTCTATAGCTTGTTACTATTTTCCACTCTTACTATTTCTCCTCCCTCCAGGCTCTAAAAACCATTTTTATTTCCATTAGTGATTTCACACTTTTTTATTTTTCTATAAAATCCTTATTCTCTCCCCTTTATTAATATTTGCTCCTTTGTCATTGATATTGTGGTTGTTTGTTGTACATCTTCAATTTTATTCCTAGACATTCACTATTTTTGTATTTCAAATCTCAAATACTACTGTTGCTCTGTTCCACTCTGCTTTGCCTTCCTCCTGCCCTATTTTCATTTTAAGTTTTATTTTTCCCCATTCTTAGCCTGATTTCTATTTCTTACTCTTGTTATTTCCCTTCCCTCTATCCTCTAAAAATCATTTTTCTTTCCTTTAGACATCTTGTCATCCTTTTCTCTTTTTTTATTTGTGATAGTATTCTTATACTCTCCACTTTTATTAACCTTTCTTATTTTCATTGATATTGCTGCAGTGGTTATTGCTGTAATTGATATTGCTTCAGTTTTGTTCCCATTTTTTCAGCAATTGATATTGCTGCAGTGGTTATTGCTGCAATTGATATTGCTTCAGTTTTGTTCCTATTTTTTCACTATTTTTAAAATTTCAAACCTCATTACACTATTCCCTTTTCTTACTCCATTTTGCCTTCTTCCTTCCCTTTTTTATTTAGGTTGTAAATTTTATTTTCTCATTCTCTGCTTTGTTTCTATTCCTTACTCTTACTATTTGTCTTCCAGGTACCTTCTCAGAATAACATTTCTTTCCATTAGTCATCGCATATTTTTTCTTTTTTATAATATTATTACTCTCTATCCACCTTTACTAATCTTTGCTCATTTGTTATAGATATTGCAGGTGTTGTTTGGGGCTATTTTTGCTTGTGTAAGTTTTGTTTCCTGAGTTGTTTGTTTTGTTCTGGCAGCACCTGTACAACAGAATACAAGATGTGGTGGGTGGTGTGACAGTCAGCCAGCTAGAGGGGAGTACATAGCAATGAATGAGCCAAAAACAACAAAAACCCAATTACCATAAGACAGCACAGGTAAACTGCAAAAAGTCATCCCTAGAGCATCCAGCTCAGGAGATCAAGGAGACTTCACTGAGTCCCACTGGTCTACCACAGGAGGTCACCCCATGAAGACAGGGAATAAAAGCAGATCAATATAATATGATGAAGCAACAAAAATGGGGACAGAAAGAAACAACCCCCAATAAAAAGGAAAGAAAGAATTCCCAGAAAAAGTACTGAGTGAGATTGAGGCAAGTGACTTATCAGAATAAAGTTCAAGAAGACTGCTTTAAGAACAGAAGAAATAGAAAGAGAGAGAAATTCAGGTACAAAAGGGAAAAGTGGCAATGATTAAGTATTTATCAATAATAACCTTAAATGTAAATAGGTTAAATGCTTGAATCAAAAGACATGGTGTAGGTGAATGAATAAGAAAACATGAACTGCATGTATGCTGTCTACAGAAGACCCACTTCAGGACAAAAGAGTGACACGGGCTGAAAGTGAAAAGAAGGGAAAATATTGTCCAAACAAATGGACATGAAAAAAAAAAAGGTGGGATAGCAATGCTAATATCAGACAAACAGACTTCAAAACAAATGCCATAATAAGAGACAAAGAGGGTAACTATATAACACTTGAAGGAGGAGTCCCTTAATCCTTGTAAACATATATGCACCCAACAGAGGAATACCTAAGTATATCACGAAAATCTTGGAGGACCTTAAGAGATTAATAGCAATAAAGTCATCATGGGGGATTTTGACACCCCACTGTCAGTAATGGATAGTGCATCCAAATAAAAAAAAATCAACAATGATGTAGCATTGAATGACAGTCTAATTCAAATGAATTTAATTGATATTTATAGAACATTTCACCCTAAAAAAGCAAAATATACATTTTTTCAAGTACATGTGGATCATTCATAAAGATAGACCACATTAGGACACAAAACAAGCCTCAACTTAGACAAAAAAACTGTACTTGAAAAATAACTAAATAAAATTAATTTTAAAAAAAAAACAAGCCTCAACAAATTCGAGAAATTTGAAATCATATCAAGCATGTGCTCAGATATGAATGGGTTGGAACTTTAAAAATCAACCTCAAGGGGAAATCTCAAGAACATTCAAATACATGAAGAATAAATAACATGTTATTAAATAATGAATGGGTTAAGAAAAGGATCAAGGGGGACTTCCGCCAAGATGGAGACATAGGTGGAGGAAACACCTCGCCTCTGTGCACAACCAAATCTAAGAACAACTATTTTTAACAGCAGTCACAACCAAGCCACACGGAAAATCGACAATACGGAGTCCAAAGGACAACTAGATACTCAGCTGGACCGGTACGAGGAGCGAGGCCAGCAGCGGAGCAGGTTAGCAAGAAAAAATTCCCGGGGCGGTGCGCGGTGCGTGCAGGCAAGCGAGCGAGCTGGCTGCCGGAGCGCACAGGGAAGAGGCGCGGTGGGTCGGTCCGTCGGTCGCGCGCTTTTACGTGCGGAGAAACCAGTGAGAAGGGAAGCCTGCTCGGGGCAGGAGGCTCGCACAGTTCCGATCGGATAAACAAGCCTGAGGCGTGTGGTGTGACTGAGGCGGGCTGGGCTAGCGGAGAGGACCGCCATTGCTCCCTCTCTGACCACGCCCCCACACACAGCGTCACAAACCAGCGACCTGGGTCTCCCCATCCTGGTAAACAACTAAGGCTTCGCTCCGCTCACTTAACAGCACAAATAGACCAAAAACGGCTCTAGGACAACTCAGAGCCCCAGAACCGATAGACCTAAGTGATGAAGAAATAGCCAGTCTTTCAGATGCACAGTTCAAAACACTGGTTATCAGGATCCTTACAGAACTGGTTGATTTTAGTCACAAATTAGAGAAACATATGGAAGCTAAACTAATTGAAATAAATGGTGATACAAAGGATGCCAATAGTAATGGCAAGAAAATTGGGACTCAAATCAAGGGAGTGGACCAGAAGGAAGAAAAAAATGATCAAACAGAAAGGAATGAAGAAATAAGAATTCAGAAAAATGAGGAGAAGCTTAAGAACCTCCAGGACATCTTTAAACGTTCCAACATCCGAATTATAGGGGTACCAGAAGGGGGAAAGGCACAGCCACCAGTGGAAAACTTATTTCAACAAATAATAAAGGAGAATTTCCCCAATCTGGCAAAGGAAATAGACTTCCAAGAAATCCAGGAAGCTCAGAGAGTCCCAAAGAAGTTGGACTCAAGAAGGAACACATCAAGGCACATCATCATTACATTAGCCAAGATTAAAATGAAGGAGAGAATCCTAGAAGCAGCAAGAGCTAAGGGGACAGTCACCTACAAAGGAGTTCCCATCAGACTGTCAGCTGATTTCTCAAAAGAGACCTTACAGGCAAGAAGGGGCTGGAAAGAGGTATTCCAAGTCATGAAAACCAAAGATCTACAACCAAGATTGCTCTACCCAGCAAAACTTTCATTTAGAATGGAAGGACAGATAAAGTGCTTCTCAGATAAGATCAAATTCAAGGAGTTCATCATCACCAAGCCCTTATTATATGAAATGTTAAAGGGACTTACCTAAGAAAAAGAAGATAAAAAAGATGAACAGTGAAAGGACAGCAAACTCACAGTTATTAAGAACCACACCTAAAACAAAAGCAAACTAAGAGGACAGCTAGATCAGGAGCAGAACCATAGAAATGAAGATCTCATGGAGGGTTAGCAACAGGGGAGTGGGAGGAGGATAAGGGGGGAGAAGGTACAGAAAATAAGTAGCATAGACAGTAGATAGAAAATAGATAGGGGGGAGGGTAAGAATAGTAGGGGAAATACAGAATCTAAAGAATTTGAGACACGTGTTCATGAACTAAAGGGGGAAATGGTGGGGGAGGGGTATGCAGGGTGGAGGGGAATGGAGGGGGGAATAGAGCAAATGTAATGGCATAATCAATAAAAAAAAGTTAAAAAAAAAAGAAAAGGATCAAGGAATAAATAAAGTATTGGTAAACAAATGACAATGAACACACAACAACTGCAAACTTATTTGACACAGTGAAGGCAGTCCTCCGAGAGAAGTTCATAGCAATACAAGCCTACCTAAAGAAGATAGAAAAAATCTCAAATAAACAACCTAACCTTACAGCTACAACTACTAGTGGAATAACAAGAAACAAGGCCCAGAGTGAGTAGAGGGAAGGAAATAATCAAGATCAAGCAGAAATAAATGATATAGAAAGTAAAAAATAATTTAAGAAATTAATTAACTAGGAGCTGGTTCTTTGTAAAAAAAAAAAAAACACAAAGAACAAAATTGACAAACCTTTGACCAGACTCATCAAGAAAAATAAAGAGAGGACCCAATGAAAAAAAATCAGAAAAAAAAAAAAGGAAAAGTCACAACCAATACTACAGAAATACAAAGGATTGTAAGAAAGTTACTATGAATAACTCTATGCCAAGAAATTAAACAACCTGTGTGAAATGAATAAATTGCTATAACCACACTGCCACGTCCACTGCCGCGTCCACTGTTGGATCCCTCTCTCCGTGACAAGGTCCTGAGAGGGGGTGTAAGACTTCAAGGAAGCAGTTTCCAACCTGGTGGACGTGGCATGGAAGGCCTTGCAATACCTATTGTGATTGTGCTTGCTTTAGAGATCATGACCCTTTTACTTTAATCACTATGAATACCCTGGCAGTGATTCAGATAGTGTGCCTGGACCTTTCCCGGCTCAATAAACAGAACAATAATATCATACTAGAACGTCAGGGAATATAGGCACAAGGAAACAATCAGAACAATCTGAGAATTCAGGCTTAATCAATAACAATCATTAGAAAAACACCCAAGATAAGATAGAATACTCTAGGAAATCATAAGATAATCTCACTACTTTCTTAGAAAGAATTAAAGTACAAAACATGTTTATAAAAAGAACTCCTAGAGAAACTTAAAAGAAGTACCCTTGAAAGCCCCCTGCTACATAGGAATAGCCCCTCCTTTACCTTGAATAGGAATATATATCAACTAGACAGGCAAAGTAATAAGAAAAGCTAGTTAGTTATTACAAACTGAACAGTTACTAGGGAGTCAGAATTTATGGTACACTGAAAAAACATTTTAAGCAAAAAAAGGTAGATAGCTAAGTTAGACATCACGAGGGCTTCATAATAAATCTCCTATTTTCTCTACTCAGTCTAGTGTATCCTTATGCCCTATACCAAATTCTGAGAAACTTTAATATACAATAAGATATTTTTAACTGTCTGATTAATGGCTCTCCTAGTTAAAATAATTTTTAACTGAATCTATGAGAACTTTTGTACTTTTACTGATTGCCTTTGTGTTGATTTTTTCTGCTTAAATGATCATGTTATACTGCAGATATTAATCACTACCTGAAATGAAAACTATAAAAACCTGCTTGTACTTTCAATAAACGGAACAGAGCTTCACTGTCCTTTGAGGCGTGTTGTCGTCTGTTACCCAGCGCCGACGCCTACCCTCACCTGTGGGACCCCCTGACCCGCTGTGGCTGGACCGCGGCACCACACAATCCTTCAAAACTGATTCAAAAAGCAGAAAACCTGAGTAGACCAATAATAACTTGCCAAATGGAGCAGTAATAAAAAAATCTCCTAGCATGCAAAAGCCCTGGCCAGGTAGCTTCACAAGCAAATTTTACTGAACATTCAAGAGGAATTAAAAAAATTGAATTGAAATCAATTCATCCTTCTCAAATTGTTCTAAAAAATTCAAGAAGAAGAAAAACTTCCAAATTCTTTTTATGAGGCCATTATTCCTAATTCTAAGAACAGGTAAAGAAACAACAAGGAAAGAAAATTACAGGCCGATATCTCTGATGAACACTGATGCTAAAATCCTCAACAAAATACTGGCAATCTGGATCCAGCAAAATATTCAAAAGATCATACACCATGATCAAGTGGGATTTATCCCAGGGATGCAAGGATGGCATAATATTTGCAAATCAATAAATGTAACACACCACAGAAACAAAATTTCTAGCCATAGCAATCTGACAAGAAAAATTAATTAAAAGCACACAAATTAGAAAGGAGGAAGTAAAACTGTCATTTGAAGACAACATGACAGTATACATAGAAAACTCTATGTACTCCATGAAAATACTACTCAACCTAATGCATGATGTTGGCAAAATAGTGGCATATAAAGTTAATATTTAGAAATTGATGGCATTTCTGTGCACCAACAAAAAACTATCAGTAAGAGAAACTAAGAACAAAGTCCCATTTAACATAGCAAGAAGAAAAATAAAGTACCTAAGAATAAATTTAACCAAATGGATAAAATGAAAGACCTGTACTCAGAAAATTACAGGACACTAAAGGAAGAAAATGAGGAAAATACAAATAAGTGGAAGCATATACTCTGTAAAGGATAAGAAAAATTAACATAATTAAAATGTCCAAAGCAATCTATAGATTCAATATAATTCCTATTAAAATACTAATGGCATGTATCACAGACCTAGAAAAACATTTCAAAAATTTACACGGAACACAAAAAATCCCAAAGATGGCCTCAGCAATCTTGAGAAAGAAGAACAAAGTTGGAGGGATACCTGGTATTAAACTGTACTACAAGGCCACTGTAAACAAAGTAGTCTGGTACTGGCATAAGAACAGACACATAGATCAATGGTACAAAATTGAGAGCCAGGAAATAAAACTATGTCTCTATGGCCAATTAGTATTTCACAAAGGAGGCAAGAGCATAAAATATAGAGGCATAAAATGGCCTCTTCAATAAATGGTGTTGGGAGAAGAGGATTAGTACATGCAAATAAGTGAAACTAGACAACCAACACCAGAATAAACCATACACCAGAGTAAACTCAAAATGGATAAAAGACTTAAACATAAGTTGTGTTACCTTAAAGATCCTAGCCAAAAAGATAGGCAGTAAAATCTCAGATATCCCATGTAGCAAATGGGACTACATCAAATTAAAAAACTTCTGTACAGCTAAAGAAACCATGATCAAAATGAAAAAGGAACAACTCTATTGGAGAACATATTTGCCAACTATATACTGGACAGGGGTTTTCTCTCCAAAATATATACAGAACTCATAAGATTCAACACCAGAAAGACAAACAATCAATTGTAAATTAAGCAAAGAACCTGAATAGCCACTCCTCAAGGAGAACATACAGATGGTCCACAAACACATGAAAATGGCTCAATGTCACTAGCCATCAGAGAGATGCATATTAAAACCACAATAAGATATCACTTCAAACCTGTCAGAATGGCCATCATTTGTAAATCAACAAAAAACAAGTGCTGGCAAGGATGTAGGAGAAAGGGAACCCTAGTGCACTGTTGGTGGGAATGCACAGTAGTGTAGCTACTATTGAATAAAGTATGGAATTTCCTCAAAATTAAAAATAGAACTGTCTTTTTACCCAGCGATTCCACTGCTGGGAATATACCCTAAGAATCATGAAACAACAATTCAAAAGAACTTATGCACCATGTTCATAGCAGGACTATTTACAATTAGGCAGGTTTTGGAAACAGCCTAAGTACCCACCAGTAGATGAGTGGATAACAAAACGGTGGCACATTTACATAATGGAATACTATGCAGCAGGAAAAATGGAATCCCTACTTTTTGCAACAGTAAGGATAGGCCTGGAGGCTATTACACTAAGTAAAATAAGCCAGTCAGTGAAAGATAAATACCATGCGATCTCATTTGAAGAGGAATCTAATGAACAAAATAAATGAGAAGCATGGAATATACTGACAGGTGTAAAAGGGAAAAGGGGAGATGCAGACTGATTTTTAAAAAGTGAAGGAATTAGTTCAAGAACATATGAGAAGGTCCCATGGATGTGGACAACGGTGTGGGGACTGACTATGGAAATGCAGAGTGGGTTGGGTGTAGGGGAACAAAGGGGAAAAGTGGGGCAACTGTAATAGCATAAACAATAAAATATTGTAAAAATAAAAATAATTTAAAATAAAAAGAATCAGACTGAAACAAAAGAAAAAGCAAATGGACAATTTATGTAAAGATATAGATATTGCTGTTATCAGTATTGCCTTATCTGGCCTGTATTTCATTCAATGTATCTGCTTTCACTGTCCCTACTTACTTTAGATAAGGATAAAAACACTGCTGTAGCCTATACCTCCCTATATCTCTCAGATTCTGTTCATCAGATTTTGTTCAACCTTCTCTAGTTTCCTGCCTAATATCCTCATTCTTCTGTTGGCACCACTTCCTCATGGGGTATAAGCAGCCAGTCCCACTGGGTCATCTATGATCTCTGCAGCTTTCCCATGGCTAAGCTCAGACTTACTGACTGGCTTTCCCTAATAACTGCTCAGTGGGGGGCTCCTGATGAGAAGTTCAAGGCATAACAAAAGTGGTTTCTGAAGTTTCTTGGTACAATTGCTATTCTGACCAAATATTTCTTTTCTGTGGGCCTGTCTTATGCAATGGTAGATGTTTAGAAGGACCCCTGGACACTATCTACTAGAAGCTAATAGTAGAAGATAGCTGACATACCAGTACTCAAAATATCCAATCAATAAAGTAATTGGTGAAAATGGGGAAAAAAAGTTAAAGACACAGGAAATTTGTCTCCTTGGAGGTAGAAGGGGGAAGCATGGCTTCATATTAATTATTAACACATTTCATTTACTAAGAATGTGCCAGGATCAATTAATTCTCCCTTCTTTAAGTGTCTGCTCATTTCTGTGCAGCAGCCTTAGGGTGGTTTCTTAAGGTCTTAGTCCCCAGGTATTGAGAGCTGTGTACCTATGCAGTGGCAACACCAATGCTTTCCACTGCTGGAGTCAGTCTCCATTCTCACCATTGTCTGAGGCTGGGGTGGGATGGAGTGAAGCTAAGGGTTTCTCCATATCCTGTGAAACAGAATGCTAATGAAATATGTCAGGTGAGTTGGATCAGTTATTGAATTCCCAGGTGATAGAAGAATCAACAAAGAATGTGCACCATTGTCTTCTTATGAACACAATTCATTTCCTACTCAGGTACCTGCATCTTAATTTTAATAGAGAAATGTGGGGGCAGTGGAGATTAGGTCTCTTATCTTACGTAAGCACTTAAATAAGGCAGAAAATGGCTCTTGATGTGTGAAGATTCAATAGAGGTTGAATTTACAAGTTGCATATGGATTGGCTGGGGTCAGGCCTCACATTTTCTCATTCTCCCAGTCAGGCCTCTGAAAGCCATACCACACACAGAAGGTACTTGGGAAATTCAACATTAATTTTCTTATTTTGAAATTCCTTGCTTGCTTTTTTCCCCAATGTATTTCTTCATTATGCCACATTTTAACATTCATTTTTCCTCTCTCTTCTCTGTTATCCTGTTACTTTTTACAGTTGTTTCTTTGAAAAAATAATTATAATAATAAAATTATTACTATACATGTGTAGGTCTGAGCACAGCATTCTAAGTTTTTGAACCAAATATACAATTTCACACATCAAATATATTAGAATTCATGAGTCCAGATTACAACTACTTAAAAATATAAATCACCAAACCCTAGGAGTCCTATAGGACCAACTTATTGTTATGAAACTGGTAACTTAAGATTTGGTCTGTCTTTCTAAATGAAGTGTGTTCCCCTACATGTTTCTTTTTCTAGAAGTGTTTGTCTCAGTTTCTATAAGTGAAGAAAGAACAACAGAATTAATATCTACAAATACTTCATTATACTTCTATAAAAAATAAAAATCTTTTTGCACACATAAATGATTTATTTTTATTTTTAAAGTATATTTTATTGATTATGCTATTACAGTTTTCCCAATTTCCCCCCCCTTTTTTCCCCTCTTTCCTGCACCCCTCAACCCTCCAGCATTCCCACCACCTTAGTTCATGTCCATAGGTTGTACTTATGAGTTCTTTGAATTCTGTTTCCTATACCATTTTTGACCTCTTCCTGTCTATTTTATGCCTACCAATTGTGCTTCTTATTCTCCATACCTTTACCCCCCTCATTCCTCCCCTAACCCTCCCCACTAGGAAGCCTCCATGTGATGTTCATTTCTCTGATTCTGTTCCTGTTCTTGTCTGCTAAATTTTTTATTTTGTTGTTTTTCTTTTTCTTCTTTTAGGTCCATTTGTTGATAGTTGTGAGTTTGTTCTCAATTTACTGTCATAGTTCTTTATCTTCTTCAATTTCTTACATAAGTCCCTTTAACTTTTCATATAATAAGGGCTTGGTGATGATGAACTCCTTGAACTTGACCTTATCTTGGAAGCACTTTATCTGCTCTTCCATTCTAAATGATAGCTTTACTGGGAACAGTATTCTTGGATGTAGGACCTTGCCGTTCATGACCCTGTATACTTCTTTCCAGCCCCTTCTTGCCTGCAAGGTTTGTTTCGAGAAATCAGCTGATAGTCTTATGGGCACTTCTTTGTAGGTAACTCCTTTGCTCTTGCTGCTTTTAAGATTCTCTCTTTATCTTTAATCTTAGGTAACTTGATGATGTGCCTTGGTGTGTTTTTTACTTTGGGAGCACAACTCCTCTGAGATTGTCTGATCTTCCTGGGCTTCTTGGAAGTCTATTTCCTTCACCAGATTGGGGAAGTTCTCTTTCATTATTTGTTCACATAATATTTCAATTTCTTACTTCTATTCTTTTCCTTCTGCCACCCCTATAATTTGGGTATTTGGAATGTTTAAAATTGTCCCAGAGGTTCCTAAGTTTCTCCTCATTTTATTTTTTGATTCTTGTTTTTTTCATTCTGTCCTGGTATTTCTTCCTTTTGTTCCAAATCATTGATTTGAGTCCTGGCTTCCTTCCCATCACTGTTGGTTCCCTGAATATTTTACTTTATTTCATTTTGGGTATGTTTCATTTGTTCTTTCATTTTGCGACCAAGCTCAATCAGTTCTGTGAGCATTTTGATTACCAGGGCTTTGAACTAACATCAGATAGGTTGGCTATCTCCTCATTGCTTAGCTCTCTTTCTGGAGTTTTGCTTTGTTCTTTCATTTTGGCCATATTGCTTTGTCTCTGTACACTGGTTATCTTTCTTTTGGTTGTTCAAGGAAGTGAAAGATTTCTACCTACACCTTCATCTTGGCTGGAACACATATAACCATGATTTAATTATCAAATTAAGTGTCCAAATGTTTGCACATGAAATTGCTTAGGCCAGAATCATCAATGAGCATAAACAACATAAAAAGAGACAACCAGGAGGAATATGGTGTTGAAATAGGTGATAGCTAAACCCACTTGCTTGTGCATCCACTGGGACACCTAGTCGATCTTCTGAGAAACAACTGAAAAACCAACAGAACTCCAAGTGGCATGAAGTTTGGAAGCCAAAGGTTGCAGAGGATGATTAAAAACACATGACAAGGTGATTTTGTAGGCCAGCAGGAGGGTCCAAAGGCCCTGCACCTGAGACTGGGCTGCCATGGAAACTTTGAAGGAGACCCAGGCCAGTAATTGTGACTTGGTGGCTCCCTCCCTTCCTAGAGTGGCAAATTTACAGACCTATGACAGGAGAGACCAGGACACTAAAAGTTGCTAAGAGGGTAAAGACTCAGTAAGAGACAAATAGCTGGCAGCATACCCCAGATGTGACTGTGGTGGCTGCCTGGAACAGTACCAGAGAAACTGGGGAGCTGAGTGACACCTGGAGGTGGGAGAAAAGAAGGGCTGTGACTGGCCAAGACTCAGTCTCTGGACTAATAAGAGAGTTGGTCTTTGTGGAAAGCTGAATGCTAGATAGAACAGCCTGCCTGCCTGCTGCAAACAAGGGGAATTCACTAAAAAAAAAAAAAAGGCTCTTAGCTGCTGTGCAAGGACCTCTCACACTAAGTGTAGAGAGGGCAAGTGTAGAGGGGGTGTGTGGGGGGGAAACAATTTGCTCCCATGCAGTGCACCTCATGGGCTGATCAAAAGTGGGTGCCAGAGGCTCAGAGAGGCAGCAGTGCTCAGAGAGACTTAATAGGGGAACTTAACTGCCCTGAAAGAATTTGCTCCCATGCAGGCCCAGGCCAACAAATAGGGAAAAGAATGGGGTCACTTTGTTCCCACTCAGTGCACCTCACAGACTAATCAAACAGTTGCACAGTGAGGTAGATTAGAGGCACTGGCCAGGCACATATATGAGACAATGTCAGCCACACAATGCTCTGAGGGAGTGGGTCTGAAACTGGGCACCCATAAATACTGTAGCCTAGACCAAGCACCCATCCTTGTGGAAACAAAGGAAAGGGGAAAAATACAATATAACCCAGCCCCACCCAGAAAGCCTTCAGGAAAACAGCAAAACTCACTTGGCAGGTTTATAGTAAGCAGGAGGGTTTTTTTTTTTCATTTTTGTTTGCAAGTGTAAGACAAAAAGACTTAGAGCTGTGACAAGACCAAAGATAGGTCCAGAAAGAAGTCAGAGGGCTAACACCAACAGTTGAGAAAATAGCACTTTACTATCCTTCAGAACTTGCATTTTTAATTTTTATTTTTTACTTCTCTCTGTTCAGTCTAGCTTATTATGGTTTTGTTTGTTTAATTTCATTGTTTGATTGGTTTTCTTTACTTTTCCCTTCACATTGTATTTTAATTTTTCTTTTTTCACTTCACTCATATGCCAGTAACACACTACTCTTGATCTTTAACTTTCTATGCTTTTTCTTCAGATCATATATTTCTAATCAAATTATTGTTATTCCAAATCCCACACAGCAACTTTCCCTGGTCTTAATCCACTTTGCCATCTTCCTGAGCTTAATTACTACTGTGGTTAACTTTATATTCTCACAACTATACCAAGTTTGTACCCCTTGCTCTTACTATATCTCATCATCTAACCTCACATAAGCACTCTGCTTTCCAAAGTCAGCTAATGTTCTTTTTCCATTCTAATAACAGTCTGACCAGTTTTTCACCTTCCATAAAGAAGTGTTAGTTGGGTAACACATCATGGTTATTGCTGTACTTCTCCAAGAATCTTCTAGCTCTTCTATACTTGCTATACTTTAAATCCCAAAGAATACTCTCCCACTGTCTTACTCCATTTCACCTTCGCCCTGCCCCAATCACATACAAGCCAAAATGGGAGTTGTGCATAACAGTTAACCCACTGGAGGGGAGAATGCACCAACAAAGAAGCCACCAACAGATAAAGACCAAGTATAACAAAAGAGCCCACACAAATAGAAGGAAGGGCAATGCTAGGGCATCCAGACCAGGAGATCAAAGAGAATGCAACACTGAGTCCCACAGAACTCCTACCAAAGAATTTCACTCTTCAAAGACAGCTGACAAAGCATAGCATCAGGAATCACATAAACAAATAAAAAGAATAACCTAAAATGGGGAGACAAAGAAAGAACCTGCAATCAAAAGGAATGAAAGAAGCCCTGGCTGGTATAGCTCAGTGGATTGAGCGCAGGCCTGCGAACCAGACAGTTGCGGTTCGATTCCCAGTCAGGGCACATGCCAGGGTTGCAGGCTGGTTCCCTGCAGGCCAGTTTCCAGCAGGGGACCCACGAAAGGCAACCGTACATTGATGTTTCTTTCCCTCTTTCCTTCTCTTCCGCTCTAAAGATAAATAAATGAATAAAATCTTTTAAAAAATAATAAAATATATAATTTATTATTCTGCACATCCATTCTTAAAGAAAAAAGGGAGTGAAAGATTCTGAAGTAAAAGAGCTAAATGAAATGGAGGTAAGCAAACTATTAGATATAGAATTCAAAAGGATGGTTATGAGGATGCTTAAGGAACTCACAGACAACTACAAGCAACTGAGTAGGAACTACAACAGGATGAAAAAAGAAAAAGCAACTATAAACAAAGCCAGGAAGAAATGAAAAATACAATTTCTGAAATAAAAAATACACTTGAAGGAATTATAATTGGGCTGGATAAAGTGAGCTGGAAGACACAGTAGAAGAAAACAAAACATCCAGGTAGAGCGGCTACATGAAAAAAGACTCCCAAAATATGAAGATAGCCCAAGGGAACTGTAAGACAAAATGAAATGCAACAACTTTCAAATCATAGGAATACCAGAAGGAGAAGAATATGAGCAAGGACAGAAAACTGCTTGAAAATACAACCACAAAAACTTCCCAAACCTGGAGAAGGGAAAAGCCATACAAGTTCAGGAAGCATAGAAGGTCCCAATCAAGATGAACTCAAAGAGTCCTACTCAAAGACACATCATAATTAAAATGGCAAAACTCAAAGACAAAGAGAGAACCTTAAAAGCAGCAAGGGAAAAACAAGAAGTAAAATAAGAGAGAACTACAAAAAAGCTAGCAGCTGACTTCTCAACAGAAACACTACAAGCCAGAGGGAAATGGCAAGAAATATTCCAAGTAATGAAAATCAAAGGCCTGCAACCAAGAGTACACTGCCCAATGAGGCTCTTAATTAAAATGGAAATTGATATAAAGAATTTTGCAGAAAAAAGGAGGCTGAAAGTATACACACCCACCAAAATAGTATTACAAGGTATGCTAAAGGGACTGCTGTAAGAGGATGAAAAAAAGAGTGAGATAGATTAATTCAGGTATAAAGGGAAAAAATGATTAAGTACCTATCAATAATAACCATAAATGTTAATGGATTAAATGCTCCAGTCAGAAGACATGAGGTAGGTGAACAGATAAGAAAATATGACCCCCACACATGCTGCCTAAAAGACACCCACCTCAAAAAAGAAAAGACTGACACAGACTGAAAATAAATGGTTAAAAATAATATTCTAAGCAAATAGGCAGGAAAATAAAAAGATGGTGTAGCAATATTTATATCAGACAAAGTAGACTTCAAAAAAAGGCCATAAAAAGAGACATAGAAGGGCACTTCATAATACTGAAGGGAAGAATACATCAAGAAGACATAAACATTGCAAACATATATACACCCAACAAAGGAGCACCCAGATATAAAGGAAAATTTGAGAGGACTTCAAGAAAGATATAGACAACACACTTTTATTTTTTTTAAAGATTTTATTTATTTATCTTTAGATGGGAAGGAGAGAGGGAGAGAAACATCAATGTATGGTTGCTTCTAGTACTTCCCCTGCTGGGAAATAGCCCGCAGGGAACTGGTCTGCAACCCAGGCATGTGCCCTGACTGGGAATCGAACTGCGGTCCTTTGGTTCGCAGGCCCGCGCTCAATCCACTGAGCTACACCAGCCAGGGCAACAACACACTTTTAGTAGGAGATCTTAATACCCCATTGTAAACAAACCTTCCAAACAATATATCAACAAGCATATTGCAGCATTGAACAACGCCCTAGATCAAATGGACTTAACTGATACATAGAGAGCCTTTCATCCCAAACAAACAAAATATACATTCTTTTCGAATGCACATGGAACATTTTGAAAGATAGACCACATGGTAGGTCACAAAACAAGCCTCAATGCATTCAAGAAAATTGAACTCATATCAAGCATTTTCTCAGACCACAAGGGCCCGAAACTAGAAAACAACCTCAAGGGAAAAACTCAAAACACTCACATTCATGGATATTGAATAGCATGCTATTAAACAATGAATGGGTGAATAGTAAGATCAGGAAGGAATCAAATGTTTCTGTAAACAAATGAAAATGAACTCATAATGGTCTAAAACTCAGGGGATGGAGCAAAAGTAGTCCTGAGAGAAAACTTTATAACAATACAGGCCTATGAGAAAAAAACAGAAACATTTGAAATAAACAACCTAACCCTACATCTACAAGAACTGGAGGAACAACAAACAAAGCCCAGAGCAAGGAGAAAACAACCAAGATCAGAGCAGAATTAAATGATACAGAGACTAATAGAAAAATCCAAAGGATCAATAAGTCCAGGAGCTGGTTCTTTGAAAAAATAAAAATCAACAATGATTTATACAGACTCATCAAGAAAAAGAAGAAGGGAGGTGGGAAGCATGGGGGGGGGATGGCCTGGGAAGGGAGTAAAAGGCAGAAAACTGTACTTGAAAAATAATTAAATAAAAAGAAAAAAAGAAAGAGGAAGGACCAAAATAAAATCACAAATGAAAGAGGAGAGATTATAACTAATAACAGAAATACAAAGGATTGTAAGAAATTGCTATGAAGAACTATATGCCAAGAAACTTGAAAATCTAAATGAAATAGACAAATTTCTAGAAAAATATAACTTTCCAAAACTGGATGAAGAAGAAGCAGAAAGCCTGAACAGACCAATAAAAGCTAGTGAAATAGAAGCAGTAATAAAAAAATTCCCTGCACATTAAAGCCAGTGTTTCAATGTTTTCACAGGAGACTTTTACAAACCATTCAATGTCTTTGGCTATATGCTTTGCTTGCTTGTTCATTTTGTTGATTAGGTTCCTGTTAAAGGTGAGATCATATGGTATTTGTGCCTCACCACCTGGCTTATTTCACTTAGCATAATGCTCTCCAGTTCCATCCATGCTGTCCCAAAGGGTAGGAGCTCCTCCTTCTTTTTTTTTTTCCTGCTGCATAGGATTCCCTTGTGTAAATGTATCACAGTTTTTTGATCCACTCATTTACTGATAGGCACTTAGGTTGCTTTGAGCACTTGGCTATTGTAAATTGTGTTGTTATGCACATTGGGGTGAATAGGTTCTTTTGAACTGATGTTTCAGGATTCTTAGGGTACAATCCCAGCAGTGGAATTGCCAGGTCAAGAGGCAGTTCTATTCTTAGTTTTCCGAGGAAATTCCATACTGCTCTCCATAGTGGCTGCACCAGTCTGCATTCCCACCAACAGTGCACTACGGTTCCCTTTTCTTTACAACCTTTCCAACACTTGATGTTTGTTGCTTTGTTTATTGTGTCTATTCTGACTGGTGTGAAGTGGTATCTCATGGTTTTAATTTGCATCTCTCTGATGTCTAGCGATACTAAGCATCTTTTCATATGTCTCTGGACCCTCTGTATGTACTCCTTAGAGAAGTGGAAACAGTCTGGTACTGGCATAAGAATAGACACATGGGCCAATGAAACAGAATAGAGTCAAAGAAATAAACCCAAGTCTCTACAGTCAATTAATATTTGATGAAGGGGGGCAGCAACATAAAATGGAGTAAAAATAGCCTCTTCAACAAATGGTGTTGGGAGAACTGGAGAGCTACATGCAAAAAAAAAAAAAGAAACTTATGCACCAACTTACACCATACACAAAAATAAATTCAAGATGGATAAAAGATTTAAATATAAGTCATGACACCGCTAAAGTCCTAGAGGAGAACATAGGCAGAAAAATATCAGATATTCTACACAGCAACATCTTCACTGATATGTCCCCTAGTGCGAAGGACATAAAGGAAAGAATAAACAAATGCGATCTCATCAAAACAGAAAGCTTCTGCATGGCTAAAGAAAACAGCATTAAAATGAAAAGAGAACCAACCATATAGGAAAACATATTTGTGAATGATATCTCAGACAAGGGTTTGATCTCCAAAATACATAAAGAAATCACATGAGTCCACTCTAAGAAGACAAGCAACCCAATTAAAAAATGGGCAACAGACTTGAACAGACACTGATCAGGTATTTAAATCTAACTACTAATTACAGCAAACACTGAAGTCAGTAGAACATATTAATACCACAAGCATGTGATTAGCAAAGTACAAAATATGGGAAGCTATACAAGGCAAATTATCTGATCTGTTTAACAACAAAATAATGAAAAACATACAGTAAGAAGAACCTATGTTAAAGGTGATTTATGAGACAACTGGAGAAATTTGCATATTAATGTCTAGTGAAAATAATGGTATTGTTTACAAAATAATCATGCACACATTATACACCAATATATTTAAATGAAATTATATGCTATTTAGAATTCACATCAAAATAATGCTTGATTTTGTGTATATGGGGAGGCTCATATGCAGGATTATAAATGAAACAAGATTGGGCAGGAGTTGGTAAATATTGAAGTCAACCTTTGAAAGTTTATTATATTGTAACAGAGGAGTCTGACCAGATGGCTGGGAGTAAGGAAGATACCCTGAGAGTGTAGAAAGGAGAGGGTTACAAGAAACATCAAAGGCACCCCAGGGTTGAAAATGGAGCTGAGGTTTATAGGTTTCTATGCCCCAGGGGAACTGTAAAGAAGGCCAAGGCAGCTATAGGAACCAGGTGCACTGCCCCAACAGGTGAGCATTTCGTGACAGACTACAGAGTCTATGCTGCCTGTGGGGGCTAGACGCTACACTTTATTTAGGCTGAGACATTTGCACTGCTGTTCATGGCCTGTAAACTTCCTCCCCTCCCACAACAGGGCAGCCAGAAGGGGCAGAAAGACCCTGGCAGGCTGACCAACATGGAGGACATTAGTGTGGATTGATTGACTGGCCTGATGCTCTGCTGTGCATGGATTTGTGGGCTGAGACTTTGAAACAGAGTGTGGGCAGAAACACTCTTTCTCTTCCTCACCCCACACCCTCAGGGTGTGGCGTAGAGTGTTTGTGGGAACCTGAGAGATCCTGGGCCCTAATTGTGGCTCCTACCTTGCCCTGCTGTCATAGTTTGGAGCAGGCCAGGATGCACTTTTCCAGTAGTGGGTGGCAGGATACTGCAACCTGTGGAAGGGTCCTGGACTGCTTCTACTGTCTCAGAGCAGGACACAGACACATAAGCTGGGAAAGTTCCTCTGGTCCAGAGGAATGAGCCACTCTGAGCCCTGGGTCCCCATGGAGGGAGATTCTTCTGCATGGTCAGCTGCAGTGAATTGGAAGCACACCCCAGACCCCAGGAGAGAAGAAGCTTCATGAGGCAATGTCACCTCTGGAGCCCACAAGTGTGTATCACTGAGAGGGAGAGCCTGAAAGCTGGAGTATGGAGACCTATTCCTATAGTAACTATGGGTTCCAAAAATAACAGATAAGCCTAATAGTGACCCTCTTCAGGAAAGTAGCAACTTGGAATAAAATCTGGCATGCCTCAGCTTTTCAGGGCAGAAGGTTACGTGCAATTAATTTTCTTTGCCTTCCTTTGGCTGCCTACATGTAAAAAATAAATAAATAAAAATAAAAAATACCTCCCCTCAAAAATAACAGACAAAGATGATGGGAAACTTCTGGATGTACATCTGGATTTCAGTCTCTCTGGGAACAAGGGGGTTTCTGTGTTTTGCAAGAGAATGGCTTGGAGAAAAGGAGACTTCAGCTCCCCCCAATTAAGAACCCTGTTAATAAAACCTTTTTCCATCTTTACCTATTTCTGTGTTACACTTGTGCATGGGGGCAAGCAGCCAAAACCCGGACTGCTTGGTTACAATATTATTCTTTCCAATTTGTATATGTCTGAAATTTTCCATCAAAGAGGAAAAATGAATGAAAGCAGCTAAAGCCTTGACATTCATTTTTCAATTCTCCTACATCAGAACAAAAACCTGTATTGATACAAATCATGCCAAACTTTAAAAATAATTAAATGTACATTTCATAAAGCGGAATTAGTCCACTTTAATATCATGTGGTCCTTAAATAATTTTAAATATTTTTCTCCCTAGGCCTTGAAAAACATTCCGTTTTCATCATGGCTTACTTGGAGATTTCGTATGTAATATGTACATAATATGTATTATATTTTTAAAAAATTTTCCCCCTGGGTGTTATAAAACATTTTTACTATCAACCTGCCTTAAAATTAGGTCAGCATTCATGGTTCGTACTTGATTTTTCTCTATTGTGTTCCTCATGCTGTTGGCCTAGTTAGTCTTGGCTGATGCTCTCTCTCTTTTAGCCGAACTGCAGGGATCCTATTGAATTATTGTCCCTGAAGCAACAGCTCTGACTCTCTGCCTTCCTTTGTAGGATGTAGAGCCCACTCTCAAAGTCTACTGCCCTCTGCTTTTTAGAATAAACAGGACAAAACAGTTTTTTTTTTTGCATTTGGAGAAAAGGTTTTTAATTTTTTTCCCGAATAAAGGGCTAAATCTTGAAAGGCTGTTAATTTTTAAGAACATTCAGAATTTGAGGATTTTTTTAAAGGAAAACAATACAAAAGTTATTTTGAGGTACTTTTAAACATTTATTTGTTGGGCTGAGAAAAAATAGTTTCTGCATGCAATAAAACCATATAAAAACATAGAATAGGCAGAGTATGATAATTTCTTTTTTTTTAAATTCAAGTAAAATGGCTAGTTTCTAGTCTTTAAATTAAAAAGAAAACTGGGCTTTTAAGTCCTTGTAGAGGCTTTATTTTAAAAGCATCATTTACTGCTTTAATAAAAACCTTTGCTGTTTTAATACTTCCTGTATTCTAATTTGGGAAACATTTATGGGAAATGTTAAAGCATTCCACTATGTTTGAATTGGAAGTAAAGGCTGAGAAAATAGAGATTAACTTTTAAAATACAGTTTTGCTTCTAATTTTATATTTCTTATTTTTAAGTTTTCTTACTTTCAAATTCTTTAAACTATGGGCAATAATCATAGTTTTGATACTACTGTGTACCCAGAATCCACTAATATTAACATGTTGGGAATATTATGCTATGACTCACCAGTAATTACAACTTTGCTCTGAATGACTGTCATTGCCATGTTAAACTCCCAGATTCTCATATATTTTAACAGTAAAATGAAATTTTATGGAGCAACAAGTAACAAATCTTAGTTTCAGCAAATAGGAGTCCCAATTTTTTAAAAGGAGTTAAAGTCGGATTCTAGAACCTATAGCCCAATGTTTGGCAAAAATTTCTTGCAAGCATTTAAGAAGTAACATGATTATGGAAGACCATATGGATCAACTAAGCATGTCATACAAAATTTGTATCATTTGTTTTTTTGAGGCAGACTCTAGGTTAATAAAGTGAAGCTATAGTTCAGTGTTCTGAATTTCACGAGGACATTAACATCATCTCTCAAGTTATAAGATAGAGAAATCTAAGGCTTAAGATAAGGAGATTTTAGATAAATTAAAATAAATTGATGTCATCCCAATGTTATTTAATGTCAATGGATTAACTTAGGAAGTTTCTAGGGGAATGTCATAGTGTGGCTTGTGAGTCCTCCTAGTGATGTCATATGAGATGAGTATGAACATGGACATGCAGAAGACATTTTGCAACTGGGCAGATAATGCAAAGATGGGAGAGATATGTACCGTGATAAAAGACTACCCCAGAGTTTCAAATGGTCATGACAGCTTGGAACACTGGGCCCAGGCTAACAGGAAAAAGTGTAATGAAGATAAATGGTAAACTGTTTAAAAATTTACCTGGGACTTGTTTTAATTAGGGATGGTAATACACACAGAAATGGAAATGACTGTAAGGCAAAAGTTTTTATTTAGTTGCAGTTCCCTAGAAACAGGAGGCAGAGCATGCCATGAAGAAACATAGGGAAGCACTAGGGTCAATTAGGTGGCAGAAAGAGCCAGGGGGAAAGGTGGACAAGAGCCTTTATGGTTTTCTTGGAAAAGGCAAGGAATGGAATGATGAGCTGGTTTAGATAATTTTAGCAGACTCTGGGGCACAGTGGGTGTCTGTAGTTGTCTTGAGATGATAAAGGCAGGTTATGATTCCAGAGTGTAAAAAATGCAGTAAAAGAAGTGGTTGGAGCCCTGGCTGGGGTAGCTCAGTGGATTGAGCACGGGCCTGCGAACCAAAGGATTGCAGTTCGATGCCCAATCCAGGGAGCATGCCTGGGTTGCAGGCCAGTTCCCAGCAAGGGACACACAAGAGGCAATCATACATTGATATTTCTCTTACTCTCTCCTTCCCTTCCCGTCTCCTCTAAAGATAAATTAAAAAATCTTAAAAAAAAAAAAAGAAGTGGTTGCAAATGTGGGCTCTGGAGGGTTGTTCTGCATTAGAAAGGTATACTTGCAGGCAGGTTTACTATTTCCAGAAGTTGGCTAGTCTCAGTGGGTGCTGTCCCTCTAGACTCAGCAAGGCTTCAAGATGTCAAAGCATCAGATAGAAAAATTAGAAAATGTGGTTATCACATTAATACAATGCATAAATCTCTTGCTGAGGAAAGGATAAAATTAGGCATTTTTAAAAATATTTTTTACTTTTCACTTACACTTGTCCCCATTTTTCTCCCTTTAGTCTCCCCTGCCCTACTCACCACCAACTTCCACATTCAACCCTCACAACAGCTTATATCTTTGTCAATAGGTCCTTTATACATGTTCCTTGACTTGACCCTTCTCCTTCTTTCCCCCATTATTCACCTCCCTCCCCCCTCTGGTCACTATCAATTTGTTCTCAATTTTTATGTCTCTGGTTATATTTTGCTCACTTGTTTGTTTTGTTGATTAGGTTCCACTTATATGTGAGATTATACAGTATTTGTCTTTCACCGCCTGGCTTATTTCACTTAGCATAATACTCTCCAGTTCCATCCATGTTGTCACAAGGGTAGGAGTTCCTTCTTAGATTCTGCTGCATATTAGTCCATTGTGTAAATGTACCACAGTTTTTTGATCCACTCATTTACTAATGGGCACTTAGGCTGTTTTCATCACTTGGCTATTGTAAATATTATTATTATGACCATTGGGGTGCAAAGGTTCTTTTGAGTTGGTGTTTCAGGGTTCAGAAGGTACAATCCAAGCACTGGGATTGCTGGGTCAAAAGGCAGTTCCATTCTTGGTTGTTTTTTTTTTTTTTTTGAGGGAGTTCCCTAGTGTTTTCCACAGTGGTTGCACCAGTCTGCATTCCCACCAACACAATCACAGGGTTCTGTGTGCTCTACCACGTCACCAGCATTTTTTGCTTGTTGATATGTTTATGATGGTCATTCTGACTCATGTGAAGTAGTATCTCATTGTGGTTTTAATTTGCATCTCTCTGATGACTAATGATCCTTAGCATCCTTCTATATATCTCTGGGCCCTCTGTATGTCCTTTGGAGAAGTATCTATTCATGTCCTTTCCCCAATTTTTAATTGGATTCTTCCTGGAGTGCAGTCATGGGAGTTCTTTATATATTTTGGAGATCAAACCTTGTCTGAGATATCATTGGAAAATATATTTTCCCATACAGTTGGTTCTCTTTTCATTTTGCTAATGTGGAAATTTTTACTTTAGCTATGTGGAAATTTCTAATTTGATGTAGTCCCAATTGTTTATTCTTTCCTTTATATCCCTTGCCCTAGGGGACATATCAGTGAAAATATTGCTGTGTGGAATATTTCAGATTTTCCTGCCCATGTTCTCCTCTCTTAATAGAGTTATGACTTATATTTAAGTCTTTTATCCATGTTAAGTTTTTGTGTGTATGGTATAAGTTGGTGGTTGAGTATCTTTTTGTTTTGGGGGGCTTTAGGTTTTTTTTTAATCTTATTTTTATAATTTATATATTTTTGCATGTAGCTGTCCAGATCTCCCAATACAATTTGTTGAAGGGGCTATTTTTCTCCATTTTATGTGTCTATCCCCTTTGTCAAATATTAATTGACCATAGATACATGAGTTTATTTTGGGGCTCTCTATTCTGTTCCACTGATCTGTGTGTCTGTTCTTATGCCAGAACTAGACTATTTGGATTACAGTGACCTTGCAATATAGTTTGATATCAGGTATTGTGCTCCCTCCTACTTTGTTCATCTTAAAATTGCTGAGCCTATTCAGGGTTGTTTATGGTTCCATATAAATGTTTGAATGTTTGTTCTACATCTGTGAAATATGTCATTGGTATTTCAATAGGGATAGCATTGAATCTACAAATTGCTTTGGGTAGTATGAACATTTTGATGCTGTTAATTCTTCTAATCCATGAACACAATATATATTTTCATTTATTTGTGTCTTCCTTAATTTCCTTCTTCAGTGTTGTATAATTTTCTGAGTAAAGGTCTTTTGTCCCCTTGGTTAAATTTATTACTAGGTACTTTATTTTTCTTGTTTCTATGGCAAATTGATGTAGTTCCTTATTTCTGTTCTGATATTTCATTGTCGGTATACAAATATGCCTTTGATTTCTTTTTTAAAATTTATTTATCTTTACAGGGGAAGGAAAAGAGAGAGGGAGAGAAATATCAATGTATGGTTGCCTTTCATGTGTCCCCTGCTGGGAATTGGCCTGCAATCCAGGCATGTGCCCTGACTGGGAATCAAACTGTGACCCTCTGGTTCGCAGGCCCATGCTCAATCCACTGAGCTATACCAGCCAGGGCTATGCCTTTGATTTCTGAATAATGACTTTGTATTCTGCTGCTTTGTCAAATTAACTTATTAGGTAAAGCAGTTTTGGGTGGACTCTATAGAGTTTTCTATGTAGACTATCATGTCATCTGCAAACAATGACAATTTTACTTCCTCCTTTCTAATTTGGATGCCTTTTAGTTCTTTTTCTTCTCTGATCATTGTGGCTCTGGAACTTCCAATACTATGTTGAATAGAAATGGTGAAACTGGACACATTTGTCTTGTGCCTGTTCTTAGTGGGAAAGCTTTTAGTTTTCACCCATTGAGTATGATGCTGACTGTAGGTTTCTTGTATATGGCCTTTATCATGTTGAGGTGTATTTCCTCTACTCCCAACTTTGCTAGTTTTTTAAATCATAAATGGGTGCTCTACCTTATCAAATGCTTTTTCTTTATCTATTTATATGATCATGAGATTTTTGTCTTTCCTTTGGTTTATGTGGTATATTATATTTATTGATTTGTGAATATTGTACTATCCTTGCATCCCTGGGATGAATCCCAAATGATCTTGATGTATGATCTTTTTAATATCTTGCTAGATGCAGTTTACCAATATTTTGTTGAGGTTTTTGTCTATGTCAATTTGAGGACTTTGTTGTTTATGTTCATCAGTGATATTGGACTGTAGTTTTCTTTTTTGTTTTGTCTTTATCTGGTTTTTACATTGATGCTGGACCCATAAAAAGACTTTGGGTGTCTTCCCTCTTCTTGGATTTCTGGAATAGTTTGGGCAGTATAGGGGTTAGATCTTCCTTAAATGTTTTGTAAAGTTGTCCCGTGAAACCATCTGCTCCAGGACTCTTGTGAGCGAGGAGTTCCTTGATCACTGCTTCAATTTCACCAGCTGTTATTGGTCTGTTCAGGCTTTCTGCTTCTTCACTGTTTTGAAAGATTGTATGTTTCTAGAAATTTGTCCATTTCACCCGTTTTCAAATTGCTTGATATATTGTCCATAGTAATTATTTACAATCATTTATATTTTTCTGGTATCAGTTATAATTTCTCTCCTTTCATGTCTATCATGTCTAATTTTATTTACTTGGATCCTTTTCCCTTTTTTTCTTGATGAGTCTGCTTAAAGGTGGGTTGGGTTTGCTTAGCTTATCATGGACCAGCTCCTGGTTTTATTGAACCTTTGAATTGTTCTTTTAGTCTTTATGTAATTTAATTCTACTCTAATCTTAATTAATTCCTGCCTGCCACTCACTCTGGACTGTTTGTTGTTGTTTCTCTAGTTGCTGTAGATACAGGGTTAGGTTGTTTTTTTCTTTTTTGAAATGTTTTTATCTCCCTTACATAGGCCTGTATCACTACGAACTTCCCTCTCAGAACTGCCTTGGCTGTGTACCATAGGTTTCAGACTGTTGTGAGTTCATTTTCATTTGTTTCCAGAAACATTTTGATTTCTTTCCTGATCTCATTGTTAACCCATTTGTTGTTTAATAACATGTTATTCAGTCTCCTTGAATTTAACTGTGTTTGAGTGTTTTCGTTGAGGTTGTATTCTAGCTTTTAGCCATTATGATCCAAGAAAATGCTTGATATGATCTCGGTTTTTTTTTAATTGGTTGAGGCTTGTTTTGTGTCCTATCATGTGATCTTTGAGAATATTCCATGTGCATGTGAAAAAATGTGTATTTTGCTCTTTGTGATAAAAGGTTCTATATATATCAGTTAAGTTCATTTGATCTAGTGCGTCCTTCAGTTCAACAATATCCTCGTTGATATTTTGTTTGAAAGATCTGTCATTGTTGACAGTGGGGTGTTGAAATCCCCTACTATGATTGTGTTACTGTCAATATCTTTCTTGAAGTCCTCCAAGATTTTCTTATATATTTGGGTGCTCCTATGTTGGGTGCATATGTGTTTATAATGTTTATGTCTTCTTGATGGATTCTTCACTTCATTATTATGAACTGTCATTCTGTGTCTCTTTTTATGTCCTTTGTCTTGAAATCTATTTTTTCTTTCTGATATAAGTATTCCTACGCTGGCTTTTTTTTTTTTTTGGTCACTTGGCTTGGAATTTTTTATCCAACCCTTTGCTCTCAGTCTTGTAGGTCTTTTGTTCTTGTGGTTCTGTGTCTCTTATAGGGAGCATATGTATGGGTGATGATTGCTTATCCATTCAGCTATCCTACTTCTTGGTATTCTTTTCTGGTGTGTAGTGTTTATATTGAGAAGTCCCCTGCTAGTCTTATTGGAGCTCCCATTTATGTTACTTCTTGTTTCTCCCCTGCTGCCTTTAAGATTCTTTCTTTGTCTTTGAATTTTGCCATTTTAATCATGATGTGTCTTGGAGTGCACCTCTTTGTGTTCCTCTTGACTGGGACCCTCTATGCTTACTGAACTTGCATGACTTTTTCTCTCATCAAATTAGAAAAGTTTTCCATCATTACTTTTTTCAAACAGGATTTCTATTCCTTGCTCCTTTTCTTCTCCTTTTGGTATCTCTATTATACTGATATTATTACTTTCATGTTCTCTTGCAGATCTTTTCAACCCACTTCATTTGTTTTCAGTCTTTATTTTTATTTTTTTGCTCTTTCTGGGAGGTTTTTTTTTACCTTGTCCTCCAGCTCACTGATTAGATCCTCTGCTTCATCTAGCCTGCTTTTGAGTCCTTCTGCTGTGTTCTTCAATTCAGAAATTGTATTCTTCACGTTCTCCTGGCTGTTGGTGACAGTGTCTATGTCCTTTTTCATGCTGATGTAGTTCATTGTAGCTTCCCTGTAGTTTTTGGTAATTCTCAGTGATCTCATTGAGCTTCCTTATAACCATTGTTTTGAACTTGGTATCTAATCGTTTCCTTGCCTCTAATTCATTTAGCACTCTTTCTGAGGATTCCTCCTTTCCCTTTCAATTCAGGTTGTTTCTTTATCTTCCCATTTTTTGGAAACTCTTTTTGTTTGCTTTGCTTCTTAAATTGATCAGTTGACTCCCTGTCTTTGTGGTGTGGACTTCTATGATAGGAGACCTGTGAGATTCAGTTGTGCGTTCTTCTTCATCTCCTGAACTTGATGCTGTTGGGATGCTCTTTATGCTCTTTATGTTGGTTCTGTAGATGTAATTGGGGTTTGATTGTTGTTGGGCAATATTTGGTAGGTTCCTCCTTCCAGCTGATTTTCTGAGGATCACTCTGCCCACCATGTCTTGCATATTGTTGTGTAAGTGCTATCAGGACAAAACCACAAAGCCCAGGAAATAAACTCACACCCACAAAAATAACTCCCCCCACCCTGCAATCCCACCATCAACAGCAAATAACCGGTATTAAGAAGGGTGTAAAGAGGTTAGGACTATTATAAGAAAGGAGAGCAAATAAGAGATGACCTACTGAAAGAAAAATGATTTTGGGAGGGTAGAGGGAAAAGCATTGATAAGAGTTTGGAGTCAGGGCAAAGAGGAGAAGTAAAATTTACATCATGAATTAAAAAGCGAAATGAAGAAGGGAAAATGGAGTAAGAGAAGGAAGCAGATAGTAGTAGGTTTAAACAGAAACTGAAATAAAATAAAATAAAGTTAGAAAGAGAAAAAAAGTACAGTAAATAAATATTTTTAAAAATAGGAATGAAATTGGAGAGAAAAATCCACCACAGCACTATCAACAACAAATGAGCTAAAATTAATATAAGTGAGATGGGAGTTGGAGGGGAAAAAAGAGAAAGAAAGCAAGGAAGAAAGGAAGAAATAAAGGAAGGAAGGAACAAAGGAATGAAGGAAGGAAGGAAGGAAGGAAGGAAAAGAAAGAAAGAAAGAAAGAAAGAAAGAAAGAAAGAAAGAAAGAAAGAAAGAAAGAAAGGTTTAAGAGAAGTCTAGTGGAAAGGGATTTTGAGATGATAAAAGGAGAAAGAATACTAAGAGTGAGGAATGAAAACCAAGCTAAGACAGGGGAAAAATTAAAATTTGAGAAAAAAAGAGTAGGAGAAGGGAATGATAAAATTTAAGTACTGAAATACAGAATTAGTGAAGATGTGGATATAAAATTGAAAAAATGCAATAACAACTACCCTATCCACAACCAATGAGCAAATATTGCTAAAGGTAGAGAAAAAACATGGTATTTTAAGAGCAGAAAAAAAGATGTGGGATGACCATTGACCAGAATATTGGTTTTGATAGGCTTAATGTGGGAGAAATAATAAGAGTGCAGAATGGAAACAAATTGTAGCAAGAGAGAACACAAAATTTAAAATGAAAATAATGAGAGAAAAGAAGGCAAAATGGAGTAAGACAATGGAGGGGAAAAACATGTGAATTGAAATAAACTATAGTATAGAATCTAGTGACTTAATATGCAGAAACTTAATGGACAAGAAATGAATGTTAAAAACTATATAGGAAAAGGAAATATCAGAAATCATGAAGAAAATATCACAAATCTGGTGGATTTTTGTCTCCATAGTATCTAATATTTATCACTGTTTTTATTCTGTGTGGATTAGTCTCTTGTGATGTCAGATGGTGACCCCATCTGACTTTAGGCAGCCTGTTTGAGACTTCCAAGAATCTATTGTCTGTGACTGAATTTTTCAGTTGTTAACCTAGTCATTTTGCACCCAGCAATCAGACTCAAGCACCACAACAAAGCACCTGGGGTTGGAGCATTGTTTCCCCTCAGGCAGCTGCCACTAGGAGAGGAGTAGTCTGCCTGAGTATGGTGGTTGCTGCTGTCTGGGGGTGATTCAGCACTGGGATCCCAGTGGGTGCTCTCTCAGTACTGCCCCCAAATCATACATCCCTAGTCTCACCTCTAATATCTCTAATCCACTCTACCCCCACCTTTGCCAGAGCCCAGGATAAATGGCTGCAAATTAAAATTTATATATTGGCCGTTTAAATGGTTCATTGTGTCCCCAGCCATTCACTTCTGGTAGACTGCAACACTACCACTTTATGATACTGGATGTTATCCATGTACTTTTGGGACTCTGATGCTCTAGGTTGGGGACCTCAGCCTAGGGTTTTGACTCCACAGTTCTCAGGGTGATCCACCAGGCCACTTAAAAATATCCCTCCAGCACTTTAGCTGCTGCCTGTGGGCGCCCTGCCAGCCCTCTCACATCTCTACTGCACTCCCTACCAGTCAGATTGTGCTAAAGCTGATTCTTCTGTCTCTCTGAGGTTATAAGGATTCTCTGTCATGCAGTTTGGTGGAATTTGAACTGGGCTTGAAGAAAGTGAAGGAACTTTTCAAACAGAGATTGAGATTTCCAGTAGAAGGAACTTCACATGGAGATCAGAATTAGGTGGAGATCAGAATTAGGTGATTGGAAAATAGACTGGAGGGTGATGGTGGTGGGCTAGAAGATTAGATTTTTTAAAATTTGTTTAAAAAAATCTAGGCTTTCCACCAGCATAAAAAAGAACATGGAAATTACCAATAAGAGCCAGGAGGAAATGATGAATACAATTTCTGAATTAACACAGTAGAAGGAATCAAAGCAGGCTAGATAAAAGAGAAAATCAAGGACAAGCTGGAATCATTAAGGAATCAGCAAGCTGGAGGACAAGGTAAAAAATATTCCAGAAAGAGCAAGAAAAGGAAAATAGACTCAGAAAGAATGAAGAGGTGGTAAGGGAATTGCAGGACAACATTAAACATAATAATATCCGTATAACAGGTATACCAGAAGGAGAAAAAGAGGTACACTGGATAGAAAACCTATTTGAAAAAGTAACGATGGAAAACTTCCCTAGTTTGATGACAGAAGAAGTCACATAAGTCCAGGAAGCAGAGGGTCCCCATTCAAGAAGAATCCAAAGAGGGGCACTCTAAGACACAACATAATTAAAATGCCAAATTTCAAAGATAAAGAGAGAATCTTAAAGGCAGCAAGGGAGAAACAGGAAGTAACATACAAGGGAGCTCCAAGGGAGCTCCAAGGGAGAAGCAGTTGACTTCTCAACAGAAATACTACAAGCCAGAAAGGAATGGTAAGAAATATTCCAAGTAATGAAAACTAATGGCCTACAACCAAGACTACTCTACCCAGCAAGGGTATCATTTAAAATGGAAGGCCAAATAAGGATTTTCCTTGACCAAACAAGGTTAAAAGAATATACCTCCATCAAACCAGCATTGTAAGTCATGATACAGGGGCTGCATTAAGAAGATGGAGAAAAAGAGAGAGGAACACAGGTACAAAGGGGGGAGGGAATGGCAATGAATAAGTACCTATCAATAATGATCTTAAATGTAAATGGATTAAATGTTCAAATCAAACATCATGAACAACAATTAAAATATTTTAAAAAGTCAGGGTAGCTGATGGATAAGAAAACATGACCCACATTTATGCTGCTTTAAAGAGACCCATGTCAGCACAAAAGACCTACATAGATTGAAAGTGAAGGGTTGGAAAAATATTCCAAGTACAAAGCCAGGAGAAAATGCCAGCATAAAAATACTTATATCAGAAAAAATTGGATTTCAAAACAAAATTCATAAGAAGAGACAGATGAAGTCACTTAACGATACTGAAGGAAAGAATTCATCAAGAAGACATAAACATTGTAAGCATATATGCACCCAACATAGGAGGACCCAAATATAAAAGAAAACCATTGGAGGACTTACAGAAATGTATAGACAATAATGTACTTATAGTAGGGAATTATGACACCCCACTGTCAACAATGGACAGATCTTTCAAACAAAGTATCAACAAGGATATTGTGACACTGAACCACACCCTCCATCAAATGAACTTAAATGATATGTATAGAACCTTTCATTGCAAAGAAGCAAAATATACATTCTTTTCAAATGCACATGGAATACTCTCAAAGATAGACTACGTGATAGGACACAAAACAAGCCTCAACCAATTCAAGAAAAATGAGATCTTATCAAGCATTTTCTTGGATCACAATGGCTTAAAACTAGAAAACAACCTCAAGGAAAACACTCAAACACAGTTAAATTCATGGAGACTGAATAACACGTTATGAAACAACAAATGGGTTAACAATGAGATCAGGAAAGAAATCAAAATGTTTCTGGAAACAAATGAAAATGAACTCACAACAGTCCAAAATCTATAGGACACAGCCAAGGCAGTCCTGAGAGGGAAGTTCATAGTGATACAGACCTACCTAAAAGAGATAGAAACATTTCAAAAAAAACAACCTAACCCTATATCTACAAGAACTAGAGAAACAACAGCAAACAGTCCAGAGTGAGTGGCAGGCAGGAATTAAGATTAGAGTAGAATTAAATTACATAGAGACTAAAAGAACAATTCAAAGGTTCAATAAAACCAGGAGTGGTTCTTTGAGAAGATAAACAAATTGACAAGCCTTTAAACAGACTCATCAAGAAAAAAAGAGAGAGGGCCAAAATAAATAAAATCAGAAACAAAAGAGGAGAAATTACAACTGATACCACAGAAATACAAAGGCCATAAAAATTACTACAAATAACAATATGCCAAGAAATTTTAAAACCTAGATGAGAATTTCCAGCCAAGATGGAGGCATAGGTAGATACACTGTGCCTCCTTGCATGACCAAAATAAGAACAACAACAACAAAAAAGAAACAAAATAACAACTAAAACTGAAAAAAAATTGAACTGTATGGAAGTCAGACAACCAAGGAGATAAAATAGAGACATTCATCCAGACTGGCAGCCGGGTGGAGAGGGATTGTGGCACAAAAAGCAGTGGCATTGGGTGCACAAGGCACCTTGGTTGCACAAGATGGCAGCAGGCGGATCCTGGGCGCACAAGTGGCAGCTGGCAGACCCCGGATGTGGGGTGACAACAGGCAGACCCAATGAGGTGGCAATTGTGAAGCGAGGCACTGCACACAAGGTGGCTGTCAGATGGGGCGTTCCCACATTCCCATGCAGATAAACCAGGTGAAATTGGGGAGACAGACAGACATTGCAACCCAGGGTCCCAGTGCTGGGAAATAAAACCTCAAAAAACCAACTAAAAACACCTATGGGGGTTGAGGTGCCAGGAGAGACTCCCAGCCTCACAGGAGAGTTTGTTGGAGAGACCCACAGGATCCTAGAACATATACAAGCCCACCCACACAGGAATCAGCACCAGAAAGGTCCAGTTTACTTGGGGTAGTGGTAGAAGGGACTGAAATCTGACAGAGAGCAGAGCAAGTGCCATTGTTCCCTCTCAGACCCTGCCCTTACATACAGTGTCACAACCAGTGACTGAGTTGACCCACCCTCGTGAAAACCTAAAGGCTTCGCCCCTCATACATAACAGGCTCGACCTGACCAAAACATTATGGCTCAAACAGAAGAACAGATCAAATCTCCAGAGCCAATACTTTTAAGCCACCAACTGATAGCCAACCTATCAGATAGCCAACCTATCTGATAGTGCAACCTATCAGATGCACTGGTGATCAGGATCCTCACAGAATTGGTTGAATTTGGTCCTAAATTACATGAAAAAAAATGAAAGCTGCATAAAGTGAAATGAAGGAAAATGCACAGGAAAGCAATAGTGATGGGGAGGAAACTGGGACTCAAATGAATGAAATGGATCAGAAGAAAGAAAAACCAAACAGCAAAGAATGAAGAAGCAAGAATTCCAAAAAAAATAGGGAGAGGTTTAGTAACATCCAGGATATCTTTAAACGTTCCAACATCTGAATTATAGGGGTACTAGAAGGGGAAGAGGAAGAGAATCAAGTGGAAAGCTTATTTGAACAAATAATAAAGGAGAACTTCCCCAATCTGGCAAAGGAAATAGACTTCCAGGAAGTTCAGGAAGCTCAGAGAGTCCCAAAGAAGTTGGACCCTAGGAGAAACACACCAAGGCACATCATAATTACATTACCCAAGATTAAAATGAAGGACACAATTCTAGAAGCAGCAAGAAATAAAGAGACAGTCACCTGCAAAGGAGTGCCCATCAGACTGTCAGCTGATTTCTCAAAAGACACCTTCCAAGAAAAAAGGGGCTGGAAAGTATTCCAAGTTATGAGAGGCAAGGACCTACATCCAAGATTGCTCTATCCAGCAAAGCTTTCGTTTAGAATGAAAGAACAGATAAAGTGCTTCTCAGATAAGGTCAAGTTTAAGGAGTTTATCATCACCAAACCCTTATTTTATGAAATGTTAAAGAGACTTATTTAAGAAAAAGAAGATAAGGGGACTTCACCAAGATGGAGGCTTAGGTGGAAACACTGTATCTTCTCGCACAACCAAGTTTAAAAACAACAAAGTTTTAGCAACAAAAATGCAATCAAACCACAGAAAATTGAACTATATGGAAGTCTAACAACAACAAACCTTTCAACCAGACCAGTAAGAGGGGTGAAGCCAGCAGCAGAGCAGGGTTGGGCAGCAAAGATCCACCGGACCAACCCAGGAGTGTGACCCAGGCGTGCAAGCAGCTGTGGGTGGATCCCAGGTGTGGAGTAGCAGCAGGCGGACCCACCGAGGGCACTCGGTGGTGGACCCTCTGAGGGCTGACCACGGTCACACATTCGTGCCCAGATAAACTGGCAAAGGAGTGAGCAGCGAGACAGACCGTGCAGGCTCCAGCATCGGGAAGCAGCGGAGGGGACTGCTATTGTCTCTCTCTGACCCCGCCCCGACATACAATGTCACAAACCAGTGACCTGGGAGGCCCCTCTCTGACTCTGCCCCGCCCTGGTGAACACCTAAGGCTCTGCTCCTCATACTTAATGGGCACAAACAGAACAAAACATGGCTCAAGAACAACTCAGAGCCCCAGGACTCATAACTCTAAGCAACCAAGAAATTGCCAACCTATCAGATGCACAGTTCAAAACACTAGTGATCAGGATGCTCACAGAACTGGTTGATTTTAGACACAAATTAGAGGAACATATGAAAGTTAAACTAATTGAAATGAATGGAAATGCACAGGAAACCAATAGTAATGGAAAGGGAACTGGGACTCAAATCAAAGGAGTGGACCAGAAGGAGGATAAAAATGACCAACCAGAAAAGGATGAAGAAACAAGAATTCAAAAAAATGAGGAGAGGCTTGGGAACCTCCAGGACATCTTTAAATGCTCCAACATCCGAATTATAGGGGTACCAGAAGGGGAAGAAGAACAGCCACAAGTGGAAAACTTATTTGAACAAATAATAAAGGAGAACTTCCCCATTCTGGCAAAGAAAATAGACTTCCAGGAAATCCAGGAAGCTCAGAGAGTACCAAAGAAGTTGAACCCAAGAAGGAACACACCAAGGCACATCATCATTACATTAGCCAAGATTAAAATGAAGGAGAGAATCCTAGAAGCAGCAAGAGATAAGGGGACAGTCACCTACAAAGGAGTTCCCAACAGACTGTCAGTGGATTTCTCAAAAGAGACCTTACAGGCAAGAAGGGGCTGCAAAGAAGTATTCCAAGTCATGAAATCCAAAGACCTACATCCAAGATTGATCTATCCAGCAAAGCTTTCATTTAGAATGGAAGGACAGGTAAAGTGCTTCTCAGATAAGATCAAATTCAAGGAGTTCATAATCACCAAGCCCTTATTATATGAAATGTTAAAGGGCTTACCTAAGAAAAAGAAGTTAAAAAAACATGAACAGTAAAAGGACAGCAAACTCACAGTTATTAAGAACCACACCTAAAACAAAAGCAAACTAAGAGGACAGGTAGATCAGGAGTGGAAATATAGAACTGAAGATCTCATGGATTAGCAACAGGGGAGTGGGAGGAGGATAAGGGGGGAGAAGGTACAGAAAATATGTAGCATAGATGGTAGGTAGAAAATAGATAGGGGGAGGGCAAGAATAGTAAGGGAAATATAGAATCTAAAGAACTTGAGACATGTGGTCATAAACTAAAGGGGGGAATGGTGGCGTAGGGGGTTTGCAGGGTGGAGGGGAATGAAGCGGGGGAAATAGAACAACTGTAATGGCACAATCAATAAAATATATTTTAAAAAAATTAAAAAAGAAAGAAAAAGAAGATAAAAATATGTATAGTAAAATGACAGTAGACTCACAATTATTAACAGCCACACCCAAAAGAAAAAACAGAAACAAACTAAGCAAACAACTAAAGCAGGATCAGAACCACAGAAATGGAGATCACATGGAGTGTTAGCAACAGGGGAGTTGGAGGAGGAGACAGGGGGAAAAGGTACAGAGAGTAAGTAGCATAGATGGTAGGTAGAAAATAGATGGGGGAGGGCAAGAATAGTATGAAAAATGTAGATGCTAAAGAACTTATGACACATGAGACTTCCGCCAAGATGGAGGCATAGGTGGATAAGCCGTGCCTTCTCACACAACCAAGTTTAGAGACAACTAAATATTAGCAACAGAAAACATAACCAGAACACAGAAAATTAAACTTTCAGAAGTTTGTTAACAACAAATTCTTCAGCCTGACCCGTAAGGGGCGAAACCAGCAGCTGATGGAGCGGGGTTGCACAGGAAAACTCGGTCAGAAGGACTCAGGTGTGCGGAATCCAGGCGCAGGGTTGGACCTAGTGAGCGACTGAGCGAGCGACGAAGCGAGCAACCGCGGGGAAACAGCCAGGGAGCAGGGCTGCGGGTTGACTGTGGTCGCGCATTGGTGCGCAGATAGACAAGCGAGGGAGTGGGGGATTGGACCGGGACCCAGCCCATCCCCGCAGAAAGCGGCTGGGAGGGCACCGCCATTTCCCTGATCTGACCACGCCCCCACATACAGCGTCATAACCCAGCAACTCTGAGTGGCCCAGGTGAACCACCTAAGGCTCCGCTCCTCACCCAGCGGCTGGAAACAGCAGCGGGCGCCGCCATTTCCCCGCTCTGACCACACCCCCACATACAGCGTCACAACTCAGCGACCTGGGAGTCCAAGGCGCCGCTTCTCACATTTAAAGGGCCAGAACAGACCAAAAATGTCGCAGGGAGACCTCAAAGCCCCAGAGATAAATCTAAGCGACGAAGAAATAGCAAAACTCTCAGATGCACAGTTTAAAACACTGGTCATCAGGATCCTCACAGAACTGGTTGATTATAGCCACAAATTAGACAAATATATGAAGGCGAAACTAATTGAAATGAATGGAATTGCACAGGACACCAATAGCAATGAAAAGGAAACTGGGACTCAAATCAATGGAGTGGACCAGAAGAAAGCAAATAATGGCCAAACAGAAAAGAATCAAGAAGCAAGAATTCAAAGAAATGAGGAGAGTCTTAGGAACCCCCAGGACATCTTTAAATGCTCCAACATCTGAATTATAGGGGTACCAGAAGGGGGAAAGGCACAGCCACCAGTGGAAAACTTATTTGAACAAATAATAAAGGAGAATTTCCCCAATCTGGCAAAGGAAATAGACTTCCAGGAAATCCAGGAAGCTCAGAGAGTCCCAAAGAAGTTGGACCCAAGAAGGAACACACCAAGGCACATCATAATTATATTAGCCAAAATTAAAATGAAGGAGAGAATCCTAGAAGCAGCAAGAGATAAGGGGACAGTCATCTACAAAGGAGTCCCCATCATACTGTCAGCGGATTTCTCAAAAGAGACCTTACAGGCAAGAAGGGGCTGGAAAGAGGTATTCCAAGTCATGAAATCCAAAGACCTACATCCAAGATTGATCTATCCAGCAAAGCTTTCATTTAGAATGGAAGGACAGGTAAAGTGCTTCTCAGATAAGATCAAATTCAAGGAGTTCATCATCACCAAGCCCTTATTATATGAAATGTTAAAGGGACTTGCCTAAGAAAAAGAAGTTAAAAAATCATGAACAGTGAAAGGACAGCAAACTCACAGTTATTAAGAACCACACCTAAAACGAAAGCAAGCTAAAAGGACATCTAGATCAGGAGTGGAGACATAGAAATGAAGATCTCAAGGAGGGTTAGCAACAGGGGAGTGGGAGGAGGAGAAGGGGGGAGAAGGTACAGAAAATAAGAAGCATAGACAGTAGATAGAAAATAGATGGGGAGGCAAGAATAGCATGGGAAATATAGAATCTAAAGAACTTGAGACATATGGACATAAACTAAAGGGGGGGTAATGGTGGGGATGGGGGGGTAGGGTGGAGGGGAATGAAGGGGGGGAATACAACTAATGACATAATCAATAAAATATATTTTAAAAAAGAAAAGAAACAGTTTATGTGAGGAATGTCTTTTATCAGATTTTCTTGGTCAAGTAGTTCACATTAATTTAGTGAAGCTCACTTTTCACTGCCTTTTTTTTTTTAAGACAATAAGTTTATTGGCTTTCTGTTCAATCTATATGACTTTAATAAAATAAATCAACACATTTATTTTTTAAAAACCCTGGGTGAAATGGGTAATTTTTAAAGGCATATAATCTTCCAAAACTGAATTAAAAAGAAGTAGAAAGCCTGAATAGACTGGTAACAGCAAGTGAACCTGAAGCAGTAATCAAGAAACTTTGGCACATAAAAGCCCTGGACCAGACAGCTTCACAGGAGAATTTTACAAAACACTTATGGATGAGCTAACCCCTATCCTGTCCTAACTATTCAAAAAATTCCAAGAAGAGGGAAGACTCCCAAACTATTTGCATGGGTCCATTATCATCCTACTCCAAAAACCAGATAAAGACACAACAAAGAAACTACAGGCTAATATCACTAGTGAACACAGATGCTAAAATCCTAAAAAATATTGGCCAAGCACATCTAGCAATACATTAAAAAGACATACACCATAATTAATTGGGATTCATTCCATGGATTTAAGGATGGTACAATATTCACAAATCAATAAACAACATGTGCTGGTTACGTGATGGAGAAAAGGGAACCCTTGAACATTGTTGGTGAGAATGCAGATGGATTCAGCCACTGTGGAAAACTGTATGCAATTTCCTCAAAAATCTAAAAGTAAAATTGCTTTTTGACCCAGCAATTCCACTGCTGGGATTATATACTAAGAGTTCTGAAACAACAATTCAGAAGAACCTATGCACTCCAATGTTCATAGCAGTGTTATTTACAATAGCCGAGTTCTATTGTAAATAACAACATGTGTTATTTACACAGCCCATGTGCCCATCAGTAATTGAGAAACAGCCCATGTGCTCATCAGTAACTGACTGGATCAAAAACTGTGGTACATTTACATAATGGACTACTACCAGCAGAAAGAAAGAAGGAACTCCTACCCTTCATGGGTAGCATGGATGGAACTGGAGAGTTTTATGCTAAGTGAAATAAACCAGGCAGGGAAAGACAAACACTGGATGATCTGACATATAAATGGAACCTAATCAAAATTTTTTTAAAAAGCAAAAAATAATCAGAGACATGGAAATTAGGAATAAACTGACAATGATCAAAGGGAAGGGGTGCTGTGAATAATGGGGAAAAGAAAGGGGAGGGTTAAGTCAAGGAACATGTACAAAGGACACTTGGTGAAGGGCAATGGAGTAGGGATTGTCTTAGGGAGCGGGGGTTGGATGGGGCAAGGGAGAGCTACAGGTTGAAATATGGGGATGTTGTAAATGAACAACAATAAAAGAAAATCTAGGGTTTCATTCTATTTTATTTTTGGTAAATGAACATTAACCAATGAAGCAGAGTAGCAAAGAAATGTTGCAGTTTGCTTTTCATATAGCAACTTCTCATCATTCAGGTCTCTGCTCATAAATCACCTCCTCAAAGAGGTCCTCCCGAACTACCCAGCCTAATACTGCTCCCCCTTCCCAGTCAACTCCCCATGTCATTTGACTGTTTCATGTCTTCCTGGCACTTACTCTCTGAAATGATCTGAGTTACTTACCTGTTTGCTTGTATATCTGTCTCCCCTAACAGGAATGCAAGCTCTAATTTACCTCTGTATCCCTAGTATCTAGAACAGTACCTGGCACATAATAGGTAATTCAATAAATTTTTGTTAAGTGAGCAAATGCAGAGCTAAAATAAAACGCAGCTGCATCTTGTAGTTGATTTCAAAATTAACGTTTCCTCTGATTTTGTTAGTAAACACAGAGTACAATATAATAAATTTTAGGTGCCACACATTTTAAGGAAAATATTGACAGAATAGGGAGAGGATGCCAGACCAGGGGTACACACACCTAGGATAGTCTAAATATTATCTTGTATGGAATTAAGGGGGAGTGAACGAATACCTAATTCACAGGTGTTATGTACTAAGAACTGTGTTAAGTTGTAAAAAAACAAACTTCTTGTTCTCACAGGTGGGTAACTTTCTTCTGTATAAAACTGGCTGGAACAAGGATTTGATCTCTAAAATATATAAATAACTCACGTAACTCCACTCCATATAGAGGCAATGGACCTGATGGGTGGGGGCAGAGGGATAATGTGGAAAAATAGGGGAAGGGTCATCAAGGAATATTATATAAAGGACATACGGACAAAGCCAAAGGTGGTAGGATCAAGGGTGAGAGGCAGCAATGGGTGGGATGGGGGTGTGAAATGGAGAAAACTACTTGAATAACAATAAAAAAACTGGCTGGAGTTGAGATGTGAATGTACCATTAGGAAATAGGCCCCCTAGGCCTATAATAATAGTAAAGCCCTGTTCTTTTATGTGGAGTCTGGAATTCAGCTCAAGCTGAGGTGCTTTCCTGGGAGAATGTAGACTTCAGCAAAAGCCAGATGGGGAGGGCTCTCTTCTTGGCTTAGAGGCAGCAACCTTCTTGCTATATCCTCACACCGGGTGGGGTGCTATATCCTCTCACTGGGGGGGTGAGAGAGGTAGAGAAAATGCTCTCTGGTTTCTGTTCATATGAGGGCACTAATCCTGTGATATAAGTCCTCACCCCCATAACCTCATCTAAATTTAATTCTCTCCCAAAGGCCCCATCTCCAAATACCATCACACTGAAGGTTAGGACTTCAACATATGGATTTGCGTGGGAGGGGCAGGGGACACAATTCAGGCCATTGCAGGGGTTTTACTTTCCTTGTGGCAGGATGGGAAGGGACCCCAGAATTATACTCTATTCTTCAGATGTATGCTGTTCTCTTCTGTAAAGTATTTAGTATTTTTTAAAAAATATTTTATTTAGCCCTGGCTGGCGTAGCTCAGTGGATTGAGTGCGGGCCTGTGAACCAGAGTATTGCGGTTCGATTCTCAGTCAGGGCACATGCTCAATCCACTGAGCTATGCCAGCCACGGCTTATTTAGTATTTTTTTAGTCCCTAAATTGGTAACCAATGAAATGGGACTGGCCCCATCCAGTCTTCTGGGATGATATATTAACACCTGGTACTAGATTCTGGCACATGGCTACCTCCTTTGATTCTGCACTGGACATCCACTAGCTTATGATCTCTCAGAAGTTCCCCATCTCAGCAGGCTTCAGATGACTTAGGGACCTCCTATAGGCACACGTAGGCTGTTGGGGAGGTAGGAATACCTTCGTTTCCAGTACAACTCACTCATTCACATGCTTTGCTGAAAGTGTACTGGATCCTAGAGGTGTGGAGGGTTCAGTGCCCAGAGAAGCACTAGCATTGACATTCTCATGGGTATCTGTCCTCTTGTAATGTTTCTATGATCTCTGGAGGGTGAAGAAATGGTGACTCTGGCACCTCCATTTCCATCTTCCCACACTCCAAAATTATTATCACTGTCTTCAAGGCCCTTCTTCAGAGAAGAGTTAACACAGCAGCCCTGACCATAACCTTGAGAGAGGCCTTGTTTGCAAGGTCAGCTATTGGAAGATACCTGAGAATTTAGATTTTGGGAAGGTTCCCATCATTAACTGGTAAGAGTAGCTCAAAGTGCCCAAATTAGTTGTACAAACAATACAGTTTACACTGAATACCTGCTTTCCTTCTGCAGTCTGGAATTTGGGTACATGCCAAGCAGAGTATTGTGTGCTCATCCAATAAAAACTTTGGGCACTGAATCTATGAGTTTCCCTGGTATACAACTGTTGTCGTAACACGTTGCTCTGAAAATTAAGTGTATCCTGTAAGACTGCAATGGGAGAGAAGTCTGGAAGTTTGCACCTGGTTTTCTTGACTACCCATGCGTTTGATGTCTTTGCTAATTTAGCTTTGGATCCTTTGCCTGTAATAAGCCATAGCCAAGAGTATGACTTATATGCTGAGGCGATAAGTCCTTCTATGAACTATTGAACCTGGGAGAGGTCTTGGGGATCCCTGACATACCCTGTATCATCTAGGCTAGGCACCTCTCTGACTTTATCACCCACCATGCTCTTACCACAACTCTCTACAAACTCAGGCACATCCACTGTTCCCTATATCTGGAGCACCATGCCACACACTACCACATGGCCTATTTCCTCACTTTATCAGCTGTTTCCTCACTGCTCTAATATCACCCATTCAGGTCTCTGCTCTAGTATCACCCATTCTGGAAAGAATTCCTTGTCCACCCCACATCATCATTCTCCATTATCTCACCCTGCTTTTATTTTTCTTGTTAGCACCTACCACCACCCAATACGTTAATATTTATTAATTTCTTGACTTATGCCCACTCCCAACTGTCAACAATATAAGGAAACCTCCATAATGTTTTTTCATTTAATTTCTGAATTGAGCAAACTTTCACAAAGGATGCCTGGGTGAAATGACATGATGTCTGGGACTTGATTTACAGAGTTTATTGAATTAAAAAGACACTGCCATGGCCAAGAGCACCAGGAACTCACTTAAGAAATTATCTAACATAAACTGTATGTTTGAGTTTACTATTATGTGATAAAGACAGGTTATCATATGTATTTTATTCACATGTATGTTTTAAGTGACCATGAAAAATTTAAAACAAAAGTAGAATAGTAGAATAAATTCCCATGAAACAAAAAATAGATTATCATCAAGATTTTGGCCACATTTGTGTCACATTTGCTTCCTCTTTTCCTCCCTCACTGTAATATTTTAAAGCACATTTCAGATCTCATGTCACTTTACTTCTATATTCTTCATAATGTGTCTCTAAAAATTACGGACATTTTCTTACATAACCACAAGGCCATTTGCACAGCTAACAAAATTAACAATAATTCCTGGAATAATAATATCTAGACCATAATAAAAATTCCCTGGTTGTCTGAAAAAATCTTTCTACATTTGTTTTGCTGGAATCAGACTAAACAAATGTCACACATGTTCTTTTGTTCTGTCTCTTAAGTCTTTTAAAATCTAAAACAGCCCCCCTTTATTTCTTTTTCATGCTAATTGTTGCATAATATGTTTTCCTAACTAAAGTTTTTATGTCAGAAACACACGTGAGGACAAAGAGAGGAACAAGAATGATATTTCCATGTATAGTAGAAATACAGTCTGGTTAAAAACACTTGGAAACAGAATGAAGGAATAAGGATCTCACTGGTTTCTTGCATAGTGACTGCTCTGTGGAACCTTGATTGAATTACAGTCTACTTGCTGTTTTTCTAAAGATAATATTTATCTATTGATTTGAGAGAGAGAGAGAGTGGTGAGGGGAGAGGGGTGGGGGAGAGAAACATCAATTTGTTGTTCTACTTATTTTTGGATTCATTGGTTGATTATTGTATGTACACTGACTGGGGTCCAAACCTACAAACTTGGCATATTAGGATGATGCTCTAACCAAATGAGCTATCCAGTTGGGGCAAGACAATAATGATTTTAAATTTATGTACTATAAATGTGTTGGTGTGGTCTCTGTCTCTGGAACATCTAGCTTAGTACCTGGTACACAGGAGGCTCTCTGTAGACAGTTGAAAAATCTGAAAATTTTATCATTAGATATTGTAAATCAATACATAATTGTTAGGATTTAATCATCAAGTGTGGTGAAGAGAACATATTTCCGATCTCAGGTTTCCTGGTTTGGGATGTGAGCCTTTGAGCAAGACAATAATCTTCCAAGTTCTCAGTTTCCTTAATCATAACATCTTATAAAAATTATTTTTAAGTGAAACAATATTTGGTGTATCTTTTTAATGAAACACCATTTTGTGTTTTTTAAAAAAATATATATTTTATTGATTATGCCATTACAGTTGTTCTATTCCCCCCTTCATTCCCCTCCACCCTGCACAACCCCTACCCCATCATTCCCCCCTTTAGTTTATGACCACGTGTTTCAAGTTTAGATTTTTTTATTTCCCATACTATTCTTGCCCTCCCCCCCATCTATTTTCTACCGACCATCTATGCTACTTATTTTCTGTATCTTCTCCCCCCTTCTCCTTCTCCCACTCCCCTGTTGCTAACCCTCCATGTGATCTTCATTTCTATGGTTCTGCTCCTGATCTAGCTGTCCTCTTAGTTTGCTTTTGTTTTAGCTGTGGTTGTTAATAACTGTGAGTTTGCTGTCCTTTCACTGTTCATCTTTTTTCTCTTCTTTTCCTTAGGTAAGTCCCTTTAACATTTCATATAATAAGGGCTTGGTGATGATGAACTCCTTGAATTTGATCTTATCTGAGAAGCACTTTATCTGTCCTTCCATTCTAAATGAAAGTTTTGCTGGATAGATCAATCTTGGATGTAGGTCTTTGGATTTCATGACTTGGAATACCTCTTTCCAGCCCCTTCTTGCCTGTAAGGTCTCTTTTGAGAAATCCGCTGACAGTCTGATAGGAACTCCTTTGTAGGTGACTGTCCCCTTATCTCTTGCTGCTTCTAGGATTCTCTCCTTCATTTTAATTTTGGCTAATATAATTATGATGTGCCTTGGTGTGTTCCTTCTTGGGTCCAACTTCTTTGGGACTCTCTGAGCTTCCTGGATTTCCTGGAAGTCTATTTTCTTTGCCAGAATGGGGAAGTTCTCCTTTATTATTTGTTCAAATAAGTTTTCCACTTGTGGCTGTTCTTCTTCCCCTTCTGGTACCCCTATAATTCGGATGTTGGAGTGTTTAAAGATGTCCTGGAGGTTCCTAAGCCTCTCCTCATTTTTTTGAATTCTTGTTTCTTCATCCTTTTCTGTTTGGTCATTTTTTTCCTCTTTCTGGTCCACTCCTTTGATTTGAGTCCATTTCCTTTCCATTGCTAATGGTTTCCTGTGCATTTCCATTCATTTCAATTAGTTTAGCCTTCATATGTTCCTCTAATTCGTGACCAAAATCAACCAGTCTGTGAGCATCCTGATCACTAGTGTTTTGAACTGTGCATCTGATAGGTTGGCGATTTCTTGGTCGCTTAGATTTATGGGCTCTGGGGCTCTGAGTTGTTCTTGAGTCATGTTTTGGTCTGTTCACGCCTGTTAAGTATGAGGAGCGGAGCCTTAGGTGTTCACCAGGGTGGGGCCACCCAGGTCACTGGTTTGTGACAGTGTATACGGGGGCGGGATCAGAGAGGGACAATAGCAGTCCCCTCTGTTGCTTCCCACTGCTGGGCACGGTCAAGTCTCATTGCTCGCTCCTTCAACAGTTTATCTGGGCTTGAATGTGTGACCGCAGTCAGCCCTCAGTGGGCCCATCGCCTTGCACCCTCAGTGGGTCCACCCACAACTCCACACCTGGGATCCACCCACAGCTGCCAGCGTACCTGGGTCGTGTGCCCAGGTCAGTCCGGTGGCTCTTTCCTGCCTGACCCCGCTCTGCTGCTGGCTCTGCCCCTCTTACCAGTCTGGTTGAAAGGTTTGTTGTTGTCAGACTTCCATATAGTTCAATTTTCTGTGGTTTGGCTGCGTTTTTGTTGTTAAAACTTTGTTGTTTTTAAACTTGGTTGTGGGAGAAGTTAGAGTGTTTCCACCTATGCCTCCGTCTTGGTGGAAGTCCTGAAACACCATTTTGTATGCTATAGATTAGAAAATGCTACCTACAATGCTAGCTTCAGTAACACATATACTAAAATTGGAATGATATGGAGAAAATTAGCATAGCCCCTGCTCAAGGATGACATACAAATTCGTGAAGAGTTCCATATTTTTAATATATAAAGAACTCACATGACTTCCTACCAGGAAAACAAACAATCCAAATAAAAATGAGCAAAGGACCTGAACAGATATGTCTCCAAGGAGAACATATAGAGGGCCAAGAGACATAAGAAAGGATGCTCAGCATCACTAGCCATCAGAAAGATGGAAATTAAAACCACAATGAGCCCTGGCTGGTGTAGCTCAGTGGATTGAATACGGGCCTGCGAATCACACGATCGTGGTTTGATTCCCAATCAGGCACATGCCTAGGTTACAGGCCAGTTTACAGCAGGGGACTCATGAGAGGCAACCACACATTGATGTTTCTCTCCTTCTCTCCTTCCCTTCCTCTCTAAAATAAATAAAATAAAATCTAAAAAAAAACACCCCACAATGAGATACCACTTTACATTGGTCAGAATGGCCATCATAAACAAATCAACAAGAAAGTGCTGGAGAGGTTGCGGAGAAAAGGAAACACTAGGGCATTGTTGGTGGGAATGCAGACTGGTGCAGCCACTGTGGAAAACAGTATGGAATTTCCTCAGAAAACTAAAAATGGAACTTCCTCTTGACCTGGCGATTCTAATGCTGGGATCATAGCCTAAGAATCCTGAAACATCAGTTCAAAAGAACCTATGCACCCCAATGTGCATAACAGCACAATTTATAACAGCCAAGTGCTGGAAGTAACCTAAGTGCCTATCAGTAAATAAGTGGGTCAAAAAACTGTTATACATTTTCACAATGGAATTCTATGCAGCAGGGGAAAAAAGAGAGCTCCTACCCTTTGGGACAGCATAGATGGAACTGGAGAGCATTATGCTAAGTGAAATAAACCAGGTGGTGAAAGACAAATACCATATGATCTCACCTATAAGTGGAACCTAATTAACAAAACAAAGAAGGAAGAAGAATATAATCAGAGACATTGAAATAAATAATGAACTGACTGTAACCAGAGGGGAGGGCAAGGGGATAATGAAGAAAAAAGGAGGAGGGTCATTAAGGAACACGTATAAAGGACCCATGGACAAAGACAAAAGGGTGGGGGGTAGAACTGAGTGTGGAGGTACTGGTGGGTGTGACAAAGAGAGTGGTAGGGGAAAATGGGGACAACTGTAGTTGCACAACAATAAAAAAAGAAAATGCTGTATTTAGATATCAGGTATAGTAGAACAGGCACATAAAAGCAGTTATAAGCAGACAGAAATCAGGTCAGAAAACCTGTATTTTGTTGGTTACACTTTTATATTTGTTTCCTCTGTGCCCCTTTGTAATTTAGTGAAAAAATGTAAAAGTTGTAGCATGTGTCAGGTGTGAAAAGAAGAAACAATAATAGGGGGTTGGGCCATGCCTAGTACATTAATTAGGACTCTGTTGATAATAAGTGGCACAAATCAGTTCTGACCAGACTACCCCAGGACTATATTATCGGAGTACTACAGGAATGCAAAGGCCAGGCTACAGCTGGGTCTTAGAGATGGAACCAGGGCCTATAACCAAGAACTACTTAGGTTTTGGATTGAACCGTGTACCTTAAAAAGATATGTTGAACTCCTAATCTCTGGTACTTGTGAATGTGACCTTATTTGGAAATAGGGTCTTTGCAGAAGAAATCAAGTTAAGATGAAGTCGTGCTAAAGATGGGCCCTGTGGGGGCAACTTTCGGAAGTCCCCCTGAGTGCCACAGATGAGAGTGAATATGATCGAGACATGATGTGATCTGCTTGGGGAGGAGAAGTGAGCAGTGGCCAGTTTCTACAAGGAGAAAAAGGCCCTGAGCCCCCACCTCTAGGGCTTTTACTGGGGTATAATCCACAGGAATACAGGGCAGCAAGGATCAAACAGTAGATAACATTTCAAAGAAATCTGAGGGCTTCAGAGTCAGTCAAGAACACAGTTTTAGGGTTTCTTGCTCTAACTCTTAACATATGAATGAAAGCACTCTTAGCAGAGCAGATTTCACAGGTTTATCAGGAAGTCTTTGTGATGCCAGATTCTTCCCCAGGACATGCTCTAGCAAGGCAAGGAGCTGCACCTCTCCCAACACGTATTCTGGCTTAAGGGGATTAGAGCCAGGAAGCACTTCTCCCAGAGAACATGAGGACTCAGGCTATGTCAAAGGGGGGAGGGGCAAGATTCCATTGCTCTTTTGTTGCACCCCCCCCACCCCAGTCCTTCCATGAAGGCCTCCCAAGTGATCATGTCTGGCCTAGGTTGTCCCTCCTCTGAGGGGTCTTACTCATCATTGACTTCGAATCAAGCTTTGGGGGCAGGGAGAGGAAACTGAGGCAGTGTTGGCTACCAGAGACAAGCTTTGTCTCCTGTGGCTCGCATTCCAAAGGTTGTCCCTCGCCCTTAGCCACAAGGGGTCGAGATACAATTCCTAGAACCATGGCAGAGCAGTCTACAACAGGGCCCTAATCCAACAGGACTGGTGTCCTCATAGGAAGGGAGAAGAGACACAGACGGACACAGAGGGAAGAATGCCATGTGACTATAAGACTAGAGACTGGACTAGAGTACTTACAAACAAGCAGCACAAGCATTGCCAGCAACACCAGAAACAAAGAAAAAGGCATGGAACAGATCCCCTGCTAGATTCTTCAGAGGGAGTGTGGCCCTGCCAATACCTTGATTTCAAACTTCTAGCCTCCAAAACTGTGACAGTATACATTTCTGACATTTTAAGCCATCCTAGTCTAAGGCACTTTTTTATGGCAGTTCGGAGAAACAAATACACTCTCTGCCTCTACCTCCCTCCACATATCTGTGTCACTCTTTTTTCATACTGCAACGTGAAGGTTTCTGTTTCCTGGTTCATATGGCAGAAAACAGTTGTCAACAATAATTTCCAAGTTTATATCATATAGCAATAGAGATACAGAGAGACTAAACAGTTTTCTTTATTCCTATTCCAAATTCTCAGGGAAGGGATGTTACCAGCATTGTGAGTCTTGGGTTTCCCAAGACAGAAATCAACAGGGAATTCCAGAGAAATTTCCAGGCAGGTTTTATTAATCTTATGCTCAGGTACAAGAGAGACAGCACAGAGGTAATAAAGGAAGGTCCTCTGAACTGGCTCAGGGGCTGGCTCTGCTTGGATACTTTTATAAGCTGGGGACAAAGCAGGCTTTCTGAGAAAAGGTGACTTTTTTTTTTTTAAAAGGCAGTCTTGCAGATTTTCCATTTCAGGGTTGGGTGACATCCTCTTCCAGCTGTATTGCCTGGTAACTACGTTTATACCTGCTCTGTGAGGGCAAGATGGCAGACTGTTCATTACCACCACCCTAGGAAGGGCAAATAGCAATCAAAGCTAGATCAACTGTGCATGCAGCTAAATAATTTAAACAGGCACTTAGCAGAAAAGTAAAATCAGCTACTTTTGTGTTTTTGAGTAGAGAATGGGGGGTAGTGACATTTTTGCATTCCTTCTGATCACCAGGTCTTAACCTGGCTTACTAGCCCCTCAGTATTTTCCATTTCCAAGTCCAAGTCCCTCTGCTATCTCAGGGACCCATGGTCCATCTTAGATTGAGTGCTCATCTTAGGTCCCATCAGATGCTCCCTGAGTGGTATGATTTAGGATTACAGCTATGCAGGAGGCAGGGTCTAATGCCCAAATAATCAAATGGATGTTCATAGATAGGTTCAGCAGAGAAGGAGCAAGAGGAAAGCCGGCCAAAGTCAGTGAAGTGAGAAAACCCCAATGGAAAGAGAAAGTTGGGGAAAAAGAGATAACTGACCATGTCAACTACCACTTCCCAGCAAGATATTTTCCTACCTATTGGGGTTTTGTCAATCCTTCTTTTTTTTTTTTAAAAAAAAGAAAGATATTTATTTTGCATAAATGTTTTAGTTGTATGATTTTATTTAATCCACCCAATAGTCATGTAAGGAAGCAACTTTCATTTCCACAAATGCAGAAAGAAACGCTATAAAAAATAAAATTAGAAGTTCAAGGTTAAATTGCAAATATGTAACAGAGTAAAGATAGCACATAAATGTAAGAGATTCTGGATAGTGTTGGGAGAGTTGAACAAAATACATTTTATGGCCTACGAAATTCTAATAATTCTAGGATGTTAATTCGTAGCAATACTAACAATACCCTTAAGTAACATCTTTTTTATAAGTATCTTGAAGTACTTCTCATATACTTCCATTTGATTTTATGTAATATCCTAAGATTTTTTGATATAAAATTAGTTTTTTAAATACAAAGTCATGTTTATGTTCTTCTGACCTAATCTTTCAGTTACCATTGGTTTTAATGGACATGTATTTCTGTTTTTCTTAAAGTGTATTTTATTGGTTATGCTATTATAATTGTCCCATTTTTTTCTCCCTTTTATTCCCCTCTGCCCTGCTCCACCATCCCACCAGCATCCCCCCCCCCCACCTTAGTTCATGTCCATGAGTCGCACATATAAATACTTTGGCTTCTCCATTTTCTACACTATTCTTCACCTACCCCTGTCTATTTTCTACCTACCAGTTATGCTTCTTATACCCTGTACCTTTACCCCCCCCATTCTCTCCCACCCACTCCTCACTGATAACCCTGCATATAATCTCCATTTCTGTCATTCTGTTCCTATTCTAGTTGTTTGCTTAGTTTGTTTGGTTTGGTTTCTTTTTAGGTTCAGTTGTTGATAGTTGTGAGCCTGTTATCATTTTACTGTTCAAAGTTTTGATCTTCTTTTTCTTAAATAAGGCTCTTTAACATTTCATATAATAAGGGCTTGGTGATAATGAACTCCTTGAACTTGACCTTTTCTGGGAAGTACTTTATCTGCCCTTCCATTCTAAATGATGGCTTTGCTGGAATAATCCTGAATGTAGGTCCTTGCCTTTCAGGACTTCAAATACTTCCTTCAAGCCCCTTCTTGCCTGCAAGGTTTATTTTGAGAAATCAGCTGATAGCCTTATCAGAGCTCCTTTACAGGTAACCATCTTCTTTTCTCTTGCTGTTTTTAAGATTCTTTCCTCTTTAATCTTGGGTAATGTAATTATGATGTACTTTGGTGTGTGCTTCCTCGGGTCTAACTTCTTTGGTACTCTGAGCTTCCTTGACTTCCTGGAAGTCTATTTCCTTTGCCAGATTGGGGAAGTTCTCCTTTATTAGTTGTTCAAAAAACTTTTCAATTTCTTGCTGCTATTCTCCTTCTGGCACCCCTATGATTCAGATGTTTGAACCTTTAAAGATGTACTGGAGGTTCCTAAGCCTCTCTTCATTATTTTGAATTTTCGTTTGTTCATTCTGTTCCAAAGAACGTTTATTTTTTTCTTTTTGTTCGTAATTGTTCATTTGAGCCCCAGTTTCCTTCCTGTCACTTTTGGTTCCCTGTACATTTTCCTTTATTTCACTCTTCATAGCCTTCACTTTTTCCTCCATGTTGCAACCATGCTCAATCATTATTGTGAGCATCCTGATTACCAGTGTTTTGAATTCTGCATCTGATAGGTTGGCTATCTCTTTATTTGAAGCTTTGATCTATTCTTTCATTTGAGATTATATATATATATATATAGCCTCTGCATGCCTGTTATGTTGTAAGCCTTATACCTAAGGCTGTGCTGCTTACAACAGGGCAACCCACGTCACTGCATTGTGGCACTGTATGTAGGGGGTGGTCAGAGAGAGAACAATGCTGCTTATTTGGCTCTCACCATGCTTTCTGTCACTTTCCCTGCTACCCACAAGCAAAATAGGCCCTTCTAGTGTTGATTCCCAGGTGGGTGGGTTTCTGTATGCTCTAGGACCCTTTGGGTCTCTCCAACGAACTCTCCTGTGAGGCTGGGAGTTTCTCCCACTGCTGCAACCCAGACTTTTATAGCCAGAGGTGTTGAGGCTTTCTCTTCCCACGCCAGAACCCTGGATTTTATGGTCTCACTTCCTAGTTGTTCCTCCCAGTGTATCCACACACAAGTGTGGGACCACCAGCTGCTGCCTCACTTACCCTGTTCTCTAGCTGCTGCCTTGCCATGTCTGCCTGTCTCTGCCTCTCCTAAAAGTCTGGATGAATGTTTCTTCTTTAACTCCTTAGTCATTGGACTTCCACACAGTTTGATTTTCTGGCAGTTCTGGTTGTGTTTTGTTTTTAAATTTGTTGTTTTCCTTCTTTTGGTTGTGCAAGGAGGCAAAGTGTATCTATCTATGCTTCCATCTTGGCCAGAAGTGCTATATATTTTTTCAAATACTTTTATTCTGTTTTTAAATACCGAAATATCAAACTACAATATATTAGGGAGTACCTATTTTAGAGATGCCTTGAATCTTACCACTTCTACCAAGGAAAGGTAATTTATTCTTACTTTCTTCTAGTAAGGATTGTTAGGTTGAGGTCAGATTCTGGATTTTGTTTTGTTTTTCTACCACTTACTTTATATTTCTATGTTATTCCCACACCATTCTCTTTGGCCCTTTTCTCATATTTTTTAAAGACTTATGTTGCTTTGTAGGTGTGTGCACCTTGTGTACTTTTCTGCATAAAGTAGAGTTTCCACTTCAGAGCTCCTATTCTGTGTTTCAGTATGCTCTGCAGATTGGTCTCCAAATACTGTACATTTTGAAGTCTCAGACATCAGTCAGTGTTTTTCCTTTTGGCTCAGTTACAGAGACCCAAAAGGGGTGGGTTTGGGTCTCTTATCTTTTGGCCTTCCTAGTTGCCTATTCAGAATGAGTTTGCTCCTGAGGACAGAGATTTGATGAAGTAGTTGGAAAATGGGAGTGCTTGTACTAAAATGGGGTCCGAGATCAACCCATCTTCCGCCTGTAGGAATTTTTTTGGGGGGGGGCTGGTTTTCTCTCCTCCTCTTCCATCTGGTCCACTAGAGTGATTCACTTTTCTTGTATTAACATTACTTTGATTCTAATTTTGCTAAATATACTCTAGCTTTATTTTGCTAAGAGAGCATCTGCTTCTCCTCCCCTCAACAAATCTCCTTCATTACTTTTTAGGCTAATTGACAATAAATTGTGTCATTCCCAAACCAACCCTTTGTAATTCTTTGTGCTTTAGGGCAATAGAGAAGCCTCCATTTACTCATCATGGAAACACTATGAAATAGAATTCACATAAAATGTAACCAGATGAACTCCATCATTGCAACATCTGTAAGTCAATGTAGTTTCAGTCCAACTTTTCCCAGGATTTAGGGAATAGAAGAATAAGGCAAATAATAAAAAGGAGTTTAATTATATGTCATGATAACTTTTCCCCACACAAAAAAAGGAAGTTCTCATTCAAGGTAGGTTACCATTCAATCTTAGAAGAGACAGCTCTAAGGACAAATTTTGGTTGATATACCATCAAACGCAGTTAGAAGAAAATTTAAAGAATATTAAGTAGGCAGTAACTATCATTTTATATTAGAAAACACCCCCAAATATTCACTGAGATAGAAAAGAGGGGGTCTCCTAAAATTCAAATATTCTCAGAGACACTCAGCAGCAAGAGTTGAGATATTGCAAGGTGTAACTAAGTCCACAAATATTTTAGCAAATAGTATTGAGAAAAGCAACTTTGAAGTTAAATGCTGCTGGGACCATCTTGTCCATTACCTGCCAAATCCGCTACCTGTTTCCTGCACCTTCAGGTCCCAGTTTAGTGTACTTTCTTTCCTCTCAGAAGTCTTCTGATGCATCTCGGTCTTCTTGCCTAAATTTAGGAGTAATTAGCATAAAATTATGTTAAGATAGTCAATGATGGGCAGTAGAAAGTTATTTAGACGACTGGATCATAAAAACTAGAATGGAAGATTATTGAGAGAATTAGAGGTTTTTCCTTGTAAATACTTTAAAATAAGAAAAATTGAAAACCTGTCTCTAGGAAGGAACCTGGGGGGTTGACTAGATATCAGTAGAAAGACCTTATTAGGTCTCTAATTTACACCAAAAAACTCAAATAAGTGAATAGACACACATAAAGTTCTCAAATAAGAAAAGACTTTGGGAGATGGTGACGGAGTAGGACGGAGCTGATTCTAGCTCCAGTACTCATGGGTGAAAATCCTGGCAGATCTATAGAGAAGCAGCGCACTAATCCATCGGTTATCCGGCCTTTGTGAAATTAAAAGAACAGAGATTGGTATGGACGCTGAAACACCAGAAAACGGCAGGTCAGTGGGGTCTTGGTGACTGGAGTAAAGACAAATCGGCGGCGGGGGCCAGCTCCCGCGGCCAGGTGGCCCCGGTGTTGCCTCTAAGGCCAGGGAACAGAGCCATCAGTCTGAGACCAACACCAGAGGTGTCTGCTACAGGAGCCTGGGCACCCAGCGGCCCCAGTGGCCACCAGCTCCCCTGCTCCCTGTATAAAGCAAAACTGGACAACACCGGGCAGGGACCTGTCTGCTTGCCTGGTTGCATTATCAGGGAGTGTTGCAAAGACACAGGGCCCGGTTCAACTGCAGACTCTGGGCTCGCAAGCCTGGGAGAACCGAGAGATGCATTGGCCTCACTGGTCTCGCTGGGAACTGGGCTGGACTGAGAGGCAGGCTGTCTGGAGAGTTTTGTGTTTTTTTTTTGAAAGTGGACTGAGGTATTCTCCTGCCAGGACAGCTTGGCTTGCTTTTCACCCGGCCTTGCAGTGAGCCAGGTGGAAAGTGGAGGCATTTGGGGACTCACCACAGGACTGGGAAGCGCCCTGCCGGTTTCTCGTCACCCGACAGACGGCCAGGTGGGCGCACGCAGGCGCAGAGGCTTCTGGGTCTCCGCCACAGGGCTGGGAGGCACCTTGCTGGTTTCTCCGATCCCAGACAGCTTGGCGGGTGCACACAGGTGTAGAAGCCTCTGAGTCCCCCACCCAGGACTGGGAAGTGCCTTGCCGGTTTCAACTGGCCGGTGTGCACAGGTGCAGAAGCGGTTGAGTCCTGCTACAGGACTGGGAAGGACCCTATCAGAACCCGTGGCACTCAGCCTCTGAGTCCCCGACATAGGACTGGGAAGCGCCTTGCCGGTTTCAACTGGCCGGTGTGCACTGGCGCCCACTCCCCAATCTGATAGCCTGGTTGGTGCGCGCACTTACACGGGCATCCCAGCCCACAGACAGATCCTGCTGCAACTAGAAGAACCAGTCTGGACATTTTGAAACCAACAGAGGAAGGGTTTCTCTGTTGTTGTTATTGTTTTTTGGTTGTTGTTTGTTTCTTTTTTGTTTTTTTCTTTTTTCCCTTTTTTAGTAACTTTTTTTGTGCGTTGGTTTAGTAATTTTATATATTTTAAAATTTTTATCACTGCTTTATCTTTTTACACTTTGTTCCTCTCCTTTCTTTTTCTGTTTTAGTCCTTCTTCCTTTCCTCTTAAGCTCATCGCTTTCGCCTCCCTTCTCCTACCTTTTTGTTTGATTGTTTGTTTGTTGCTTCATTTCCTTTTACCCACAAGAGACACAAACAACTAGGAACTGTGAAAGGACCAGAATGGGACCCAAAGAGGGGACATCTCAACAGTAGAGACAGACAGACAAATTTCACCTTCCTATAGCAGAAAAGCCACCAGGTGTTGCATAATTTTTTCATTATTCTCACTTCTTTTATATTTTAATAATATCTCTGTATTCCCTCTCTTTCTGTATAGGCTTCTCAGTCTTGAGTAGTTATATTGTATTATTAGACAGGCTCCCCCTGTCCTTTCCTCCACAGTGCTTTGCTAATCTTCTAAACTCCACACCACTTGTTTTCCTTTAGCACACTACCTAAAGGTCTATATCCCTTACTCAGACAGATCACATAGAGTTTGTTATATGAGGGCTGCTCCAATATTAGTGTAAATAATAGCTGATCTATACAACGATAAATACTCCACAACACATCTCCTGGATCTTAGCCCATTGTACAGGTCCCTGAATTCTATCACTGTAGTGATTAACTCTATTTGCTGACACACTACACCTATTTACCGTTCCTTACACTCACCTTCCCTCAAAATCTGACCATCTGAAACCTCACTGCTTTCTAGTTCCAACTAACAAGCCTTCCCTCCCCAACAAGAGGCTTATCTTTTGTCCATACTCTTGTAAAAGTGGCAAGGTGGGCTGAAGAATATGGTTAACACTATATGTAGCCTAAAGATCACCTATCTCCTGTCTACCAGCTGTGACTGTAAATATCATAAAAACTCTTCTGCTGTCATAAACCATTTTGCCTCCTCCTACAACTGATTACACATACACAATAAAAGGAGTAGCTGGAAACAGAGAACATCAAGATACCTGAAGGAGTCTGCACCACTGAAATTCACAGGTATTATACCACAGAGGTATAACATAAACCCAGTGAGTCAGAACAGATCAATTTTAGAAGCCGAGGCTAACAAGAAGAGTCTCACAAACAATGGGATGACAAAGAAAGAATCCCAAAATGAAAGAAAAAGCAGAAGCTTCAGAAAGAATGTTAGATGAAATAGAGGCTAATCAACTATCAGATAGTGAATTCAAAGCACTGGTTATCAGGAAGTTCAAAGAGCTCACAATGAGCTACCAGACATTACAGGGGAGCTACAATGATCTCATCGAAAACTATATCAACATGAAAAAGGAAATGGAAACTATCAGCAAGGGACAAGAGGAAATGAAGAATACAATTTCCGAATTGAAGAACACATTAGAAACTTTCAAAAGTAGAATAGATGAGGGGGAGGATAGGATTAGCAAGCTGGAGGACAAAGTAGAAAGCATCTCACATAAAGAGCAGGAAAATGAAAAAAAAAACCTCAGAAAGAATGAAGAGGGATAAAGAGAAATGCAAGACAATATGAAACGTAATAATATCCGAATAATAGAAATACCAGAAGGAGAAGAAGAAGAACAAGGGATAGAAAACATATTTGAAAGAGTAATGAGAGAAAATTTGATGAGAGAAAAAGTCATACAAATCCAGGAATCACAGAGAGTCCCAATCAGGAGGAACCCAAAGACGCCCACTTCAAGAGACATCATCATCAAAATGGCAAAACTCCAACACAAAGAGACAATCTTAAAGGCAGCAAGAGAGAAAAAAGAAGTAACATACAAGGGAGCCCCAAGAAGGTTAGCTACTGACTTCTCAATGGAAACACTCCAAGCAAGAAGAGAATGGCAAGAAATATTCCAAGTAATGAGAACCAGAGGCCTACAACCAAGAATACTTTACCCAGCAAGGCTCTCAATCAAGATAGAAGGCCAAATAAAGACCTTCCAAGACAAAAGAAGTCTAAAAGAATATGCCTCCACTAAACCAGTCCTATAAGAAATACTAAAAGTACTGCTTTAAGGAAAGGAAAGAAAAGTGAGCGACAGAGAGGAACACAGGTACAAAAATGGCAATGAATAAGTACCTATCAATAATAACCTTAAATGTAAATGGATTAAATGCTCCAATCAAATGACACAGAATAGCTGAATGGATAAGAAAGCATGACCCTCACATATGCTGCCTACAAGAGACCCACCTTAGGACAAAAGAACATCACAGTCTAAAAGTGAAAGGCTGGAAACAAATTTACCAAGCAAACGGACAAGAAAAAAAAGCTGGGGTAGCAATTCTTATATCAGACAAAATAGACTTCAAAAAGAGGGCCATAAAGAGAGACCCAGAAGGTCACTTCATAATACTCAAAAGAAGAATCCACCAAGAAGACATTAAATCGTAAATATATATGCACCAAACACAGGAGCACCAAAATATATCAGGAAAATCTTAGAGGACTTCAAGAAAGATATTGACAGCTACACAATTATAGTAGGGGATTTTAACACCCCACTGTCAAAAATGGACAGATCTTCCAAACAAAATATGAACAAAGATATTGCAGCATTAAACAACACCCTAGAGGAAATGGACTTAACTGATATATATAGAGCCCTTCATCCCAAAGAAGTTAAATACACATTCTTTTCAAATGCACATGGAACATTTTCACAGATAGACCACATGATAGGACACAAAATGAGCCTCAACAAATTCAAGAAAATTGAAATCATACCAAGCATTTTATCTGACCACAAGGGACTGAAATTGGAAACCAACCCCAAAGGAAAAAACCCAAAGCGCCCCAAATCATGGAGACTGAAAGGTATGCTATTAAACAACGAATGGGTCAAGAATTAAATTAGGGAAGAAATCAGAAAGTTTCTGCAAACAAATGAAAACAAATTCATAACAACCCAAAACTTATGGGACACAGCGAAGACAGTCCTGAGAGGGAAGTTTATAGCAATACAGGCCTACCGAAAGAAGATAGAAACATTTCAAACAAACAAACTAACCCTACACCTGCAAGAACTTGAGGAACAACAACAAAGACAGCACAGAGCAAGCAGAAGGAAGGAAATAACCAAGATTAGAGCAGAACTAAATGACATAGAGACTAAAAGCACAATCCTAAGGATCAATGAATCCAGGAGTTGGTTCTTTGAAAAGATAAACAAAATAGACAAGCCTTTAAGTAGGCTCATCAAGAAAAGAAGAGAGAGGACTCAAATAAACACAATCAGAAATGAAAGAGGAGAGATTACAACTGATATCACAGAAATAGAAGGGATTGTCAGAAATTATTATGAAGAACTGTACACCAAGAAATTTGAAAACCTAGGGGAAATGGACACATTTCTAGAAAAATATCCAAAACTCAATGAAAAAGAAACAGAAAATATGAACACACCAATAACAGCAAAAGAAATTGAAGCAGTAATCAAAAAACTCCTATCACACAAAAGCCCTGGACCAGATGGTTTCACAGGAGAATTCTATAAAGCATTTAAGGAAGAGCTAACCCCTATTCTTCACAGACTATTCCAAAAAATCCAGAATGATGAAAAACTCCCAAATTCTTTTAATGAAGCCAGCATCAGACTAATTCCAAAACCAGATAGCGACACAACAAAGAAGAAGAACTTCAGGCCAATTATCGCTGATGAACATAGATGCTAAAATTCTCAACAAAATATTGGCAAATCACATCCAACAATATATCAAAAAGATCATACACCATGACCAAGTGGGATTCATCCCAGGGATGTAAGGATGGTTCAACATTCGCAAATCAGTAATGTAATACATCACATAAACAAAAGCAAAGACAAAAACCACATGATCATATCAGTAGACGCAGAAAAAGCTTTTGATAAGGTACAAAACCCATTTATGATAAAATCACTCAGCAAAGTGGGAATAGAGGGAGCATTCCTCAATATAATAAAGGCCATATATGAGAGACCTACAGCCAATATCATACTCAATGGGCAAAAATTAAAAGCTTTTCCATTAAGATCAGGAACAAGACAAGGATGTCCACTTTTACCACTTTTGTTCAATATAGTTTTGGAAGTTTTGGCCACAGCGATTAGGTAAGAAAAGGAAATAAAAGGCATCCAAGTAGGAAAGGAGGAAACAAAACTGTCAGTGTTTGCAGATGACATGATTGTGTACATGGAAAATTCTATAGACTCTACCAAAAAACTGCTTGAACTAATTAATGAATTTGGCAAAACAGCAGGATACAAAGTAAATATCCAGAAATCAAAGGCATTTTTGTATACTAACAATGACTCAGCAGAAGCAGAAATCAAGAAAAAAATCCCATTTGATATACCAAAAACAAAAATAAAATATCTGGGAATAAACCTAACCAAGGAGGTAAAAGACCTGTATGCCGAAAACTACACAGCACTGAAGAAAGAAATCAGGGAAGACACAAACAAATGGAAACATACCTTGTTCATGGATTGGAAAATTAACATCATTAAAATGTCCATACTACCCAAAGCAATATACAGATTCAATGCAATACCTATTAAAGTACCAATGGCGTATTTCACAGACATAGAACAAACACTTCAAAAATTTATATGGAACCATAAACTACCTCAAATAACAGCTGCACTTTTGAGAAAGAAGGACAAAGTAGGAGGGATCACAATACCTGATATTAAACTGTATTACAAGGCCACGGTAATCAAAACAGCCTGGTACTGGCATAAAAACAGGCACATAGACCAATGGAATAGAACAGAGAGCCCAAAAATAAACCCAACTCTCTACAGTCAATTAATATTCGACAAAGGGGGCAGCAACATAAAATGGAGTAAAGATAGCCTCTTCAACAAATGGTGTTGGGAGAACTGGAGAGCTATGTGTAAAAAGATGAAACTTCAGCACCAACTTACACCACACACCAAAATAAATTCAAAGTGTATAAAAGACTTAAATATAAGCTGTGACACCATTAAAGTCCTGGAGGAGAACATCGGCAAGAAAATCTCAGATATTTCATGCAGCGACATTTTTACCAATATGTCCCCTAGAGCAAGGAATATAAAGGAAAGAATAAACAAATGGGATCTCATCAAAATAAAAACCTTCTGTGTGGCTAAAGAAAACAGTATTAAATTAAAAAGACAACCAAGTGTACGGAAAAACATATTTGCCAATGATACCTCAGACAAAGGTTTAATCTCCAAAATATACAAAGAACTTACATGATTACATTCTAAGAAGACATCTAACCCAATTAAAAAATGGGAAAAGGATTTGAGCAGACACTTCTCCAAGGAGGACATACAAAATATCTATAGACACATGAAGGGATGCTCAATATCGTTAGCTATCAGAGTGATGCAAATTAAAACCACAATGAGATACCACTTTATACCGGTCAGGATGGCTATCATAAACAAAGCAACAAACAGCAAATGTTGGAGAGGTTGTGGGGAAAAGGGGTCCTTAGTTCACTGTTGGTGGGATTGCAGCCTGGTACAACCATTATGGAAAACAGTATGGAATTTTCTCCGAAAAATAAAAATCGACCTTCCTTTTGACCCAGCAATTCCACTGCCAGGATTATATCCTAAGAATCCTAAAACATCAATATCAAAGAACCTATGTACCACAATGTTCATAGCAGCACAATTTACAATAGCCAAGAGTTGGAAGCAACCTAGGTGCCCACCAGTAAATGAGTGGATCAAAACATTGTGGTACATATACGCAATGGAATTCTATGCAGCAGAGAGAAAGAAGGAGCTATTACCCTTTGCAACAACATAGATGGAACTGGAAAGCATTATGCTGAGTGAAATAGGCCAGGTGTTGAAAGACAAATACCATATGATCTCACCTTTAACAGGAAGCTAAACAACAAAACAAACAAGCAAGCAGAATAAAAACAAAGACACTGAAATAGAGAAGAAGGGGACAGTGACCAGATGGTAGAGGGAAGGGAATTTAAGGGGGAAAAGGGGAGGGATTTGGAGGAACAAGTGTAAAGAACACAGGGACGAGAACTAAGGGGAATGGGAGGGAGGTGGGGAGCAAGGGTGGGGAGGTGGTTGGGATGGAAGAAATATACAAAAAACTCTACTTGAAAAATAACTAAATAAAATTATAAAAAAGAAATGACTTTGGGGAAATAATAATAAAGTGTAAATCAGAAATTTTGTTCTTTAAGGTTGTGGGAAAATGCTAAAAGTGTAAAGGTTGTATTTATAGGAACATTACTTTCAAATATTGGATGATTAGTTCAGTTGGATTGGCTTAATGCAAAGAAAATGGGAAATGTATAAAATGGTAGTTTAATTTTGGCTAATGATGGTCTAATTGCATATCAATACCCCAAAAAAGAAACATGTAAGAATATTGTTAGAAGGACTTCTACAATTATGGTGCAGTTTTGAGTAACACCTCCTAATTCCTCTGTGCTTTCATCTTTCACCTGGAGGCTATGCTTTCTATATATCAGTAGGCATTCAATTAATATTATAGAAGTGAATTATAGTATATAATGACCCCTTGGGCATGTAAGTAGTGTGTCCCTTTTGTCAAGGCTGGAGAGTGTCTACCTTTCTGTCTGCCCATCTGTCCACTCATCTCCTTGTTCCTCCGATAATTGATAAATTGTTGAATGGTGTGAGGAGTAGGAAAAATCACATGCCCTGAGATCATCACTTTCTTTGGTGCTGTTGCTGGGCCATAAAGGATATGAGTGTATAATGATAGGATAGAAAATAAGAAACACTTTTTAAAAAATTAATTAATTAACTAATTAATTAATTTTAGAGATGGGGAAGAGAGGGAGAAAGAGACAGAAACATCCATTCAACATCCATTTGTTGCCCCTCCCATGCATCCCAACCTGGGACCAGCCTACAACCCAGAGATGTGCCCTGACCAAGAATCAAACAGGCGACCTTTCAGTTTTTGGGAGGACACTCAACCAACTGAGGCACACAGTGGGTCAGGGCAAGAAAGGTTCTTAAACATACAAAAATACACACAACTTCACAAGTAAGAAGATATGTAAACCAAACTACACTGAGGTTTTTTTGTTTTGCTCTTTGGTGGGTTTTTTTCTTATAATACTAGAAAAAAACTTAAAACTGTGACAACCCACCTTACCGTGAGACAGTGGGAAAGCAGGAACTTTCATACATTGCTAGTATAAGTGTGAGTGGCAACAATCCTGTGAAGGTCAATTTCAAAATGTGCATCAGTTATATTCATGCATGTGCAAAATGGTACAGGCAGAGTCATTCATTGGTACATTGGCTATAACACCAAAAGGAAACAATATTAATGTCCATCAATAATTTGTCTTTAAAATAAATTCTCGTGTATCCATACAGTGGAGTACTATGCAGACATAAAAAATGAGGAAGCTCATTAAGCACTGATAGAAAATTATTGCCAACATTTTCCCAGAAAAAAAATAGCATTAAGTTCTACCACTCCTGTTTTTTTAATTTTTAAAGGGAAAAACAATATATATCTTGATTGGCTTGCATTCTCTAGAAACTATTGATAGTGGTGACCTCTTTGAGGGCTGGAAGTGGGATGAGAATTGAGTGATAGAGGAACAAGAAAATAGGAAAGCTTTTCATACAATACATTTTTGAATAGTTTGATTTAGAATCATGTTTTCTCTTTTGAAATTTTAAAGAGGTTGATGGTGTCATGCTCTGCCATGTTGTTGTCTATCTGCACACACTCACCCCTGCTGTAGGTTCTTGTATCTTGGGTCCACCTAGAGGAGTTAGACCATTTGGATTTAGGTTTTCAACTAACCCTCTGCCACCTCTCCAGGAACTCAGGATATTGCCCCAGGCCAGTGGTTCTCAACTCTACTGAATGTTCAAGTCTCCTAGGCTGTAAAAAATCCTGATGCCCAGATCACACTTCATATCAATTATATCTGGATCTCTGGGAGCAGGAGGAGGACAACCCAGGCATCAGTGCTTTTTTTTTTTTTAAGCCACCCAGAAGATTCCAATATGCATGCAAGTTTGAGAACTGGTGACCTACATAAATAATAGCTTTCTCATTTCACATGCACTCTCATTCCCTGTGTCTCTCTGTTCCTTTGGGACTTTACAGTTATCTAGGGTGAACAACAGAAAGAGTTTAGGCATTTCTAACTCCCTGGTCTGAGACATTTAGTAACTAGGAATTACTAAAACAAATAAACAAAAAACTAAACACTAAAAATAAAAAATAACCCCCTCTCCAAAAAAACCCCCCAAACCCCAAAACCCATCTGGTAGAATATTTGTCATTTGGTTGGAGTAAGTTTGATGAATCAAAGATTAATACTATGTTCATATGTTTTATGAATTTAGAAATTCCTTATTAAGAAATTTGCATTAAAATATACACATTGGAAAATATGACAGGATGTTTTCTCTTCATTTAGCTGAAGAGATCTGTGGTTCACAGGGCAATTAAGTGTGTGATAATAAGTCTGATCTAAACATTTTCCAGAGTTTTATTGACTATAATTCATAAACCATACAATTCACTCATTAAAATTATACTATTCAATAGGTTTTAATATATTCACAGTTTTACAATTATCTTCACAATCAATTTTAGTACATTTTTATCACCCCAAGAAGAAACCTGCTACCCGTTAACAGTTTAGTCCCCATTTCCCTCCAACTCCTCCAGCCTGAGGCAACCTCTAATCTACTTTCTGTCTCTTTAGATTTGCCTATTTTGACCTTTCATATAAATGCAATAATAATATCTATTATTCTATAGTGAGTATATTATGTGTTCTTTTCTAATTTCACTCACTTAGCATAATGTTTCAAGATTCATTGAGATTTAGCACACATTAGTATTTCATTTCTTTTTATTGCCAAATAATATTCCACTGTACAGATATAATATTTGGTTTATCCATTCATCATCTGATATTGGGTTGTTTCTACTTTTTGCCATCATGAATAATGCTCATATGAATATTCATGTATAAGTTTTTGTGTTAACATATGTTTTTATTTCTCTTGGGTTTATAACTAGCAGTGGAATTCATCATTTTACAATAAAGTTTTAAAACATACAAAAGTTGAGAGAATTTTATAGTGAACATGCTTCTAGTCACCAACGAGATTCTACTGTTAACATTTTATTCCCCTTCTTCTATTTATTTATTTTTTAGAGATTTTTAGAATTTATTCATTTTTAGAAAGGAGAAGGGGGAGAGAAACATCAATGTATGGTTGCCCCTCATGTGCCCCCGAATGGGGACCTGGCCCACAACCCAGGCATATGCCATGACTGGGAATTGAACCATAGATCCCTTGGTTTGCAGGCCAGCACCCAATCCACTGAGCCACACCAGCAAGAGCATATTCCCTTTCTTTTATTAAAGTTCAATATTTGTTTCATTTATTTTGAGGTAATATTTACACATGATGAAATCTTAAGTGTACATTCACTGTCTTAAAGTATTCATTAGTATAATCCCAACCTGTCAAGATAAATACATTATAGTCATTCTAGGACACTATCTCGTGTAACTTCCAGCCAATCTCCATCCTCTGCCCTTCAAAGACAATTTCCATGCTGAGTTTTTCTTCATGTATTTGGTTTGCCTATTGTAAAATATCATAAAAATAGAAAAGTACAATAAATACTTTTTTGTGTTTGAAGTTCCTTTCACTCAACAGAATGCTTCTGAGATTCATCTGTGTTGCTGCATGTATCAATAGTTCATTTCTTTTTACTGTTGACTAGTAAGTACATTGTGTATGAATATACCACAACTTACTTTTCCATTCTGTTGATGGGCATCTGGAGTTTTATGAATTAGGCTGTTATGGATATTTTTGTACAAGTCTTTTGTAGACATATGTTTTTGGTTTTCTTCAGTAAATACATAGGAGTGGAATTTGTTGGTCTTATAGTGAATGTATGTTTAACTTTATAAGAAACTGCCAGATTTTTCCCAAAGTGATTGCACCCCTTTGCATTTTGCAACTCATTAGCATGAACTTCAATTGTTCCACATCCTCATCAAGCTTTGATGGTGGTACTCTTTAATTTTAGCAATCCTAGTAGGCATGTAGTATGTCTCAATGTGGCTTTAATTTGTTTTTTTTTTCCAGACAGATAATAAGCTCTTTAATCACTGGCTATTCACATATCTTCTTCTGTGGTGTCTATTCAAATTTTTAGCCCATTTAAAAAAATTTCACTATCTTCATATTTGGGGCAGTACTGAAAAACAAAGGATAATATACAAATCTACTCTATTTTTAAGCATTTCTAGGACAGGAAAATTTTAATCTTTCTTTGGTATTGCATGATTTTTAACTGTAAAAAGTTAATTGATTTCAGATTTCTGTCAATTAAGTCCATTTCTCTTTGTTACTCCTCATTCAGAATTAAAACAAATATTTAGAGATAATTTGTGATTACACACTTATGTAGTTTATGTTTCAATGTTTAATAAGGCTTTAATTTGTTAAAGGATAAATATTATTCCCCACTGGTGTGGCTCAGTGACTTGGGTGACATCCCACAAACCAAAGGGTTGCATTTCTCCCAACTGGGGGACATTTCTGGATTGAGGGCCAGGACTCTGGTTCTGGTTGGGGATGTGCAAGAGGCAACTGATCAATGTTTGTCTCACACATTGATGTTTCTCTCCCTCTCTTTTTCCCTCCATTTGCCTCTCTCTCTAAAAAATAAAAATGATAGAAATTATTTCATTAATAATATGTCTTTACTGCCTCCTTTCCACTGGCATTTTCAATCTGTGTGAAAAAGATTAAAAAGAATAATTCAACCAAGTACTATTGCTATATTTGCCCACTTTTAACCCTTTTACTAATGAGATAAGGAACAGGCCTCTTCTTGCTGGGCTGTCAACATCCCATTGCTTAGGAAAAAAGTGTGGCTGTATTTAGCATTCACTTTATTTTCAAGGCTTAGGAGTTGCATTTAGGCAGCCTTGATTCCATGCAGGACAAAAAAGCACCAAAAGCCCAGTTCATAACAAATATTTCTCCACAGAGTTGGTGAGAATTGGGGTTGTTTAGGAGGACTAATTGTCCTATGCTATGTTGAGGGAAGAGTAAAGCTTGGCAATGCAAGCATCCATGTTGACCAGCAGCTGTCCCTCATCCTATTCAGGGAGGGGCAAGTATGTAGGTGATTTCTTCTTTAATTTATCCTTTGACAATCCTTCAGTATGCATTAGATTTTATAGATTTTCAGCAGCAATTATTAGGGGGAAGGGGGAGAAGAAGATTTAAATTTTTTGTCTTAAAATGTGTGTAGGTACAATTTTAAAAAGGAGATAATTACAGAAAGCATATGAAACTCCTACTACAGATTTCTATGGTATTTTTTGGACTGTAAGACACCTCTCCACCCCAATTTGGGAGGAATAATGGTTGTTAATGCTGCTGTTGAGTTCTGTTTACATTGGTGAAATTTTATTTATTTATGTTATTGAATATTTTACCACATTTTTTGCTTCAGAATCTTTTTTCCTACTTTCTTCCTCTAAAACCTAGGTGCATCTTCTGGTCTGAAAAATGCAGTAAGTGTTAGAGTGATTTTTGCATGGGTCATCATACATAAAATCAATAACCCAAAGGGATTTGCTATGTTGATTATGGAGACAAACACACACTCATATACTCCTTGGACCCCTACAATCCTATTTCAATTTTAAATGCATTTTGAAAAATGAAAATGCTTCAACTAACCATCAATAATGATATATTTCCCCTTATGTGACATTCATTCTCTGAGAATCAAAGGGCAAGATCACAGGCCAGATTCAAAATGACTGCAGTCTAAGGACCTTCCTCAGGTTACCTTCTAAATTTCTCCTTTTGCAAGGAAAGTTAAAAAATGACAAAAAGTTCTTACTTTTATCCCATTTTCTACCTTAAAAGAAGTATGTTTTCAATACTTTTCTTCAGTTGTCCTAGATTTATGAATCCAGAGCCACAACACAGCATGGTTAAGAGGACATTAGCCTCTGAAGTGTCATGACCTGAGTATGAAGTCCTTCTCTACCATTTATTTACTTGCTGTATGACCTTGGGAAAGTTACTAAGCCCCTCTTGGGCTCAGTTTCCTCATCTGTAATATGGGGTAAAAAAAAAAAAGAAGACCTAGGTAATTATAAATTTGTATAGTTTGAAAGTTAGGCATACATGACCCCAAATAATAAGAAAACACCTCAATTAATGAGGGTTTGATTGTCCAGGTTGCAGATTTTCTAGTCCAGGTACCCCTGGCTTTTCATGAAGAAGAATTTAAAAAGTGCTTTCAATTAGATTAGGTACAAAGCACAGAATGTTTGTTTGAGTTGGAACGAAGCTGGGGGCTTCTCTAGCCTCTGGTAGCTGGAGCCCCCAAGCCTCCCTTTTCTCCTCTTCTGTATTAACTCTTCCCCCACAGGCTCCTACCCTCAGTCTACTAACCTTCTTGGATGGCCTTTTTTAAAAGTCACCTTCTGAGAATGGCCATCACAAACAAATCAACCAACCTGTGTTGGAGAAGTTGTGGAGAAAAGGGAACACTAGTGCACTATTGGTGGGAATGCAGACTGGTGCCCTTACTGTGGAAAATAGTATGGAATTTCCTCAGAAAACTAAACATGGAACTGCCTTTTGACCCAGCAATTCCACTGCTGGGATTATATCCTAAGAGCCCTGAAACACCAATCCAAAAGAACCTATGTACCCCAATGTTCATAGCAGCACAAGTTACAATAGCCACGTGCTAGAAGCAGCCTAGGTGCCCATAAGTAAATGAGTGAATAAAAAACCCATGGTACATTTATACAATGGAACACTATGCAGCTGAGAGAAAGAAGGCACTCCTACCCTTTGGGACAGCATGGATGGAACTGGAGAACATTATGCTAAGTGAAATAAGCCAGGTGGTTAGGGACAAATACCGTATGATCTCACCTTTAAGTGAAATCTAATCAACGAAAGAAAAAAGCAAGCAAAATATAACCAGGGACATTGAAATTAAGAACAACCTGACAGTAACCACAGGGAAGGTGGGAGGGGATAATGGGGGAAAAGTTTTCAGGAACAACTATAAAGGACACATGGACAAAACCAAGGGGGACAGGGTAGAAGCAAGGGAGGGAGGTGGGTTTGGCTGGGGTGGGGGGGAGTGGTGAGGGTAAATGCAGACAACTGTAACTGAACAACAATAAAATAATTTTCGAGAAGTCATCTTCCCTCAAAAACGCTGGTAATATTAAGATAAACAACATTAGATGTTATATGCAATAGGTCCTCAAATAATGTTTTATTCAATGTTGTTTTGTTATAACATTGAGATGCCATAGAAACTCAACTTTTGTTTATATCAGTGAACCTCTGGCAAAATTGGTTTCATTATGGTGGTGTCCCTTAAAGTCACAAATCTATCACTGGCCATAAAGGAGGACTTAGTGTGTTATGATCATATGTATGTAAAGAGCAAAACAGTATTTGGCTCCGCGAAGCCTGGGCACTGAGGGTTTTTTGTTTGTTTGTTTTGTCTTGTTTTTTTAAACAACCTTAGGTGATTTTATGAATTTGAGACACATTAATCTAATATAATGATTAGGTCCTCAAAGTTAGGCCCATTACTATTAAGGAACCTGTTAGAAATGTAAACTTTCAGGCCCCACTTCAGCTTTGACCAGATCATTTAAATTAGCCCTCCCAGCGATTCCATTGCACACAAGATTGAAGAATTTGAAAAGGTAGGTCAGAAGTGGGGCCCAAGAATTTGCATTTCTTAGTTTCCAGGTGCTCCTGCTGCAAGTCTGAGGAGCATACTTACAGAATCACTGGCCTAAAACCTCTATTCACGGTTTGTCTACAGCAGGGGTCCCCAGCCCCAGGGTCTTGGACAGGTACCTGTCCTTTGGCCTGTTGGAAACCGAGCCTGGAGCAAAGCTTGCCTGAGCTCCGCCTCGAGGCTCCACTGCCCACCTTAGTCCCTGCTCCCATCTGGGGCTGTATGGGTTCCACAGCAGGAGGTGAACCCAGCGAGCAAGTGAAGCTCTCCTGACCCCTGCCCCCGACCATCACTACCCCCTCCTGAGCTCCACCTCTTGCCCTTTAGCCCCTCCATCCGTGGAAAATCTGTCCCCGGTGCCAAAAAGATTGGGGACCGCAGGTCCAGAGCCACACGTCTGTTAGATCAGAGCCAAACCTGGAACCCACTGTTTCTCTTCAACCAGAAACTACCCATCTGCCGTTTCTTCCTAGACCTGAGGTCTATATGCCCTTTTTACCTCCCCTTTCACCAAATATACAGGCAGTTAAAACAAAACAAAACAGTTCAGTACTTCATACTCAAAACATGTCTCTGCTCTTCTCCAGAAACCACTCACACTAGCTTTGCGCAAACACCCTTACTTGTAACAGGCCCTGCTCTTGTGTCAGACACTCTTCCTCATGGGGGCTCCCGCCTTGCTCTCACTCATCTGCAAGTTAACTTGAGGCCTCTCTCATGAAATCTCCACCCTGTGCTTGAGGCCACTGGTTACAAAAGGGCCAGGGACTTCAGAGGCGGACGCCCTCTAGTCTTGGGAAGTAACAGTGGGTTGCTTTCTTTCCTAACCTGCTGCCACCAGACCTTTTCCCACGAGCAGAGGGTCTACTGCGACAAGAAGATCAAGGGAAACCAGAGGTTCAGAAAGGGGAGATGGTAAGGCAGCAGAACTCAGCTGGACGGTGGGACAGTGACTGTTCCCCTTTAGGTCCTACATCCTCAGTCCCGAATCTTGCTCCCACCTTTATCCACTTCCACAAACGCCGAAGGCAAACAAAAATCAGCTCCTAATCATTTCATGCCTTTCCTCTGGAGAGGGGGTGGGGAGGGGATTGTCTTGGGATCCTCCGGGGTGGAGGACGCTGCGCCCAGGCAGTACGGTGAGGAGGCCAAAGGCAATTACACCTCCGTGGTTAAGTCCCTCGCTGCCCAGCGCTTGCAGCGCTCGGTTCGGTGGCAAAGAGCGTACAGGCTGGCTCTAGCCTTTGGACCAAGTAAGACACAAATCTGAGGTGTGCTCATCCGGGTCGCGGAGGGGCGCCCCGGACGCGCTGCCCCATTGCTCACCTACACCCTAGGTGGAGAGGGGCGGGGCGCGCCATCGCTCAGCTCCAAGGCCTGAACGCTGGGGGGGGCTGTGGCTCTCCGGCTGTCCCAGCTGCTGTAACTGCTTGGACTCTGGGTCCTGGCACTGGGGAGTGGCGCGAGCGGCTTCACTTCCCTCTCGCAGGCTTCAGAGGTGGCGAATCCCGTGTTGGCACCGAGTAGCAAGCGCTCGGCTAGGGCTTGGGGTTGGGGACGCGGCCGTCGTCAGCTTTGCGCCGCTCCTCCCCGCGCTCGGGGTGCTGGGCCTGTCATGGAGGCAGCGATGGCGACCCTGAGCACGCTCCCCACCCACCGTGCCTGCTCCGCCCTTCCCTCCGCCCCACGCCACCTTTGATGGCATCGACAACGCTAGCCACCGGCAACTTAGCTTGCACGGTAGCGCCGCAGCCGCAGCCGCAGCCGCAGCCGCAGCCCGAGGGTATTAATAGCCAAGCGTTCCAGCTACACTCGCAGCTCAAAGCCGCCGCACCCCTTGCAGCCGAGGGCCCGGAGCAGCTGAACGTGTAGGCCGGGAGTTGGAGGGAGCAGCGGGTGCCTGGAGGTAGGAGGCGCAGGGAACAATGACCGCTGTGGGGCGGGCGGGCGGCAATTTGTGGGAGCCCTGGCCCCCGGAGCTGACCCATTTGGGGTGCGGGTGGAAGTGGGAAAGTGGCTTGTAGGGTCGTTACTGAAAGCGGGATGGGGCGCGGGGGTGGGCAGGGGGAACCCGGTTTCTCCATCTAAGGCGGGAGATTCGCTCGCCGGGCCCGGAGCAGCCCTGGCAACATTAGCAGAAGCTTGGAGCCTCTGGGCTTCGCGCTGCCCTTTGCGCCTTTCTCCCCTTCTCAAGCTGGGGCTGCCCGGCTCTGCCTGAGCCTCCCTCTCGCCTTTTCCACCCCAGGGCGCCCTTCCTCCCTTTTCGTCCTATCCCACCGAGCGCCGTGACAGCGCCAGACTCCGCTTCCGGACCTCCGGCAGCAATCTCGGCCTCCAAAACAGATCGCTGGCCTGGAAGGTGGCCTCTGGTGCGGGTGCCATCGTGCTGCCAGGTGCCCCTAGGTCGCCCAGGCGCGGCGCTAAGACTCTGGTGGGTGACAGAGAGGAACACACCCAATGCTCACGTTAGATTTTGTATCTCTTTACCCCTTGCTTTTATGGAGAGCATTTTTTTTTCTTATTTTAAAGCAAAGGACACAGATTTTTGTGGTGAGCGTTTCAAAAACAACTTCTGATTGTGGTTTTACGATATAAGTTCCGGAAACTTTAGCTGTGTGAGCTGGCCAGAGCTTTCAGTGTACGTGTGTGTTTTATTTGGGGGCGGGGGAAGAAGGAGTTCACCGTAATGGGTTTGGCTTTTGTTTATGGCAGTTAGAGCCCAGCGGCTTGGGTTCTATGCACCGTTCCTCCATAAGAAGAGAAATGAGGTTCACAAAAAACGAGGGCCATGGTATTACATGCTCCTTGAGGTGTGGAGAGCTTGTGTCTCATCTGGAACAGTTTATCCATCTCAGCTTGTCTCTCTGAGCCTCTGGAGTACCATGTTAGCCTCTGGCTCTTTCGTTTTATTGTTGTTAATGTCTTGTTAGTTTCAGCCTGGCCCTCTTCTGTTTCCTTTTCCTCCTGAGCCATGGCTTTTATACACCCCCCATCTTCTCCTCTATTCAGGCAGTGCCTTCACCCTGGTTGTAGCTTTGGGTTATGTTTAATGTGGTGTCAGTGGTGACTTGCTAAGCCCATTTCAGGACATCCTCCAGCATTGTCTTGCTTTTTTAAATTCAGTCTAAACAGGCTTTTTAGTCCTGAGAGCTTTCGGTGAGTGGTATTAAAATTTGTCCTCATTGTTTAGATCAAGTGGGTCCTTGTGGAGTCCTGTATTTGGCTTTCTCCTCTCATTCCACAGCCTTCCTGCTGGAGGGTACCCTTAGCCTTTCCAGAGGGTTGGTTTTCTGGGTATTACATTTTATGATGATGCACTTCATATGTGGGTTCAGCATCCACATGGCTTACTTTGTATTCCTGCAGCATGGTTCTGCAGCAAGGCACCCGTATTGGAGTTACTCCAACCAGAATGAAACGTTTGTGTTTTTAGAATGTCTGGCTAATAAATCTGCTTCTGGGTAAGATAAATAGACACATTATTGGCCAGTGGTTGGTTTGATGAGTGAAGTGTTGGGGAAGATAGTGATGTCTTTCCAGCCCTTCCCAGAATCTCTTGTTTCTTTTATGTGGATGGGAAACTTCAAACACTTGGTTATGTTGTAGCTGTATCCCTTAGGGTCACAGGTTTTATAGCACACCCCTTGTGAGTTGGGGTATGGTTTTTCATGTAGGAGTTGTGTCCCTGCAGAAATTTTAGAGTTAGGTATAATGTTATTAGTATAATGCCCCTTTCATAGTAATAGTCTCATCCTGTAATTTATAGATGGATTTAATTACTTGGTTCATAAAAGAATATTAATGTTCTTCTATTGCCAAATATACTAAAAGGAGATTTAAAAATCCTAGAAAATTTTCTTCTGGTTTATGGCAGTTATTTCAGAAGTGAGAGTATAAGGAACACAGGTGAACATTTTTGTTTTGCTTCTCATGAAAGAAATTTTCCAAGAAAATGGCTTTTTAAAAAGACAAGAATTAAATAAGAATATTGAAATGTTTTCTTTTCAAAAATTGAAATTATTTCTCTAACATTCATTGAACATAGAAAAGTTTAATTCATTTGGAAAATTATATATATATGTTTATACATATATGAACGAGGAGGGTACTTGTGATAAATAAAATCAAAAGAGAAAACCCATTCCTGCTCTAAAGGAAGTAGAGAACACTGGACAAAAGAAAAAAAACCTTGTGTTTGATTGCTGAATGCTCTTTAGGAAAGGTGGCATTGTGACTTTTCCAGTGGATGAGGGAAGTTTTATGGATTCATAGGTACCTGGCTAAATGCTTTGACTGCATGGTGTCCCAGGCATTGAAACAAGCCCCTGGTAACTGGCCTTGCTTATTGCAGAGAACTGCCTAGTATTTTGAGGAATGCACTTTCCCTCCTAATTGAAGATGCTACAGGTAAGAGAGGGGCACATAATAAACCCCAAATATAGTTGCTTGAGTTCTTTCTACTTTGGGTATGTAGGTATTCTAGGTGTTCGTTACCACTGCCTGGGGAGAGGTGGAGGGCTTTCAGGTTCCTGTGTCTGTCTCTTCTATTGTGCTTTGCATAGAAAGGACTGCTCACCAAACCTGGAAAGTGGTGGATCAATTTCTTTTCTTGTTCTTTAGTGGTTAGAGTTTCTGCTGTGGCCTTACTTCATCATAATCTCTGCACCCTATGTTTCTGCCAGGTTACTGTGTTAACCACTTCTACATGTCTATGATGATCAGAGCCCAATAGTTTCCATTCAGGCTACTTGAAATACTGATTTTGCCAATCCTTTTATTCCAAATGCAACCTTTGTTTTTAATCAAGAAGCCCCCAGAAAATGTTTAGTATGAAGTAGGGCAATTGGCCTTTTATAGGCTGCCTTTGTCCTGGTTTAAGTCAGTTAAGTGCTTTGCAGAATGGGTACTTTGAGCAAAAGTGAATGATTGATACATATTAAATGTGCTCTAAGTTTTTGATGCTTGTGAAATAAGCCAGGGGACCGTCAAATATAGTTGCCTCTCACACACTCTTAGCTGGGGACCTGGCTTGCAACAGAGGCATGTGCCCTAACCGGGAATCATATCGCCACCCTTCAGGTTTGCAGATCAATGCTCAATCTAGCAATCACAACAGCCATGGCCTGCAGTTTTCTAATTTTAATGTGGGATGGAAATCATAGACAAATTGTAAGACTGGCAATTAAATTAACATGAGAATACATCACTGGTACTGAATTAATTTCATGTGTAAAATTGTCGTATTTTTACATGCATTTTCAAGCAAAAGAACTACAGATCAAACTAGATTGCCTTTAACTGTTGCCTTTATACATCTGTTACAGTAACATTCCTTGCAAAGAGTTACTTCACTTTACATGTAGACTTTTAGTTTTCCATACAGGTATCTTAAGAAGATTTGTAAATGTGGTATGATAATGACTTTTATTTTTTGTTCTCAAACTATTAATTCAGGATCTAGTGTAGTGCCTGGCACATAGCAAACCTTCAGTGAGCACTTATTGAGTGAATAAATAAGCCTAGTTTTTTATGTCCTTTCAAATTAATCTTTAAGGTTTTTATAAGAATTTGATATTAGCACTGATATATTAGTACTGATAGGTAGCTGTTCTGGGAATTTTAAAATTTGATATTTGATTTTGATTCTGTTTCATTCTAATCTAAAAATTTAAACTACCCTTTAAAGCTGTGTAATATTATAAAAAGATTCAGGTTTATTTTAAAAATCAGACAATAAAAGCATGAAGAAGAAAATAAAACTTACCTGAAATCCTTACCACACAAATCCACCATTGACCTTTTAGTGCCTGTTCTTTTATACATCCTTTTCATGTTTTAGGCTCCCTCAAATCGTCTTTGTTTTATATAGTTCTTGTCTATATAGATTTAATGTGCTCACCATGTCTACTTATATGTTGAAACTTGATTCTGTGATAATTTTCCTGCTCCCAGAGAGATATTTTTTAGATGTTCCATTAGTAAGCATTTCTTGATGGTAATGTCAGTTTTTGTATGCCTTTAAAATATCTCTGTTCTTGAATAATAGATTACCTGTAATAGATTTTACCTGTAATAGATTACCTATCCAAATCTGGATTGTTTTTCCTGTATCACACATATTGGCTGTCAGGTTAATTTTTTTTTTTTTTTGTAAATAGCCTGTCTTTTCTCCCTGGCTGTTTTTAGGTGCTCTGTGGTTTCATTCTGTCTAGCTGTAATTTCTTTTTTCTTTTTTACTTTATTCCTTCCTCCTCTCTTACTCCATGCCTCTCCTTCCTCTCATTTCCTTTCTGTTGTTCAGTAGTATTTCAGTGTCTGGATTATGTTACAGTTTAATTATCTGTTCACCTTTGGCCACTTTGGTTGTTTCCCGTTTTGACTATCATGAATAAAGCTGCTATGAACATTTGTGAACAAGTCTTTGTGCGATCTATTTTTGTTTTTATCAGTGGGTCTTATAATAAGTGTATACTTAACTTTATAAGAAACTGCCATTGTTTTTTTTTCCCAAAGCATTTGCCATTTTACATTCCCACCAGTGATGTATGAGCCAGCCAGTTACTGTAATCCTCACTAACACTTGAAATGGTTAGTGTTATTCATTTTAGCCATTTTGCTTGCTGGGCGTGTAGTGGTGTCTCATGGTTCAATTTTATATTCCCTGATGACTCATGATGGCTTTTCATGTGTTTATTAACCATTTGTGTATCTTCATTTGTTAAGTATCTATTATGTCTTCTGTCTTTCAAATTTTTAAAAAAATTTAATTGACTCTATTGGGGTGACATTGATTAATAAAATTAAATAGGTTTTAGGTGTACAGTTCTTTTTTAAAGAATATTTTATTGATTATGTTATTACGAGTGTCCCAGTTTTTTCTCTACTTTATCCCCCTTCTACTCTGCACCTCCCACCCTCCAGCATTCCCCCCACCCTTAGTTCATGTCCATGGGTTGTACACATAAGTTCTTTGGATTTTCCATTTCCCTTACTATTCTTAACCTCCGCTGTCTATTTTATGCCTACCAGTTATGTTTCTTATTCCCTGTACCACCACCCACTCTTCCCCTCCCCCTCCCCACTGGTAACCCGCTATGTAATCTCCATTTCTATTGTTTTGTTCCTGTTCTAGTTGTTTGCTTAGTTATTGTTTCTGTTTTTTAGATTCAGTTGTTGATAGTTATGAGTTTGTTTTTACTTTATTGTTCATAGTTTTTGATCTTCAATTTCTTAGATAAGTCCCTTTAACGTTTCATATAATAAGGGCTTGGTGATGATGAACTCTTTGAACTGGACGTTATCTGGGAAGCACTTCATCTACCCTTCCATTCTAAATGATGGCTTTGATGGATAGAGCAATCTTGGATGTAGGTCCTTACCTTTCATGACTTCAAATACTTCCTTTCAGCCCCTTCTTACCTGTAAGTTTTCTTTTGAGAAATCAGCTGACAGTTTTATGGGAACTCCTTTGCAGGTAACCACCTCCTTTTCTCTTGCTGCTTTTAAGATTCTCTCCTCTTTAATCTTGGGTAATGTAATTATGATGTGCTTTGGTTGAGTGCTTCCTTGGGTCCAATTTCTTTGGGACTCTCTGAGCTTCCTGGACTTCCTGGAAGTCTATTTCCTTTGCCAGATTGGGGATGTTCTCCATCATTAGTTGTTCAAATAAGTTTTCAATTTCTTGCTTTTCCTCTTCTCCTTCTGGCACTCCTATGATTTGGATGTTGGGATGTTTAAAGATGTACCGGTGGTTCATAAGCCTCTCATTTTTTTGAATTCCTGTTTCTTCATTCTGTTCCAGTTGGATGTTTATTTCTTCTTTTTGTTGCAAATCATTGACTTGAGTCCTGATTTCCTTCCTTTAACTGTTGGTTCCCTGTACATTTTCATTTATTTCACTTTTCATAGCTTTCAGTTTTTCCTCCATTTTGCAACCATACTCAACCATTTCTGTGAGCATCCTGATTACCAGTATTTTGTACTCTGCATCTGATAGGTTGGCTATCTTTTCATTGCCTAGTTCTTTTTTTTCTGAAGCTTTGATCTGTTCTTTCATTTGGGCCATATTTCTTTTGTATCATGGAATCTGTTATGTTGTAAGCACTGGAGTCTCAGGTATTCACCAGGGTGGGGCAACCCACCTAGCTGTGTTGTGGCCCTGTCTGTGGGACAGGGGTCTGAGAGGGAACAATGCCTCTTGCTTGGCTCTTAGACAGCTTTCATTCACTTCCTCCATTACCCACAAGCAAATTGAGCCCTTTTGGTGCTGATTCTCGGGTGGGTGGGTTTGTGTACATTCTAGGCTCCTGTGACTCTCTCCAACAAACTTTCCTGTGAGGCTGGGAGTTTCTCTTAGTGCCTCAAGCCCCACAGGCTTTTTTTCAGTCAGAGGTTTTGAGGCGTTATTTCCCCACACTGGAACTCTGGGTTGTGTGGTATGTCTCGCTCCCCAGTTGTTCCTCCTGGTTTATCCACATACAAAGGTTGGGACCACCTACTCAACCAGCCACTGCCTTGTGTGCTCTGGTCCTCCAGCCAGTGCCTTGCTGCAAGTCCTTTCCACCCAGGCTGCCTGTCTCCACCCCTCTTACTGATCTGGATGAATGTTTCTTCTTTTATTATTTTTTTAAAATTTTATTTATTTGTTAGAGAAAAGGGAAAGGAGGGAGGAAGAGAGGAAGAGGAATGTTGATGTTCACACGTTGATCAGTTGCCTCCTGTACACCCCCATCTGGACCTGGCCCTCAACCCAGGCATGTGCCCTGACTGGGAATTATATCCACAACCTTTCATTCTTGCAGGCTACTGCTCAACCCAGTGAGCCACATCAGACAGGGTGAATGTTTGTTCTTTAACTCCTTGGTAATTGGTCTTTCATACAATTTGATTTTTTGGCATTAGAAAGGGTTATTTTTTGTTTTTTAATTTGCTGTTTTCCTTCTTTTGGTTGTGGGAAGAGGCAAAGTATATCTACCTATGCCTCCATCTGGCTGGAAGTAAGTTTTTTTGGTTTTGTTTTTAAAGAAAATGCTTACTTATAAAAGTAATTTTAAAAATACACAAATCAACAACCTTTGCCCTATTGGCATAATCTAAAAAGCTTTCCTTTTTGAAATGATTGTAATGTGGGATAATGCAGTTCTGCCTGTTAATGCTGTAATTGAAAAGAAGGGTGACTGAAAGAAATCCAAAGTCTTTGCTCTATTTTCTTTCCAGGCCTGTGTTTTACCCTTTCCCTTTACTTTTCCTCTACCCTCATGCTGATCTGTGTGATGTTCCTGAAGCAAATTGCAGGAGCCCTTCTCTCTCACATCCTCTCATCTCTACCTCTTTTGTTTTCTCTGCCTGGAATGCAAGAGCTTTTTCTTCAGTTCTCATCTTTGATATCCACGCAGTTTCTGCCCACCTCCTTTCAGAAGTCCCTCCTGAAGCTAACTTCTATCTCTGCTGCTAACCTGGACCCTCTGGGTTTCTACCAATGTGTTTTCGCTCTCATCTACCCATTTTATTCATTTGAGCACTAACTTTTATTGAGTACTTCTGAGTCCCAGGCTGAGTTCTAATTACTTCATGTGTAAAAAGTTATTTAAACACCCCAACCTCACTGATTTTCAAACACAGCTTATAACTGGCAGAGCCAGGAAAGAAGCTCATGAAGTCTTTCCCCACTTATTGAGAGCATATTCTACTAAAATATTTTGCACCTCTGCATTGGCAAAAATTCCCTGAATGCAGGTAGGTTCTCGATAAATATTTGTTGAAACTTAACTCTCTTTATAGGTACACCTTGTCACAAATTATTTTTTTGTATTTCTTTGTAAAATGTGGTTTCCCCTCAGCCTTCTGCAGCATAATGAGGATCTGAGATTACTTCTAATGTTATTTGTTGAACCTCTTATGTCTAGGGTTCACCTACCTCTTCTTTTGTTATTCCATTTTGCTACTTAAAAGATGAGCACATATGTTTAAAATTCTGTGTAAGCTGTATGTTTATGTATGTCACAAATAGTTTTTTTTAACCTGTGATTTTCTTTGGATAGGACTAATATGAGTGTCTTTTTATTTTTTCCCTTTGTTTTCTAAATGTCCTATAATAAATTTTTATGGCTTTTATCATTAGCCAGCCATGTTATTTGAAATGATAAAAGTAAACTATTTTTTAGAGATTCAGGAACAGGAAAACCTTTTAAGGTTTTTTTCCTGCAGATTAAGCCAATCCTGTCTACATATGTAAATAGTCACATGATATATACTTTGGGCTTTGCAAATCTTTTCCCTCTGTATTATCGAAACCATCTACTCAAAGACCATTTTCTTCTTTCTAGTGTTTCCAAAGCACATAACAAGGAATATAGATCTTCATCACACTTGGGTGAGATGTGGTTTTCTAAGGGAGATGGCTATCAAAATAATTTATTTGTGATTTGGAAGTTCAGGTTTGCCTGAGGCCAGTGGTCCACATCAGTGTGTTGCTTTTGTTTAGGAGGTAGAATGATTTATAAGTCTGAACTCAGACTCTAGGTACCATTTGAGAGCAGTAATTCCCAGGTAGTGTAAATAAATCAGAGTCAGTGTTATCAGGTCTAAAGTTGACAATAAGACTCGGTGCCTATTGCTGGGGAACAGGATGGAGAAACAGTTTATTTTCCCAGATTTCTTAGGTAAATTAGTAAGAACTGTGGGCAATGATTCCATACGTTGAAGTTGGTCAGAAAATTCTGAGACTCGAAGAGATTGTTTTTGTCTTCTAGTCATGCTATGCTATTTGAGCATCACCTGCTTGTTCATCTTAAGGAGCTAACCAGAGTAGGCATCATCCTAGTTTTCCAGAACCCTCTTACTCTCTTCCCCTGGCATTATTCTGTGCTGGTGTTACAGAACAACAGAGGGGCTCCCCCAAAGAACGATATACTAATACTGTCAGGACCCCCTACTGGGCTTGACTGTCTTTCGCCAATAGGAAAGACATTTCTCAATGCCAGAGATTTGTGAAAAGGAAGAGAAATGTTTATTTAATGCTATACAGACTTAAAGTAGTGACCTAATGCCCCCGTTAAAATATCAAGGTCCTTTAGAATAACCACAGAGGTCCATAGCGCTTCCTTCTTCCCCTGTCCTAATTCAGGGTACCCGTAATTCAGGAAAAGAAGTGAACCTCTGGGATCCAGGCTTCTGCCACCATCCGGTGTCGCCGTCCAGGCAGGATCTCTAATTAATCCAAAGTCATGTGGCACCTTCTCATGGTCTACTGGCAAGAGTTCCTTGTACCCACTTTCCAGGCAAAGTCTCTTCTTTCCTTCACCAGAGCTGTGGGGGTCTGCACTCTGGTCAAACTACATAGATCTCTTTTCCTGGTACAGCCACGAGGGGGGTCTGCACTCTGCCAAAAGCACGTGGCTGTCTCTCCTAATGGCTGCCGTGTCTGGGTTTAAATCCCCGAGCCAGTCTTCCTCTGTACACCCATTTCCGACTCCTCCTACAATCAGTTATAACTGCCAGCATTCCTGTATTCTTCCAGCTCTACTGGGCTGCCATCATAAGTCTGGGCAGGTATGGCCCCATGGCATGGAGCCAGTCTTCTCCAAGCTCACATGCAGGCACTGTAACCAGGGGGAGCTGCCTCCCAGTTACATCTTGGGTGGAAGTCTCTTCCATCCCCCTGGCTTAAAGCATGGCCACAGCTATTTAACATATCTGTGAAACTAGTTGAAGGTTATAGATATGTTAAATGACCATGTCAGAGGTTAGCTGCAAAGCTGTTGCTATGCAAAACAGCTCTGCATGTTTCTACGCCATGTGTCCCTTCCCCCAACTCACACCTGTGGGGGAAGGGGTGAGGACATCTTATATGTCTCTGCAATATTTCCTAGATACCTTGATTTCTGGACCCCATTCCAAATCCCTTTTTGGGGCCCCCCTCTTTGCTGCACCCTGTATCACTGGGAATGACCATCAGTTCTAAAAACTAAAGAGACAAAAAGGAAAATCTGTCTTCAGGGTGATAGTAGGGAAAACCCAATAACCAATCAAAATCATCCCATGAAAATTGCTTGAAAGTGTACTGTGTGAATTAGAAGGGCAACTAGCACATAGAACACACATTCTAGCTTCCCCTTGGAATTCGGATACCAAGTGTGATGCTGTTTGGATTGCCAGTTTCCTAGTAGGTACTGTGCTAGACAGTGAACCTGGACTTTGCATATATTTTTATTTTATTTAAGGAGGAAGGTATTGTCACAGGTGGGCACAGGTAACCAGGATCTTGGTGATCGGGACAAAGATTTGAACGGAACACCCAGAGTTTATAGCAGAGAACATGGGAGCAGGCCAACTCCAAGCAGAGACTGACCTCATGGGCTGGAGGGACTCTATTCTTATAGGGCGGATCCTTCCTGGCTAATTTTGGCAGGCTTTTACTGTGACAAGTAGTTGTAAAGCTATTGCACATGTAGTCTCCTATGGTTTTCCCAGATTGGCCATCAGGGAAGGGGGTCCCACAGTGTTATCTAGTTGACCCCCCTTCTCCTGGGGTCCCCCTGTACTAGGTTCGCCTTTTCCTTCACCAGAGAATTATAGCTCTCCATGTTAGAGATTGGTGAAAAGGAAAGGAATTATTTATTCAAGTTGTACAGACTTAAGAGTAATGACTTAATGTCTTCATCAAAATCCCAAAGTCCCTTAAAACACCCATAACACACAGTCCTTTCCCCCTTTGCCCAGTCCAAGGTACCATATCTTAGGAAAAGAAATAGAAAGCTGCGTGGTGGTTCTCTGCTAAAGCTGCATGATGATTCTTCTCATGGCTTCGGGGAGAGGGGGGGTCTCCCCATTCTGGCCAAAAGCGTGTGGTTCCCTCTGCTAAAGCTACATGGTGATTCTGTCTCACATGGCTGCGCCAGTCCCCATTCTGGCCAAAAATGTGTAATTCTCTCTTCATTGGCTATCATGTCTACATTTAAATCCCCAGGGCCAATCTTCCTCTGCAGTCCCATTTCCGACTCCTCCCACAATGGTCTACACTTGCCAGGACTCCCATATCCTCCCAGCTTTACTGGGCTGCCATAGTGAGTCTCTGCAGGCATGGCCCCAGGGCATGGAGCCAGTAATCTCCAAGCTCTGGAACAGGTGCTGTAATGGGCTGGGGAATTGCCTCCTAGTTACATCTTGAGTGGAAGTCACTCCCTTCTCACTGGCTCAAAGCATGGCCACAGCTATTTAACATATCTATGAAACCAGTTAAAGGTTCTAGATAGGTTAAATGACCATTCTAGAGGTTATCTGTGAAACTGTTGCTATGCAAAACAACTCAATTGCCCTGCTCCATGTATCCTATCCCCCAGCTCAGATTTGTGGGGGTGAGGACATCCCATATTTTTAATATTTCTTGGACACCCTGAGTTCTGGACCCCATTACAAATCCTTCTTTTGGGGCCCCCTGGCTGCACCCTCCTACAGTATTACATCCATTTTAAAGAAGAGGAAACTGAAACTTAAATTAGTGGGTACCATGACCAAGTCAAGCAGCTAAATAAGTGAAATCAGGTTTTCCTAGAGTCCACACTCTTCTCTGTGCTTAGTTGGGATCTTCTGCCAGGACAGATCTTATCATACTGAAATTAGGATTTGGTGAAATGGTTCCTGCATTCAGGGTCAGATCCTGTCTTTATTTAAAAATTGCGTTACTTTGTTCATTGTGAAGCTTTTTACTTTTGATGTTGAAAATATTCTAAAAAGATAGTCTTAATTACAGAGTGTTTTGGTGCCCCCTTAAATTTTGCAACTAAGGCAAGGGCCTTACCTGCTTCTTAGTCCCAGTAGCAAGCAGTTCTGGAGTCAACAGGATGGTGGTTTAATCAGCTAATAGAGGATTTTGTCAGTGTTTTTAGCATTGTAATTCTGTTATCTTGACTTCACCTTAAAATATACTTCTCTGCCCCTGATAGACACAGTTATTGGTACTGTTGCTGTTGGAAGTGGGGGTCTTTCGGGGGATAGTGAGAAAAGCATTTCACGGACCCATACTTGGGAGATTGTTGTGTGGCAAGATTTATTCTGGTGGAAGTAGAAGGCTTCCATTGTGTCCCATCTCAGTTCATCCTGCCATGGAAAAAGTCCAATTTTGTCTTCATTAAGGCCAAAACAAATGCTAGTATCCAGAGTTTCTGTTTCATATTAAAGCTTAGTCCTTTGGAGTCCAGGTGGCTGGTAGGTGGTCTCAGTCCTCATCCTGGTAGCTTAGTAGTATTCTGAGCTGTTCTGCTATACCCAGGGTCTCACTTGGAGCCTGTGTTGGGAGTCCTCGTGGCTGCTAGACCCACATGGTTGCTATGGAGAGAAGGGGGAGGAGCAGAGAGAGAGAGAGAGAGATGGAGGGAAAGAGAGGGAGTGAGAGAGAGGGAGAGAGCAGCACTTCTTTGTTAAGCTGGGTTATATTATTTTGAGCTTGGAAAGGACCAGGCATTTTTTCAGAAAAACCAATCATCTTCCCAAGCTTCCCAGGCTGCTGAGGGCATCTATCTGTTGGGTCTATCTCCCACCTAATTGATCCCTTTCCAGGTTAGACTAACCAGGCCTGTATGGTCAAGCACCTCTCCCTATGCCATTTTGACTTGTACTGCACATGTGCTTATTTCCCCTCCCAGTGTTATGGGCGAGTGGTGGGGAAATTGAAAAGGTGGTCCATCCTATCTGTGTGGGGGAGGGTTGTTAATCCGCTTTGCAGGGCAGTGCTCTGATCCTCTGGGGAGTAGGTGAAGCTGTAATTTTCTCGTGGAACAAGTTTATGCTCCTCAGTTGATTATGCTTAATAATGTCTGATTTCCTTTGCTTCTTTCCTTATTAATATCTAGCTGCTTATGCTAATAGTACCATAGGTTACTCAAAGCAGTTTGGCTTTGAAAAACTGAGACTTATGTCCAATGAAAACCTGTTATACTCACCATAGCTAGAAAGCTGAGGATTTTGTACAACAGCTCAGTGCTAAGGCTTTGTAGTGGGCAGGAGCAGGAAGGATTTGTTTTTGAATTAAAGCCACATAATAAAGGAGCTGTGGTGAAAGTAGGCTTTCCCTGGATGCTAATGTCAGCCCTCTGGCAGGTAGGTGTTATTGGTCATTACCTGACGACAGGGGCCAGTGCAGCATAGCATAGGGCTGCAGCATGGGCCAACCTGGTGCAGGATGATGCTGGCTGTGCCTTTCCCCTGCACTGCTTACAAGAATTGCTTGAGTGTTCTGCTTGTCCTAAATAGATCACAAGTCTAGCCTAATATATTTTGTGTGGGAATTGGCTGTGTTTAACAGAATGTTTTTTATAAATAAAACATTTAAGAGTGACCTTGTTTTGTGTGTGTGTCTCTATTTAAATTCCCAAGATAACAGGGTCATCATAGAAATTATGAAAACGAAGACAAGTAGTCTGGCAAAACACACACACACACAGACATTGCTTTCTTCAGATTCACCTTATATAGTTTTTTTCTCCCTTAATTAAAACAAATAGACTTTATTTTTTAAAGCGGTTTTGGGTTCACAGCAAAATGGAGTGGAAAGTTCCACTTTGGAGTGGAAAGTTCCATTTGGGAACAGTGTCTGTAGACATTCTGCCTTCCTCCATTGTCAGCATCTGGCATTTTAAACTTCTAGATTTTTTTTACAATGTTTATTTTTTCCCAATTAGTAATATAGTGTACATATGTTTCGTGATTTTCCCCTCATTAATATTGCTTCAGTTATCCTTAATATGATTAAGGTCCAAGTTTTTATGAGGTCATTTCCTGTTGACCTTTCCTCAGAGGAATGCCACTAAGCTCACCAAGGGGAGGAGTTGGTCTCCAGATTGTTACAGGAAAATGAAGCAACCAGACACTGAGGGATTCTGGAGTACGAGGTTTATTAACGTGCAAGGGCCCAGAGGAGTTAGTCTCCAAATTCTGAGCCCCGAACAAAGGATTCTTGGGGGTTATATAGCCTACGGGGTCTTCCTGTCTACGTAGCAAAGCGGGATACAGAAGCAGAATGCAGTAATTAGTTCTATCTGCGGGGCAGAAGCAGAGTATAAAGGCCAAATGTGAAAATTAGTTCTATCTGCGGGGGTGCTAGCCCCAGTCCTTGTGACTATCCTGCTGTTTGCTTTTCCTAGATGGCCTTATCGCTCTCTCAGGGCACTTGGGATTTGGGTGAACAAAGGTCTTCCAAAGCTTCTCACTTCATTCCCCCCTGTCTTCTGTCTCTGCACCCAGGAGAGGGGTCCTTTGCTCGTATTATTGTTGAAGCATTAGTATGCGGCTGGCAGTCTTCCTTACTAATGTACTTTCTAGCTGGCTGACTACTGTTCTGATGGCCCAGGGCCCTACAGTAGTTATAAGTATGAGCACTATTACTGGGCCTAGGATGGGGGCAGGAAAGGAGAGTAAAGTATCCTGCCACCAAGACATGGGCCCATTCCCTGAGCCTGGCCTGAGTCTAATTTTTAATTCATTTATGTCCTGGATGTTTTCTTCAACTAGGCCGCTTTCATTAACAAAATAACAGCATTCTTCCCCTAGGAATATGCAGGTGCCTCCTTTGTCTGCAGTGAGGAGGTCCAGAGCTCGGAGGTTCTGCTTTGCTACTCTAGTTAGGGAGAGGATCTGGCCTTGGAGCGAGGCCATGGAGGTGGCTACTGAGGATAAAGCCTCGTGGAGTTCCTGGCATATGGCGTTTTGGGATTGCAGACTAGTGGCCAGGCCAGCTCCTCCTATGCTGATACTAGCAACGGAAGCTGCAAAACTTAGGCCTACTAAAACTGGGAGCAATACAGCTCGTTTACGCAAGGTAGAGTTGATATACTTAGCTTCTAATTCCCCTGGGGGATAAGCAAGGAGCTGAGGGGCTAGGGCTACTAAGATGTATACCTGAGTACCTGAGCAATTAATTTTTGGTATTAAGGTCTGGTTGGCCCAGAAAAATAGTCCATTTGGTGGGCAGAGGGTAGTGGTCTTCTTTCCCTTGCACCAGTCCGAGCTGTTGAGGTAGGACTCTTCTCCCTGGTTCTTATATAGGGGCGCCTTGACTGGTCCGGTGTGCCAGCCTGGGCTGGATCTTGTTGTCTGAGAGGGGGTGGCGTTTACTTCGACTGCTATCAGAGGGGGTTTACTGAGGGAAGCACAGAGGAAATAGTCTGAGAAGTTCTCAGGGCTACTTAAATTGAGGAGAGCTGCTCCCTCCTGGATTAGAGTGATCCAGGAGAAGGGGGTCCCTGGGTCGTTAACTGCTGGTTCATTATTCTCTATTGTTTCCTGAACAGTTTTTAGATGATGTAATCCTAAATATAATTCTCTTCTTTTGAAGACTATATATAACATCTACTTGTCCAGAATGGAGCATATTTACATAAACTTTCCCTTTAACTCCCTTTTCCCATTTTGGGTCTTCTGCTTTGTCTAGGGTACCTTCTTCCATCATTAGTGTGGACTCTGCAGTCTTGATAAGCACATCCTGCATATGTCTCTGGCCACCAATTGCAACTATCTTTGACCTGATCTTCTTGGAAGCAAACAAATGGGTCTGTGTCCCAAAACCAGTCATTTAGACATTCGAGGGCACTCACTTTAACGGCTGTTTTAGCTTTTCCCTTACACAATCCCTTGCAGTCTAAGGTAGCCGTAGTGGTTACTTTAGTCCGAGTCCCTTGTTTTCTACATTCTTGTACTACTATTGTCTCCTTATATTGCCCTGTGGTGAGGACGAGTGGGAAAGTTAGGACAGTCAGAGCAAGAACTATGGGGGTCATGATTCTATATAAAACAACTAAGAACTTGAAAAGTACACACTAGTCCAAGGTAAAGGAGTTCTAGGATGATTTGCTCCCCTGATGACCAGTCTCCTGGAGCGGTGTACCAGAGTCCAAGTCCCCTGAAGACAGTGAAGGTCCTGGTGATGGCGTGATATTCCCAGGAACAATGGTCCATTCTGTTCTCCCCTCCTGGGGGGTTTTCTGGAGCCTCAGGGCAGGTACTCAGTCTGGCTCTGATGGTCTCCTCTCAGCGGTTTCCTTGGGGGGTGCTGCAGCCTTGGCTCGTGTGTGGTGGATCCAAGGAGTTATACCTGCAACTTTTAAAGCAGTGGGGGTAGTTAACAGAATTAGGTAGGGCCCAACCCACCTGGGTTGGAGGGATTCCCTTTTCCAGTCTTTTACCCATACGTACTGTCCCGGCCGGAAAGAGTGGGCTGGCCCCGTCTGGACTATTTCTAGCTCAAGGTGAGCTTGCCTAATTCTACCTAGCTCTTGGCCTAACGCTGTTAAGTAAACAGTTTGTCTGGTTTCTCCTAACGTGGCTAGATCTGTTGTGCGGGGCAGCTGTGTTAGAGGGGTGGCTCTTCCGTAAAGGATCTCGAAAGGTGTGTACCCTGCCAGGTTAGGTGTGCATCTAACTCTAAAGAGGGCAAGGGGTAGCAGGTCTGGCCATGGCAGGTGGGTTTCTTGGCAGAGCTTCCCTAGAGTCTCTTTCGGGGTCCTGTTCATTCTTTCAACTTTTCCTGAACTTTGGGGTCCATAGGCGGCATGGAGGTTCCATTTGAGGTTCAGACTCTTAGTTAATAGCTGGATTACTTTGGCAGTGAAAGCTGGCCGTTGTTGCTTTGGAGGCTGTAGGGTAGTCGATGGTGAGGTATGATCTCCTGCAGTAGTACCCGGGCTACTTTGTGTGCCTTCTCTGTCCGGGTGGGGAAGGCCTCTACCTACCTTGAAAATGTGCAGATGAGGACTAGGAGGTACTTGTAACCGTGGCTGGGCTTGAGTTCCGTGAAATCTATCTGAAGGTCCACTACGGGCTGACTTCCCGTGTACTGGATCCCGGGTGGGACTGCCTTTGCTACTTTAGCATTGTGTTGGGCACACGTCTGGCACCGCGAGGCGACTGAGGAGCAAAGGGCATCAAGAGTTGGGTTGTACAGGTACTTTCCTAATAGCTGGTTCAGCTTTGTCCTCCCGAGGTGAGTTAGCTGGTGACGGTTTTGGACCAGGTTCCTTCCTTGGCTTTGGGGTATGTAGATGTGCCCATCTTGGAGTTTCCAAAGCCCTTCAGGGGTTTCCCGAGCCCATACTCACATGGCCCATTTGTGTTCTGGGCTATAATCTTCCTTGGCTGGAATGATCCCTAGCAGCAGTCCTATGGTGGTCGGGGCCTCTGGGGGCAGGCGCGCTGCTTCTTTAGCTGCTTGGTCCGCCAAGTGGTTTCCTTTTATTTCTTTACTGTTTCCCCTTTAATGTCCTCTGCAGTGTATGACTGCTACCTGGAGTGGTGCGTTGACAGCTTCTAGTAGTGTCAGTATTTCTTATTTGTTCTTTATCTCTTTTTCTTCTGAGGTTAGCAGTCCTCTTTCCTTATAGATGGCTCCATGGAAGTGTAAAGTGGCATAGGCGTATTTTGAGTCAGTGTAGATGTTGACCTTTTCCCCTTTGCTCAGCTCTAGTGCTCTAATGAGGGCAAACAGCTCAGCTCTCTGCGCCAACCACCCTGCTGGCAGGGCTTTTACCTTAACTATTGTGTCTTGGGTGGTCACAGCATATCTGGCGCGAAGATCCCCGGTTTCTGTCAGGTAACTGCTCCCGTCTGTGTATAATGTCCAGTCACTCGAAGGGAGCGGCTGATCCTTTAGATCTGGCCGACTGGCGTATACCTGATCTGTGACATCTATGCAGTGGTGATCTGGGGCCCCCTCCTCAGCAGGCAAGTACGTGGCTGGGTCGACTGATCGTACTGTCTTCAGGTTTACACGGGGGTTGCCCTGAAGTAGCCCTTGGTATTGGGCCAACTGAGGGTTGGAGAGGTACTTATGTCCAGCCCCCTCTAGGAGACTATGCATGGCATGGGGCAGATAGAGGAATGTCTCTTGCCCAAAGGTCAATTTGTCGGCCTCTTTCAGCAGGATGGCGGCGGTGGTGGCGACCGCTCTCAAACATGGCGGCCACCCAGCTGCTACGTTATTCAGCTGCCTGGAGAGGTAGGCTGCTGGTCACTTCCAGGGGCCGTAGTCTTGGGTCAGTACTCCCAAAGCAATTTTGTCCTTCTTGTGGAGGTAGAGCCAGAAAGGCCTCTCTGGGTCAGGGAGCCCCAAGGCAGGTGCACTGGTCAAGCAGTCTTTGATCTGTTGGAAGGCCTCCGCCTGGTCCCCAGTCCACTGAAAGGGCTCTGTGTCTGGGCCCTTGACCGCCTGATAGAGGGGCCTAGCCAACTGGGCATACCCTGGAATCCATAGGCGACAGAACCCGGTGGCCCCTAAGAACTCTCTGAGTTGTTGGCGGTTTGATGGGGCCGCCGTTTGTCTTATGACTGCTTTCCTCTCTGTGCCTAGCTTCCGCTGCCCCTGACTTATCTGGAACCCTAGGTATTTGACCGTCTCCTGACAGAGCTGTGCCTTTTTCTTAGACACCCGGTATCCTTGCTCTTGCAATAGTTGTAGAAGAGCCGCCGTATGGGCTCGACAGTTATCTTCTCCTTGCTCTGCCAGTAGGAGGTCATCTACATACTGGAGGAGGGTGACCTCTGGGTACTTGTCTCTGAATGGCTGCAAGTCGCGCACCAGGGCCTCACTGAAAATGGTGGGTGAGTTCTTAAACCCTTGTGGCAGTCGTGTCCACGTTAATTGAGTCTTTTCACCTGATATTGGGTCTTCCCACTCAAAGGCAAAGATAGCCTGCGACTGTGGAGACAACGGGATGCAGAAAATGCATCCTTTAAATCTAGCAGGTAAAATGAGTAGTGGTGTTTGGTATCTGACCAAGCAAGGTGTACGGGTTCGAGACAACTGGGTGCAAAGTTACTGTGGCCTGACTGACTGCCCTTAAGTCCTGGACCAGCTGGTACCCTGTCCCATCCAGTTTCCTTACCAGGAGCAGCGGGTTGTTCCACGGAGATTGGCAAGGGATTAAGATCCCTGTTTGTATATGCTTATTGATTATGGGCGCGATCCCTAGCCACGCGTCTCGGGGGATTGGGTACTGCTTCAAGCTCCGTGGGGTGGCTCCAGGCACTAGCTCTACTAGCACCGGCTCTCTGCCTCGAGCTAGTCCTGGTGGATTATTCTCTGCCCATACACTGGGATAGGCTTCCCATAGGGCATCCCGCAGTGCCGCCTCTAGGTGCTGGTGGAGTCAGTGTTTCTCCTCCCTCGTCAGTACTAGTGTGATTGTCCGTGGAATTGGAAGGTCTAACGTGGCTCCCCCTGGGCGGGAAAGTCACGTGCGCTGCTAGTTTGGTCAGGATGTCCCGGCCTAGCAGCGGGAGTGGGCAGTCTGGTAGTTATAAGAACTCGTGGGTGATCTGGTGGCCTCCTAGTTCCACCTTGCGGGCCTGGCAGAACCTCTGAGGGCTAGCTGAGAGCCCCTTCGCTCCCTGCACTAGTACCTCCCTTCCGGTGGGGGGGGGGGCTACCGGCTGGGTGACAACTGAGTGTTCTGCCCCAGTGTCTACCATAAAGTCAATGTCCTGGCCCCCTACTTGCATTCTGACCATGGGCTCTTGTGGGCCAAGAGTGATGGAGCCCGGTCGGCCCTGGTCTTGACCGAATCCTGCCAAGGCCAAAACGTTGGGGGCCGGTGCCCCATGACCAGGATCGTGGTCCCTGCCTAGTCAGAAGATTGTCCCTCCCGCTTCTTCCGGGCTGGGCAGTTGCGCTCCCAATGTCCCCTCTCTTTGCAGTAGATACACTGATCTTTCTCTGCCTTGAAATGGCCTTTTTTTCTAGTGGGGCCTTTTTGGGTTTGAGGCAGCCCACTTAAGGCTGCGGCTAGTAGGGCAGCCTGCACCTTTTGGTTCTGTAACCGAGCAGTGGCTGCTGCCTCCTCCTGGTTTTCAAAGACTTTATTGGCTACTGCCATCAACTGGTTCAGGTTCATGCCAGCAAATCCTTCCAACTTTTGTAATTTTCTCCTGATGTCTGGAGCGGACTGCGAGACAAACGTCATGGCTACCATACACTGATTTTCTGCAGCCTCGGGGTCGAAGGGGGTATATATATACTCAATAGGCTTCCATTAGCCTTTCAAGGAAATCCCCGGGGCACTCATCTGCCCTCTGGAGTATTGTGGCTACCTTGGTCATATTAGTCTGCCTTCGGGCTGCCACGCTAACTCCCTGGAGGAGGGAGTGGCGATAGAGGTCAAGGGCCCCCTGACCTTGTTCGGTGTTTGGGTCCCAGGCTGGCTGCTGTTCAGGTGCAGCTGTCCGGGTGTAGTCTAAGGGGTCTAGGGTCCCGGCCTGGGCATGCGCCTCCAGGAATCGCCGGGCCTCTAGGAGTATCTTTCTCCTCTTCTTGGTGTTGAATAAGGTGAGGATAAGCTGGCGGCAGTCAAACCATCTTGGCTGGTGGGTTTGGAAGATGGAGTCTGCTAACTCTATCATTGCTTGTGGTTTCTCTGAAAAGGGTGGCGTATGGTGTTTCCAGTTCAGCAGGTCAGTCGTACTGAAAGGTTAATAATAGTTCGTGACTAGACCCGGTTGGACCATCCCATCATCATTTATGCGGGGTGCTGCCTGGACTTCCATGAGGGGCATCTGGAATGGACCTTGGTGGTGGCTTCTTAAGTGAGCTGCCATTGGTGGTGAGTCTGGTCGGGGCTGAGGCAGCGCAGGGTAACGGACCGCCTCTAGCTCCTGAGGCTGCTGCGGGGAGACTGACTGGAGTGGTGTCAGGGGTTCAGCTGGCGGTGCCGTCGGAGGTGCAGGTGGTGCCTGATAAGGGGGGCGGCTGCAGGACAACTAATTCATCCTCCTGGGAGGGGTCTTGGTGTATCAGAGGCTTTGCCGGGCTACTCAGATGGCGGATGAGCCGCCGCCGCGGGATTGGGAGCAGCTAGATCGGAGATCTCGTCTGCCCCCTTTTGTTAGCGCCTCGCGGTTGTTAGCGCCTTGCGATCGACCCCGCACCCCTGTGCACTAGCTCAGCCACTGGGGCATGTCCTGCGCTAATTCCTGCCACCTATCTATATGGGAGAACTGATCTGGGTGTCCTGGCTTCCCTGTGACTATGACAGGGACTGCCCTAATTGTGGAGAGGTTCAAAGTTCCCTCTGGGGGCCAGCGGACTCCAAAGGTCGGCAATTCTGAGGTACAGAATGTTTCTAGCTGGTCAGCGTTTAGAGATGGGTCTTGTCCCCTGAATTTACTAAAATTCTGCAGCATGCAATCCAAGATGGTAGACGGCTTTCCTCCCATTTCGAAGCCTCCCACACGACGCGGACACACAAAGGGTGGGGTCCGTTCGCTCGTCTGCCTGGCCTGCTCCCTCGCGGGACTAAGTCGGTCTTGGCTAAGGTTGCCCCAGCAGAATTCGGGGTTAGCTGCCAACCGTTATGCCATATGACTTGACACAGGAACCACAGGTTGGGACCCACTCTTGCTCCCTAGGACCAGCCCGTGAAGCCACAAACACAGTCACTCACACTTTTGTTCTCAAGCACTCCGAGTTTAAACAATCCCTCCCCGGGTGAGGGCCTCCTGGGCTGAGTTTGGTTGGACTCCAACCGACCTAATTCTTGGTTTGAGAGGTGATCAGTCTCTCCCTGGTTTTGGGTCTGGTCCCCGGGGCACTTACTGATTTGGCGCCTTCTGTCAGGTCATAGCCCGAAACCCTTGTTTCCCCGCCTGGAGTGCGGGCTGGCAGCCGTAACCCCAACCGGACAGGGTCTGAGAAATCTCAGGGCACGTGCACCCCGCTTCCCCAGTTGGACCTCTGGCTGCCTCCCCGCTTATCCGGTTGGTGACAAGTTGGCCCGAATTTGTGTAAGGTCACTTCCCGGTCAGGGAATCAAATGTTACAGGAAAATGAAGCAACCAGACACTGAGGGATTCTGGAGTACGAGGTTTATTAACGTGCAAGGGCCCAGAGGAGTTAGTCTCCAAATTCTGAGCCCCGAACAAAGGATTCTTGGGGTTTATATAGCCTACGGGGTCTTCCTGTCTACGTAGCAAAGCAGGATACAGAAGCAGAATGCAGTAATTAGTTCTATCTGTGGGGCAGAAGCAGAGTACAAAGGCCAAATGTGAAAATTAGTTCTGTCTGCGGGGGTGCTAGCCCCAGTCCTTGTGACTATCCTGCTGTTTGCTTTTCCCAGATGGCCTTATCGCTTTCTCAGGGCGCTTGAGATTTGGGTGAACAAAGGTCTTCCAAAGCTTCCCACTTCAAGATGACTTACTTTGTGAATGATTATCATGTGTAGATTTTCCAAAATGGGCTTAGAAAGTTTTGGAGGCTCTTAAAATTCCTCCCTCCCCCCTGTATTTTTGTTTTATCACTGGATTTTTTTCTCAGTGGTGTTTGGAGGATGAGGTTTCAGATCCATTTTCTATTAGAATTGTTTAGCCTTCCTCATAAGTTAGAAAATAGAACTGTAGCAGGAGTGTTTCCAGAACAATCTTGAGTGTTAAGGGAAACACCTAATTCTGATGATGCCTGCAATTAAAACTCCTGGGGGCATGCTTGCCAGTTTGGGCTGCAAAGTGATGCAGTATTTCCAAGGTAGGAGGCAGGGGAGAAGTGGGAACATGTCTGACTCTTCTGTGATGTGTGCTGAAAAAAAGCCTCATGCCATTGTGTACCTGTAGACGCTGGTTTATTTCTGTGTAACTTTGGCCTAGCACAGGCCATATGGCCCATTGGTGGTCACAAAATCTTTGCCGAATGAAGGAAAATGAGACCCGTTTTGGGGGCTTGGTAAAATTATCTTGAACTTCTCATACCTGAGCTGACTTTCTCACCAGCTTTTTGGCTCCTAGAGTTTGTAAAATCCTTGAAATTACAGCCATAAGTTGATCTAAATCTAAATTTATACATGTATAAATTTATATACCCAATCCCTTAGATCACTTACCAGTTCATCTACTTTAGAATAAGTATCCTTCCTTCCCTCCCTCCCTCCCTCCCTCCCTCCCTCCCTCCCTCCCTCCCTCCCTCCCTCCCTCCCTCCCTTCCTTCCTTCCTTCCTTCCTTCCTTCCTTCCTTCCTTCCTTCCTTCCTTCCCCCAAGGACATAAATATCAAGCACTTCCCTTTCCTAAGTGCCCAACCAGGTCTGGACCACACACAGGCATGTGCCCTATCAGGAATTGAACTCATGACCTTTTGGTTTACAGGACAATGCTCCAACCAACTGATCCACACTGGCCAGAGATAAGCATATCTGTTATTTAGCTTCTGGGCTTTATTTAATCCTCATCAGGTACAGGCCTGCTTAGGCTCTAGTAACTTTAAAGATTGTTTAACTATTCTATAATGTCTGAGATACCATGCAAAGCAGGAGCTTTAAGATGTTAAAAAACAAATACTCTGTTTAGAGGAAAAAAATTACTTGTTTGGCAACTGTGATATTTTACATCATTACCTATGAATTTAACCTGGCATGGCCTTTTCTAATACTGTTTGCCTCTTTACCTGAACTCTGAGTAAATCACTAGATTGCTTGATTCTGTGAGTAGGGCTGTTGGCATCAACTCATATAAATTGTCGTTTAGTGATCAGTATACCTAATAGCATTTAAGATTGTCAGGGAGAGGAGGAAAAGAAAGGATCAGGAAATTAACATAGGAGTATTTGCCTTCATTAATGTTTGTTGATTTTCTAGCTACTGTGGTCTCTTGTGAGGAAATGCCATTTGTTTAAACCTTAAAGAGGCTGGTTGGATATCTGGACTCTATTTACCTGATACTTACTGGGCAGTATTTCACGGACTTTTGTTTTCAGAATGTCGGAAAGAGCATTTTAGATTGAGACCAAAAGAATAAGAAAGTCTTGCTGTTGGTTGGTTTGTGCTGAAGTCAAAGTCTCTTGATTGTTTTTAATTGAATCTCTTAACTACAACATAGTGCCACATCTGTGGCCTTGACTTTCTATGCATTTTTATTTTTACCTGCTGGTGTGAATCCAGTGGAGACATTACTAATCTGTTAGAGAACTTAGATTTTAGTTTAATGTGAAACAAGCTCATAGTCTTAATTGTTTTATAAATTATATAGCACTCTTTATTACTGTTGTTATAGCTTCCTCCTCTGTCATTGAATGTGTATTTATGTGAGGGGGGAAGTCTCTGTCTCTGAAACAGAGCCATCCTGGTTGGTCAAGGTGCTCAGCACTTAGGATTGTCGAAAGTGAATGATATGAATATTCCTTTAATGTTATCATTCATCTCCAGATACTATGATGTTTAGTTTAATTTAAAATTCTACTTTTGAGTCCACTTTTGAGCTTGTTATTTATCTTAAAAAAAACTTACAATTGTACTGTAATTTGGCACATTATGTTGATGTTAAAGAAACTTTTTTTGAGAAACATCAGTGCTTTAAGACAATTCATAATTTTTGATGTATTAATAGATATTGTGAGCACATCACTGTACATGTGAACCCCACTAATTAAGAGTTTAAGGCCATTTGAATTGTGTCAGGCTGAAGTTTGTTTTAACCCAGTGCTGTGGGAACTAGGTTGGTTAAGCAAATAGTGAAAATCAAGTTGCATGGAGAAAGTTTACTTTCTTTAAGAGAAGATACTTTTCCATCACTTTGGCAAAAATTATTCATGATTCTTACCCATTAAAACAAATTTGATAGGACCTTTATATGATAATCTTCGTTAAAAAAATTATTTCCCAAAATATTTTATGTAGCAACAATACAAATGGTAGCATGTAGTATATAGTGTTGTATTTTGTTCTCTTCACTTAATACACTCTTAAGATTGTTATATAGAGGACTTCCGCCAAGATGGAGGCGTAGGTGGAAACACTTTACCTTCTCGCACAACCGGATCTAAAAATAATAAAGTTTTAGCAACAATAAACACAGCCAAGCCACAGAAAAATTGAACAATATGGAGTCTGACAGTAACGAACCACTCAGCTAGACAGGTAAGAGGGGCAATAGCCAGCAGTGGAGAGGGTTGGGCAAAAAAGATCCCCCGACCCAGGCAGTCAAGGGCGAATCCCAGGTGTCGGGTAGTGATGGGCGGACTCAGTGAAGGTACAAGGTGGCTGGCTAACTATGCACATTTGCACGCAGATCGACCAGCAAAGGAGTGAGCAGTGAGACAGACCAGGCAGGCCCCAGCGGCAGGAAGGAGCAGAGGGGACCGCTATTGCTCCCTCTCTGACCCCACCCCCACATACAGTGTAACAAACCAGCGACCTGGGTGGCCCCACTCTGGTGAGCAACTAAGGCTCCTCATATGTAACAGGTGCGAACAGATCAAAACATTGCTCAAGAAGAACTTAGAGCTCTAGAGCCCATAAATATAAGTGAACAAGAAATTGCCAACCTATCAGAGGCACAGTTCAAAACACTGGTGATCAGGATGCACACAGAACTGGTTGATTTTAGTCACAAATTAGAGGAACATATGAAGGCTAAACTCATTGAAATGAAGGGAAATGCACAGGAAAGCAATAGTGATGGAAAGGAAACTGGGACACAAATCAAGGGAGTGGACCAGAAGAAAGAAAAAAATGACCAAACACAAAAGAATGAAGAAACAAGAATTCAAAAAAATGAGGAGAGGCTAAGGAACCTCCAGGACATCTTTAAATGCTCCAAAATCCAAATTATAGGGATACCAGAAGGGAAAGAGGAACAGCCACAAGTGGAAAACTTATTTGAACAAATAATAAAGGAGAACTTCCCTATTCTAGCAAAGGCAGTAGACTTCCAGGAAATCCAGGAATCTCAGAGAGTCCCAAAGAAGTTGGACTCAAGAAGGAACACACCAAGGCACATCATAATTACATTAGCCAAGATTCAAATGAAGGAGAGAATCCTAGAAGCAGCAAGAAATAAGGGGACAGTCACCTACAAAGGACTTCCCATCAGACTGGCAGCGGATTTCTCAAAAGGGACCTTACAGGCAAGAAGGGGCTGGAAAGAAGTATTCCAAGTCATGAAATCCAAAGACCTACATCCAAGATTGATCTATCCAGCAAAGCTTTCATTTAGAATGGAAGGACAGATAAAGTGCTTCTCAGATAAGATCAGATTCAAGGAGTTCATCATCATAAGCCCTTATTGTATGAAATGTTAAAGGGACTTACCTAAGAAAAAGAAGAGAAAAAAGATGAACAGTGAAAGGACAGCAAACTCACAGTTATTAACAACCACACCTAAAAGCAAACTAAGAGGATAGCTAGAACAGGAGCAGAACCATAGAAATGAAGATCTCAAGGAGGGTTAGCAACAGGGGAGTGGGAGGAGGAGAAGGGGGGAGAAGGTACAGAAAATAAGTAGCATAGATGGTAGATAGAAAATAGATATGGGGGAGGGTAAGAATAGTAGGTGAAATATAGAATCTAAAGAACTTGAGACACATGGTCATAAACTAAAGAGGGAGGGAATGGTGGAGGAGGGGTGTGCAGGGTGGTGGGGAATGAAGGGGGAAATAGAACAACTGTAGTGGCATAATCAATAAAATAAGAAAACAAAAAAAATTTTTTTTAAATACATAAATGAATAAATAAAAAGTCCAAAAAACAAACAAAAATAAAAGATTGTTATATGGTGCTACATACAGATCTGCCTCATTCTTTTTATTGGCACATAATATTTAATTTTATAGAGATACCTTTAATTATTTGTAAACTTGCCCTATTGGTAGACATTTAGGTTGTTCCAAATATTTTGCTGTTATAAACAATGATGCAGTGAAGATCCTTGATGTCTTTTTGTGAGTATATCTGAAATATAAATTCAAGAAGTGGAATCTGTGGTCAAAGGGTATATACTCTGGTCAAAGGGTACATTTGTTTTTAATATAGATAGATACTGCTGTATTTCCTTCTAAGAGTTTATACTCATTTGTTTTAGTAACTCTTATATAGTGATTACTTTGTGCCAGAATCTGTTTCAAGTGCTTTACAAATATTAAGTTGCTTAATCCTCAGAACAACCCTTGAGGCACTATCATCATCACAGCTTTACAGATGAAGAAACTGAGGCAATAGATATGACATAACCTGCCCATGGGCAGCATTCAGTAAGTGGCAATTTGAAAGAGGCAGTCTGGATCCAGAGTTAAAGTTTTCTGTTTACTAATCTGATTAGTGAGAGGTCAGTTTTCTTAATTGTTATTTTGCATTTTCCTTACTACTAGTTGAGGTTGGACACATTTTCATTGATGGCAAACTATGTGGATTGTCTTGGCTATCTAATCACTACCTGTTCCTATCTTTTGTTCATTTTTCTATTAGGTTGTAAATATTTTTCTTATTGATTCGTAGGAGTTCCTTTGCGCCAGGAGAAAATTAGCTGTTCATCAGATGTATTTCAAATGCTTTGTGCTACTTTGTACTTTGCTTTTGGCTTTGTACTTTATCAGTCTTTTCCTTTATGGCATTTGGGATCTAGGTCATGTTTAGAGAGAGCTTCCTCAGCCTGAGAGCGTTTTAAAAAATCTCATGTTGTCTTAGAACTTTATGGCTTATTTTTTTTGTAAAGATTTTATTTATTTTTAGAGAGAGGGGAAGGGAAGGAGAAAGACAGGGAGAGAAACATCAATGTGTGGTTGCCTCTCACATGCCCTCTACTGGGAACCTGGCCCACAACCCAGGCTTGTGCCCTGACTGGGAATCAAACAGGCAACCCTTTGGTTTCCAGGCCTGTGCTCAATGCACTGAGCTATACCAGCCAGGACTATGACTTACTTTTTAAAATGTATGTTGCTTCAAAGAATAATATGGAATCTAACTTTATTTTTTTTTCTAATCATAATCAGTAGCAATGATGTGCAGCTATACAAAAATGAAATACACACCTCACAGTAGCTTGGTACTTGCAAGTCCTGCTATTGTAATAGACTCTGCTTTGACTATTGATAGTAGAGCCTTACAGTTAGCATATGGCTTATGTTCACACCATGGCTGCTTTTCATTTTTTGCCCAACTTTGCTTTCCTTGGAGTTAATAATTTTCCAGCTTTTCCTCTGCTTCAATTTTCATATACTTATCTAATTTATTCTAAGATTCTCACCTCTTGTCTAAATCCCTTTCGGTATATTCAGACTCATCTGTTGCTCAGATATTCTGTGTTTTATCCATGAGATGATTTAGTTTTTGAAGTTTTTTGAGTTGTCTCCTTCTGGGCTGGGTTTCTCTCTTGGCCTGGTCAACATCAGTGGTCTCTCTGGCTTAACCTGGGAACCTCCCTTGCTTTTCTTTATGGCATCTGTTTCCTAGAATCTGTGTCTTTCTGTTTTCATGTTTTGCCCCTCATTTTGGTGGATCTTCTCCCTCAGTGTGTAGGGAGACCTTTTGGCTTGGTGGAAGATCTGAAAACAGGATGATGAGTTGAAAGGCTGTTTAAGTAGTTAAAACTTTCAGATTCCCCTGTCCTTCCTAATGCACACAGTGATTTAGCAATCTGAACCCTTATCTTACTCTTCTTTTCTCTCCCTCCATGTAATTATAGTACAGTGTTTTATTAACGCAGTCATTGTTGGATACGTCATTATCACTTAATGGTGTTCACTGTTTTTTTCTTCAAAAAAAATTTCTTTTCATGGAAATAATTTATTTCTTAAAATTTACTTATTTATTAATGTACCCATTGCTATTTTCTTCCAAATAACTTCAACAAGTCTGTCAATTTTCTTTCGATTTTTCCAATATTTTTTTATTACCAAACCCTCTTTTTGTGTGTAGTGTACCATCTGCATCACTCCCATCCTCAGACTCCTATCTGAATGTGTTGTACTTAACCATCATTCAGGGACTTTCCTTAACTAGTCTTCTTTCCTGGGCTCCCTCTTTTCTGGATTACATATCCTCTAATTTCATGGTTTATCCCATTGTTTTGATAGAACACATCCTCCATTGGCTTTCTCAGAAAGATTCGAGGGAGCTAATTTCTTACTAATCTTTGCATGTAAAAATGTCTTTAATGTCTACTTTAGGATTGCTTGATAATTTTACTACATGTGGAATTAAAATTTTGAAGTATTATCTTTTTAAAATATGTATAATCTTTATTATATTTTAATGATCATTTAGTGTCCTTATACCTGCCTCCATCCAGCAATCACCACACTGTTGTCCATGTCTATGAGTACTTTTTCTTTCTTGCTCAGTCTCTCCACCTCCTCATCTGCCTGCCTCACTAGCTACCATGTATTTACTGTCTATGAGCCTGTCTCTGTTTTGCTTGTTAGTTCAGTTTGTTCATTAGATTCCACATATGAGTGAAGTCATACTCATATAGGTATGAGTAGGGTATTTGTACTCATAGGGTATTTGTCTTTCCCTGACTGGCTTATTTCACTTAGCATAATGTTCTCCAGGTCCATCCATACTATTGCAAAGGGTAACATTTTCTTCTTTTTTATGGCCAAGTAGTATTCCATTGTGTATGTGTCCCATAGTTGTTTTATCCATTCATCTGTTGATGGACACTTGGGTTGCTTCCATATCTTGGTGTGTAAATAATGCTGCAATAAACATAGGGGTGCTTATGGTCTTTAGAATTATGTTTTGGGTTCCTTCAGATATATTCCCAGAAGCAGGACTGCTGGGTCAAAAGGCAGATCCATTTTTAATTTTTTGAGGGATCTCCATACTACTTTCCACAGTGGCTGCACAGTGTATATTCCCACCAACAGTGCAAAAGAGTTCCCCTTTCTTTTGCACTGTTGGTGGAAATACATCCTCACCAGCACTTGTTGTTTGTTGATTTATTGATGACAGCCATTCTGACAGGTGTGAGGTGGTATCTCATTGTGGTTTTGATTTGCATTTTTCTGATGATTAGTGATGTTGAGCATCTTTTCATATGTCTATTAACCATCTGTATGTCCTCTTTGGATAGGTTTTTTGCCTATTTTTTAATTGGGTTTTTTATTTTGGAGTTGAGTTTTGTAAATACCCCTTATCAGATGTATTGGTGATATGTTCTCCTATTCTGTGGGTTATCTTTTAATTTTGTTAATGATTTCCTTTGCTGTGAAAAAAGTTTAGTTTGATGAAGTCCCATTTGTTTGTTTTTTCTTTTGTTTCCCTTGTCTGGGGAAATATATCCAATAAAAAATTTCTATGAGCAATGTCTGAGATATTCCTACCTTTGGTTTCCTCTTAATGGTTTCAGGTTTAACATTGAAGTCTTTGATCTATTTTGAATTTATTCTTGTGTGTGGTGTAACAAGGTGCTCTAGTTTCATTTTTCTGCACTTACCTGTCCAATTCTCCCAACACCATTTATTAACTATCTTTAGGGCATTTTATGTACTTGTTTTCCTCTGTCAAGTATTAATGGGCTATAAAGGCATGGGTTCATTTCTGGGCTCTCTATTCTGTTCTATTGATTTATGTGCCTGTTTTTATGCCAGTACCCGGCTATTTTGATTACTATGCCTTGTAGTATAGTTTGGTATTATATAGTGTGATTCTTCTAACTTTGGTCTCCTTTTTCAGCATTGCTGTTGCTCTGTGGGGCCTCTTGTGCTTCCATATAAGTTTTTCAAATATTTGTTCTACTTCTGTGAAGTACAACATTGGAATCTTGATAGGAATTGCATTGAATCTATAGATTGCTTTGGGTAGTGTGGACATTTTGATGATGTTAATTCGTCCTATCCTTGAACACGGTATGTGTTTTCACTTATTTGTATCTTTTCATTTTCTTTCTTCAGTGTCTTATAATCTTCTGAGTACAGGTCTTTTACATCTTTGGTTAGCTTTATTCCTAGGTATTTCTATTCTTTTTGAAGCAATTGTGAATGGGAATGCTTTCTTAATTTCCCTTTTAGTTCATTACTGACATATAAAAATGCATCTGATTTCTGAGTATTAATTTTATATCCTGCTACTTTGCTGAATTCATGTATCAGTTCTAGTAGCTTCTAAGTAGAATCTTTTGGGTTCTCTATGTACAGTATCATATCATCTGCAAATAAAGACAGTTTTACTACTTCCTTTCCAATTTGGATGTCTTTTACATTTCTTCTTCTTGTCTGATTGCTCTGGCTAGGACCTCCAGTACTATGTTGAATAAGAGAGAGAAAAATAGACATCCCTGTCTTGTTTCTGATTTTGAGGGGCATGCTTGTGGTTTTTGCCCATTGAGTATGATACTGGCAGTGAGTTTGTCATTTATGACCTTTATTATATTTAGGTATATTCCTTCTATTTCCTCTTTGCAGAGAGTTTTTATCAGAAATGGGTACCGGATTTTATCAGGTGCCTTTTCTGCATCTGTTGATATAATCATGTGGTTTTTATCCTTCATTTTGTTTATGTGGTGAATCACATTCATTGATTTGTGAATGTTGGCCGTCCTTGCATTCTCAGGAAAAATCCCACTTGATCATAATGTATGATCTTTTTGATGCATTGCTGTATTCAGTTTGCTAATATTTTGTTGAGGATTTTAGCATCTATGTTTATCAGTGATATTGGCCTATAATTTTCTTTCTTCGTAGTTGTTACAGTCCGCTCTCACAAGCAAGAAGGATCGGAGAAGGTCGGGCAGTCAAAGATGTTTTATTGGCCAAAGTTTCAAAGTTTTACCTGCGCAGGGGCGAACTCTCGGGGTGTCCGGAGACACGGTGCCAAAATGGCTGCAAATGAGAGTCGCGCCTAAGGCTTACAGGCTAGGGTTTTTATTGAGGTGAGCAAGCAAGCGGGTTTCCAGAGGCAAAGGTGGCAGTTAGCGATAGGCTAAACGAGCTCAGGTGTGAAGCACTTAACAACTCCTGACACATGGAAGCCCTCTATACGTTTTGACCAATTCCTAACTCTCTGGAACACCTGCCTGGGGGTGGGTGCGGTTTCTACTCAGGCTTGAGTGAGCAAACAGCTTAGCACAAACAACTTATTTCCTCCTCGACTCTAACAGTAGTGTCTTTGTCTGGTTTTAGAATTAGGATAATGCTGGCCTCATAAAATGAGGTTGGGAGCCTCCCTCCTCTTGAATTTTATGAAATAGTTTGAGAAGGAGAGGTGTTAGTTTTCTTTGGAATGTTTGGTAAAATTCACCTGGGAAGCCATCCAGTCCAGGGCTTTTGTTTGTTAGGAGTTTTTAAAAAATTACTGCTTCAATTTCATTAGGTTTAAGCTGTCTGTTCAGAATCTTAGATTCTTCCTAATTTATTTTTAGAAGACTATATGTTTCTAGGTCCAGTTTGTTGGTATGTAGTTGTTCATAATATTTCTTACGATACTTTGTATTTCTTTAGTGTTAGTTTTTATTTCTCCTCCTCCATTTCTGATTTTATTTATTTGGGTCTTTTCTCTTTTTTTCTTGGTGACTCTGGTAAAAGGTTCGTCAATCTTGTTTATCTTTTCAAAGAACCATTTCTTGGACTCATTTGTCTTTTATATCATTTCTTTAGACTCTATTTCATTTATTTCTGTTCTGATCTTAATTGTTTCCTTCCTTCTACCCACAGTGGACTTTGTTTGTTGTTCCTTTTCAAGTTCCTTTAAATGTGAAGTTAGATTCTTTATTTAATCGTTTTCTTGTTTTTCATGTAATGCTATGAATTTCCCTCTTAGGATTACTTTCCCAGTGTCTCACAGATTTTTGGAGAGACTGTTGAATAAGAGAGATAAAAATAGACATATAAAAATGCAACTGATTTCTGCAAATAACCTTTTGCAAAATGACATTTCTGCAAAATGTCTTCCCATTTTGTCTCTTTTCCACTCTAGTGCTGTTGTGTCCTCATTTACATTTGTATCAAGGTATCTTTTGATTTCTTCCTTGATCAGATTGTTGACCCATTCATTGTTTAATAACATGTTATTTAGCTTCCATGTCTTTGTGTGTTTTTCAGTGTTTTGGTGTTTGATTTCTGGTTTCATAGCACCGTGGTCATAGAAAATGCTTGATATGATTTCAATCTTCTTAAATTTATTGAGACTTGTTTTGTGTTCTAGCATGTGGTCTTTCCTAGAAAATGTTCCATGTGCACTTGAAAAGTTGTTTATTCTGCTGCTTTGCATTGAAATACTCTGAAGATATCAATTAAATCTATTTGATCTAGCATGTCATTTAAGGCTGCTGTCTCCTTGTTGATTTTCTGCCTGCTTTCTGCCTGCTTTCTGTATCCACTGAAGTCAATGGGGTGTCAAAATCCTCAACTATGACTCTGTATCTATTGATTTCTCCTTTTATGTACATTAAGATTTGCTTTATATATAGATGCTCTTGTGTTGGGTACATTAATGTTTACTAGGGTTATATCCTCTTGTTGAATTGTTCCCTTTATCATTATGTAGTGTACTTATTTGTCTGCCTAGGTTTTAAAGTCTGTTTTGTCAGATACAAGTACTGCTACCCCAGGTTTCTTTTCTTTTCCATTTGCATGAAATATCTTTTTCTATCCCTTTACTTTTAGTCTGTGTGTGTCTTTTGATCTGAGATGGGTCCCTTGGAGGCTGTGTATATATGGCTCTGTTTTTTTAACCATTCAGTCACCCTCTGTCTTTTAGTTGGAGCATTTAAGCCATTTACATTTAAGGCGATTATTGATAGTCTGTAGTGCCATTATTGTTAGACTGTTCTCCTCTGTTTTTTCTCATCCTCTTTTTCTTCTCCTTAAAGCAAACCATTTAACATTTGTTGCAGTATTGGCTTGGTGTCAACAAAATCCTTTAGCTTCTTGTGTGGGAAACCCCTTATTTCTCCTTTGATTTAAAATAATAGCCTTGGTGTGTAAAGTAGCCTTGGTTGTAGGTTCTTGCTTTTCATCACCTTGGATATTTCATGCCACTCCCTTCTGGCCTGAAATGTTTTTCTTGAGTAATCAGATGACAGTCTAATTGGTGGTCCCTTTTAGGTAACTACCTACTTTTCTCTTGTGGTTGTTAGGATTGTCTCCTTATCTTTAAGCCTTGTCATTTTAATTATGATGTGTCTCCTTGTAGGCCTCTTTGAGTCCAACTTGTTTGGCACTCTCTGAGCTTCCTAGACTTGTGCAACTTTTTTCTTCACCAGAATAGGGATGTTTTCATCCCTATTTCTTCTAATTACTATTCTTCTAATAGCTTCTCAATCCCTTGCTTACTATCTTTTCCTGGTATTCCCTTGATATGGATATTGTTATGCTTCATGTTATCCAACATGTTTCTTTAAGCTCTACTCATTTTTTAAATTCTTTTTGCTTTTTTGCTGCTCCACCTGGATGTTTTTTTTCTTCCTTGTCTTCCAAGACACTGATTTGATCCTCTGCTTCATATAACCTATTATATATTGTTTGCAGTGTATTATTTTAATCAGATACTGCATTTTTTATTTCTGGTCTTTTTTTATGTATTTTTCATGCTGTTGAGAATCCTTATAATCATTACTCCAGACTCTCTGTCTGATAAATTGTTTACTTCCATTTTATCTAGTTCTTCTGAAAAATACTCTTTTCCAGAAAATTAAAATTGTTTTCATTTGGGGTCTGTTCCTTTGTCTTCCCATTTTATCTGCTTGTTTGTATTTTCTGCCTTAGTTGTTAAACCAGTTGCCTGTTAAACCAGTCGATTGTTAATGTAATCAATCTATAATCTGCATTCAGGTTTAAGCATCATGGGGTACGGCAGAGTAATTCCTGGTGGGGGTGCTATTTCTTCCCCTCAGGCTGGTGCCATTCATAGAGGAGTGCTTTGCTTGAGAGAGATATCTCCTGCAGTATGGGGGATGACTCTGCACATGGATTCTGGCAGTTGTTCTCTGAGCTCTCTCCCTAGAGCCACCTACCCCAGACTCTCCTCTCAAGTATCTCTAGTCCACTCTGCCCTCCCGTTGCCGGCATCTAAGGTAAGTGGCTGCAAATGAAATTTTGTGCTTTGCAGAAAACACTCTCTGTATCTCCTGCATTCTCTCCATGGCCGACTGAAACCCTGATGCTTTTCACAGGTAGATGTTATTTGGGTTCTTTTCCACTCTAGTGCTGTAAACTAGGTACCCAAGCTTGGGGTTTAGACTCCACACTTCTCGGGGTATCCTCCGGCTACTGAAATAACCCTTGAGGATTTCAGCTGCCACCCATGGGAGCCCAGCCGGCCCTCTTGTGTTTCCTCCATACCCCCTACTAGTCACACTGTGCTGAAGTGTTTTCTTCTATCTGTCCGTGGTTGTAAGACTTCTGTACAGGTGCTGTTCATTTGGTTATTCAAAATGATTTCTCTACAATTTAGTTATAATTCCAGATTGGTCTTGGGAGGAGGTTAGTATAGCTTTCGCTTAATCCTCCATCATCTTGGATCCTCAGAAAATATTATCTCTGAAGTTCTGAAAACATTGCTCCATTGTCATCTAGTATCCTTTATATGTGATTTATTTTTCTTTTTTAAAAAATAGTTTACTTATTTATTTTTAGAGAGAGGAGAAGGGAGGGAGGAAGAGAGGGAGAGAAATATCAATGTGTGGCTGCCTCTCAAGCACCCCGCTACGGGAGACCTGGCCCACAACCCAGGCATGTGCCCTGACTAGGAATTGAATCAGTGACCCTTTGGTTTGAAGGCTGTCACTCAATCCACTGAGCCACATCAGCCAGGGCTGATTTATTTTTTTCTCTTTATCTCCGAAACATTTTAGAATCTTCACTTACCTGTTATATTTTGAAATTTCGGAGTTTTTGGCATGTATCTCAATGGGTCCTTTTAAAATTACATATGGCGGGTGTTGCTTTTCTTTTAAAACTAGAGACTCTCATTTATCACTAGGCTATTTCTTGAATTTTGAAAAATAAATTATTTTAATTCTTTCTGTAATTCTCCCTATTTGAATATTAGGCCTTTTAGAAGATGCCCTACTTATTTTTAAAATTTTTCATATACTTATTTTTTGCCTGACTTTCTATAAAATTTCCTGAAATTAATTATTCACCTAACTATAGAAACAAAAATTTCAGGTATCTATATGTTAACGTCTAATAGTTATTGGCCTTTTTTCATAGCATCTCTCCCTGTAGTTGGAGATATGATATTCTCTCTGGGGATATGAATTCTAAATTAAAAGACTTTTTCCTATACTTCCTATAATGTCTACATGGTTTCAGAAGGCTATTTTCCTCTGCTTTGGTCCCAACTTTCATTTTGTAGGTTCTCCTTAAATTTTTGCTGATTGTTGGCTATTTATTAAGAGCAAATATTTAGAGTAAGGTACAAAAAATCAAATGTGTATCTTTGTGCATGTGGATAGGGCTTGTCAACTACTGATTTTTCTTTGTAGAGATGAAGCAACCCTCAAATATCAGTACATGGGTTCATACAGATTCTGCATGAATAACTTTCCATTTTTGTCCAGAATAATTTCACCAGGCTTGCCTAGGATAAACCTGGGATAAGTTATGAGTTTCTGGAAGCAGAATGGAGGAAGGGAACTTGGGTTCCTTGGGGTATTAAGTATATCCTTCCTTAATTTCTACCACCTCTTGCAGCATTTTCAGCCCTGAATCATATCACTCTTTTTCATTGTTCCTGGTGTTATATGAGTTTTTGATCTCCTTGGTTCAGCTTCTTTGAATAATAAACTTCTTCATCAGCAGTTGGGACAGATGAGGAAGGTGACCTAAAGCCCCAAGGTCCATTCTCTTTGTGTCTGATTTGCACCCTCTGTTCCGCCCTACCCAATCCTTCCCTTCAGCAGGAGCCTCCCAGGCACTATGAATGGGAACTGGCCTATTTGTCAAAACCCCTTTGAACATAACTTAGGACACAAGTCATCTCTTCCTCCTCTCTGCTACCTATCATCCAAGAGTCATTTGAATGTCTTGCTTCTGCTGGTATATATTTTTTCTTCTTTAAAAAAGATAGTTATACTTTTATTTTGGTAGGATTTTTGGTGAGAGAGGTGATGCAGGTATGTGGTTTATCTGCCAAGTTCAAATTATATTTTGAGCATGTTCATTTTATTTTGCCAAGGTGCAATATAAGAAGTTGATCAAAAAATTTACTATAGAAGCAGTAATACCAGATCTACATCGTTTAAAAAAGATGTAAGCTTTCTTTTTTCTAAGGGTGCATATTCAGTCCAATATTTATGGATTATTCAAAGAGAATTTATATGATTTGTTATATGATAGGTTTGCAGTTTAACATACTTGTGCCTCTGCGTGCTCATGCGTTCACATTTTTCTCGCCATCATACAGAAAATTAAATGTGAGAGGTTTGTTCTGGTTTTTGGTTTTGTTTTTAATCTCTTGACCAGAGATGTTTTCACTCTCTCTGTGGGGGCTTGTCAATGTTACATTAGTTTAGCAATTTTCTGCTGGATGGAACAAAGAGAAGATATCGCTGACAACTCGGACCTGGAAATCCTGCTGTGCTGTCTCTGCTCATTGCTGTTCTGTTGGGCAGGGTGGGAAAAAGTATGAGAATTCTAGTTCTGATTGGCCATGAATGACACAGTTCTGAGTAGGAATCCAGCACATACCAGGCTACTGGCTTAATTTTGGGCTGCTCAGAGAGTTTTTTGTTGGCATGGGGAGGAAGTGATGGGGAGAAGGGATAAATTGGCGGAGTAAACAAGGCTCTCAAAATAGGGTGTCATGAGGGTTGGTAAGAGGGATGGGACTGGTCTCAGGCTATTTTACCAGTGTCACTGAGCATTTATGTGACCCCCTTGGAATTTCCCCATGACTTAACCTCCCCAAGTATTGTAGGCAAAAGAATGAGAATCACAGGCTGCCTCTAGCAAAGCACCCTTCAAATACTCACCCACAATACTAACAGCTTCTTTTTTTATTTATTTTTATTTATTTAATATATTTTATTAATTATGCCATTACAGTTGTTCTATTTTCCCCCTTCATTCCCCTCCATCCTGCACACCCCTCCCCCACCATTCCCCCCCTTTAGTTTATGACCACGTGTCTCAAGTTCTTTAGATTCTATATTTCCCATACTATTCTCGCCCTCCCCCCTATCTATTTTCTACCTAATAGCTTCTTAAAGATCAGCATACAAAACCAGAAATATTACCTATAACCTGCCTACTTCCGGTTTTTTTGTAAGACCTTGAGCTAGTGTGATAGTTGCCATGTTTACTTGTTTGGATGTGGAGAAAATGGAGAGAGAAGGAAGTGAGCTAATTACTAGCTTTTGAACACACTGCTGATTTTGGCATTTCTTTGTATAGTATTTCGCCAAGCCCTTGAGATTGGTTTAAAGAAAAAAAGTTATTGCTCCTTGAATAACTGTGGGAGTGTTTAGAGCTCAGTGAGAATATGGGATAATTTACCACTTTTTTTTTAATGGGAAGGGAGGGGGAAGAGAGGGTGAGCAATGTTAATGTGCAGGAAATACTTCCATCAGTTGCCTCTGGCAGGCTCCCAGATGGACACCTGGCCAGCAACCCAGGCATTTGCTCTGACTGGGAATTGAACTGGCGACCTTTCATTTCCCAGGATGGTAGTCAATCCACTGAGCCACATAAGCCAGGACTAATGTAGTACATTTTTGAAAGTTAGAGTGAGAGACAACAGATACACTCTTGTATTTATGGGCAAGCATCCAGTAGTGAAGGCAGGCAGACAAATTGTGCCCAAAAGATGTATTCATAGTGCTGCATGATCACATTTTGAAAAATATGCACTAGGTAAGTGGCAAAATCTGCATTCTGTTTGCTTTATAAATAAAAGTAGTTGAGGATATCTGTCATTCTTACATATTAGCACTAATGTTGGATATTCATGTCAGAAAAAAGCACACCCAGTTCACTCAGTCTGCCCCTTTAAAACTCAGCATCATTTAATTGCATGTTAGTCTCTCACCTAGCTCTAAGTCAGGAAATCTCAGGTTTAATTAGGTCATTTGTTCTTGAATTCTGTCCTTGCAAAGCAAAAGAGGCATTTTATGGGCATTTGGCCTAAGTAAAAAGTCAATGGCAGATTGTTCCATGGTTTGCTTAAATTTCAGGTGATATTTATGAAAATTTCTTAGGAGGAATTTTCTGTATTTCAGGATATCATTCAGGGTAAAATTTCTTCAAATTTTGATTTTCATATATTCTTGGTTTTTGCCTCTCAACCTGGAGTCTTTGGATTCTTAAGGGGTTTATAACCTGGGAATGCAGGCCTGTGAAGTCTATTCAGGATTTCAGAAAGCCTATGACCCAGGGATGACAAACTCATTTTCACTGGGGGCCACATCAGCCTTGTGGTTGCCTTCAAAGGGCCAATGTAATTTTAGGACTGTATAAATGTAACTGCTCCTTAACCCAGGGCAAGGAGCTTGGCACTGCTGCCAGGTAGAAACAAGGTGCCAGGCCGGGTAAAACAGGTGGAGGGCTGGATTCAGCCCCTGGGCCTAATGTGTTTGCCACCTGTGCTATAACCAGAGTCCCTCAGACATGGTTGCTGGAATTGGTCCTGGGAAAAGGCAGCATGTCAGTAAAGTCCCTGAAAATCAAGGAAGACTTCCACATATTGTTGGGCTTGGCCAGATCTTTCTCACCTGGATGTGGTAACAGGCACTCTCATGCTGATCAGAGGACTTACTGACCAGTCACTACACGTGCCCTTCAATGAACAAAAAGGAAGTAGAGTTAGTTGTTGCTTTTTAACGTGCTGCCTGGCAGTTGTGCTATTTGATCAAGGGATTGTGGCTGGGGTGTAATGTGGTAAGAGACTAGTGAAAGGGAGACCAGATTCAGAGAGAATGAAGAGTTGGTGATCACAGTCCCCATGCTGCCCTGTTCACATCCTCTCGGTGTGCTGTGACAATGATCACCCTCAAAGGGGAGTGTTCTCATTCCTATTTGCTATTATTTAACCAAAAGCCAGGCATCTGCCACAGGTGTGGTCTTGGTGATGGGGAAGGACTCAACTGCCAGTGTTGTGTGGATTCCACTGGAGTCCTGGCTTCTTTCCATCTCTAGAATGTTATTTCATGTAGTAAAATAATAAAAACTGACAGCAAGTTGACCAAAGGGTTAACTTTCATTTACCGATTGTATACTGGTAAGGCAAATCACCACATTTAGCAACCCTTTGCAGGGATTGCTTTTCTGTTTTTATTTTGCAAAGAATCTATAATGAGATTTATTATCATTTTAAAGTGGGAGAAAAAGGTGTATTGTTTTCATGTGTATTTGGAATGTTTTCAAAGGTGATGTCTTGAAGCACTTGCTAGTGTTCATAAGGTATAGCTGAGCCTAGCACACCTCAGGGATTCTAAAACAGCCCTGAAGTTTTGTGATAGAAAGTCAAGTGAGAGTTGCAAAAAATACCACTCTGGGACCGAAGCTTAGAATTTCTGCTTATCCTCTCCTTGTTCATAAAGAGACTTAAGTCTTTCATCTTTAAAAACAATAGTGAACTGAAAAATTTCTTTCCCAAACCTTTCCCTATATTGACCAATTTCCTCATTCTCAAGTGGATTTCTTTTTTTTAATATATTTTTTATTTTATTGATTATGCATTACATTTGTTCTATTTCCCCCCTCCGTTCCCCTCCACCCTGCAAAACCCCTCCCCCATCATGCCCCCCTTTAGTTCATGAACATGTGTCTCAAGTTCTTTACATTCTATATTTCACCTACTATTCTTACCCTCCCCCCTATCTATTTTCTATCTACTGTCTATGCTACTTATTTTCGGTACCTTCTCCCCCCTTCTCCTTCTCCCACTTCCCTGTTGCTAACCCTCCATGTGATCTCCATTTCTATGGTTCACTCGTGATCTAGCTGTCCTCTTAGTTTGCTTTTGTTTTAGGTGTGGTTCTTAATAACTGTGAGTTTGCTGTCCTTTCACTGTTCATCTTTTTTATCTTCTTTTTCTTAGGTAAGTCCCTTTAACATTTCATATAATAAGGGCTTGGTGATGATGAACACCTTGAATTGGATCTTATCTGAGAAGCACTTTATCTGTCCTTCCATTCTAAATGAAAGCTTTGCTGGAAAGAGCAATCTTGGATGTAGGTCTTTGGATTTCATGACTTGGAATACTTCTTTGCAGCCCCTTCTTGCCTGTAAGGTCTCTTTTGAGAAATCAGCTGACAGTCTGATGGGAAGTCCTTTGTAGGTGACTGTCCCCTTATCTCTTGCTGCTTCTAGGATTCTCTCCTTCATTTGAATCTTGGCTAATATAATTATGATGTGCCTTGGTGTGTTCTTTCTTGGGTCCAACTTCTTTGGGACTCTCTGAGCTTCCTGGATTTCCTGGAAGTCTATTTCCTTTGCCAGAATGGGGAAGTTGTCTTATTATTTGTTCAAATAAGTTTTCCACTTGTGGCTGTTCCTCTTCCCCTTCTGGTACCCCTATAATTCAGATGTTGGAGTGTTTAAAGATGTCTTGGAGGTTCCTAGGCCTCTCCTCATTTTTTTGAATTCTTGTTTCTTCATATTTTTCTGTTTGGTCATTTTTTCCTTCCTTCTGGTCTACTCCCTTGATTTGAGTCCCAGTTTCCTTTCCATTACTCTTGGTTTCCTGTGCATTACCATTCATTTCAATTAGTTTAGCTTTCATATGTTCCTCTAATTTGTGACTAAAATCAACCAGTTCTGTGAGCATCCTGATCACCAGTGTTTTGAATTGTGCATCTGAAAGTTTGGCTATTTCTTGGTCGCTTAGATTTATTGGCTCTGGGGCTCCGAGTTGTTCTTGAGCCATGTTTTGATCTGTTTGTGCCTTTTACGTATGAGGAGAGGTGCCTTAGGTGTTCACCAGGGTGGGGCCACCAGGTTGCTGGTTTGTGATGCTGTATGTGGGGGCTCGGCCAGAGAGGGAGCAATGGCGGTTCTTTCCCCTCACCCAATCCGCCTCACCACTCACTCCCGCCTATTTATATGAGTGCAAATGTGTGAGCCTGCCGCCCTGCGCCGTGCGCTCTCAATGCTTGCCTCTTCACTGGTGTATCTGCGCACAAATGTGTGACGGACCACAGACAGACAGCCGTGCCTCTTCCCTGTGTCTACCCGTAGCTAGCCCGCACCTGGGATCTGGGCCCTCGGCTGCCTGTGTGCCACCCAGGTCGGGGGATCTTTTCTGCCCGACCTGCTCTGCTGCTGGCTTCACCCCTCTTACTGGTTTAGCTGAGCGGTTTATTGTTTTCGGACTACATATTGTCTATTTTCTGCGTGGTTTGGTTGTGTTTATTGTTGTTAAAACTTTATTGTTTTTAGATTTGGTTGTGCGAGGACGCAGTGTTTCCACCTACGCCTCCATCTTGGCGGAAGTCCTCAAGTGAATTTCTTGAAAGAATCTTCAGTTGCTGCTTAACTTCCTTAATTAACATTTGTTTGTTAGTGTATTCTGACACATCTTCCAATGGAGGAAGATTCCATTGTAATGGAGTCATCCACTGCAATCGTGGTTATCCTAAAACTCATACACTTATAAAAGATTTAAACATAGTGTGCACTCAAAGCAGAAAATAAAAGCACATATGCACACAAATACAAAGAAAAAGACATCTATAACCCCCCTTCTCAAAGTTAACTAATATGAATATTAACAGTTTCATGCATATTCTTTCTGGTATTTTTTCCATGTAGTTGTTTATTGACTACCATATCACACAGCATATATAAATTTGCAGTCTTTTAAAATTTTTTATAAAAGAAATATATGCATATATTAAAAAAATTTTAAACATTTATTTTATAATGAAAATCAGCTGCCCCATGCCCAGCCTGTCTACACCTCTTCTTTTTTTTTTTTAGTTTTTTTTATAATTAATTTTATTTAGTTATTTTTCAAGTACAGTTTTTTGTCTATTTTCCCCATCCCAGCCTCCCCCGCCCCTTACTCCCCACCTCCCTCCCATTTCCACCCCCCTTAGGTCTCGTCCCTGTGTCCTTCCTATTTGTTCCTCCAAATCCCTCCCCCTTTTTCCCCTTAACTTCCCTTCCTTCTCCCCTCTGGTCACTATCCCCTTGTTCTCTATTTCAGTGTCTTTGTTTTTTTTTCTGCTTGCTTGTTTGTTTTGTTGTTTAGCTTCCTGTTAAAGGTGAGATCATATGGTATTTGTCTTTCAGCACCTGGCCTATTTCACTCAGCATAATGCTTTCCATTTCCATCCATGTTGTTGCAAAAGGTAGTAGCTCCTTCTTTCTCTCTGCAGCATAGAATTCCATTGTGTACCACAAGTTTCTGAACCATTCGTTTACTGATGGGCATCTAGGTTGCTTCCAACTCTTGGCTATTGTAAATTGTGCTGCTATGAACATTGTGGTGCATAGGTTCTTTGATATTGATGTTTTAGGATTCTTAGGATATAATCCCAGCAGTGGAATTGCTGGGTCAAAAGGCAGGTCGATTTTTATTTTTCTGAGAAAATTCCATACTGTTTTCCATAATGGTTGTACCAGTCTGCAATCCCACCAACAGTGAACTAAGGACCCCTTTTCCCCCACAACCTCTCCAACATTTGTTGTTTGTAGCTTTGTTTATGATAGCCATCCTGACTGGTGTAAAGTGGTATCTCATTGTGGTTTTAATTTGTATCTCTCTGATAGCTAACGATATTGAGCATCTCTTCATGTGTCTCTGAATGTTCTGTATGTCCTCCTTGGAGAAGTGTCTGTTCAAGTCCTTTTCCCATTTTTTAATTGGGTTGGTGTCTTCTTAGAATGGAGTCGTACACCTCTTCTAGTACCTCCAATACCTAGAGGTAATCTTAGTAAAAAATTTTAACTCTTTTTTAAATGTCTATATTTATGTTTTGAAATAATTTGTTTATATCATTTTGATTTATTATATCAAAATCAAATAACAATTTATTAATTGTTCAGCAGACTTATACCGTAGAGTGGTCTATGTAATTTCTTGATTTCTTTTTTGAATTTAAGCTGCTTCTCTCTATTTTCTAGTATGGAAGATTAGAGGTAACTCACTTGCACAATTCCCCCAGTGCTGCTTCTATGGGATAAAGAAGCTGTTAAGAGTTTCTAGGTATTCTTAGACCCTAAAGCATCTCTACCTGGAGATTGCTCTGGGCATCTTAGACCCTGGAGCAAGTGAGATGAATGAGCTTTCATTGAACCAATGATCATTTGTCAGTCCTCCCTTTATTTCCTTCAACTGTTTGTTTGTTCTCATCTTTCATGTTGGAATTTTTCTACAATATCTTGTTATCTTTGGCTGTTTACCTCTGAGAGTGAGACACTTAAAAGCTGATTGGAATCCATGTGTGTTGAAAGGGTCGTACACAGGTGGGCCTCTCCTTTGTGTGATTGAGTTGGAGTTCATTATTATTATTTTTTGCAAGGGAAGGGACTCCCAGGTTCACTCTCCACAGGGACTGGGAAATATTCCAGATTTCAGCTGGCCTCCATCCTGTGTTCACTACCCTCTATTTTCATTGTTATCTGATGATGCCTGTAGTTCCTGAGCTTTCAGAGTTTGTCTTAGAATTGATGTACTATTTGTTGTCATCTTCCTTTTTAGGCTTAGGTTTCAGTGTTCTTCTATATGAGTTAACATTCTTCAGTTTACTTGTTTCTTCTAAAATATTGACATTCTTATATTCTTCTATCTTCTGACTCCTTTTGTGGGACCCTGCCTTTTTAATTTAATTATTATCATTGAGGTGGAGTTTTAAAGAGGAAAGAGATAAATTCTTGAGCACAATCATCTATATTTAAGTAGGAGTGCTGGTGGGCTCTCTTCACTTGGTGAGGTTTTTCCTATGGCACTTAGTATTTTTCATAATGTGCATTTTAATACCTGCATAGTAATGAATGCATGAGTCTACTATCCCTTATTGTAGCAATTCTCATGTTAGATATTGTGTGGCTGATTTTTTTTTGGCCATATAAATAATCCTCCATTTAATATCTTCATTTATATACTTTTTCTTGTCTTTGTGATTTTCTTAGATTAGATTTCTGAAAATAGAATTACTGTGTATATATATCTATGCATTTTTAAGCCTCTTGAACATATATTTCCAGCTTGCTTCCTGAAAGAGTTGTACCAGTTTCCATGCCCACCAGACATGAATAAATGTACCCATTTCATTGCAGATCACTCTTTCTTTTTTTTTTTTTTTGTCACTAGAGGCACAGACAAGCCTAGTGAGTGGGAAAAAGAATTGGAGTGAACCAAATTAACTCCAGTAATTCTGTTAGCATACCTGTTGTGAAGCCTGACTACCTAAGGTTATATCCTGGCTGGGTGACCTTGAGCAGATTACTTAACTATGGGTTTCAGTTTTCCTCCCCTTATAAAATGGAGATAATAGGCATAATAAGTGACTAGACTTAAATTTAGATATTTGCTTGGCTGACAGGAATGGAGAAGAGCAAAACCAGTAAAATTGTTTTGTAGGTAGTGATAAGATTTTCTTTGTTGTTGTTAGACAGTGATTTGTTTGGGGGAAATGATACATTCTTATTACAAAAAAGGTCAAATAGTACAAAAAAAAAAAGAAATTTAAAAACTAACCTCAAATCTCACCATTGAGAAATACAGTTGGATCTTTAACCACACAGGGTTTAGGGATGCCAACCCCTGTGCTGTCAACAATTCATGTATAACTTTATACTCCTCAAAAATGCTAATGTTGCCCTGGCTGGCTTGCTCAGTTGGTTGGAGCATTGTCCTACACATGAGTAGTTTACAGGTTTGATTCTCAGTCAGGGCATATACCTCAGTTATGGGTTTGATTCCTGGTCAGGGCACCTATAAATGTTTCTCTTTTACATCGATGTTTTCTCTCTCTCTTCTTCTCTCTCTAAAATCAATAAACATATCCTTGGGTGAAGATTAGACAAAAATCGCTTATGTTAACGTTTTGTGAATTCCACATAGAACTTACCATAGGTAAAGTCAGAAGGATGGATGAAATCTTACCTTACATGTTATTTTACTTAAAGGTATAAAATAAAATTCACTATAATTAAAGCAAAGAAAAAGAAATTAAAGTGAGCCTGAAAGAATTGCTGACTTTCTTCATCAGGAGAGATATTACAGTTTTCTTTTTAAAGTTAAACATATTTCTTTTTTTAAAAAAGATTTTATTTATTTATCTTTAGAGGGGAAGGGAAGGAGAGAGGGAGAGAAATATCAATGTATGGTTGCCTCTTGTGTCCCCTGCTGGGAACTGGCCTGCAACCCAGGCATGTGCCCTGACTGGGAATCAGACTGTGATCCTTTGGTTCATAGGCCCGTGCTCAATCCACTGAGCTACACCAGCCAGGGCTAGAGTTATCATTAGAAACCTAATTTATGAGAAAAAGATGAAATATATTAAGAATGAGCCCTGGCTGGTGTAGCTCAGTGGATTGAGCACTGGCCTGCGAACCAAAAGAATGAAATAATTTCTTAGAAACCGCTTATTTCAAATGGAGACAAACCAATTCCCTTGAAAGGTAAAAACATTGGCACTGACCTTATGCCACCTCTCTTCCCACCAATTTCAAGTTTTCATCAGTTATGAATTTTACAGTAGAAAGGATTATAACATTTATATCCTGTTCAAATAATCACAATCCCCATAGCTCTTTTACTAGTCTTTTTTTTTTTTCCAGTATTTTTTACTGTGGTTTTGCCATTCTTGACTTTCTTAAATTTTGATTCATTCTAGGTTGGCTGGATTTTATTGTTAGGTGGGTACTGGGTTTATTGTCTTTGTGGGTACTGGGTTTCCTGAGTTCTTTTTTTAAAAAATATTTTATTGATATGCTCTTAGACTTGTCCCATTTTTTTCTCCCTTTTAATTTCCTCCACCCTGTACCCCCCCCCCCCAGCATTCCCACCACTTAGTTCATGTCCATGGGTCATACATATAAGTTCTTTGGCTTCTCCATTTTCTATAATATTCTTAACCTCCTTTTGTTTATTTTGTACCTACCATTTATGCTTCTTATTCCCTATATCTTCCCCTGCCCCATCCTCTCCCCTCCTCCTCCTCCCTGTTGATAACTCTCCATGTGATCTCCATTTCTGTGATTCTGTTCTTGTTCTAGTTGTTTGCTTAGTTTTGGGTTTTTTTGTTGTTGTTTTAGGTCCAGTTGTTGATAGTTATGAGCTTATTGTCCTTTCACTGTTCATATTTTTTATCTTCTTTTTCTTAGATAAGTCCCTTCAACATTTCGTATAGTAAGGGCTTGGTGATGATGAACTTCTTGAACTTGATGTTTTCTGAGAAGCACTTTATCTGCCCTTAGATTCTAAATGATGGCTGTGCTGGATAGAATAATCTTAGATGTAGGTCCTTGCCTTTCATGACTTTGAATACTTGTTTCCAGCCCCTTCTTGCCTGGAAGGTCTCTTTTGAAAAATCAGCTGATAGTTTTATGGGAACTCCTTTGCAGGTAACTGTCTCCCTTTCTCTTGCTACTTTTAAGACTCTCTCCTTATCTTTAATGATGGGTAATGTAATTATAATGTAGTGAGTGTGTGCTTCACTGGGTCTAACTTCTTGGGGACTCTCTGAGTTTCCTTGCCTTCCAGGAAGTCTGTTTCCTTTTCCAGATTGGGGGAGTTCTCCTTCATTATTTTTTCAAATAAGTTTTTCATTTCCTGCTCTTCCTCTTCTCCTTCTGGTACTCCTATAACTCGGATGTTGGAATGTTTAAAGTTGTCTGGGAGGTTTCTAAGTCTCTCCTAATTTTTTCTTTTACTTCTTGCTTCATTCTGTTCCGGTTGAGTGTTGATTTCTTCCTTCTGGTAAAAAACCATTGATTTGAGCCCTGGTTTCCTTCCCTTCACTTCTGGTTTCCTGTACATTTTTCTTTATTTCAGTTTATATAGCCTTCACTTTTTCCTCTATTTTCTGACCATATTCAATCATTTCTATGAGTATCCCTGTTACTGATATTTTGAACACTGCATCTGATAAGTTGGCTATCTCTTCATCACTTAGTTCTATTTTTGGAGCTTTGATCTTTTCTTTCATTTGGGCCATATTTTTTTGTTTCCCTCACCTGTTATGTTGTAAGCAGCAGTGCCTTAGGTATTCACCAGAGCGGGGCAACCCATGTTGTTGCATTTTGATGCTGTATGTGGAAGAGGGGTCCAAAAGGGAACAGTGCCACTTGCCTGGCTCTTGGCCAGCTTTCAGTCACTTCTTTCACTACCCAAAAGTATATTGGGTGCTTCTGGTGCTGATTCCCAGGTGGGTGGGTGGGTTTGTGTACATTCTAGGACCTGTGGGTCTCTCCAATAAACTCTCCTGTGAGACTGGGAGTTTCTCCTTCCACTACAACCCTGACAGGTGTTTTTTCATTCAGAGGTTTTAAGGCTTTATTTCCCCCTTCTGGAGCCCTGGGTTGCGCAGTCTGTCTTGTTTCCCAGTTGTTCCTCCTGGTTTATCTGCATGCAAATGTGGGACCACCTGGTCCTCCAGCCGCTGCCTTGCCCTGTGTCCTTGCTGCCCCAGCTGCCTGTTTCCACCCCTCCAACCAGCCTGGATGAATATTTCTTCTTCAAGTCCTTGGTTGTCTGACTTCCATAAAGTTCGATTTTCTGGCAGTTCTGGTTATTATTTTTTTAAAACTTGTCGTTATCCTTTTTTTAGTTATGCAAGGAGGCAAAGTGTATCTACCTATGCCTCCACCTTGGCCGGAAGTTTCCTGAGTTTTTAACTGATTCAGAATGGCTATTTCTTGCCTTTATATTTGAAGGAGACTTTGGCTGAGTAGCAAGTCTTGAGTCACATTTTTTTTTGCCCTTGGATTTCAGACATTCCTCTTCATTTTTGTTAGTGGGTACTTGCAGAGGAAAAGGCTGAGGACAGGTTAGTATTTTCCTCTCTTATACATGACTAGCTTTTTCTATGCTATTTGCCCCTAGTATTCTTTCATTCTCTTGGAGTTTAGAGCTTTTTCAGCTTTTCTGGGCATTGGTTGTTTTATGTCTATAGATTTAAGTCTGATTTTGCATCAAAAAGTTTTCTTCTATTAGCTCTTATTTTCTTTTTCTAAAAATTTGCTTTTATTGTATTTTTTCTATTACTATTTATCCCCCGATACTCTCTTCCACCTCCACCCCCTTCATATGTCCTACAGTCAGTCACTACATTGTTTTCTGTATTCATGAGTTCTTTCTCTTTTTAGTTGCATCCCTCCATCCCTGAAACCTCCACCCCTTAAGAGCTGTTGGCCTGCTTTATATCTATGAGTCTGTATTTTGCCCATTAGTTCAGTTTATGGCCAAATAGACTTATGAAAAGTTGCTAAATATCATTAATCATTAGAGAGATGCAAATTAAAACCACAATGAGGTATCACCTCACACCTGTCAGAATGGGTATCATCAATAAATCAACAATGTGGAGAATGTGGAGAAAGAGGGACCCTAGTATGCTGCTGGTGGGAATACACACTGGTGCAGCCAGTGTGGAAAGTACTATGGAGATACCTCAAAAAATTAATAATAGATCTGCCTTTTGACCCAGTGATCCTACTTCTGGGAATATATCTGAAGAAACCAAAACTCTCATTTGAAAGAACATAAGCACCCCTGTGTTAATTGCAGCATTATTTACAATCACCTAGATGTGGAAGTAGCTGAAGTGTTCATCCGTAGATCAATGGATAAAATAGCTATAGTACATTTATACCACGGAATACTATGTGGCCATAAATAAAGGAAGAAAATTTTACTGTTTGGGACAACAAGGATGGACTGGGAGTACATTAGGCTAAGTGAAGTGAGCCAGTGAGACAAAGACCAATACCATATGATTTTACTCATGTATGAAATCTAATGGACAATCTATTAAATCTTTTAATATTTCTGTACATATTTTGAATTGTATTCATTTTTTTCTTTTTTTAATATATTTTGATTATGCTATTACAGTTGTCCCATTTCCCCCCTTCATTCCCCTCCACCCTGCACACCCTCTCCCACCCACATTCCCCCCTTTAGTTCATGTCCATGCGTCATTAGTTCTTTAGCTTCTACATTTACCATACTGTTCTTGCCACCCCCCTGTCTATTTTCTACCTACCGTCTATGCTTGTCCCTTTTCCCCCTTCTCCTCCTCCCACTTCCCTGTTGCTAACCCTCCATGTGATCTCCATTTCTGTGGTAGTGTCCCTGTTCTAGTTGTTTGCTTAGTTTGTTTTATTTTTTTCTTTTTGGTATGGTTGTTAATAATTGTGAGTTTACTATCCTTTTACTATACATGTTTTTTATCTTCATTTTCTGAGATAAGTCCCCTTAACATTTCATATAATAAGGGCTTGGTGATGATGAACTCCTTGAACTTGACCTTATCTGAGAAACACTTTATCTGCCCTTTCATTATAAATGAAAGCTTTGCTGGATAGAGCAATCTTGGTTGTAGGTCTTTGGATTTCATGACTTGAAATACTTCTTTCCAGCCCCTTCTTGCCTGTAAGGTCACTTTTGAGAAATCCGCTGACAGTCTGATGGGAATTCCTTTGTAGGTGACTATCTCTTTATCTCTTGCTGCTTCTAGAATTCTCTCCTTCATTTTAATCTTGGCTAATGTAATGATGATGTGCCTTGGTGTGTTCCTTCTTGGATCCAACTTCTTTGGGACTCTCTGAGCTTCCTGGATTTCCTGGAAGTCTATTTCCTTTGCCAGGTTGGGGAAGCTCTCTTTTATTATGTTCAAATAAGTTTTCCACTCATGGCTGTTCCTCTTCCCCTTCTGGTACTCCTATAATTTGGATGTTGGAGCGTTTAAAGATGTCCTGGAGGTTCCTTAGCCTCTCCTCATTTTTTTTCCTCTTCCTCATTTTTTTGAATTTATGTTTCTTCATTCTTTTCTGTTTGGTTATTTCTTTCTTCCTTCTAGTCCACTCCAGTGATTTGAGTCCCAGTTTCCTTCCTTTTCACTATTGGTTCCTTGTGCATTTTTCTTCATTTCACTTAGTGTAGCTTCATTTTTTCATCTAATTTGCTACCAAAATCAACTAGTTCTGTGAGGATCCTGATCACCAGTGCTTTGAACTGTGCATCTGATAGGTTGGCTATCTCTTCATCACTTAGTTGTATTTTTTCTGGAGCTTTGATTTGTTCTTACATTTGGGGGTAGATATATATATATATATATACATACATATACATACATATATGTGTGTGTGTGTGTGTGTTTATATATATATATATATATATATATATATATATATATATATATATATGGTCTCGTAGTGCCTGTTACATATGAGGGGCAGAGCCTTAGGTGTTCACCAGGGTGGGGCAACCCAGTCACTGGGTTTTGACACTTTATGTGGGGGTGGGGCTCGGGAGGGAACAGTGACCATTGCTCCCCTCTGTTGGATCTCAGGCCTCTCTGCTGCTTCCCCCAAGCAAATTGGGCCCTTCTGGCGCTGATTCCTGAGTGTGTGGGCTTGTGTACATTCTAAGACCCTGTGGGTCTCTCCAATGAACTCTTCCTCTGAGGCTGGGCATTTCTCCCTGTGCTTCCACCCTACAGGTGTTTTCAATTGGTGTTTTGAGGCTTTATTTCCTGGCACGGGGACCCTGGGTTGCACAGTCTGTCTTGCTCCCCAATTTCGCCTAGTTTATCTAAATTCGAATGTCAGACTGCCCTGTCAGCCACCTTGCACACAGTTCCTCACTCCACATTCGCAACCTGGCTGGGTCTGTCCTTTGTTGCCCTGTGCCTGGGTCCTGCCAGCCGCCACTTGTGTGCTGGAGGTGCTTTTCGTGCCTGGTGCCACTGCTTTTTGTGCTACAACCCATCTCTGCTTGGCCACCTGACTCTGTCCCACTTACTGGTCTGGATGAATTTGTCTATTCTTATCTCCTTGGTTGTCCGAGTTACATACAGTTCAATTTTCTGTCAGTCTGGTTGTCATTTTATTTCTGAATTGTTTGTATTCACTTTTCAAGAACTACAGTTACTGTATTCTGTCCTCTTCATCTTCCAAATCTAGTATTTGTTCTCGTAATCATTTATATCTTTGTTTCTTTCCATTTAATTTTGAGCGACTTCCTCAGTTTGCTTCCTATGTCTCTGTGTTCAGGTACTTATTCTATATTTTATTGTTGTAGTTGTATGACTTCTATTCTGTAATTTTCTTCTAATCCCTTTCTTTAGCCCTTTAAATCCATTTAAAATCTCATATTACTGACCATCATGTCTTGGAAACTTCATGTCTAGTATCTGAGTCCCCTTTTTTTAGAGAGACAATTTTATCTTTAATATTTTTCAAACATTGGAGAGCTATTTTTATTTCTGCACTCTTTCTCTGTTACCTTTGTTGATTTTCATGGCCAGCTTCAGGGGTGTGTGTCCTGTGCGAATGCACAGTTAAAGCTCACACAGTTAAATTAATGCTATGCTGTCACTGTCTTGAAAATCTTAGCAGTTTTTGAACAAGGGACCTGGATTTTCATTACGTAGTTACTCATGTTGATTATTTTTACAATGCATACTGTCATCTGCTTTTTACCTGTGTTCCTTCTAGTCCATGATTACTCATTTTTTAATGAGGCTGAGCTATTTGCTAAAAAACTGATGTGTGAAATATATTGAGAGTGTGAAGGCTGGAGTAGGGAGTATTGTGAAAAATCTATTTATACTCATTGCCTCCACTATCCTTTTTACCAATTGTTATTTCTTTTACTTTAAGAATGATGTTCCTTCAATTTTAGCAAGTATTTTAACATGTTATTTTAAACTGGTATAATAAGAGTGAGGGAGGATACAAAATAATTGGAAAATTGTTGATTTGATATTAAAATTTAAATGCAGTTTATGAAACAGTATGTGTAATATGATCCTGCTTTTTGCTTTTTGAAAAAGTATAACACGAACTTCCCTCAGTATGGAGGTGCAGGTGGAAATAGTGTGCCTTCTCGCACAACCAAGTTTAAAGACAACAAAATTTTAGTAACAGAAAACACAGCCAAAACATGGAAAATTGAACTATTTCGAAGTCTGACAAGAACTAATTCTTTAGCCAGACCAGTAAGAGGGGTGAAGCCAGCGACTGGCAGAGTGGCGTTGCGTGGGAAATCTCAGCCAGACCGACCCAGGCCTGCGGACGGGAGGTGGTTGGCGGATTCCAGGTGAGGGGCTGCGATGGGAGGACCCAGTGAGCAACGGGTAGACCCAGTGAGGGCGCAAGGTGGCAGGCTGACTGCGGTCACACATTCTCGCACAGATAAACCAGCGGAGTGAGCAGTGAGACAGACTGGGCAGGCCCCAGTGAGGGGAAGCAGCAGAGGGGACTGCTGTTGCCCCTCTCTGACCCCACCTCCCACATACAGCATCACGAACCAGCAGTCTGGGCGGCCCTGCCCTGGTGAATACATAAGGCTCCGCTCCTCATACTTAACTGGCACGAACAGACCAAAAATGGCTCAAGAAGAACTCAAAGCCCCAGAGCCCATAACTCTAAGCGACCAAGAAATAGCCAAACTTTCAGATGCACAGTTCAAAACACTGGTGATTAGTATGCTCACAGAACTGGTTGATTTTAGTCACAAATTAGAGGAACATATGAAGGCTAAACTAATTGAAATGAATGGAAATGCACAGGAAACCAATAGTGATGGAAAGGAAACTGGGACTCAAATCAAGGGAGTGGACTAGAAGGAAGAAAAAAATGACCAAGCAGAAAAATACGAAGAAACAAGAATTCAAAAAAAATGAGGAGAGAGTTAAGAACCTGCAGGACATCTTTAAATGCTCCAAAATCCGAATTATAGGGGTACCAGAAGGGGAAGAGGAACAGCCATGAGCGGAAAACTTATTTGAATATAACATAAGAGAACTTCCCCAATCTGGCAAAGGAAATAGACTTTCAGGAAATCCGGGAAGCTCAGAGAGTCCCAAAGAAGTTGGATCCAAGAAGGAACACACCAAGGCACATCTTAATTACATTAGCCAAGATAAAATGAAGGAGAGAATCCTAGAAGCAGCAAGAGATAAGGGGACGGTTACCTACAAAGAACTTCCCATCAGACTGTCAGCTGATTTCTCAAAAGAGACCTTACAGGCAAGAAGGGGCTGGAAAGAGGTATTCCAAGTCATGAAATCCAAAGACCTACAACCAAGATTGCTCTATCCAGTAAAGCTTTCATTTAGAATGGAAGGGCAGATGAAGTGCTTCTCAGATAAGATCAAATTCAAGGAGTTCATCATCACCAAGCCCTTATTATATGAAATGTTAAAGGGATTTATCTCAGAAAAAGAAGATAAAAAAGATGAACAGTGAAAGGACAGCAAACTCACAGTTATTAGGAACCAAACCTAAAACAAAAGCAAACTGAGGACAGCCAGATTAGGAGCAGAACAATAGAAATGAAGATCACATGTAGGGTTAGCAACAGGGGAGTGGGAGAAGGAGAAGGGGGGGAGAAGGTATAGAAAATAAGTAGCATAGATGGTAGGTAGAAAATAGATAGAGGGAGGGCAAGAATAGTATGGGAAATATAGAGTCTAAAGAACTTGAGACACCTGGTCATAAACTAAAGGTGGGAAATGGTGGGGGTGGGGGGTGCAGGGTGGAGAGGAGTGAAGGGGGGGGGAATAGAACAACTGTAATGGCATAATCAATAATTTTTTTTAAAAAAGTATGACTGCATTAAAAAATCCTGGAAGGAAAAAATACCAAAATGTCATTTCCTGATTTCTAAAATCCATTCTACTCTTGTGGTAACTATGGGTAGTGGTAGCAGGCTCTGTGTCCTTCAGGGTATCACAGTAATAATCTCTAAGAATTTGTGAGAAACTTCCAAAAGATTGTTTCAGTTACCCTACCTGTGGATTGAAATAAAATTCATTTTTATATTTTGAACAAATACTAAAGGTTGTTCACCTTTAAGTTTATAACTATTTTTTAAATGTACATAATTTTACTGATGAGGTAGTTTGAATAGGGAAGAACCAGTTTAACAACCAGTTCTCTGGAAAAACAAAAACAACACTCTGGTCCTTCAGTTCACTGATTTCTATGGTGTGAATATTTCCACCATATGGCTGGATTTCAGGCTACTTATGTGACATCATTGAACACAGAAAGGAATACGTTGTTCTATAATATTGTCACTGTAGAAGTACAGTAGTCAAAAAATAACCTCAAGATCATAGTAGAAATATAGGAAGATAATTAGGAAGTATTAACATTTGTGTAGTTATTATCCTTGTTTTAAATATAACAACTATAACTTTATAATAGTGTTTAATAATGTATTTAGTAACTGACTGGTAACAATTTCTGAAAAGTTGCTCTCATGAGCTGATACAAACTCGCTCTAGCATACCACTGAAAATAATCTTTTTTTAAATAGTTTTGATGATTGAAGATATTTATTTTCACAATGACAGTTTCTGCCCCCTTTTTTCTTCCTTCAGACCAACATGCATAAACACATACACACAGAGACTGGAAATAAACAAACATTTACTTGTCATATGTAGAAAAAAGGTAATCCATGGTATAGCTTGTCATCTTATAAGATCTTATGAAGATCAAAACTACTTTGGATAACTTTCTTTGTCTTTTATAATAACAAAGGTAGGTTAAGAACATATCTTGATAGTTGAGTGAGTTTTTTTCCTTCAAATTTCCTAGGTATTTTTGAATGGCTGGTGAAATAATCCAGTGGAGAGGTCTGATGGGGAAATGGAAAGTTCTTTTATTCCCATTCTTTTTGATGCTATGTCCAGGACCAGAGTTTTAATTTTTGTCTATCACTTTTTTACTTTTATTTATATCATTTAGTTGTGTGACATAATATATATGTTGACCATTCTCTAGGGAGTTATTCAAATCAACAAGGCAGTTAGTTGTGGCTTGAGGAAAATAAAACAGCCCTGGTGGGTGTGGCTCAGTCGATAGAGTGCTGGCCTTCGAACCAAAGGTTGCCAGTTGGATTCCTAGTCAGGGTACATGCCTAGTTGTCAGGCCAGGTTCCCAGTGGGGGGATGCATGAGAGGCAACCGCACATTGGTGTTTCTCTCCCTCTCTTCCCTTCTCTCTAAAAATAAATAAGTAAAATCTGAAAAAAAAAAACACGACACAAATCCTGAGGAGAATATTATTCAAATGTGAGAGATTTCAACCTGTGAGAGCAAATATTCTCCATCATCTAATGTTTCTTCCAATGGGTACAGTGTTCTGCTGAACATAAGGTGGCAGTATTACCAACTTGAACATGGCAGTTGGTCATACTTCCAGGTGTATTGCCTCTCCTAGTGAGGGTGTCCCATATTTCATATTTTGACAGTGCCTGGGAGGGCAGGGACTTTGTTTTGTTCACAGCTCCAGCCAGAAAACCTACAACAGTTTCTGTAAGCAAGAAGCCCCAATAAATGTTTGTTGAATGAATGGATTTTCAAGGTACAAAGGTGAGGGTTAATATTTAAAGGTTTTTAGTAATGCCCTCATGCCTTGACTACTTCCTGAACTGCCCAAATGTAGGGCCTGATGTGGGTCCCTCCGTGACTATGAGGACAGTGACAGCTGAGGTGGATACAGTTAATGCCCTTTGAAGGACCCACCCCTTCCTAGAGATGAGTCACTGAGTAATTAACAAGAGTGTTAAACAAGAGGGCTTGTCCTGGATATCCAAGATACAGCTAGTGTGCTTAGACTAGTTCTTTAATCGACATTGACGTTATGTGTGGTGGGGAAAAGCATGGGCTTCTTGCTCCAGGATGTTTCCAGGGTTGAAACTCCAGGTTGGCCGCAAACTGATATGGTACACAAAGGTTTCCAGCAAGTCTGACACCCCCAGCAAGTCTGTCAGACTTGCATCAGCTTCATAGCATCGGTGTGCACAGGGTAGTAGACAAGAGTACTTCCTCTTCAATCATTTGTGCTTTCCCAGGCCTCTTTACCATTATGTTCTCAGCGAGTGACTAGTACTGGGTAGCCTGCTGAGTGCTGACTGATGGAGACGTGCTCGATAACTAGGAGATAGAGGTGAGCAGGAGGCATGAACTCATCATGCCCTCTGAAGAATTTTAAGTAGATTGGGCACCTGAGACAGGCTTTTTAAGGTTGTGGTGGTCAGAAATAAGTTCTTTGTGGGTGTGTTGTTTTTGTTTGTTTATTTTTTGTAATCATGAAACCATATAAGAAAAACGTTTAAATTATACTTAAGGCCTTTTAAATAATATTCCTAAGTAAATGTTTAATGTTTACTTAGACTACCATTGGCTGCTTTAGACTAGGTTCACTGAGTATACCTGTTTATTTATTTTTTTCACTCTTTGATCACTGTTACAGGTAGATTGTAACTGTGTCTATGTGAAAATAATTAAAGATTCTGCTAAGACAACTGTTATTACAGTGAGCAGTACAGACATGGATTTGGATAAAGGATAAATTAGTCAGATTATATAAATCATAGAAATAGAAATTCCCAAATCAAGTGTATTAAAATTAAGTGTATATTCAGTACACAGAATGTGTACTTATTATTACCATGCATATTGCAAAGACTTATTAAGTTGTACATAGTTGAATTTTTAATATAAAAACTAGTTTTCAGGCCTATATAATAAATATATTTAATATTTTTATTTTCAGTTGCCCAGAAAATATTTCAAATGTAGTAGTGTATTATTAGAAAAGTGTATTGGAAATTTAGGAACAATAGTTGAAGTTTGTGATTTTAGTTAGCAGAAACCTTTGGTGTGATTCCTGTTTTTCTTCTTAATGTTACTCAAGTATAGTTGTCTCCATTTTCACTTCACCACTTCCCACGCCTGAAACTACCCTCTTTGGCTTTCTCCATGTGTCTTTTATACATGTTCCTTGATGGACCTTCTTAATGAAAAGTTTATGTTTTTCTTTCAGATTTAAGTTCTTCATTTTCATGTTATACAATATTTCCTTTACTAGAAATGTCTATGTTTAATGACTGGGATTTGCCCCTCTATCTTCTGCCTGTAACCATGTGTCATTCCCTCTCATTCCTATCCCTTTGGTTTTCATTACTCTGTCTATAATAGCCTTTTTTAAGGCTATTATCTTAAGCTTTTCTCTTTCTGAACTGACCTGCAGAAGTATTGTTGCTTAGCAATGCCTAGATATCTGCAGTGGTAGTGGGATTAAAATAATCTCCAGTCCTTTGTTATTTTTTTAGATTTTATTTATTTATCTTTAGAGAGGAAGGGAAAGAGAGAAGGAGAGAAATATCAGTGTATGGTTGCCTCTTGTGAGTTCCCCGCTGGGAACTGGCCTGCAAGTCAGGCATGTGCCCTGACTGGGAATCGAACCTCGATCGTGTGGTTCACAGGCCTGCACTCAATCCACTGAGTTACACCAGCCAGGGCTTCTTTGTTATTTTTTTTAAAAGTATTTTACAACAGTCTCTTTTCTGCAAGGTAATTTTGCATTGACATATGAACAGAATTGATTCTGTTCCTTTTATACCTCTAATCATCTTAATAAAAAGTAAAACTGAACAAAAATTTTTCCCTTAGGCCATTCTTTCAAGAGATACTTTCATTTTAAATCAATATTCAAGTAAGATCCTACCTCACGTTACAAATTTTTATCCCTGCATATGTTTATTTTGTACCTTTTGCTCTCTCCCAAATGTATTAGAAGCAGAATCAAGGTTGACTGATAGATTTGTGCAGTCCAGTTCCTTCTTAGCCAGGTAATTAATAGATAGCTAATGTAGTACGGCATTTGAAGTAGATCCATAAACTGTAGTGTCTTAGCTCAGGCTGCCATAACAATATACGATAAATTTATGATTTAAGAGAAATGTATTTCCCACAGTTCTGGAAGCTAGAAAGTCCAAGATCAAGGTGCCAGCTTATTTGATTCCTGGTGAGGACTCTTTCTGGCTTACAAATGGTCACCTCACTGTGTTGTTACATGGTCTGGTCTTTCCTTGGTGGGTGTGTGTGGGGAAGGGGCTGTTTCTCTTTTCCTTTTCTTATTAGGCCACCAACCCTTTCAGATTAGGACCCCGTCCTTATGACCCCTTTCATCATTAGTTAATTACTAAAAGCCCTCTTTTCAAATATAGTCATGTTGGGGGCTAGGGCTTCAACATATTTTTTGGGAAGAGGAGAACAGTTCAGTTCATAGCATATGGTTTCCTTTTTTTCCCCCCAATAAAAATGGTTACGTAGTTAGTTCTTGACTTCAGAATACCAATCATGAATACTCTAAATACAGATACTGGTTTTCTACCACCTCTCTCTCCTATACTTGTTCCTGGCTCCATTGCTCACCTGTGCCCCAACCCTTCATAAGAGTGGAAACTTGATAACACAACATGGCCAGGACTTTTATTCCTCCCATCCCACACTGCTGGAGGCATTATGGGAGCTTCCAGTCCTGCCTCAGCCATGATGGTGACCTCTGATGCTGCTGGGTTCCCTACAGTGGTCCCAGTTCTTCCTGCTTCCAAGAGCTTTGATCTGCAAAACACTTTAACATTATGAGCTGTTGTTGAGAATTTGCCAGGATTCTCAACATTAAAGACACTTCCTTGACTGGTCCCTTCCATTACCCTGCCCTTAGTGGAGCAAACTTAGGGGTCTGTGAAACAGATGAAGTGAGTATTGGGAACATTCTGCATTGGACTGCAGAATATAATTTTTAATAAAAGTGAAAGTATAAAATAGTAGTTAGACCTTGTCAATACTGTTCTAAGTTTCATTGTGCTGAAATGTGCTTCCCAAGGCTGGATTAAGAGCCCTTCTACTGTAACAGTGGAAAATGCATTTTAGTTTCTAAATATTCATCAATATGGAAGTAAATATTTGGAATATAACCTGTTCATAATGTATAGACTACCAAGATGGATTTTATCTCATTTTCATTAGTACCAGCAATGTAACTTTGACTTTTTCTTTTTATTCTACTCATAAAAAGAATAATCTCCAAAAAATTTATTTTGCCATTTAAAAAATCATTGAATATAGGTGTATATTTTAAACTGATGGGAAAAATGAGGAAGCCAGAGAAATTTACCCATATAAGTAATAAGAAAGGATGCTGTCCTTCTAATTTTCAGTGGATATTTTATCAAGCAAAGTTAGTTTTATGAGATGTATGTTTTTCTCCACTTCCTTACCTAAGCAACAAGTTGCAGATAGATGATAGATAGGTAGGTAGGTAGATAGATAGATAGATAGATAGATAGATAGATAGATAGATAGATATAGCTCACCAGTCTTTCAAAGTTAGATGCTAGGCTGCTAATTTTTGTCTTCTGATAATTATGGTTATCTAGTCACTAGCAAACCAGGTTCTTCTTAAATGTGTTTATTTCCCTTCATAGAAGTATACTCAAACAGCCAGCTGATTTCTTTATTTAGAACAGTATGTCAGAGTGGTGGCATACACTATAAAGAGATGTAATGTGGGATGTTTTGCATATTCTTATTAAATTCCTTCTTGGTGTTTCTGTGTTAGTCCTTCGTCATCCATAAATATGATTTTTATGCCATTAAAACCTTCACTGAAGCAATTAATGAAAGATACCAGGTAAGTTGCAATAATTAAAGATACTTTTTAATAATTCAAGACTTTGTTGGCATATGGTTCAGCCTAATTTATTTCTTGAATAATATTGAAACTGTGAGAGAATTTAATAGCCCATTCTTTAATGGTTTAATAGAAATTGCATTTCTTTCCACATCCTGAAGGGGAGCCCTGTCATATGTTTCCTTGGATTTGGTAACCTTTAGGAAAGCTTTCTTTTTTCTAAAAATTATATGACATCATGTCATTACTCACTCAAGGATACATGTCAGGAGATATGTTATATAGAATGTAGGACATGTTTATATTTGGGTGTTTATTTATTTATTTATCTTGACATCAGTAATTGTTGAACAAGTTAATTGATGTCCCCATTTCCCTCCTTTGCCTGCCTCCACCCAGCCCCCACACTCCCTTCCCTCAACATATATTTCTTAAGCATCATTTCCAGAGCATTTGAAAGTTTAGCAGAGAATAATAAATGGTGGGATAACTTTAGTTAAACCTTCCTTATTTAATAATGAGGCTGTTGGAAATATCTTGACTTATTTTGAAAACAAACTTAACAATGCTTTGTAGTTTACTAAAGAAAATACCTAATGCTTTTGACATTCTAGAAGTATTTTTAGTTATTTTATTGAGTCCTGCCATTTTCTCTTAAAGTAAAGGAAGAGAATTGTCTCTTAGGACCTGTGAGATAAGCTAAATTACCTGCCAAGATACTGGCTTGACTAAAGTGGAAATTAGCCACATAGTGTCTTCTCACTAAGCTCCAGGCCTTGTCTCTCATTTCTGACTCAAGCTGAGCTACTACTTTTGGAGGTAACATCTATATTCTCTCATTTGTATGACTGAAAAGCATTTCAGAGTAGACCCAAATGGAAGTAACAACACCCTGGCTCAGTTGGTTGGAGTATCATCCTGTAAACCAAAAGGTTGTGGGATTGATCCCTGATCAGGGCACATACCTAGGTTGCAGTTTCAATCTCCAATTGGGGTGCATATGGAGGCAACCAATTCATGTTCTCACTCACATTGATGTTTCCTTTTCTCTCTACCTCTCCCTTCTCTCTCTTTAAAAAAGCAGAAAGAAATGTCTGGTTGAAGAAAAAAATGGCAGCAACCACAATGTGTTTCATTAGGTTAATGGATAAACAAACTGTGGTACATCCAGACAATGGAATATTCTTTAGTGATAGGAAGAAATGAGCTGTCCAGTCATGAAAAACCATGAAGGAATCTTAAATAATGGTTTTAAGCCAGTCTGAAAAAAATGGTATACTGTGTGATTTCAACTATGACTTTATGCCAAAGGCAAAACTATACAGACAGTAAAATGATCAGTGGCTGTTGAGACAAGATGGGACAAAAGAGCAGGGATAAGTAGATGGAGAACAGGAGATTTTTAGGGGCAGTGCAATTATTCTTTATGATGTTATAATGGTAGATGCCTGACATTTTGCATTTGTCAAAACCCACAGTACTGTGCAACACAAAGAATGAACCCTAATATAAACTATGGAATTGACTTAATAATAATGTGTCACGATAGGTCCACCAGTTGTAAAAAATGCAAGATGTGAATGGGAAAATTGTGTGGGGAGAAAGACAATATTTAGGAACTTTGTATTTTCTTGGAAACATAAAAACTGCTGTAAAAACTAAAGTCTGTTAAAAATATTTTTGCTATCTGTATTACTGATAATGAGTCTGGCTTCTGCCTCCGTTTCTCAGTTGAATCTCTCTGCATACAACTGATTACCCAATCATACTGGACCAAATGAACAAACTTTTCTTAATCCTATTTCCTTATTTATTGCCCCCACAGCATTCAACATTGTGGTTCAGCCTCTGGTTCTCGATGCTGTTGCCTCCTTGATTTTCTGCTATGACTTTACAATGATTGTCGGGCTCCGTCTTTTATAAATTTAGGATTCATTCATCAGGGAGAAAGTTGTCATAGATGTTCTCCCAAAGTCTTTCTAACTCTGAGACTCCGATTCCTTCACTGATTCTACTTCTTCCTCCCACGCATGCATGATGTCATGAGCTTCAGGCTGCCATCTTGGTACTTTATTTTTGTTCTATTTCCGGCCTCTCCAAGGTGACGTCTGTTATAGTGTCACCTCACTTTTATGTGTGGATGACTTACAAAGTCACTTTCTAGAACCTCAGGCTTTATGCTCACCTTACCAATGTGAAATTTTGGAGAAAGCACTTGAGAGGACATAGTAAGGGGCTGAGGAAGGGCCAGTGTTGAGGAAATGGAGATCATGACTTTTGGAATATTACATGGCATCCTTCATGCCCCACAGTGACCTTCAGTCAGCCACAATTTGGACCTCTCGGCACTTTCTTATCCTGTTGCTTACTTGTGTCAAAGTTCTGGATTTGTCCATAACTCCATCTTTAGCCACATCTAATTTGTCATCAATTTGTAAAGATTGTTTTTTTTTACTTCTTTATATATCTTCTTTTTTTAGTGTTGTTCAGTTATAGTTGTCTTGCCGTTTCCCCCATTGTTTTCCCCTGACCCACGCCCCCAATCCCCACCCACTCTTATATCCAATCCCTGCCTGGTTGGCCATGCCCACGACTCCTCTATTCATGTTCCTTTTTTTAAAAAGTCTTTACCAATTGTCTATTGAGAAGGATTTAGCATTACTGTCAGAACCATATGGTATTTGTAGGTATAATTTACCTATTAATGAGCCTTTACAGTCATTAAAATGCCTAAATCCCCAGTGTGGATTTAGGCATTCTTATTTTGCCCTATCCATCACCATTTCAAAGTTTGGCATTACAGGAAGTCCCTGTGATGATAGTAGCATGAATAGTGAAAGGAGTGAAGCAGTAGACACATCTGATGACTCAGAAATGATTTGGCCCAGAAGGGGTAAAGCAAGGAAGCAGCTCCTTTTACCGAAAAGCCTATCTTTTGTGAGTGCCACATGTAAATTACCATTTCACACTCCCAAACTGTATATACCTCTTTGAATTTTTATTCATCGTGTAAGGGTATGATTACAATAGTTATTCCAATGAAAAGTATGTCTACAGTTAGAGGTCGGTATTTTTGGTGGGTCATGAAATTAAATTTCCCTTCAGTAGTGAGCTTATGTGGACAGTACATGGCACAGCTATGTACTTAAAGGATCTAAACCTAGAAGGAGGAAGTCTGTTACATTATGTAGATGACATCTTAATTACAGTGACATCATTTCAGTAATGTTTAATACTATAGCTACCTTGAACCATCTGGCATCTTTTGGCTATAAAGTATCAGCACAGAAGGCATAGATTTGCCATAAAGGAGTAAGTTTTCTTGGGTTCCTGCTTGAATCTGGCAAAAGAGTCTTACTGGAAAGCAAAAAGAAACCATAATGCAAATGAGAGTTCCCAGTGCCAGGAAACAGTAAAGAGGATTCCTGGGCATGGTGGGCAATTACTGCATTTGGATTCCAATCTTGGCTCATTGCTAAATCATTGTATGAAGTTCTGAAAGGACCAAAATATAGCACTTTAGCATGGATGAAGGAGTGTACTTTGGCTTTTGAGTCGCTGAAGATGCACCTGGCTTCTGTACCAGCCTTGGGGCTTCCAAACCTATTGAAGGCCTTTCAATGATATGTTCATGAAAGGCAGGGAATTGCTGTAGACGTCCTCACACAAATGCTTAGTAACATTCTGGAAGCCATCACATAATTGTCAAATTAGATCATGCTGTTTAAGGATGCCAGCCTGCTTGAGAGCTGTGGCAGCCACCTTTGAGCTTTTACAGGAACCTGAAAAGTTTTCTTTGGGACAGTCTATCACCTTTTATGCATCGCACCAAGTGTTGAGACTGTAGAGCAAAAAGGAAGTCCGTGGCTCACTGCTGGAAGAATGGGCAGGTACCAATCAATTCTTTTTTTTTTTAAAGATTTTATTTATTTATCTTTAGAGGGGAAGGGAAGGGAGGGAGAGAAACATCAATGTATGGTTGCCTCTAGTGCGTCCCCTGCTGGGAACTGTCCTGCAGAGAACTGGCCTGCAACCCCGGTAAGTGCCCTGACTGGGAATCGAACTGCAATTGTCTGGTTTGCAGGCCCGTGCTCAATCCACTGAGCTACACCAGCCAGGGCCCAAGCAATTCTTAATAATTCCAATGTCTCTCTCAAGACTGTAAGTTAATCCTGCCTCTCTTCTCCCTGAGCCTGGCTTGGCTACTCTAATGCATGACCGTGCTGAGGTAATTGATGAAATTTATCCTAGCAGAACTGATTTCCAGGACCGTCCTTTGGAAGTACACTGGACTCTGTGTGCAGATGGAAGCAGTTACAATGACAAAGGAAACAGAAAGGCTGGGTATACAGTTGTGACTTTGGAAGGACAGTAGAGGCCAAGGCCTTACCGTCAGAAACCTCTGCTCAGAAAGCTGAACCAATTGCATTGACTAGGACATTGAAATAGTTCCATGAAAAGAGAGTGAATGCATATACCTAATTTTTGCACACACATGGTTCCATCTGGAAGGAAAGAGGACTATGAACCTCCATGAAAAAGGAAACTTAAGCATGCAGCAGAAATTTTAAAATTATTAGAAGCTGTCCAGGTACCTTTATAGGTGGCAATTATGTATTCCTCCGGGCATCAGAAACAGGACACTGAAATGGCCAAAGGAAGCAGTCTGGCCGATTGAGCAGTGAAAGAGACTGCTAAAGGAACATTTGCAATGCCTTGGGTATCTGTTATATACTTGTCACAATGCTACCCTGAATATTTGACTGCAGACTTAGAGAAAGCTAAGAGCTGCTGTTGTGATGAAGAGGTCCCAGTAGAAGATGGAGAAAGAATAAGAAATGATTTGTGCTGTTTGCTGAACATTTACTAGAGCCAATCATGAAGCATTTGCATAAAGCTACTCACTATGGAAGGGATTCATGAACTGCCTATATTAAACCGTGGGTCACAGGTCCTGGAATTTCTAAAGCCATATGAAAAGTAATAGCTAGATGTATTGTGTGGCAGAAGAACAACCACAAGATACATCCCTATGAAAAGAAAGAAGTGAAATAATACCAAGGACTGAGCCCGTTTGAGGATTTGCAGAAACCCAGATTCCATGGATCTGAGGATGGAATGTTTGTTAGTCTTTGTTGATACCTTTTCAGGATGGGTAGAAACCTATCATGCTAGAACTGAGAAGTCCTTGGAGGTCGTGAAAATCCTACTGAAGGAAGTAATTCCGTACTTTGGCCTACCTGGCAGCATCCAGAGTGATAATGGACCTGCTTTTGATTCAGAAATTACACAGAAAGTTAATCAGTTTTTAGGAATCAAGTGGAGACTCCACATGACATGGAGACCTCAGGTTTCTAGGAAAGTAGAAAAGAGGACCCACACCTTAAAGAAAAATATAGCCAAACTGTGTCAAGAAACTCATCTCCATTGGGATTAAATTTTACCTATTGCCCTGCTCAGGATAATGGTGGCTCCTCGGAAATGGATTCAGTTGAGTCGTTATGAAATTGTGTACAGGTGACCATTTCAGGCTGTGATTCACATGGGAAATATGTCTGGAGGTGAAGGTAAAGAACTATGTACAACATTTAACTGAAACCTTAGCTTTAATTAATGACCTTGTTTGTATTAGAGACCTCTTCCTCATAGGGTCACTACATTCCTTTGAGCCTAGAGATAAGGTGCTACTCAAGACATAGAAGACAGGATCCCAAATGAGCCAACTGGACGAAAAGTGGATACAACCTTGGGACGTACTCCTCATCACCCTAACCATGGTGAAATTGGCAGGAATAAAACCTTGGATTCATCACACCAGAGTAAAAAAAGCACCGGAAGAACAATCGGTCACCAAACTGCAAGAAGACCTGAAAGTCATCTTTCAAAATTACTGACATACTTTTTTCATTACTTACTGTTTAATCCCATGTTATGGACAACTTATTCCTTTAAAATGAAAATAACAGGATTCTTTGGTATTGGCTTAATCTAAACTAACCTCCTAGCTGCCTAGTATTTATTGGTGGTCTAAGAGAGGCATTTGTTGCTTTCATTCTTTTTACCTTTTTCAGTATCATAGCTTGTTGCATACAGTAAGCCTCTGTATGTGGTTCTCTAACTTATCATATTCATAAACCCCCTATTGAGACTATCTAATGCTAAGTAAGATACATGCTTATCAGCAAAATGATTACTTCCATGTGAAACTAATCTCATAGAAATTAAGATAGTTAAAGGCTAACAGTAGGGAATGATGGGGGAACTCAAGAGTTCAAATTCTTTAGCTTTGGTGTAGTTAATAGGCTTAGTGATTAATGCATATAGAAAGCTGGTGTTCCAGGACTTGGAATGTATGACAGGACCTGCCCTGACTCCAGGAGGCCTGTAAGCAATTCAACCTCAAGTCCTCCAGGGAGACTGCAGGTGGTCAAGATGGTATCTGAGTAACTTTTTTTCCTGAGTTTCAGACTCCTTTCTTACCCTTTTCTTCTCCTTACAGAAAAGGTAAGCTTGAGATGAGTTGTTAAGATGGCATAACCTGCTATCTTCTCAGATTGCTGGCATTTGATTAAAGTGCCTGTAAAAATTCAATCCTTGTCTCTACTTTTTGGTTCTAGTAGTGACAGGCAGCATGAACACCAACTTTCCTGGTTTCACAGCCTGGTTTCTTGTCTTCAAGAAGACCACCTGTCTCCTTACATTTTGTTTATTACCCTGGACTTTCACTTAAAGATGTAATAGAGCGGGGGAGCTAATGTTGAAATTTTCACTCTCAGAATTATCAAGAAATTAACATTAAAATTGGAGATTTCTTTCTGGTTTTCTGATTTTTTTTCTACTTGGATAAAGGAGCCTTCTCTTAACAGCACCTTTTACTTCCACCTCCATTCTACACATTTTTGTCTTTGCCTATTTATTTAATTGAGGTAAAATGCTTACCAAATCAGTGAAAATACAAACAAAAGTATTATATTTTCACTTAAATTGTTTTTATTGATTTTTACAAAGCATTTTTAGAACAAGGTTAGAATATAGGTTAAAATTTGATTAAAAAAGGAATGCCAATTTTTCTTACCAGGAGCTGTTGAAAAAATGAGACACTCACTACATTTGATGTACAAGTAAAACGTGGAGTAGAGATTTTTTTTGAAGTTATCTAACCAAATAGATACTCGAAGTGTGTCAGTTGGATTTACCTATGTTAGCTGTTTGTCATTGGGCACCTGTTCTCAGGCTGTGGAACCTGCATCAGAACCCCTGCAAGGCTTATTGCAACCTAGGTGCTGGGCCCAGCCTTTCTTAAAAAATTAGCATTTCTGACAAGCTCCCAGATGATGCTGATGCTGCTAGCTGAGTTTCAAGCACATTTTAAGAAGCCCTATTATATTTATTAGCCTGCTGTATATGGTTGACTTTTTCTGTTTTCTAGGCAAATAACATAATGGCTAGAATGGATACAGGATTGCCTGAAATTCTTATAAGTCCCTAGGTGTGAGGCTAGGGCTGTCTCTTGAAATAAAACAAGAAGAGCACATCACATTTCTAGGTTATATAGATAGTACTATTCCTACCATTCTGGACTTGACATCTAGTTGACAGTGCAGGAAAAGGGGAGAAAGGCCTGGAGAGCAAATGAAATAAATACAAGCCGAAAGACACACAAAACTTTAAGGAGAATAAAGCGAGCTGTTCCCACTACCCCTGGATCCGCTCCCCCAGCCCACCATTTAAAGAATAGATAAAGAAGGGCTTTCTGGAGGAGATGCCCTTAGAGCCAGGTAGACAAGACAGTATTTTGGGAGGAAGAATATGTTGCCACCCTTCAAAGCCAGGCAGGTTCATGGTATTTGTGCAGACAAAAAAATATTCACAGAGAGGTTGGGATGTCTGGCATGCCTTTATTCATGGGTGGGTGAGCCACGCACACTGCAAGCTGCATGTCTATCTGCATGTCTCATGTCATGGCCCCTGCTCCCCAGCATGTCACCCATTGTGGCACCTGTGCCCTCGCATGTCTGTCATCATCACTGCCTGCAGAGAGCCCCTACTTGTTTAAGTACTAGAGAGGGGGAAAGCTGGCAAGATGCCAGAACATTACATAATTTTGCGCGTGCGAGCTCACTTCATGTTATGGGAACAGTTTATTGGACCCAGTCTGAAGGCTGTAAGAACACTAGTTATCAGGCCCCTCCAAGGCTATGGGAACACTGCTTCCCTTAGTTACCCAGACACCTGGGTAAGGAAGCCAGATCGCCTCTACTTACCCTACAAAGAAACAGTATCAACAGCACAGCACTAGGAAAATGCAGGTGTGCTAAACAGCAGAGTCCAGGTGGATTAGCAAACAGTTTACAAGGGGAGAAATCAGGGCAAACTATTGAAATGCCTTACTGGAAATTTTCACATTTAACTTGGTTTTTATTATACTCAAGTTTTTTAGTAGAAAAGGGATATGGTTAAAAGTAAACTTTTGAAATAACCTCTGTGAAAAGAGAAAATTTCTTTTTTTGCTTGGAATTTCCAGAGATTTGTTAAGGGGCATTTAAAATAGTCTGTTTAATTTAATTTTATTTTCTAGGAACAGAGAGGAAAGACAGTGAAGGAATAATCTTTATGTGGCTGCCACAGTTCAGTTCTCTTTACTTTGCATCTGCAATAGGGCACCTACTTGTAAATAGTATCCTGGTCTCCCAAATGATCAAACAGGTCAAACAGTCTCTGGCCTGTTTGAAGTGTCTGGTTGATGTAAAACTGCTGATCTGCAGTTGCTTCTTTTGCTCACAGACATTTTTGAAATAAGCAAATCTGTCCACACAGCTAGCTGTTTTTGAACTTGCTCAAAATCCCTTATCTAAAGTCCTTGTGGAAAAGCCAAACTTGGCTGCTTATGCTCTTAAGACTGCCTTACAGCCAGCTCTTCTGGGGTTATATCCTCCCTTATCTTCTCCCTCCCATCCCCACAGTCACCTCCTGGTCTTTGACTTCATGAGGGACAGGAACACAAGATAGCTTTGTAACCAGGTAGTGTGTGGCTCCCAAGGGAAGAGGCAAATTTGAATGGAACTGGTAGGAATCACACACCTTTCACCCTTTGCTTTCCTGGATGTCTGACATAGCTGATTTTTTGTCCCCACAAAATGGCAAATTCATGATCCTTCATGCTCTATATGGGGCAATTAGAAGTGCTTTCGTGGCTGTAGAGTCCAGCCCTGTAGCTTCCTACCAGTCTATCTTGTGAGCTTCTCTTCTCCTGTGAATAAACACTTTCTATGAATTTTTCTTTACCTAGTATTTTTAAGTGGCTTATATTTAAAACAGGAGGGAAAACTCTTGTCAAGAGTTCTTCTTGGTCAGCCTATTTTGATAGTTGTAACTCTTTAGTGTGATTTCATCTTAACTAGATTTCATTCTCTAAATGGGGTTGGGGTACCTGGCAAGATGTTCTTAGTAGATTTATTCATTTTATAAAATTGTTTACTTTTAATAGGTAATATGTAATATGATAAAAGATTTAAAAGGTCCAAAATGTGTACAACGACAGCCAAGTTTTAGGTCACTCTCACTCCTGTCCTTCACCAGACTGGTTGCCTCAGTGGAGCCAGCTTTCCTACTACTTACGTCTTTGTCCTTTCACAGAGGTTTTGTGTGTTCATAAGAATATTCATGTGTGTGTGTTCATTTACATATCATAAAGTTATGATATGTAACTACCTATTTGTTTTAAGTATACAATTCAAAGGCTATTTTGGAACTACCTATTTGTTTTAAGTTTACAATTCAAAGGTTTTTAGTAAATTTAGAGTTGTGTGACAATCTAGTTTCACCACAATGTAGTTTCAGAACATTTCCATTACCCTTCAAAAGATCTCCATGCCTTTGGCCCTTTGCTATTAGTCCCAGCTCCTGTCCTTAACCCCAGGCACCTATTTTCTGTCTCTACAGATCAGTAGGATCATATTCTATGTATTCTTTTGCATCTGGCTCCTTTCATTTAACAAAGTTTTTTGAGGTTATCTATGTTGTAACATGTATCATTGTTTCATTTCTTTTTGTTGATAAATAATAGTTCCTTGTGTCAATGTAAGAAACATTCAGACCCATAGAGAGAGAACTATTGTTTATTTGAGCCAAACTGATGACAATTGCCGAGAAGCAAAACTCTGGAAAATTGCAGTTTAACATCTCATTTTATACATTACAATCAAAAGAGGAGGTGTAAGGGGGTTACAAGAAATCCACTAATGATAGATTAGAGAGGTGGGAAAAAGCAAAGTGGGGGAACCTCTGGAACTGGATGAAAAGTGAAATGATAGATACTTTTATATAGGTGGGAATAGGGATAGTTAATAGTCAGTAATTAACACGATAATGATAACAATGTGGGGATTTGTGGTCTCTCCCTGGTGTGGTGCCTGGGCTTTGAGGGATCTGGAAAAGGGAAATGTGACATTCCAAAGGTATGTTATCATAGATGCAAAAAGACAACAGACAGGCTCAGGTAAGGTAAAGATTGACCTTTGTTAGGAAAACATACCTGCCTAGGACATGACTAGCTGCCATTACCTGCTTTTATTTAGGAAGTTTTAATTTTAGACCATCCTATCTGGTTACTTTAGGACTCTGAGTTTATAAGGCTGCCATATGGGCCTCCCCTGAGCTTGTCAGATTTTGCATGTGGCCCCTTTTCTGCCACACTTGTATGGATATACCACTTTTTGTTTATTCATTCACCAGTTGATGAACATTCGTGTTATTTCCACTTGTTGGTAATTTTTAGCTGTGCACACCTGCATCCATACAAGTCTTTTTGTGGACATTAGTTTCATTCATCTTAGCATGATACCTAGGAGTGGAATTGCTGAGTCACTAGGAAAACCCAACCCAAACCCAGCCCCTGGGTTGTGTGCTAAATTTGTGTTTACATTTTTTAAAAAGATTTATTTATTTATTTATTTTTAAACAAGGGGGGAGGGAGGGAGAAAAGTAGGGAGAGAACACTGATGTTAGAGAGAAACACTGATTAGTTGCCTCTCATATGCTCTCTGACCTGGGATTGAACCCAGGCATGTTGTCTGACTGGGAATTAAACTGGTGACCTTGTGAGAGGATGCCCAACCAACTGAGCTACTCTGGTCAGGGCTTTGATTTAATTTTTTAAAAACTACCAGTATGTTCGTTCACCAAAGTGTGTGTACCATTTTATATTGCCACCAGCCACCAGCATGTATGAGAATTCCAGTTTTTTCACATTCCCAATAATAGTGTTAGTGTTCATTCAGTGGGTGTGAAATATTGTCTCATTGTGGATGTAATTTGCATTTCCTAATGACTAAGGAACAGTGTTCTACATCTTTTTGTGTGCTTACTAACCATTTGTTTATCTTTGGAGATTTGAATTTTCTTTTTATTATTAATTTAAAAATGTGTGCTAATAGTTAACTTACAGTGCCTCTGACCACCTCTACTCCTTCCCCTGCCAATTTTTAGTTCTATTGTTGCTAATTGTCAGGACTTACAGTATTCTGCAGCTATGATCATTATTTTAGTCTTCCTTGCTATAATATTCTGCAGCTATTATAATTATTTTAGTCCTCCTCTTACAGTATAAATGGAAATTTACCAGTAATCATTTTCCATTGTTTTACCACTTACTTTTGCTTACTTTTACCACTTCTTGTTCTGCTGAATTTTATCCTTTAGGGGAGGTAGGGTAATATTTTTCTGAGTTCTCGACTACTTAACATATTTGGCTATTATATTTGAATGAAAATTCAGCTGAATTTGATTCCTCTGTTACTTCTTTGCTGACATTTAGGCATTGAATGTTGCTGTGAATAAGTCTGAACTTTTGTTCCCTCATATTTTTTTTAACATTTTCTCTCAGTGCCCAAATGATTCCTTTTTAATTTTTGAAGATCAGTGATGACACAGGAAATATCTTGGTGTTCATCATTTTATGTTAGTTATTTCTGGGATATGGTATGTTCATTTATTATGGAAAATCATCTTTTATTTCCAAAATGTTATCTAGAATTATACCTTAAATTTTTTTCTTATTCATTTAATTTTTTTTCTTTAGGGATACCAATTGTGGATATGTTGGATCTCCTATTTTTCCATGTCTTTCCATATTTATCATTTTTCTATCAGTTTAATATTTTCTTGTTTAATTATATTTTATTGATTAGGCCAAAAATTAGTTGTCCTGATGTTTCCCTCTTAGCCCCCCTCCACCCAGTGTTCCCTACTCCTTCAGGCAGTCTCCCACCATTTTTCATGTGCATGGTCATTTGTGTTAAGCTCTTCGGCTACTCCATTTCCTATACTGTACTTCACATTGCCATGGCTATTTTGTAACTACCTATTTGTACTTCTTAATCCCCTCACCTCTTCACCCTTTCTATCCACCTTCTCCCCTTTGGTATCATTGCAGTAACTAACTTCTTATCTCTTGCTGTTAAGAGTCTCTCTTTATCTTTAACCTTTGGCATTTTAATAATGCTGTGTCTTGGAGTGGGCTTCTTTGCATCCATCATAATTGGGATTCTCTCTGCCTCCTGGACTTGCATGTCTATTTCCTTCACCAAATTAGGGAAGTTTTCTTTCACTGTTTTTTGCCGATAGATTCCAGTTTCTTGCTCTTTCTCTTCTCCTTCTGGCACTGCATATGGGGCAAATATTGGACCTCCTAAAGTTGTCCGAGAGGCAGTTTATATGATCTTCATTTTTTTGGATTCTTTTTTCTCCTTGTTGTTCTGCATGGTTGTTTTTTGCTTCCTTATGTTCTAAGTCATTGATTTTATTCTCAGCTTCATCCATTCTACTATTTTTTTCCCTGTAGATTGTTCTTTATTTCAATTAATGTTCCCTTCATTTCTTTTTATAATTTTGTAAAAGATTTTATTATTTATTTGTTTTTAGAGAGAGGGGAAGGGAGAGAGAGAGGGATAGGAGCATCAGTGTGTGGTTGCCTCTTGCATGTCCCCTTCTGGGGATCTGGCCTGTAATCAAGGCTTGTGCCCTGACTGGGAATTAAACCAGTGACCCTTTGGCTTGCAGGCCAGCACTCAATCCACTGAGCCACACCTGCCAGGACCTAGTGTATCCTTCACTTCTGACTGGGGTCTTTTTTATGCTATTGAGGTCCTCACTAATTTCCCTGAGCATCCTTATAACCAGTGTTTTGAACTCTGCATTTGGTAGATTGCTTATCTCTACTTTGTTTAGTTCCTTTTCTGGAGTTTTGATCTATTCTTTCATTTGAGTCTCTTTGTCTTCTTATTTTGGCAGCCTCCCTGAGTTTGTTTCCATGTGTTAGGTAGAGATGCTTCAACTCCATGTCTTGGAAGTGTGGCCTAATGTAGTAGGTGTCCTGTAGGGTCTAGTGGCACAGCCTCCCGTCTCACCCAAGCTGGGTACTCAAGATGCACCCTTCATGTGGGCTGAGTATACCCTCCTCTTGTAGTTGAGCCTTAGTTGCTGTTGGTGGGTCAATAGGAGGGCTTTACCCCAGCTAGTGAGGTGCAAGGACTGTCTGTGACCACTGACCACCAACCTCCACCCTTCGTGGAGGATTGGCTGTGCAAGGACAGGATGGTGGTGCTCCTACATGGGCTGTAGCTATCCACTGGGTATAGTGTCCCTGGGGTTTCCTGGGTCGTGCTAGCCAAGGTTAGCCCATACCTTTGTTTTGCCCACTGCACCCTGCCTGAGCTGTAAAGTAGTCTGTGATGGCTGCTGCTTGCGCTGGGCTTGGAGATTCCCTGCGAAAGCCAAGCTGTGACTCTAATCTGGCTGCCACTAGGGCTCACTGAAGCCAGCTGTTGCTTGTTTTACAGGATTTAGGAGATAAGACCAGCCATTCTTATGGAAAAGCAGCTTGGGTGGGCTGGTTAATTGGGTGGGGTAGAGCTTCTGTGGATCTTCTAGGTGGGTCACACAGTGTTAGCCAGGTTGATGGAGTCTCAGAGATGGCACTAGCCTACTGGCTTTGAGCTAATAAGCAAAGGGATAATGGCCTCTGCCCACCTTGATGCCACACTTCAGTCTCTTCCTGTATACCACTGGTGCCCTTCAAACTGCCACCCTGGTGCTGGGGCTCAGAGGGAGAGTCTGAGAAGGTGAGTCCATTTGTGGGTTCCCCAAGAGGAACTGCTTAGGCCTCCAGCAACCTCCTCTACTAACTCAATCCCAGCTGGTTTTCATACCCAGAAGTTGTGGGGATTTATCTTCCTGGCACTGGAATCCTGGACTGGGGGGCCTGGTTTGGGCCTGGGACTCCTTGCTCCCAATATATCCCTCCCAAATTTTTATCCACATGGGTGTGGGGCCAGTCCATTCTGTGTCTGCACCCCTCCTACCAGTCTGGATGGATATAGTTACTTCAGTTTCGTAGTTGTCAGATTTCCATTCAAGTCAATTTCTGACGTTCCTGAGTGACAGTTGTTTTCTATTTTAGTTGTAATTTTGATGTGGTTGGCAAAGAGACAAGCCATGTCTGCCTATGTCACTGTGTTGACCAAAAGCCTTGTTTTAATATTTTTCAGTATTTCCCCTGAAAACCCTCATAGTTTCACCAGTGCATATTTTTTAGCTAGTTTAATTTTGATGATTATCTTAAGCTGATTGGGTTGCTATAATAAAACATCGTAAACAAGAAGAATTAAAAACAACAGAAATTTACTTCTTATAGTTCTGGAGGCTGGGAAATTTAAGATCAATGGCTAGTGGCTTCAGTGTCTTGTGAGGTCCCTTTTCCTGTTCATAGATGGCTGGCTGTTTTTTCATTTTGTCTTCACATGGTGGAAGGGACAAAAGAACTCTTTGGGGACTCTTTTAAAATTTTTTTTTCGTTTATTTTTAGAGAGGGGGAAGAGAGGGAGAAAGAGAGTGAGAAACATCTATGTGAGAGAGAAACATGAATTGATTGCCTTTCCCCCGGGACCCTACGGTGGGGGGGGGGAGCCCGCATCCACAACTCAGCCATGTGCCCAGACTGGGAACTGGAGAACTGACACTTTATAGGATGACTTATGCCCAGCCAGTTGAGCCATACTGGTCAGGGCTGGGGCCTATTTTTATAAAGATACTAATCCCATTAATAAGGGCTCCCCTTCCCAAGACTCTACCTCTTAATACCATTCACATTGGGGATTCAGTTTTAAAATACAGATTTGGGGGCAAGGCGCAAACATTAAGTTTATAGCAGAGATATTTTTTACTCATTCTTCCTTTTTTTCCTCTCTCAGGTCTGCCCTCCTACTTTATTTCCTTCTCATGTTTTTCCATAACTTCCCTGAAATCTTTTAAATTTTCTTATGTTTTATTTGTAGAATTGGTTATCTTAGTGCTTTGTTAATATGTGACAATACGTTTGTGCAAAATTTTGATCTGCACGTAACGTTTCTTTTGTGGGTGTTCTTCTGCCTTTCATTCTCATTTTTCTCTCTCTTATAGCATATCTTTGTAAACATCACTTTTTATTACCAGGTAAGTTTTTATGAAGTTGCTGTTTGCAGGAGCTTCCTGTGAGTCCTATGCTAGTAGAAATTCTGGTGACCTGAGCAGGGTGTGTGTATGTACAGGTAATATTTTTAACCTTTGTTTTTCTCTTAGTTGCTGAGACCTGACATTATTTCCAATGCTGTCTTTATCTTTTTTCACCTTGCCTTAGCAAATAGATTGCTTCCTGCAAATATGGCTTGGCTGTGTAATTTCTCATTCAAGTCCAAGTTGAGTGCTTCTGGAGATTTCCCACCACAATGCATCCAGTGAAGCGTTTAGTGCTAATCTGTATATCTGTTCCCCTTGTTCCCAAAAAGCTGTTGCTGGGTTTGTTGCTAAGAGTGTTCTACTTATTGGGGAGTGTGGCTCTGCAGGCATGGACAGCCTCTTAAAGCATTTTCCTCTTCTCTCTCTGACTTTCAGTGCAGTTTGGGCACCTCTTTGTCACATTTTGTGGTTCAGGATTGCAAGTATCTTTGTCTACATTCCTCAGTGATAGAGTTGCATTTGTGTGTGTGCCCAAGAGGAAGTCTTTAAGCCAGTACACTATGACAAGACAACTCTAACTCTGGTTTTTTATCTTTTCTCTGCCAATGAAAATATTATTACTTTTGTTTTAGCTACTATTTCCTTTTAACTAACTTTTCACATAGATCTAAAGAATAAAGTAGTTTTACAAATAGTTTTTTATTTTTGGTCTGGAATGATCATGTTAGTACAGTGTATCACAAGAAAAGAAATACTAATTTCCTTTACTCTGACTCTTGCTTAAGGCAGTCAGAAGTCAGAAGTTATGGAGGTAAAAATCAGAATAGAGCATGGCTTGATATTTATACACAGGAGGCTTTTAGGTTTGTTAGACTTCTAGTTATGAACTCAGTAGTTTAATATCAAGCATCCATTATGGTTACTTACTTATGACTTCACCAGTGTTCCTCAGATATTTCATTGACATTCTTAGGATGCTCAACTCAGAACTCTTGGCTGGATTTATATTTGAATTAAACAGTACTTTCCATGTATAGCAACAGTCTGCATACAAGTATGAAAGCAAAATAAAGTGTGATATACTTTGTTTAAACATTAATATCAAGAAGTAGAGATAATATAGGCATGAATGAAGTCCTTCAAAGACTAAAGAAAAAGTAAGTTAAAGTAGCAAGTATCTGTGAATCACTAAATCAGTGTTTTTAAAGGTGCTTAAAATAACAATATTCATCTGGAGATCTTGGGCCAGAGGGAGAGACAGGATTTAGTTTAGGGGATTAGGGGCCTTGCTCTTTGGGTAGGACAAGGAGAAAACGCATTTGTGGGGCCGGGCCCTAACACCTTTGAGTTGGGGTGACATGGGAGAATAGGCCCTTTCATCAGCTCCCGGGATGGGTGTCAGAGCCACAGCCAGACCCATGTTTCCCTGACTCAGAGCAGTGGTAAGCAGTGTGTCCAAGTCCAGCATCAATGTTGAAGGGCAGGACCCATTCATTCTGATGGTGTGCAGGGCAGAGAAGGCAGGTTCAGAGGTAGGATGCTTGGAGAGGCAAGGAGAGGTGAACACCAAAGTAGGGAATAAAGCAAAGAAGACAACTGGGAATGGGGGGAGGGGAGGCAACTGGACCGATATCATAGTTTTCTTGGGAAGTTGTATCTGTTGGGTTTGCCAAAAAGTCTGTTTAGTTTTTTCTGTAAAATAAAAGATATTTCTCATTTTCACCAGTAATGTTTTCAGTTTGAATTATTTTAAGTATGTCGGCTATCTCCCATGTGGTATAACATTGATTGCTCTCAATTAATGTCTCCATTTGATTGTTATCAACTTCAACTGGTCTACCAACCATGGATCATCATCTAATGGGAAATCTCCAGCACAAAACTTCACAAACCACTTTTGACATTAGTCACAGTACTTACTCCATACACATCACAAATCTTTTTTTTATTTCAGTTGCATTTTTACCTTTCTTGAAATAATAAAGCATAATATGCCAAAAACATTGCATATTTTCTTCTACCTTCAATATTAAAATGGCTACACAAAAATTCACCAATTTTAATAAGTTTCTTTTTAAACACATGCTGTTATGACAGTTGTCACAATACAGTCTAACAAAATTGTTTCAAATGAAATTAAAGACAACTAAGGACTATTAGAGCCAGCTTATGGAAAAAATCAAACAAACTTTTTGGCCAACCCAATATTTTTAACCATGAGACAATGAACAGAAAACATATAGGAAAGTGATTTCTGGGGCGCCAGCTGTTTTGTGAAGATTATTTTAAACACAACTGATTTCATAATTAACTAAATTTTTACCATCTAGATTTGATTCATTGACTAAATGTTGATGATCTCTTTTTTTACTTGCTATAAGGCACTGTGCTAAGCTTTATAGATGAACAAGGTCTAATCATGTCTCTTAAGACTAATGGAGGAATTAAGCAAAGCACAGATCACACAACCAAACTGGCTAGAATTAGGTTCTTTAAAAAACCTCATTTGCGGCCCTGGCTGGTGTAGCTCAGTGGATTGAGCGCGGGCCTGTGAACCAGAGTATCGCGGTTCGATTCCCAGTCAGGGCACATGCCCAAGTTGCAGGCCAGTTCCCAGCAGGGGACACACGAGAGGCAACCATACATTGATATTTCTCTCCCTCTCTCTTTCCCTTCCCCTCTGAAGACAAATAAATAAAATCTTAAAAAAAAAAAAACAAAACCTCATTTGCGGCAGAAATTAGAAAGGTACTTATATAACAGACCTGTGAAATCACAAAAGGGTATTCAAAAAAAATAGAGCAATTTTCAGAAAGGCTGGTCCTTAACTAGCAATGCCTTGTCATAGTACCCCAATTTTAAAGGATTGCATAAGGCTGAACAATAATCTCTTACAGGCTAGGGTGAAAGGTTGGTGGGGTGTGGGGGCGACTTCTCTGTGAGTCTTCCCCAGTGCCACAGACATGCGTGAATGACTAAATATATGGCTGAGACATGCTGGGTCTGTTTGGGGATGGAGGAGTGGGCTGTGGCCAGTTTCTCAGGGGAGACAAAGGCCAGCAGCGGCCAGTTTCTTTGAGGAGAAAAAGCCCCCAAGTGCCCTCATCCATAGCCTTTTATTGGGTTGTGAGACACAGGAATACAGGGCAGCAAGGATCAAACAGTAGATAACATTTCAGAGATCTGAGGGCTTCAGAGTCTGAGTCAGTGTCAGGAAGAGAGTAGCAGAAACTTTGGGAGACACTCATTTCCTCTCAGACCCTTATTGTATGAATGAAAGCACTCAGCAGAGCAGATTTCATAGGTTTATCAGGAAGTCTTTTGTGATGCCAGATTTTTTCCCCAGGACACGCTCTAGCAAGGCAAGGAGCTGCACCTCTCCCCATCAGGTATTTAGGCTTAAGGGGATTAGAGCCAGGAAGCGCTTCTCCCAGAGAACATGGGGACTCAGGTTTTGACAAAGTGGGGGGGGGAGGCCAGGGGTGAGAGTCCATTGCTCTTTGTTGCAGGTCGTCCGTCCCCCCCCCCCCCCGCCAGTCCTTCCATGAAGGCCTCCCAGGTGATTGAGTCTGGATTAGGTTGCCCCCCGCTGTGAGGGGTCTTACCCATCATTGACTTCTGACAAAGTTCTGGGAAGGGAGAAGAACTGAGGCAACATTTGCTACCAGAGACAGGCTTTGTCTCCTGCGGCTGGCATTCCAAAGGTCGTCTCTTGCCCTTAGCCACAAGGGATAGAGATACAATTCCTAAAACTAGGCAGAGTGGTCTACTACAGTGGGGAAAGTGTTGGGAGATGTAAGTAAATACTGTTTCTTATGTGGTGATCAGACCCTTTTCCTGCCTGATCAAAGGACATGTCTTTTTTATTATAGGGTGGTTTGAGGTGACTCTATTGCTTTTGATTTGCTACTTCATAGATAGCCCTTTGTATCATGGTGAGAAGGTCAGAGGTTTTGCTGAGAGGAAGGGAGTGTTTTCCATATGGAATTTTTTGTGGAGACTTCTGGAATCTGACCCTTAAGGATGAACATGAGTTGGGCAAGAAGAACCTACAAAATAAGATTTCAAACTGGTTAGTTTTTCCTGAAGAAAAGAGCTGAACGGAGACTCATTTTTAAATGTGCAGGTAATACACAGCCCCCTTAGTTTTGTCCCTTAGACCACAGGTGTCCCGTTGATGCCCCTTCCATGGCTTTCTTTGTCACTAAGTGTCACTTGGTCATTCTTCCCGTGCCTCTTTTCCATCTTCTCCATTGCCTTGTATGAGTTTGCTAAGGCTGCCATAACAAAGTGCCACAGACAAGTACTTTGTCTTAAGAGAAATTTATTTTCTCACAGTTCTGGAGGCTAGAAGTCTCAGATTAAATGTCAGCAAAGTTGGTTTCTCCTGTGGCCTCTCTCTCCTTGGCTTGCACATGGTTGCCTTCTTGCAGAGTCTTTAACATGGTCTTTCCTCTGTGTTTTCATATCCCTGGTGTCTTCTCTGACAATATTCATTTTCTTGAAAGGACAATATATTGAATTATGACCCATGTTAATGGCCTTATTTTAACTTAATCACAGCTTTTAATTTCTGCAAATATAGTCACATTCTGGTATTACTGGGGGTTAGGGCTTAAGCATAATTTGGGGGTTCAGCAAATAACAGACTTCATGACAGGGCATGTTTGTTATTTTTACTCTTTTGGTTCTGTGTCCCCGACTTTCCTTCACTTTCATCATGACTTTCACTTATACCTTGAGGCAGATTCTGAACCCATAGTTCACATCCAGGTCCACCTTCCTGGCAGCCTACTGCATGTCCTTTTTTTAAAAAAAATTTTTAAAGATTTTATTTATTTATCTTTAGAGGAGAAGGGAAGGAGAGAGGGAGAGAAATATCAATGTATGGTTGCCTCTTGTGCGTCCCTCACGGGGAACTGGGCTGCAACCCAGGCATGTGCCCTGACTGGGAATCGAACCTCGACCATGTGGTTCTCAGGCCTGCACTCAATCCACTGAGCTATACCAGCCAGGGCTACTGCATGTCCTTTTATAACCCTGAAAAGTGTCTCCAATCAAACACATACCTCCCCCTCCTACTTCCTCTCCTCTTCCCTCATTTAAAATTTTCTGATCATTATTATATTTTTATCTCTTGTCAGTAGCTAACCAATTACAATATCAGGTTAATTTTTTCACAAAAGTGGATTTTATACAGTCACCTTTTCATTTTCATCGCTGCTGTCCAGGTTATCTCCTCAAGCACAATCGTTGCAATAGCTTTGTAAGTAAATGCTCCCAGCTCTTGCCATCCCATCTCTCTTTTGGCACTCCTTATTATATATTATTTTTCAGATTCATTTTTCAAAAGTCCTATTTTGTGTCATTATTCTTAACCCAGTGGCTACCTACCATCTACAACGTAAACACCATATTTCTCAGTGGGCGTTTGAGGTTCTTTATCATCTGATTCCAAATTATTTTCCAAATGTATTTTTAACTCTTTGGCATTAATTCTCACTCTTTTTCCTTTATGGCATCTAATATCTGTCCCATAGCTTTGTTGGTGGTGTTGGCATTCTGGCATGCCTTCTCCTTGTGTATTTTTGTCTTCTTTCAAGTATTACCTGACATCTGAGACTGAGTTGAATTGAATTGAATCCCTACCTTTTCCATGATGGATGCCCCCTGTCAAATAAAACCCTCACTTCATCTCACATTGAAATCTCATTTCTTTGTGCTCTGGTCACATTTATGATGTTGGCCATGGTATAAATGTTCTGGCTGATTGATCCAGTCGTCAAGCAGGCATTATTGAATTCCACTCTGTGCTGGGCATTGTGCCTAGGTAGATGCTGAAGTCCCAAGAACATTCAAAATTTGGTTTCTCCTTTAGAGTTATCATGATGTTATGGCAAATGTAGATAGAACTGACCACTGTGCTGAAGCTTGCCAGGCTGAGCAAGAGTGGAAGCAAAACCTGAGCTCTGCCCTGCTGTCAGGGATGAGACATTTTAACTGAATTTTAAAGCTAAGGTAGAAGCTTCAGGTGGAGAATGAGTACAAAGCATTTATACAGAGAGAGCTAAACGTGCAAAAGACCTGGAGAAAGAGGCAGTAACAGAGTGGGAAGTGGGTTCGTGGCATGAAAGAAGAGTAGACAATTTGAAAAGATTATTATGTTTTATTTTTAGGAAAATAACTTTAAAAAATATTTTTATTTATTTTTAGACTGAGGGGAAGGGAAAGAGAAAGAGAGAGAAAAATACTGATATGAGAGAGAAATAATGATCCATTTCCTCTTCTCTGTGTCGACCAGGGACCGAGCCCACAATCCAGGCATGCGTCCTGACTGGCAATCGAATGGGCAACCTTTCACTTTTCAGGATAACATCCAACCAACTGAGCCACACTTGTTGGTGCAGGAAAATAACTCTTGATACAATGATAGATACTTGGGAAAGGGGTTATAACTTTGGATGGTGGCAAAGAAATGAATTAGGAGGTAATTGCCATGGAAACAAGCAGAAGAAATCAAAAGACCCTATATTACTTTACCTGTGTTCATGTGAGTGTACATTTAGTTTCCTCAACCAGGTTATAAACTTGGGAGCCACAATGTGTGTTATCTATTATCTTTATAATACTTATATTATTTCGTATATTAGCGTGTCCATAAAAAGTAATTAATGGATGCTAATGATATGGCTTAGGTACCATTAATCATCTTCCCACCAGACTTGAAATGTGTAAAAAGTAGTGCCTGGCTTATTGTAGACACCGAATATTTTGAACTCAATGAACTCTATGGTATGAATAATGAAGAGCTGACTGTAAAATGAGGAAAGAATAAAATATGTAAATATATGCAAAAGAATAAAATATGCATCAGTATTTTCATCCCTTGAGTGGTTAAAGGGGATGTTGTTGGTAAATGGACCAAAGCCTCACCCTGTGTGGTTCCTGTGCAGACAATGGAGAGCCTGGTGTGATTTGGGGAAATTCCTAAAATGAAGGGCAAAAGATGACAAGTGTTACTTAGGTGGTTTAAATGAGCGGGTCTTCTTCTGATTGATGTATTTCTCTTTGTTTCTGCTTCCTACAGATATTCTTTAATCCACTTTCATCATGGGAGAAACAGAACAGAGGCCAACTGCAGGATCACGACTGGGGGCCACAGAAAATTCGGGGATCAGTACCTTGGAACATGGACAGAGGCTGCCCCCACCACCTTCTGGAAAACTCATGTCCATCAAAATCCAGATGCTGGATGACACCCAGGAGGCATTTGAAGTTCCAGTAAGTTGGGGGTATATCTGTTAATTCAAGTGTGTGGGCAGCCTTCAGCATGGGGAGGTTCATCTCATTCCTGAGTTTCAGTGACATAAAGTGTCAGGAAGAAGGTTTATGTATTCTGCACCAGCCTACCTGGCCCCCCAACTTGCTCCTCTGACCTGCTCTAGTTCTGAACTGTCTCATATTTAGATTATGCATGAACTGCCTGTATAATGATATCAGTGGGTACATCACTTGAATTTTACTGATGTTCCATATGTAAGTATTCAGAGTTCGGCAGAAGTAAGGCCTGCTTGAGTGTGGTGGTAGGGTAATAATGGTGTAGTAATTTATAGTTTTAATTTAAATATTTTACCTAAAATGTCATATGGTGTACTTGACTGTGATATTGTTATGTTACAGAATTACATGCTTATGATTTTAATAATAAAAAGGGGCATATTTTGTGCTAAACCCTGTATATATGTATGTATGTGCATATTTATAATACATATTTGTATTTGAGAGAATTGTGGTCTTGTGACTGGATCTCAGTTTAATTTGCTTATTACAGACAGTTTCCTCTGTGTGTGTGCATGTGTGCATGCACTATTTCTATAAAGTACTGGTAAGAAAAATCCTGAGAAGACCATGGAAGACCGATATGGGTGTTCTCATACCAGAAGAGAAGTTGATGACCATGTTTGTGGGGAGTAAAGTATAAAAAAAATCCTGATCCAAGGCCATGGTGTGGCAGCTCTAGAGTGGAAGAGGCCCACTATCCCAGGGGCAGGGCAAAGAAGTATCTGGGAGCTGGGCAGTGAAGTAGGACCCGCCAGCCTCAGCTTCTTCCATCATTTGGAGCTCCATGCCCCCATGGTTCTGCTATTTACCTCAGAGTACCTGCCTCATCATCCTTCTCCCCATCCTCCTTCATAAACAGAACTCCTGCTAGAGGTTAGGGACCCACCATCAGTTATGTACAGATGGAGGATTTCTTGTTCCCAAGGCAGGAAAGGTCAGATGTGTGTGTCCAGTTATTCAGAACTTTGACTGCACTTTCCTCAAGAATCATTATTCCTTACATGGACCAGAGTCCATAGAATTCTTAGTACACTTGGGCTCTTATTTTTTGTATTCTGTCTTGAATACTAAGCACTACATCTAACATTGTTTGGGGGGAATAAAATAACTCCCGAACTGTAACAGCCAACTTACAAACAAATTTTGATACCGTTGACTAAAGCAACTGAAATTTAAGTTGGTGTTGTCATCATTTAATCATTTAAGTGATATGATTCACTGAATATATTCATTTCAAAGAATATTATCAAGAGAATGTGAAAAATCATTGTCTCAGAGAAAGATAAACCTCGGAATAGCCATGTGTAAAAACCACCAATTTACTGCACATCATAAACAACCTCTAATTTTCTTGTTTTAGAATTCATCTCTCTCAAGGCCTTGGAAACATCTTTGTATTTTGGTAAACAAAACTTGCTGAACTGCTGAAATTGTAAAAATAAATTGAGAGTGCACCTGCCAGTCTGTTAGAATTAGGCCTTTTAGAATGTGTGGCCTGCCCTCTCTTATCCCCAGGCAGTTTTTTCTCTGCATTGCTGGACTGGTTTGGTGAGGTATTTAGTTTCATTTTTTCCTATTTCATACTGCCAAGGACTTCTGTGCCCAAGTCTCTATTCTAGCAACAAATTCTATTAAATGGTGTTTCTGTATGTGGTTTGGACTGGAGAGCTATCAAATGCTGCTGTTGTGTGCATGAACTATAGGAAACATTGTACTATATTCAGTTGCAGTTCTTCACTTTCCCTAAACCAAGGGAACAGAGTTAAGGCTCTGTTCTTAGCTACTATTTAGGAACTATATAGGAGCTCCCTGCCTAAGAAATAAGAATAGAAATATGTGTTTATCTTTTAAATTTATATTACTTGACAATTTCTGATGTCTGTGCTTTGTATTTGTAACTCCTCTGCCTGGAGGGAACCTTTCACCTCCCTCCCCCTAAACTCATATGCACCCTTAAAGGCCCTATCAGCTATATCCAGATGCCAACTCCTTGAGGCAGTGGCTGAGAGTCTTTCTTCCATCAGTCAGACCTGTTTGCTCATATACTCATTAGGGTGGAGCTTGACTGCTTGGGTTCAAATCCCATCTTCTTTTACTAACTTATGATTATCCTGAACAAGGTATTTAAACTCTTTATATCTCAATTTTTCACCTTTAAAATGAGGCTAATAATAAACCCTACCCCATTTTATTTTTTCAAAAATATATTTTACTGATTATGCTATTATAGTTGTCCCATTTTGTTCTCCCCTTTATTCCCCTCTGCTCTGTGACCTGCCTCCTACCATCATTCCCCCACCTTAGTTCATGTCCATGGGTCATACATACAAGTTCTTTGGCTTCTCCGTTTCCCATACTATTCTTCACTTCTCCCTGTCTATTTGTACCTACCCTTTATGCTTCTTATTCCTTCTGCCTTTCACCACATTCTCCCCCATTCTCTTCTTCACTGATAATGTTCCATGCAATCTCCATTTACATGATTCTATTCCTGTTCTAGTTATTTGCTTAGTTTATTTTTGTTTTTCTTTTTTTAGGTTTGGTTGTTGATAGTTGTGAGTTTGTTGTCATTTTACTGTTCATAGCTTTGATCTTTTTTCTAGATAAATCCTTTTAACATTTCATATAATAAGGGCTTGGTGATGATGAACTCCTTGAACTTGACTTTATCTGGGAAGCACTTCATCTGCCCTTCCATTCCAAATGATAGCTTTGCTGGATAAAGTAATCTTGGATGTAGGTCCTTGCCCTTCATGACTTTGAATACTTCTTTCCATCCCCTTTTTGCCTGTAATGTTTCTGTTGAGAAATCAGCTGCCAGTCTTATGGGAACTCCTTTGTAGGTAACTGTCTCCTTTTCTCTGGCTGCTTTTAAGATTCTCTCCTCTTTAATCTTGGGTAATAATGCAATTATGATGTGCCTTGGTGTGTGCTTCCATGGGTCCAACATCTTTGTGACTCTCTGAGCTTCCTGGACTTCCTGGAAGTCTGTTTCCTTTGCCAGATTAGGGAAGTTCTCCTTCATTATGTTTTCAAATAAGTTTTCCATTTCTTCCTCTTCCTCTTCTCATTCTGGCACCCCTATGATTCAGGTGTTGGAATGTTCAAAGTTGTCACAGAGTTTCCTAAGCCTAAACCCTACCACATTTTCTGAGAATGAAAAATAGTTGATATAACTGAAGCGTTTGAAACAATTCTTAGCACATACAATGAGCTTGACACAAGAATGATTAGTAAAATTGACATCCATTTGCCACCCACTGTTGGCTTCTTGGCACAGGGGCCTTATCTCATTCCCAGTACCTAGCATAGCACCTTGGCATGTCGTGGGTTCTCATTAAGTGTTTGCTTACTGAATGTTGGACTGAGTTTATTTTATAAGTACAATTAGTTGTTAGTGTTTCACATGCCTCACCCATTCATATTTTATTTTTATTTTTCTAGTTTGGTTAGAATATTCCTTCTTAACCAATGGGCAACAGATGTTTTTATAATTGCTTGTAGAAAGGCAGGTATCAGCATTTTTATTAACTAACCTGATTCTCAATTGCTACCTTGTGCTCTTTAAGAAATGAAGCAACCAGGTCTTCATGCAGCTGGAAGACATCAGGCTGGCCATGGTGACACAGGATTGAAAGAGACCCAGCTCCTCATAACTGCTTTAAAACTTTGCTCCAAAACTCTGCTGTGAATACATCAAGGCTGAGTGACCCTAGAAGTACCCCCTTTCCCACATGTGATCCCTTCTTCAATGGGTGCCCCAAGAGAATGAAGTCTCCTTGCTCACTCACATTTGCCACACAGATGAGCAGGATGCATGGGTAGAAGTCATTACAGTTGTCCTTTGGGAACATTGTTCTCTGAAACATTTTTTTCCCTTGGGGATTGAATTTCCTGGGTGGTGGTGGTGTTTTTTTTTAAATCAAAGGCAAAATCATCTTTGTAAATGCAAATTCCCTAAACATTTCTGGCACAGATAATCAAACCATACTCTTCATGGTTGCCTCTATGGCAATTGGTATATATAGCCTTTAAAAAATTATTTAAGGGTTTAACCTTTCAAAAGGCCTCAGGAGTGAGCATCAGAATTTTCTACTCTGTAGCTAGTTTTACCACTACCTTTGCTGTTGAATTTGGGCAATCTTTTTAGCTATTTCCTGTGCAGAGTTGAAAGTTCAAAAACAGTATTTAGAGTAAATTTTTATATGGCGTTTTATCATCTTTATGTGGGTAAAACTGTGCAAATAAGCCTTACTCTGTGGTTTATGATATATGTAGCTTACTCTTTGAACCAGAGGTTATAAAACCAGCTGACTCTTGAGGATTTGAAAGGGTTAATTATATCCCTCCACTCCCCTGAAATTATTATCACCCCATAAGGTCCCTGAGAAGGTTTTATGTGTCCTGTCCTTATGACCCTGCTGGTAAACAAACTGGTTCCTACTGACATTTTGGGGATGAAGCAGATGGTTTTCTCTCCAAGTGTTTATTCAGTTTGTGTGTTTTCACTAGCACGGTCATTCTAGGAAGAGCCAAGAAGAACAGAGGAAGTAAAACCAAGCTACCTTTTGCTTCTTTTGAGCAGACCAAGTGAGAATGGTTGAGAAAGGTGCTCATGGGTGACAAGCAGACTACTAGTCTTTGTTGAGGAGTGAGTAGGAGTAGCCTGGGTGCAGGTGTGTAGAAAGTGATGGGGCCTTTATGAGGGCTGACCACAGTATTCACTGCGGCAGAAAGACCTCAGTGTAAACAGTGGTCATACCAGGAAACAATCATTTTGTATGTTTTTTTGGTGTCGTGTCTTGTCATCACTTTACCCAGATGCTTTATAGCTTCTAACTGCTTGAGGGTAAACTATGGACTTCTGAGTTGGAGAGGCTGGGAGAGACCAGTGATCCCTCATTGGGGGTCTGCTATAGACTACTCAGCTTTCTGAGCTGCTTCCATTGTTATCTCCACCATTTTCCTAGGCGTGTTACCTTTTGCATGAGCATCTCATGCCAGAAAATTCTTTTCTTTGTGTACATGCTAATTTTTGGCCTCCCACAAGTGGAGTGTGAATTCTTTGGGGAGCAAGGCCTCTTCTGTTCTTTTTTATCATTGGCTCCTACACCTGACCTGTTCCTGGACCCAGCAGATACCCGACACTTGTGACCAACTGCCGTACCTATGTTCACCCATTATAAGACAAGGTTGCTGTTGTCTTCCTTTTGAGATGAGGGAAAGAGGACCTTTTAGTCACTTCCTCATGTTTACACAGAGTTAAGATAGGACTGGGATTGGAAGTGACTGCAACCCAGGTGACTGCAACACTGTCTACCTTTACTGCACTAAGCAGCACCTTATAAGATCCATGGGCTTCCACCATTTCACCCCACTGGATCTTTTCATATTTGTCTCCAATGGCTCCCAAGTGGGAGGTCATCACATTCTTCCCTTTGTGCTGCTATGGATAATTCCCCATTATATATACCACTCATCCTCCACTTCTAACAAATTAATAAAATTCCACCAACTGTCCAGGCCTCCAACCAAACCCAGCTCTCACTGAGGGCCATTTTTCTCTTCTCACAGTACTTATTGTCTGTACCTCTAATTAGATTTTTAGTCATGGTCCCTCATCTTGCTTCTCTCCCTAATTAGTTCCTTTATATCCCTGCTGAGACTTTGTTTGCTCATCTGCAAAATGAGATGTTTGGTCCAGATGATATTTAAGGCTTCTTTTCTCCTTTGCATATTTGTGGAGAATATGCAAAAATATGCATATTCTCCAAAACTGCTCCCCCCCCACTCTGCCCCCTCATCCCCCTGGCCACCTTCCAAAGCCTGTTTAGACACAGTAGTTACAGTGTACCTGGTAAGTGCTAAAAAGAATATATGGTAAGGATAATTCAGTATGCAATGATTTATATATGAAATGCTACTTAAAGAACATCAGGAAATGTCAGGATTTAAATTGTGCGTGTGTCTGTGTGGTGGGGGGTAATAACATAAACCTCACTGAACTAAATTGGACTGAACTATATGCCACTTGGCAATGGGTGACAAAAGACTAAAAGAAATCAAATACATTCTAGAAGACACATTAGTAGTAGGAAATAAACAGGTTTCTTGAAAACAGAGAAATATCTAAAAATTTTTTAGAGAAGCAATTAGTTTGCATGTCATAGTAGAAGAGACTGCAAAGGATTTTTACTAGGTGCAAAATTGCCTCTGCTCTCTGGAAGACCTAGTTAGGGATCTCATACTGTTAGCCCTTCATTGATGAAATGTTTATTTCATTTTCTTACCTTTTGAAATTAAACAGTCGTGTAATTTCTTTCATTGTCACTGAAAACTGGGCTTGACATCATTTTAGAGTTTCTTCTTCCAAGGGTTTTATGATTCCAGGAAACGTCTTACATGATTGTAGAATTCTAAAGCCGTCTATATAACCTTTAGCTCAGAAAAAAGGATGAGGGAGATTCAAAGTGGTGGAGGAGTTAAGTGGAAGCTACACTGACCTCCTCCCAGGACCAATCTGGAATTACAGCTAAATTGTACAGAAATCATCCTGAATAACCAACTGAAAACTAGCGGGAGAGAAGCCTTATAACCACAGATAGACAGAATAAAGTATTTCACTACAACAAGACTGGTAGGGAGTGCAGAAGAGGTGCAAGAAGTCTTGCTTGGCTCCTATGGGAGGCTGCTGAAGTTCCAGAGTATTACAGCAGTTGGAAGGTTCCCCCCTGAGATGTACGGGGTCTAAACCCCAAGCTGAGCTCCCCAGCCTATAGGACCAGAACTGGGAAAGAAACCCAGATAACATCCAGCTGTGAAAAGGAGCGCAGGGTTCCTGTCCATCAAGGAGAGATGGCTAGATATGGAGAGCCTCTTAAAGGGCCAACACTCAAAATTTCATTTGCTGCCACTTACCCTGGGCTCCAGCAAAGGGAGGGCAGAGTGGACTAGAGACACTTGAGGAGAGTCTGTGGTTGATGGGTCTAGGGTGAGAACAGAAGAAACAGCCAACATGATCACTGTGCTATCATTCCCCATACTGCAGAGGCCATCTTTCTCAGGCAGAACACTCCTCTCTGAATGGAATCAACCTGAGGGGAAGCAATAGCCCCGCCTGCAGGAATTACTCTGCCCTACCCTGTGGAGCATAACTGGGACTGCTGTTTAGACCTTGAGGCTATATACTGATTAGTTTAACAATGGAGGTAGAAGGGAGACCTCCATGAGACTTAAGGTGGTAGTCTGCTAGAGCCTAGTGCTGGTAAAAGCAGGCCTTGGTACACAGCCTGGTTCTTTCAGCACACAAACAAGTGCAGCAGAGGGAGCCACACACTATGGATTGCTAATAGCTCCAAACAGGTTGACTAGGACCAGTCACAAGCAGAATATGACAAAGGTATACACCACAGCCTTTTCAGATCTACCTAATACATAGAAATACAAAAAAGTAGCCAAACTGGGAAGGCAAACACACCCCAAATGAAAGAACAAGAGTATTTTCAAGAAGAAGAACTAGACGAAATGTAGGCAAACAATTTATCAGATAGGGAGTTTAAAGTAGTGGTTAGAAGGATACTCAACAGCATAAAAAAGACATGGAAATCATAAAAAATGATCAGTTAGAAATAAAGAATGCAATATCTGAGATAAATAATACACTGAAAGGAATAAACAGTAGGTTAGATGAAATAGAGGATTGAAGCAGTGATTTGAAAGACAAGGGAGGAAAAAACACCCAGGCAGAGGAGCAAAAGAAGAAAGAGTTTTAAAAAATGAGGAGAGCGTAAGAAACATATTGGACAACATGAAGCATAACAGTATTGCATCATGGGAATGCCAAAAGGGGAATAGAGCAAGCAAGAGAATGAGAACCTATTTGAAGAAACAAGGACCCCAAACTTCCCTAATCTGGTAAAGAAAAAGGACATACAAGTCCAGGAAGCTCAGAAAATCCCAAAGAAGTTGGACAAAACAGGCCTACACCAAGATGCATCATACGAAAGCAGCAGAATATATATACTTTTCAAGTGCACATGGAACTTTTTGTAGGATAAACCACATGTTAGGACACAAAATAAGTCTCAATAAATTTAAGAAGATTGAAATCATATCACACATTTCCTCTGACCACATTGCTGTGAAACTAGAAATCAAACATAAGAACAACACTGAAAACCATTCAAAGACATGGAAGTTAAATAATATGGTATTAAACAATGAATGGATCAATAACTAGATCAAGAAAAAACCCAAAATGTACCTTGAAACAAATGAAAATGAAGACACAAAAATCCAGAATCTGTAGAACCCTGGGAAAACAATTCTTACTTTTTCAATTTTTTTATTGTTGTTCAGGTACAGTTGTCTCCATTTTCCCCTCACCACTTTCCCCTACCCCAGCCATCCCCTCGTCCTACCCTCAATCCTACCCCCCTTTGCCTTTGTCCATGAGACCTTTATAAATGTTCCCTCATAACCTTTCCCCTTCTATCCTCCATTATACCCCTTCACTCTACCCTCTAATTACTGTCTGTTTGTTCTTTATTTCGGTGTCTCTGGTTCTATTTTGCTTGCTTGTTTGTTTTGTTGATTAGGTTTCACTGCTAGGTGAGATCATATGGTATTCATCTTTTACCTCTTGGCTTATTTCACTTAGCATTATTCTCTCCAGTTCCATCCATGCCAATGCAAAGGGTAATAGTTCCTTCTTTCTGTTGCACAGTATTCCATTCAGTAAATATACCATAGTTTTTTCATCCATTCATTTACTGATGGGTATTTAGGTTGCTTCTAGCTCTTGAGTATTGTAAATTGTGTTGCTATGAACATTGAGGTGCAAAGGTTCTTTTGGTTAGATGTTTTCAGATTAGTCGGGTATAATCCCAGCAGTGGAATTGGCAGGTTAAAAGGCAGTTCCATTTTTCATTTTCTGAGGAAATTCTATACTGTTTTTTACAGTGGCTTCACCATTAGGCATTCCCACCAACAGTGTGCTATGGATCCCTTTTCTTCACAACCTCTCCAGCACTTATTGTTTGTTGATTTGTTCATAATGGCCATTCTGATTGGTGGGAGAAGGTATCTCATTGTGGTTTTAATTTGCATCTCTCTGATAGCTAGTGACACTGAGTATGTTTTCATATGTCTCTGGTCCCTCTGTATGTCCTCTTTTGAGAAGTGTCTGTGTATCTCCTTTGCTTATGTTTTAATTGGATTGTTTGTCTTCCTGGTATGGAGTCATATGAGTTTTGTCATATTTTGGAGATCAAACTCTTATCTGAGATATCATTCGCAAAAAAATGTTCCCACACAGTTGATTCCCTTTTTGTTTTGATGATGTGTTCTTTAGCTGTGCATAAGCTTTTTATTTTGATGTAGTGCCATTTGTTTATTCTTTCCTTTATGTCCCTTGCTTCAGGGGATTTATAAGTGAAAATATTGCTGTGGGGGATATCTGAGATTTTCCTGCCTATGTTCTCCTCTAGGACTTGTATGGTGTTGTGACTTACATTAGAGTCTTTTATCCATCTTGGTTTTATTTTGTGTATGGTATTAGTTGGTGGTTGAGTTTCTTTTTTTTTTTGCATGTAGGTGTCTAGATATCCCAACACCATTTGTTGAAGAGGCTATTTTTACTCCATTTCATGTCTTCCTCCTTTGTCAAATATTAATTGACCATAGATACTGCTGTGTATATCTGGGCTCTCCTATTCTGTTCCATTGATCTATGTGTCTGTTCTTATGCCAGTACCAGACTGTTTGATTATAGTGGCCTTTTAATATAGTTTGATGTTAGCTATTGTGATCCCTCCTACTTTGTTCTTTCTCAAAATTGCTGCAGCTATTTGGGATCACTTATGGTTTCATATAAATTTTTTAAATGTTCTGTGAAAAATGCCATTGATGTTTTAATAAGAATTGCATTGAATCTATAGATTGCTTTGGGTAGTATGGACATTTTGATGATGTTAATTTTTTCAGTACATGAACATGCTATATGTTTTTATTTATTTGTGTCTTCCTTAATTTCTTTTGTGAGTTTGTGTAGTTTTCTGAGTCTTTTACCTCCTTGCTTAGGTTTACTCCTAGTTACTTTATTTTTCTTGTTGCTATGGGCCAGTGGGAGTTTTTTCTTGATTTCTGTTTCTGATATTTTATAGTTAGTGCACAAAAATCCCTTCTGATTTTTTAATATTGACTTTCTATCTCACTCCTTTGCCCAATTCACTTACTGGGCCAAATAGTTTTTGGTGGAGTCTATAGGGTTTTCTATATACACTATTGTATCATCTGTAAGCAATGACAGTTTTATTTCCTCCTTTCCAATTTGAATGAATGCCTTTCATTTCTTGTCTGATAACTATGGCTAGGGCTTTTAATACTATGTTGAATGTAAGTGGAGAAAGTGGATATCCTTGTCCTGTTTCTGATTTTAGTGGGAAAGCTTTTAGTTTTGACTTTTGATTATTGGTGCAACCAGCATGGCTAGATTGGTCAGGTCCATGAGGGAAGGCAATGGGGGATTGAGAAATAAAGAGACAGAGTCAAAGCAGGGTCAGGTGGAGTCGCTTCTCTAGGATGCAGAGGAGGGAACTGTTTACTGGTGAAGTCAGGCTGTATATATTGGGCCAGCTTTGAAGCAGAGCATGAGAAAGACAGACCGAGAGGCTAGGTACATTGTATGTTTTAAGAACATTTGCTGTTCCTTCTTGGTACAGTCATTTAGCAAGTAGCCAAGTCATTCTTTTCTTACAACAATATATCAGACAGTCTTCTGTGGCCTGGGACAGCTGTGCTGAACCCGAGGCCTGCTTCCAGCTCCGCTGGCATGCATTATCCTGTTTGGCTCTCCACAGAGCATGGTGTTGAGTGTAGGTTTTTCATATATGACCTTTATTATGTTGAGGTATGCTTCCTCTACTTTCACTTTGCTGAGTGTTTTTATCCTAAATAGTTGTTGTACCTTATCAAATGCTTTTTCCTTATCTGTTGATATAACCATGGGATTTTTTTCTTTACTTAATGTTTATGTGCTGTATTACATTTTTTTGATTTACAAATACTGTACAACCCTTACATCTCTAGGATGAATTCCACTTGATCACTGTGTATGGTCTTTTGTATTGCTGGATGCAGTTTGCCAATATTTTGTTGAGGATTTTGTCATCTATGTTCATCAGTGATATTGGCCTGCAGATTTCTTTCTTTGTTGTGTCTTTATCTGGTTTTGGAATTAGGATGATGCTGGCCTCATAAAAAGTGTTTGGGAGTCTTCCCTGTTCTTAGAATTTTTGAAATAGTCTGAGAAGGGTAAGGGTTAGCTCTTCCTTAAGTGATTTGTAAAATTCTCCTGTGAAACCATCTGGTCCAGGGCTTTTGTGTGACAGGAGTTTTTTTTTATTACTGCTTCGATTTCATCAGCTGTTATTTGGTCTATTCAAGCTTCCTGCTTCTTCTTCATTCAGTTTTGGAAGATTATAGTTTTTTAGAAATTTGTCCATTTCACCCATGTTTTTAAATATTTTTCATATTAATTTCTTACAGTCATTGTATTTCTCTGATATTACTTGTAATCTCTGCTGTTTCATTTCTGATTGTGTTTATTTAAGTCATCTTTGTTTTTTTCTTGATCAATATATGTAAAGGATTTTCAATTTTATCTTTTTAAAGAAGCAGCTCCTGGAATTTTTTATTCTTTGAATTATTCCTTTAGTTTCTATATAATTAATTCTGTTCTGATCTTGGTTATTTTCCTCCTTCTACTCACTCTGGGCTTTGTTGTTTTTCTTCCAGTTCTTGTATATGTAGAGTTAGGTTGTTTATTTGAAATATTTTTATCTTTTTTAAGTAGGCCTGTATTGCTATGAATTTTCTTCTCAGCACTGCCTGCACTGTGTCCCATATGTTTTGGATTGTTGTGTTCATTTTCATTTGTTTCAGGAAACTTTTGATTTTTTTTCTTGATCTCATTGTTAACCCATTCATTGTTTAATAGCATGCTGTTGAATCTCCGTGAGTTTGAATGTTTTTCACTTTTTTCCTTGAGGCATTGCTTTGTAGTTTCAAGCTCTGTGCCTTGAAACTAGAGTGACCCTTTTAGGGTCACTCTGCCTACCACATCTTGTATGCTGTTGTACCAGTGCAGCCTGAAGAAAACTACAGGCCCAGGAAACAATCCCACACCCACAAAAATAACTCCCTTCTGTAATCCTACTATCAACAGCAAATGAACCATTATTAATCAGAGAAGGGTTAAGACAATTATAAGAAATGAGAGCAGATATGACATGACCTACTGAAAGAAAACTTGTTTTGATAGGCTAGAGGGGAGAGTGCTAGGAAGAGCTGGGAGTCTGAGCAATGTGAAGAGAGAAAGTAAAATTTACATCATGGATAAAAAAGTGCAGAACGCAGAATATGCAGAAACTTGAGGGAGAAGAAATTAATGTTAAAAAGCTATTCAGGAGAGAAAATAGCACAAGTCATGGAGAAGACTACAGTGGATTTCATCTAGGTAGCCTCTAGTATTTACCACTGTTTTTTGTTTATGAATCCACCTCTGGTGATGTCTGTTGTTGACACTATCTGATCTTAGACAGCTTATTGGAGACTTCTAGTGATCTACTGTCTATGGCTGTCTCCTTCAGTTGTTAGTCTAGTCATTCTGCACTGAGCAGTCAGGCTTAAGCACCATAGGGTGGGACATAATCACTCTTGGGGTTGGAGGTATTTCTTCTCAGGCTAGTGCAGCTCAGAGGGGAATGGTCTGCTTGAGCCAGGATGGTTGCTGCCTGTGGGGGATAACTCAGCACTTGGATCCTGGTGGCTACTACCCAGTTCTCTCCCCAAATCTTCTGCATCCTTAGTCTCTTCTCAAGCTCCTCCAGTCCACTCTGTCCCTAACGTTTTGCCAGGTAGCTACTGTCTGTGTTTGACTGCTTTGGTTGTTAATCTGGTCACTCTGGACTCAGCAGTCAGGATTAAGCCCCACAGGGTAAGGGAGACTTCTTCCTGGGTTGTGGGTATTGTTTCTGCTCAGGCTGCTGGTGCTTGGACAAGCGTAGACTGTCTGAGCAAGGTGGTAGCTGCTATATGCGGGATGACTCAGCACTGGAATCCCAGTGAGTCTACAATCTTACTTCTCTTCCCAGTGCTTCCATCCACAGTCTTTCCTCAGGTATCTCTAGCCTACTCTGGCCTGGACTTAGCCAGAGCACAGGGTAAGAGGCAGTCAGGTTGTGCTGAAGCTGATTCTTCTCTCTGTCCAGGATTATAAGTCTTCTCTCTAAATATTGTTCAGTTATTTGTTCTATGTGATTTCTCCACAATTTAGTTGTAATTCCAGATTGGTCCTGGGAGGAAGTTAGTGTGACTTCCATCTATTCCTCCTCCATCTTGCCCTGCCTGGGAAAGCAATTCTGAGAGGGAAATTCGTAGCATTATAGGCCTATGTCAAAAAACAAGAAAAAGCTGAAATAAAAAACATACTATTATACTTGAAGGAACTGGAAAAAGGACAACAAGTAAAGCCCAAAGTGAGTAGAAGGAAGGGTATAAAATTAGAGCTTAAATAAATGAAAATCTAAAAACAAAACAAAAGATCAGTGAATCCTAGAGCTGATCATTTGAAAAGATAAACAAGACTGAAAAAACCTTTAACCAGACTCATCAAGAAAAAATGAGAGAGGACCCAAATAAATAAAATCAGAAATGAAAGATGAAAAATAACAACTGATACCAAAGAAGCACAAATAGTTGTAATAAATATTATGAACAACTATAAGCAATGAACTGGGCAACCTGGATATAATGGATAAATTGCTACAAATTTATCCATTATATCCAATCTTCAAAAAAATAAATCAAGAAGAATCACAGAATCTGAATAGACAGATTACACCAAGAGAAATTGAAACGATAGTCAAAATTCACTCCCAAGAATGAAAAACCCTGAATCGGATGGGATTCACAGGTGAATTTTACCAAACATTGTGAGAAGAAATCAAACCTCTCCTCAAAGTATTTCATAAAATTTAAGAGGAGGGAAACTCCCAAACTCATTTTATGAGGCCAGCATTATCCTAATTCTAAAAGCAGATAAAGTCACTAGAAAGAAAGAAAATTGTAGGCCAGTATTCCTAAGGAACATAAATGCTAGAAACCTGAACAAAATATTAGCAAACCAAATTCAGCAAAGCATAAAAAAGATCATACATCATGATCAAGTGGTATTTTTTTTACGGGAATTGAGGGATGGTACAACATTTGCAAATCAATAAGTATGATTCACCACATAAATGAAATGAAGGATAAAATCCATGGTCATATGAATGGATGCAGAAAAAACATTTGATAAAATCCAGCAATTATTTATGTTAAAAAACTCTCAGCAAAGTGGAATTAGAAGAAATATACCTAAACATAATAAAGGGTATATGTGACAAACACACAGATAACATCATACCCAGTGGGCTAAAAGTACTAGCATTCCCATTAAGATTGGGGGCCAAAAGGGATGTCTGCTTTCACGTCTTCTACTACTATTCAACATAGTAGTAGCCAGAGCAATCACACAAGAAGAAATAAAAGGCATCTAAATTGAAACAGGATTACAGCTAAGGTGGGGTAGATAGTGGGTGGAGGGATTGAGCAAAAAGGAAAAGGAGTAATGGATGTGGTGATTGCTGGGGTGAGGGGGGTATGAAAAGACTAACTTGTCATGGGAAAAGAATTACAATAAAGATTAAATCAAAAAAGAAAAGATGAGCAGAAGTTGGTCTTTTTTAAAAGCTCTGTTTTTGTTTGTTTGTTTTTTTGTGGGCCTCCAATTTATACTAGGAAAAGCTGAGGTTGCCAGCTTTGATCTTGGAATGTGCTCATTCATAGCCCCTTGGTCTTGAGGAAATCCTCTTCCTTTTCCCTTTGTTTTATTTATTTTGAAAGAATTTTGTTTTCCTTTTTTAGTTTTTTTGAGCCATCTTAGGGGGAATATGCCATATTTTTAAAGTACATTTTATTGTTTATGCTATTATAGTTGTCCCAATTTTTTCTCCCTTTATTTCCTTCTGCCCTTACAACTTGCAGCATTCTGTCTCTTGCCTTAATTCATGTCCATGGGTTGTACATATAAGTTCCTTTGCTTCTCCATTTCCTATACTATTCTTAATTTCCCCCTCTCTACTTTGTGCCTACTAATTATGCTTCTGATTCCCTGTACCTTTCCCCCCCATACTTACTCTCCCCACTGATAACCCTCCATGTGATCTCCATTTTTGTGATTCTATTCCTGTTCTAGTTGTTTGCTTAGTTTTTTGTTTTTGTTTTTTAGATTCAGTTTTTGATCGTTGTGAGTTTGTTGTCATTTTACTGTTCACAGTTTCTGATCTTTTTTTTCTTAGAGAAGTCCCTTTGACATTTCCTATAATAAGGGCTTGGTGGTGATGAACTCCTTTAATTTTACCTCATCTGAGAATCACTTTATCTGCCCTTCCATTCTAAATGATAGCTTTGCTGGAGAGAGTAATCTTGGATGTAGGTCCTTGCCTTTCATGACTTTGAATACTTCTATCCAGCCCCTTCTTGCCTGTAAGGTTTCTTTTGAGAAGTCAGCTGACAGTCTTATGGGAACTCCTTTGTAGGTAACTCTCTCCTTTTTTTCTTACTGCTTTTAAGATTCTCTCATTATCTTTAATGTCAGGTAATTTATTCTTAATCTCGGGTAATTTAATTATGATGTGTCTTGGTGTGTTCCTCCTTGGGTCCAATTTCTTTGGGACTCTCTGAGCTTCCTGGACTTGCATGTCTATTTCCTTTGCCAGATTCGGGAAATATTCCTTCATTAATTTTTATTTTTTATTTTCTCTCTATTATACTTGTATTAGAATTACATACAGAGCTTACAAAAATATTCTTTGCCTTACCTCAGTTTCAATTCAGTTATTGCACTGGGTTTATCTGAGGCAGCTTGTATGTAGGCTTAATGGCCTGAATAATTACATCTCTTGTTTTCCCTGATCTGTGTGTTATTTTATCCCACATAATTTTAGATGGTTGCAAGCATATAGCAACATATACTTTCCAATGTATTTAATATACTAACAAACTCAGATGACCCAAGGCACCTTAATTTTGCTCTAACTTCATCTCTTACTACTTTTCTCCTCAATTTACAATGTTCTAGCCACACCAGGTTTCTTTAACTTCCTCAATCATGCCAGGACCCTCCCTGCCTTCTTGAACTTCATACAGTTCCTACCTCACATCATTAAAAAAATTCCAAATGAGTTAAAGTCAATAAATAAAGCCATGAAAGTATTATAGTGTATCATGGGAGAATATGTATAACCTTATGATAGGGAAGGCATTTAAACATGTTAAAACACAAAACCTATTAAGCACAAGTTTGATACATTTCAGTGTGTGAAAAAATTGTACATAACAGAATAAGGCTTCGAGAATTAAAAGTTATGTAGAAAATGTCGTATAACAATATTTTTTTCAAATATGTTTTCAAATTCTTGCTCTTCCTCTTCTTCTTTTGGCACCTCTGTGTTTCAGATGTTGGAATGTATAAAATGGTCCAAAGTGTTCCTCAGCCTCTTCTCTTTTTTTTTTTTTAATTCTTGTTTCTTCATTCTGTTCTGGTTGAATGTTTATTTCTTCCTTCTGTTCAAAATCATTGATTTGAGGCCCACTTTCCTTCCCTTCAACATTGGTTCCTTGTATATTTTCCTTTATTTCATTTTGTATAGCCTTTGCTTCTTCCTTTATTTTGCACTTGTACTCAATCATTTCTGTGAGCATCCTAATTCCAGTGTGATGAACTCTGCATCTGATAGGTTGGCTATCTCTTTGTCACTTAGTTCTTTTTCAGGAGTTTTGATATGTTCTTTCATTTGGGCCATATTTCTTTGTCTTGGCACACCTGTTATATTGTAAGGGGCAGAGCCTTAGGTATTCGTCAGGGCGGGATAACCCACTTTGCTGTGTTGTGGTGCTGTATGTGGGGGAGGGATCTGAGAGGGAACAGTGCCACTTGGTTGCTTGCTCGCCCCACGTTCTTTCACTTTCCTCACCCCCCACAAGTGGATTGTGCCCTTGAGGGCACTGATTCCTAGGTGGTTGGACTTATTTACATTCTAGGACCCCAAAGTCCATTCCAATGGACTCTCCTGTGTTACTAGGAGTTTCTCCCACCACCACAACCCCCACAGAATTACAGCTAGTGATTTTCAGGCTTTATTTCCCCACACTGAGACCCTGGGTTGCATGGTCTGTCTCACCACCCAGTGTGCCTGTGCCTTGCCTGCCCCATCTGCCAGCTGCTGCCTTGCCTTGTGTCCTCTCCCCCTTTACTTCCCATCTCCACCCCTCCTACCAGTCTGGATGAATGTTTCTCCTTTAACTCTTTGGTTGTTGGACTTATATACAGTTTGATTTTCTAGCAGTTCTGGATGTTTTTTGTTTTTACATTGGTTTTTATCCTTATTTTGGTTGTGAGAAGAAGCAAAACATTTCTACCTATACCTCCATCTTGGCTGGAACTCCAGAATATGCCTTATTTGATAAGCCAGTGATATTCTTTTTCTCTTATTGCTAAAGTGGTGGGATGTATATTTAACTAAAGGCCTTGGGGGAAAATATGTCTTATTTTCTTATGTGTTCTACTTCCCACTCCAGTTTACCTGATTATAGTGATATTAGAAGTCAGGTATGAGTTCCCGGGCTACTTTATTGTCTTTCTTTTTTGTAACATTAAATTTATTGGGGTAACATTGGTGAATGACATTATGTAAGTTTTAGGTATACAATTCTATAATACATTTCCTGTATATTGCATTATGTGCTCGCCAACCAAAGTCAGGTTTTGCATGACATGCCCATTAAAAGAAGTTTTGAGGGTGGTGGGGATACCTAAATAAAATATAATTGGCCATTTAAAACCAGAAACAAGATATGTATGTCCAGAGCTATATTAAATACCTCTTAAGCAGCTACAGTTTAAATCAGAATGAGGAAAAGGAATGTCACAAGTTCACTGAGCTTTTGAAAAATGGGTCAGTGTTTCTTCCTTCTTATCAGTGTTGCTTTTGGCTCCTTTTATTAGCAAAGTTTCTGAAACAGTATTTATGTCCACTCTGCTTTGCAAACTCCTTTCTGTGTTTTATTTAACTTGAATGATAAATGGTGCTATCTGGGTCTGGCCTCATGTGGATACATTTAAAGGCTATTTTAATAGATTAAAACTTTTTTCATAAATCATTTGAGCTCAATACTGTTAGCCTTTCTTTCTAGCTCCTTAGAAGCAAAGAGTGTTATTTAAATGTTGGCCTGGAATGTTTGTGTGTGCCCCTTTCAACTTTAGACAGTTGTGTGATCAAAGTCAGATCTGTAGCTCTGAAATGATGGCAAGAATTCTTTAACAGCTGTTTGCTATTTTCTCCCTGAGAAAAAGAACGACTGAGTAAAACCTAATAAATAAGAAGATAAACTGTAATTGAGAAGGTCTGTATCTGACATTAAAGTGGCCAACATTCTGAGAAAAAGTAGGGAGTTTGAGAAGCTGCTCTTTTTCCTCTCTTTTAAGTGGAGATAAATTTTCTTAATGATAAGAAATAACAGGTTGAAGGGGAAAGTGTAGGACCTTGGATTCTGGCTGTGTGGCTCTGGGTAAGTAGATAACTATTCCTAACCTATTTCCTTCTATCTAAATAAGGAGATTCCCTACTTCATGCTGATGAGGTAAAACTCGGATGAAATACACTCTGAACAAAATGCTTTGCAGAGTTCTGGACACATATTAAGTTCTCATTAAAGTCTGTCTTTTTTTTTTTTTTTTTCTTCATTCTAAGCTTTAGGTTCATTATTGTTCTTTAACAGAATTGAGACCCTGCTTTCATTGTAGAGCTGTTGGGTAGGTGAAATGAAACAAAAAGAAAGCATGTGAAAACACTTTAAAATAAAAAAATTGCATACTTGTGTTGGTGGAGATGGGTGGTTAATTCTCTTCCCCCTGTCCCAGCTTTTTGTAGTCTCAAATTAGAGTTGAGCTTTCTTTGGAGGGTGATTTATTAACTAAAACAGAGATTACCCCAGGTGGCTTTCAAAGAGCTATAAGAATGAAGTGACTCTTGGACAGTGGTGATGAATTCCTAAATTTCTGATAGCATATTTACTTCCTTTTTTTAAAAAAAATATATCTGCAGCTTGTCTGAGTTTAGTTAGGTTATTTTTTTAAATTGAGGGTGTTCTTTCAGCTTCAAATTCTTTTGTGTATTTTTGCTTTGCTGAGTTTTCTTGATCCATTTACTTGGCCCAAAGGTTTTCCATTTTCATAGAGCCAGGATTTTTCTAGGAGAACCTTGCCTCTGTCAGGTACAGACCAGATGTTGGTTTTCAAGACCCTCTGGGGCAGCTCTTCACATTGTGAGCTCTACAAGCCCATGTGAAAAGAATGCTTTGCTGGCTACCCACTTCTGTTTGAATGTTAATCTGAAACATACTGACATACAAATCAGACTGATTTTTAATTTGTTAGCTTTTAAAATCATTCACTTATTTGCTGTCTTCTGTCACCTTGAACATTTGAGTTGGGCATCATGGTTTTAACTCCTAAGAAAAGCATGAAAGAAATTATTCAACTAATTTGGGATCGTCTATAACTAAAATGATTGTGTAGAGTGATTCTAAAAGTCTTAACTATTTTATATTTGTGAGAGTTTTGTAGGTTTATCTTTCCTCATTTGGAAAGATAGTGCCTTCCTGTTTCCTAACACAAACAGGAAGTTAGCCTGGATACCCACAGTGGAATTCTGTGGCTCTGGTGTTATTATTTTATGGAATGTGAACTTGGAAATGTGATAACCATTCTACAAATGTTTGTGGACATGTGAAGCAAGGTGCTTCTGGTGATAAGAAACGAATAAAAATAATGGCTATCCCTTTAAAGATTCCTTGCTGTGTTATAGACATTGTGCTAAGTCTGAGCAGACATAATCCCATCGATGGCTGGTCAAGTGACCCTATGAGGTAGGCATGAATGACCCTGGTGAGACTTAAAGGGCATAAGGGATTTATTTGATCAGGGTCATAGAGCTGGGGACAAGAAGCCGGTCCTGGCCCAGCACCACCCCACACTTACATGCTTTTCCAGCACCAGTAGATGGTTCAGCCACTAACATTCAAAAAGGACCAGTCAGAGAGGATAACCCAGCATGTCACTTATGCTGTTCCCCAGGACAGATGCCAGTGATAGGCTCTCTTAAGTGGGTAGGTTATTGAACAGGGCTGAGTCTGTGGGAGGGATGCCCAGTGAACAGAGTACCTGCAGTGTGCTATAAGCATGGTAGAGACTGATAAGGGCCTCAGAAAGAATGCAGGAACTGACAGACACGAGAGAAGTGGAGGAGGTAGAATTGGTAAGACTTGGCAGCTGGTGGGAAGGGAGCACCCAGAGAGTGGGAGAACATAGACAGTCCTTAGGTTTATAACCTGAGTAGTGCTTTGCCGTCACAGAGGACTAGGAAATCAGATGGCACAGCCCTTTATATGACAATGTTATACTTATAGGGAACCAATCTGCCTGGCAATGGCAAATGTAGCCCAGCCTTATTGCAAAGCCCATAGGCATGTGGCAGCACACAGGATGCCAAACCCATGGATCAGTTCTCCCTTGGGAGACCAGGTCTGCATTATACCTACGCTGCTTTGTGACTTGCTCTTTTTTTTTTAATTTTTAAAATTGTTGTTCGAGTACAGTTTTCTGCTTTTTTCCTCCACCCCTCCCCATCACCCTGGTTCTCCCTTTCTCCTTCCCCTGTTTCCACCCCCCTTGTTGTTGTCATATGTCATTTACAGTTGTTCCTGTAAACCCTTCACCCTTTTCTTCCTTTATCCCCTCCCCTCTCCATTCTGATCACTGTCAGCCTCTTCTCAATTTCAATGTGTTTGGCTATACTTTGCTTAGTATGATTAGGTTCCTGTTAATGGTGAGATCATATGGTATTTGTCTTTCATTGCCTGGCTTATTTCACTTAGCATAATGCTCTCCAGTTCCATACATGCTGACGCAAAGGGTAGGAGCTCCTTCTTTCATTCTGCTGTGTAGAATTCCATTGTGTAGAAGTACCATAGTTTTTTGATCCATTCATTTACTGAGGGGTACTTGGGTTGCTTCCAGCATTTAGCTATTATAAATTGTGCTGCCATGAACATTGGTGTGCATAGGTTCTTTTGGATTGGTGTCTCAGGGTTCTTAGGATATAATCCTAGCAGTGGAATTGCTGGGTCAAAAGGCAGTTCCCTTTTTAGTTTTCTGAGGAAGTTCCATACTGTTTTTGACAGTGGCTGCACCAGTCTGCATTCCCAACAGTGCACTAGGGTTCCCTTTTCTCCACATCCTCTCCAAACATTTGTTGTTTGTTGATTTATTTATGATGGCCATTCTGACTGGTGTGAAGTGGTATCTCACTGTGGTTTTAATTTGTATCTCTCTCTTTCATATGTCTCTGGACTCTCAGTATATCCTCCTTGGAAAAGTATACTCATCTTTATTTTAATACTTACCCAAGGATATATTTATTGATTTGAGAGAGAGAGGAGGGGAGAGAGAGAGAAAGAGAGAGAAACATCAATGTGAGGGAGATATATCGATTGGTTGCTTCCTGTATGTGCCTTGACCTGGGATCAAACCAACAACTTCTTTGTGTATGGGATGACACTCCAAGTGACTGACCCAATTGGCCAGGTCTCACCTTATATTTTTTAATGCCAGTTTTAAACAGAAGAGCATTAACTCATATATGTGGAATCACTGAAATTACGAAGTTATTTCTTTGTGACTTGCTCTTGCTAAAATTCCCTCACCCTGAGATGAGGCAGAAAATTCTTATTGTATATCTTTAAAGTAACTTCCTGAAGTCTGTGCTGATTCTCCCAAGGACTGAAGTGTAACCAGACCAATTACTCTAATGGTTGTCTTGCATTTACAACATTTTTTTCTATGTTAATCTGTAAGAAGTAATCAGTAACATCCTTTCTGTTGCTATCTATAAAAAGTAATTACCTAAAGGAAACCTAAGTATAATGAATGAAAACCTTTGATGTATGCTATTAGAAAGCCAAAAAAGTCTGTCAAGGCAACGGTTGGGGTGCTCTCCCCTTGAGAGAGTGGCCGTGCCGCCCCTTTTTCTGCACAGGACTCAGTAGTCTGTATGAATTTGTCTCATCTCATCCATAATGCCATGGACACTGTGGGCCAGTATCCACATCAGCTGTGGCCCGGAAAAGAGACCCAGAGCTACCAGCTGTCATTGTGGACAACACATCAACTTGGTTGGAGTGTATGCATCAGCTCAGGTAAGGGCCGATGACACCAGGTGCTTTTTGGTTAGGTCATAGGGTGTGTTGGATTTCAGAGGAAAAGGGTTTTCTTCCTAGGTCACTCTCTCTTGTGACTGCTTTACAACTGTACCTTCTTTAGTAAGCAGAAGCCTTGCTCTCTCTCCCAGGTATTTGCTGCAAGGTCGAGCAGTTAAGAGCCACAACGGTGCTAGCCACTAGAAGACACCCATGAGAGGATGATCTAGAATGTGGACTGGGACAGAACACTTGGTTTCCTGCCAGCCTCAAGTAAAAGTGCACGCAATGAGAGGCACACTGTAAAAACACTCACAAGTCCATCCCCTAGGCACAACCCCCAACTAGGTCTGGGCTTGGAAGAAAGAGCAAAGACTTTCCCTTTAATCAGCTTTAAAAACAGCAACGAGTTATAGGGCTATTTATAAGCATATCAGCAAATTGCTTCTTTTAGGCTGCCTTTTGTGGTCTTTTTGATTTTGCCTTTTCCCTCTGCCCACTTGCATAAGGAAAAGCAGATACTGAACGAGTGTTTCGGTTTTGACTGGACTCTGAAGATTGCTTTCCAGAAGAATTTAGTGTTAATCACAGGTTTTTTATGAGAGCTTTTGGCATTTGTTGAGTTCTGAAGACAAAAGGCATTTCCTCCCCTTGGCTCAAGAAATTGGGTGTCCCCATGTGGGTCGGAACCTTGCAAGGGTGTCTGGGATCAATTCCCAAGATGTGCAGGGGCCTTATAGAGACCTCCAACACCACTTAATCTAACTTACAGCTCATCCAGGGAAGCGCAATACAAAGGTTGGTCATCTAGTGCTTCGAGCCCCACCTCGCAGTCTTAAGCGCTTGGAGGAGGACCAGAGACCCATAAGCACAGTTAGGGTACTCTGAAAGTTCATTACCCGCTACCTGACTGTCTTCCGCCAATAGCACATTTCATCCCACCACAGTATGTCCACCGGTAACTAACCAACTAGGGTTCAGTACAGATGGCAGAGTCTGAAAAGACAACAACTGAAAGTAAAAAGAAGCCTTTTAATAGCAAGAATGGACTCTGGTTTATCTAATCTAAAGAGCAGTAAGTCTACCTGTGTGTGTTACAGCAACTCTTCTGGGGAGCAGGATGTAAGGTAAAGGAACAGCATCTCATTGAGCTTTTACAAACTATAAAGGAATACTACTACCCTGCTTTTCCTAACAAGGGAACCTTAGATATTGAAATTTGGGAAAAGGCAGGCAACAAGTTGAAATCTTTATTAGGACAGTGGTGTTTCTATCGGAGATCACATCTTAGTAACTTGGGGACTAGTCAGGACTGCTCTCATGCCCATATGCACTAAGAAAATGGAGTTAGTCACAGAGGAGAATGAGGAGTCTAGTTTAGAGAAGGAAGTCATATACGGTATAACAGGAGAACAGGCCATGAAAGTTCTGCCTTCAACCCCACCGGAGTGCCTGCTGCATGGTTATTGCTCCTTGTCCCAACGCAGGGAGCATTCCTCCTCACAGGATATGTTAACACCAACAAAGCAAGAAAATTCAGACAAATATCCTATCAGGGCTATGCGACAGTGCAGGCAGCAGAGGCTGGGGATTGGGATGCCCTTTTAGCCTTCCCCATTATAGTTAAGGGTCAAAGAAATGTGCATGAGTCTCTTCCCTTTTCTCTTCATAAGGGTTTTTTAAAAAGCATTAAGGAAAATGGGCTTTGGTCTCCCTATACTAGTGGGCTATTTCAAGCCATTACTGATAGTTATAAAATGGCCCCTTGTGACTGGATTGCCCTCACCAGGACTGTTTTAACCCCAGCTCAATTAATTCACTGTCTGGCATTCAGAATATTCCCAATGGGCTGGCACCCAAGCCAAGCTGCTGAAAATGTATGAATAAATAATCCCATCACCCTCCCTATGCTGCTTAGGTCTGGTGAATTTGCCACCACTGCGGATCAAACCAGGCTTAATCCCCATGCTTTTAGTCAAACTGCTCTAATTGCGCTCAGAGTCCTGTCTGATTCTCAGACCAAGGAAACCTACCTTTGTGAATATCTGTCAGGGTGCTACAGAGGCATATATTGACTTTATCGATCGCCTCCAAGAAGCTATTGAAAGACAAATAGATAATGACAGAGCAGCCAAAATTCTTTTGTGCCAGATAGCTTATGAGAATGCTAACAAGGACTGCAGGGTCATTATAGGACCCCTGCAAACTACCACTGAAGACCTCAGTGAGTTTACAAGGCTTGCCAAGTTGTAGGCACAGAGCAGCATACGGCCTCTCTTTTATCTGCTGCTATTAAGTGATATTTGAAATGTTATAACTGTAAACAGTCCGGTCAACTGCCAGGGACTATCCATCCACACCAAGAGGGGGTATAAGTAATGACAAGCCTTCCTTCAAGGATTGTCAGTGCTGTGGCAAAGGTAAACATTGGGCAAGAGAATGTCGCTTTAAATTGAACAAAAGTGACCAGCCCACCGTGCATGACCACTGGCCCCATTTCCTCCTGCACATCTGGTGGGCCCTCCTCCAGGTGGGCACTGCTACAGTAGCCCCCTCACCCTTTGTTCTGATGTATATGCTGAGCCTCTACTGCAACCCACCCTGGGAGAACATCATCTGCAGTTTGCAGGCACAAGATGTGGAGGTGGATGGGCACAACTGGACCTTTGCTTTTGACTTCTCCTTCCTGAGCCAAGAAGAGGATTTGGAGTGGGCTGAGCACTGGCTACAGTTATCCAGCCCTGTGAACCTTTCCCCTGATGTCCCACTCTCCATTGAAATTTTCCAAATCAGCCAAAGCCAGAGGCAGATCTACACCCAGCTAGGTGCCTAGAACGTCTTCGGATGGAACTGTTCACTGTCTGTCCCAGGTTACCTTTTCCTTGGTCAGCATGGTCCTAGAGGCGACAAGGCCACTCTCCAAGTGGCTGAAGCACCCCAGGGAGCTGAAGGAGCAGATATCCAGTTTGGCTCAAGAATGTTGGCAGTGGCCTCCCATGCCCCCTGTCACCAATGTGCTCCTCCTGTTGTACTCCAACCTCTCTCCTGAACAGAGGAGGCTGGGTGGCCCCACCTTGCTGTGGGAAGCTTCGAGCTCCTGGAGGGCCCAGGAGCAACGGCTCTTCCAGGAGAGGGGAAGGAGGCACCCTTGACATCCTTTGCCCGACAGAGGCCGACTATGTCAGACAGTGAAGTTCCAGGTGGACTTCAACCTGATATCCCCTGTAATCCTACAAGTCACAAAGCAGCCTACGTATAATGCAGGCCTGATCTCCCAAGGGAGATCCAGTCCATGGGTTTGGCATCCTGTGTGCCACCACAGGCCAATGGGCTTTCCAATAGGGCTGGAAAGCCCTATTGGAAATGTAGAGGGTCTCTACATTTGCCATTGCCAGGCAGATCGGCTCCCTATAATACTAGGAATGATGTCTTCCTTCAGTTGATGTGAAAGGAACATTGCTAATGTTGCTAACAAAAGGCATTGCCTTATTATGATCACAAAGAAGAATGTGTGGGTCTGCAAATGAACCTCTAAGAATCATAGTACAAACAAGTATGAATTGGAGGTTGATTGCTTGGTTTCCATTTCTATTATAAAAATTATTTGCTCATTGCTTTTCAATTTCCTCATTATCTAGAAGCTACTCAGTTCACCTTGCCACACACAACTGAAGGCTGGGCTGGGAATACATTTAAATCTAGTATCTTCAACAGACTCTTTTCAAAAAAAACACTAGAAAGGGTAGGAGTAATTGCTTTTATTAGCTTGGTTAATTATGATGAAATTTACTTATGAAGTGAACCATAAAGTGCATTTGGCTATTATATAACCTTCCACTGATCATTTGTCAGAATGTTTCTGACAGAAAACAGAACTCAAATGCTTAGTTACCTTTGATCTGGACATAAGGCTGAATGTCTTACTTATTGAAAAGCAAGACCAGAGAGTATTGGTTATTAGGGTATCACAACAATACCTTTTTTATTATTAAAATCTGTGCTAATTTCCTAGGGCTGCTGTAACAGAGTGCCACAGATTGGGGGACAAAAGTGATTTATCCTCTTAAAGTTCTGGAGGCTAGAAGTCCAAGATCAAGGTGCTGGCAAGGTTGGTCCCTTCTGAGGGAGAATGTGTTCCACATCTCTTACCTTCTGATGATTTACTGGCAATCTCTAGTATTCTCCAGCTAGATGAAGGTCAATCTCTGCCTTCATCTTGACATGGTATGTAGATGTCTCCAAATTTCTCTTTTTTATAAGGACATGGGTCATATGGAATTAGGGCTTACCCTAATTACCTCATTTTAACTTGGTTACCTCTGTACAGAGCCTATTTCCAAATAAGGTCATTCTGAAGTACTGGAGGTTAGGACCTTAATACATGAATTTAGGGGAACATATTTCAACCCTCAACAAAAGCACATTTAACATTGTAAAAAAAAAAGAACATGTATTTCACTATGAGCCTCAAGAAGGATTTCCCTCAACATACAGCTCATTAAAATAAACCAGTGTAGACTTTACTCTCACTGCAAATTTTATAGAAAGATTTCCTTTTTTTAAAAATACATTTTGAGAAAAAAATAATTAAGACTTATTGTGTCTAAGACACTATCTGATAGATAAGTTAAAGCATCCCTTAATTCAAAATTCTGAGTATGTGGAACAGCAGAAGACATAAAGGGCATGCGTGACTGGTCTTCTCAGGGTACAGGGGACCCTTGAATGTGATAGATGTCCCATAGTAAATACTTAGTAACATTTCCATGAAAACTCATACCCTGGTGTTGGTGATGCTTTTCCATTGAGGTGGTGTTCTGAGTCCTAACTGATCTATTTATCTTGTCCCCTCCCAATATATCTGTCCTTTGGCTTGGTAGTGACCTCAGCCTTCTTTTCCCAGACACCTGGCCCTCATTGATTCTGTGCTCTCTGCTCAGATCTCAGGGATTTAGCATTTAGGATATTCATCCTATGCCAGCACCTCAGATCCTCCACTGCCTTGCTGCAATTCTGGCAGCAGCCCCAGCTCCTCCCTTCTTTGCTGCTATACCTGGGCAGTTAAGAGCTGTTGGAAAAAATTGGCAGTTGTCACCACTGTAAATTTACAAACTCAGATCTCACCTGGTCCTTGGAGCTTCCCTTGGACCACTGCTTTCCTGTGTCCCATGGAGGATCTTGCCGACCTTTCAGATCCTGCAGGTCCTTTTAGTCCTGTGACCCTCCCAACCCCTGCCACAAGTCAGATTCATGGCAGGAAACACATAACACCCTCAGAAGGTTTTACATGGAAATGATTTACTGACAGAACAGTTCATAGAATTGTGGACAGGAAGATTCAGGAATTCAGTAAGGGATAATGAAGCAGTATTGGGAAAGTCATCACCCTTAGTCCTAAAGGGGCAAGGAGAAGAATTGGGCCTCAAGGCAGTCATGCTGTGGCTAGCAGGAGGGGCCAGTCAGCAGAAGACGACCACTGCAAGGCCATGCAGGAACCAGAGGAGGGTGAGCAATGAATAGCCCAGTTTTTCTTCCTGACCACCCATCAGTGCCTATCATCACTGAACCCAACCAGAGCCCACAGGGAAACAGTGGTCAGCCTGGACAGGCCAGCCAGCTGGGGCAGTGAGATAATAGTCATCTCTTTTTGAACAGATGACCAAGACTCCTGCCTCACAGAGAAAATCAAGGCCTTCAGGGTGGGCTCCATCAAGGTCATACCTCTAAAACTTAAGCTTGTCTTCCTTTCACTGCCTTCATTTCTATCTCTGCAGTCTCAGGTAGTGTGTTCCCCTTTATATCCACTGAATCTCTATCCTTTATTCCATCTTTTGTAGGATGTTGCTTCACATATATGAGTAAAAGTCACCAAATACCTTTTCTTCATATTAAGTTCACATATGGACATGCTTTTATTTAATTTGTAGACAGTTTTATTGGTAGAATCTAAATGAAGAATATGTATGTGAGTTGAAACAAAACAGATTGGTTAGCCATTTTATCATCCCTTAGCCTGATTTAATTAATTTTATAAGTATCAAGATGACATATATTAGTAGAACAGGAATGTCTGGTTTCATAATATAGTGTGGAGAATTACTTTCCCTGTATTAATTGGGTTTCAGTTGTGTTTAATAACTTACTGCATCCAGATGTATTTCACTGTGATGACTGGAGTTCCTGTGTGCTGACCACATGATGAAGCACCTGGATTCATGCCATTGACCTGCTCAGAGTCTTTTGCTGTGTTGAACTCTCCCCCATTACTCACATCTAAAAAGTACCTTCATTCCAAGCAAGATCTGAGTGTTTCTTAACTTTCAGAACCCCTAGTGAAAAAGATCATCTTTTTTCCCTAACCTTTCCATTCCAAGGACAGTTTATCTAAGGTTGGCTTTTCTGTCAGTGCCCCCTGCTGCTTTGTTTCTGTTGTGAAGCTCAAAAAAGGTCCCTGGCAGTCTTAGAAAGTAAAGTCCTAATTTTCTCTGTAAAACTGGTTCACCAGAAACTAAGACACCACCAGCAGCCCTCTATGGCATCCTGCCAACCCAGGGCCATTTAGAGAGAGGTTTTATGTGGGTACAAGTAGCATTGTTTAGCTGCCAAACTTATTTTTGCCCTCTCTCTGGCTCCAGAAGTTTCCTGGGGTGTTGGTCATTGTATGGTGGAACACAAGCAAGTCCTTTTTCTCTGTGCCCTGTACCCACGTGAACCCTTGGTGGTCGGTAATGGTTGTAAGTCATACTAGCAACACGTTCTGCTGTCACATCAAGATGACACTTCAGTTGTAGTCTATTTCTTTGGCTATTTCCTCACTTAATGACTCACATTTTTTTAAATATAGGTATTAGTTTGCTAGGGCTCCTGTAACAAAATACACAGTTTCATATCTATTGTCTCACAGTTCTGAAGGCTAGAAGTCTGATATCAAGGTGTTGGAAGGCTTGGTTCCATCTGAGGCTGTGAGAGAGAATCTGTTCCATGCCTCTCCCCAGCTTCTGGTGATTTGCTGGCAATCTCTGGTGTTCCTTGGCTTAAAGCTCTAGCTCTGCCAATCTCTGCCTTCATCTTCGCATGATGTTCTCTCTGTGTGTGGTGTCTGTCTCCCAGGTTCTTCCTTTTATAAGGTCACAGTCATTGGTTAAGGGCCCACACTCATGACCTCATCTTAAGCTGATCATCTGCAAAGACCCTACTTCCAAATAAGATCTCTGGAAACTGGGGCTAAGGACTTCAGCATAAGAATTTTGGGGAGACATGATTCAAACTAAACATATAGCAGCTTTCACTGTTTGGCTTCTTAATGAAACATCATTTGAGAAATGGCTGCTCTGACTTCTAGCTGTGCAACCAACTTACATATCCAGTTTTTGTCTTTGATTCCTTTGGAGCACAGTGTAGAATGGGACATTTTTCCAAAACTGGAAGTGAACATTAGTTCCCTAAACTTTCTTAAATCATACACATGCATAATTAAAATGAGACCTGTAATTTGGACAGCCATATTAGATGAGAAATCTTGGCTGTTAAATCAAGTGAACTGTAGGAGTAGGTTGGTTTTGAATAATTTCCCTTTCTCCCCCCCAAAATTTCAGTGACTCAGTAATGGGAGAGTGCTAACTTGAAGGTCACTATATAGTACTTCCTAACATAGTCCTGTTGTGTTTCTAAAATTACATACTCTGATTCTGGCAAATAGCCATTCTTTTGATGTATTAGTCCAGGTTGAAAAAAAGATAAGCCTTCACTGTTATTCCAGAATTCTCTCAAGTCTCCAAAGAGTTATGCCAAAACTCATTAGTGAAACTCAAATTAAAACCACATTAGAATGGCTGCTATCAAAAACAGAATATAACAAGTGTTAGTGAGGATATAGAGAAATTGAAACCCTTATGCCCAGTTGATGGGAATGTAAAATGGTAGCCTCCATGGAAAAACTATATGATCCAGCAATCTCACTTCTGGGCATATGTCCAAAGTCATTGAAATCAGGATCTTGAAGAGATATTTGTACATCTGTGTTCATTATGGCATTATTTACAATAGCCAGGAGGTGGAAATAACCCAAATGTGTATCAAGGATGAATGAATAACATACTTTGAAATATTATTCAGTCTTAAAATGAAGGAAATCCTGTAAAATGCTACAACATGGATGAACCTTGAGGACATTTTATGTTAAGTGAAAAAGCCAGTCACAAAAAGACAAATACTATATGAATCCACACACAGGAGGTAGTAAGGAGTAATCAAATTCTTAGAGACAAAAAGAAGAATGGTGACTGTCAATTGCCAGTTGCTAGTCAATTGCCAGTGACTGGGGAGAGAGAGAAATAGAGTGTTGTTTTTTAGTGGGAATGTAGTTTCAGTTTTGCAAGATGAAAAAGTTCTGGAGATCTGTGTGAATATACCGTAATATTACTGAACTGTATACTTAAAAACAGTTAATGTAGGAAATTTGATGTTTTTTTACTACAATTTAAAAAATAAGGAAACTAGTGAAAATAGCCACTGCTGATTTCAGCTGTCGAGAAAACAAGTCTAGACCTTCATTCGCACTTGCACATACTACAGTTGAATTCTGACAGTACACCAGGCAGGTGCTGGGGGATGTGGGAATAAATTAAATCTTTGGTAAGACTTGGAGGACATGAAAAATTCATTTAAATGAACTGAAATACTACTTTTCAAGTATTGTCACTTTAGCTCTATAGATGACTAATGAAGATGCTTTGAAGACATCTAAGGTAACTTTAGGTTTCACTGCCATGCAGGGCATTATTGATATTTGTCTTCTGTCTACAAATCATTAGTTAATATTTTTATGGATCTTGTTTCCCAGAGAGATGTTAAATCCTTTAAGGCTGCACCTGGATTCTTTGTGACCCCCCCACAGCTGCAAGCGTGTGTCTTGCACGTACTAGGAATAGTTAAAAGACCCTTTTCTATCCATTGATCTACTTGTGGGACCTTTAGCAAATTACTTAATTCTAAGGATAATTTCACCTCCAGATGCATTATTTTCTGAGTTTTACACTATCTGATGATTTAAAACACATTGCAAAGATAATTTCAAGATGATACTGAAGTTACTAAGAAAGTGCATATTTATTAATATAGTTTTATTTTTGAATTTTTAAAGTTATTTAAATGTTTTTATTACAGTTGTCTGCCTTCCCTGACCCCCACTCCTCCAAACCTGAACCAAACGCAACTCCCTCCCTTGCTTCCATTGCCCCCCCTTTTGCTTTTGTCCATGTGTCCTTTAAACTAGTTCCTGAAAACCCTTCCCCTTCGATATCCCTTCCCACATCCCCTCCGGTTACTATCAGACTGTTCTTACTTTCAGTGTTCCTGGTTGTATTTTGCATGATTTTTTCTTTTGTTAATTAAGTTCCAATTAGAGGTGAGATGATATGGTATTTGTCTTTCACCACTTGGCTTATTTCACTTAGCATAATGCTCTCCAGTTCCATCCATGCTGTTGTGAAGGGTAGGAGCTCCTTCTACCCTTCACAGCTCTCTCTGCTGTATAGTATTCCATTGTGTAAATGTACCAGTTTTTTTATCCATTCATTTACTAATGAGCAAGTAGGTTGCTTCTAGTACTTGGCTATTGTGAATTGTACTGGTCTGAACATTGGGGTGCATAGGTTCTTTTGGATTGGTGTTTCAGGGCTCTTAGGATATAATCCCAGCAGTGGAATTGCTGGGTCAAAAGGCATTTCCATTTTTAGTTTTCTGAGGAAATTCCATACTGTTTCCACAGTAAGGGCACCAGTTTGCATTCCCACCAACAGTGCACTAGGGTTCCCTTTTCTTCACATCCTCTCTACACTTGTTTGTTGCTTTGTTTATGATGTCCATTCTGACTGGTATGAAGTAGCATCTTATTGTGGTTTTAATTTGCATCTCTCTGATGGCTAGTGATGCTCAGCATCTTTTCATATGTCTCTGGGCCCTCTGTATGTCCTCCTTGGAGAAGTTTCTGTTCAAGTCTTTGACCAATTTTTTTATTGGATTGTCTTCCTAGAGTGGAGTTGTGTGAGTTCTTTATATATTTTGGAGATCAAACCCATGTCCAAGGTATCATTGGCAAATATGTTTTCCCATACGGTTGGCTCTCTTTTCATTTTGATGCTGTTTTCTTTAGCCATGCAAAAGCTTTTTAATTTGATGAGATCCCCTTTCTTTATTATTTTTTATGTCCCTTGTTCAGGGTACATATCAGTGAAGATGTTGCTATGTGGAATGTCTGAGATTTTCCTGCCGATGTTTTCCTCCAGGACTATTATGCTGTCGTGACTTACATTTAAATCTGTTATTGACCTTGAATTTATATTTGTGAATGGTGTAAGGTGGTGACTGAGTTTCATTTTTTTTTTTTTTTTGCATGTAGCTGTCCAGATCTCCCAACATCATTTGTTGAAGAGGCTATTTTTGCTCCATTTTATGCTTCTCCCCACTTTGTCAAATATTAATTGACCATAAAGACATGGGGTTATTTCTGGGCTCTCTTGTTCTGTTCCATTGGTGTATTTGTCTGTTTTTATGCCAGTAACAGGCTGTTTGATTACAGTGGCCTTGTAATACTGTTTGGTATCAGGTATTGTGATTCCTCCTACTTTGTTCTTCTTTCTCAGCATTGCCGCAGCTATTCAGGGTTGTTTATGGTTCCACGTAAATTTCTGAAATGTTTGGTCTCTATCTTTGAAATATGTCATGGGTACTTCAATAGGGATTGCATTTAATCTATAAATTGCTTTGGGTAGTATGGACATTTTGATGATGTTAATTCTTCCTATCCATGAGCATGGTACATGCTTCCATTTGTTTGTGTCTTCCTTAATTTCTTTCTTCAGCGTTGTATAGTTTTCTGAGTACACGTCTTTTTCCTCTTTGGTTAGGTTTATTCCTAGGTACTTTATTTTTCTTGTTGCTAATCAAATGGGACTTTTTTCCTGATTTCTGTTTCTGATATTTCATAGTTGGTATACAAAAATGCCTTTGATTTCTGAATATTGACTTTCTATCAAGCTATTTTGCCAAATTCACTTATTAGGTCGAGTAGTTTTTTGGTGGAGTCTGTAGGAATTTTTATGTACACTATCATGTCACCTGCAAACAATGACAGTTTTGCTTTCTTCTTTCCAATCTGGATGCCTTGTATTTCCTTTTCTTGTCTGATTGCTGTGGCTAGGACTTCCAGTACTGTGTTGAAGAGGAGTGGTAAAACTGGGCATCCTTGTTTTGTTACTAATCTTAGTGGGAAAGCTGTAAGTTTTCCCCATTGAGTATGATGTTGGCTGTAGGTGTGTCATATATGGAACTTATTATGTTGAGGAATGTTCCCTCTATTCCCACTTTGCTAAGTGTTTTTATCATAAATCGGTGCTGTACCTTATCAAAAGCTTTTTCAACATCTATTGATATGACCGTGTGATTTTTGAATTTTGTTTTATTTGTGTGATATGTTACGTTTATTGATTTGTGAATATTGTACCATCCTTGCATCCCAGTTGGGAATTATCAAGTGGGATGATTCCCACTTGACCATGGTGTGTGAACTTTTCAATATATTGGTGGATGCTGTTTGCCAATATTTTGTTCATCATTTTAGCGTCTGTGTTCATCAGTGATATTGGCCTATAGTTGTCTTTCTTTGTTGTGTCTTTATCTGGTTTTGGAGTTAGGATGATGTTGGCTTCATAAAAAGTGTTTGGGAATCTTCCATCTTCTTGAATTTTTTTGTAATAGTCTGTGAGGATAGGGGTTAGCTCTTCCTTAAGTGCTTTGTAAAATTCTCCTGTGAAACAGTCTGGTCCAGGGCTTTTGTGTGATGGGATTTTTTTGATGACTGCTTCAATTTCATTTGCTCTGTTCAGGTTTTCTGCTTCTTCTTCATTGAGTTTTGGAAGATTATATTTTTCTAGAAATTTGCCCATTTCACCTAGGTTTTCAAATTTCTTGGCATATAGTTCTGTGTAGTAATTTGTTACAATCGTTTGTATTTCTGTTGTATCAGTTGTGATCTCCCTTGTTTCATTTCTGTTTGTGTTATTTGGGTCCTCTCTTTTTTTAAAATTTTTTTGTTGATTATGCTGTTACAGTTGTTCTATTCCCCCCTTCAGTCCCTTCCACCCTACCCCGCCATCCCCACCATTACCCCCCTTTAGTTTATGACCATGTGTCTCAAGTTCTTTAGATTCTATATTTCCCATGCTATTCTTGCCCCCCCCCGATCTATTTTCTATCTACCATCTATGCTACTTATTTTCTGTACCTTCTACCCCCTTCTCCTCCTCCCACTCCCCTGTTGCTAACCCTCCTTGACATCTTCATTTCTATGTTTCCACTCCTGATCTAGCTGTCCTTTTAGTTTGCTTTTGTTTTAGGTGTGGTTGTTAATAACTGTGAGTTTGTTGTCCTTCCACTGTTCATGTTTCTTTAACTTCTTTTTCTTTGATAAGTCCCTTTAACATTTCATATAATAAGGGCTTGGTGATGATGAACTCCTTGAATTTAATCTTATCTGAGAAGCACTTTATCTGTCCTTCCATTCTAAATGAAAGTTTTGCTGGATAGAGCAATCTTGGTTGTAGGTCTTTGGATTTCATGACTTGGAATACTTCTTTCCAGCCCCTTCTTGCCTGTAAGGTCTCTTTTGAGAAATTCACTGACAGTCTGGTGGGAACTCCTTTGTGAGTGACTGCCCCCTTATCTCTTGCTGCTTCTAGGATTCTCTCCTTCATTTGAATCTTGGCTAATGTAATGATGATGTGCCTTGGTGTGTTCCTTCTTGGGTCCAACTTCTTTGGGACTCTCTGAGCTTCCTGGATTTCCTGGAAGTCTGTTGCCTTTGCCAGATTGGGGAAGTTTTTCTTTATTATTTGTTCAAATAAGTTTTCCACTCATGGCTGTTCCTCTTCCCCTTCTGGTACCCCTATAATTCGGATGTTGGAGTGTTTAAAGATGTCCTTGAGGTTCCTAAGACTCTTCTCATTTTTTTGAATTCTTGTTTCTTCATCTTTTTCTGTTTGGCCATTATTTGCTTCCTTCTGGTCCACTCCCTTGATTTGAGTCCCAGTTTCCTTTTCATTGCTGTTGGTGTCCTGTGCAATTCCATTCATTTCAATTAGTTTAGCCTTCATAGGCTCCTCTAATTTGTGACTAAAATCAACCAGTTCTGTGAGGATCCTGATGACCAGCATTTTGAACTGTGCATCTGAAAGTTTGGCTGTTTCTTCCTCGCTTAGATTTATGGGCTCTGGGGCTCTGAATTGTTCTTGAGCCTTGTTTTGATCTGTTTGTGCCTGTTACATATGAGGAGCAGAGCCTTAGTTGTTCACCAGGGCGGGGCCACCCAGGTTGCTGGTTTGTGATGCTGTATGTAGGGGCGGGGTCAGAGATGGACAATGGCGGCTCCCTCTGCCACTTCTGGCTGCTGGGGCCTGTGAGGTCCATCTCAATTCGAGGTCCATCTCACTGCTAGCTCCTTCACCGGTTTATCTGCTCGTGAATGTGTAACTGCGATCAGCCTTCAGTGGGTCCAACGCCTTGCACCCTCAGTGGGTTCACCCACTACTCCACACCTGGGATCTGCCCACGGCTGCTGGCGCGAACCTGGGTAGCACGCCCAGGTCAGTCCAGTGGATCTTTCCTGCCCGACCCCACTCTGCTGCTGGCTCTGCCCCTCTTACCGGTTTGGCTGAAGGGTTCGTTGTTGTCAGACTTCCGTGTAGTTCAATTTTCTGTGGTTTAGCTGCATTTTTTGTTGCTATAGCTTTGTTGTTTTTAAACTTAGTTGTGCAGGAAGGTGCAGTGATTCCACCTACGCCTCCATCTTGGCAGAAGTCCATAAACAGCTGTTTTAATGGGGGAAATGTGCCTATTGCACATCTAATACTAAGCTTGGGTTAGGTATATATTACATAGTATCTCGAAGAATAACAAACTAGTTCTTTCCAAAATGTTCTATGATTTTTTAGCTGTTTCTACTGTACTTTGGTGGAATGAGACTTGATGGACTCAGTCAAGACCAGATGGAGTAGTGGATGAGAAAATAGCTGCGCATTACACAGTATGAGAGTCTCCCAGAACATGTGGCTCACTCAACATAATAGTTTTTTATGGCCATGGAAGTGATAAGCTGTCCTTTTATAGGATGCAACAGTGTCAGGGAAAGAAATGTCAGATATACTTTTTTATCATAACAAAAACTTCAGAAACATTTTTGGATGTTAATTTTTAAAATTGATGTGCTGAATTATTAATACTTATTGAACTATGGGCGATCCTTATTATTCACAGATTCCAATGTTTGTGAATTCACTTATCCCTCAAATATATTTGTAACCCCCAAATCACTACTCATGTTGCTTATGTGATTCACAGAGGGGTGAAAAATATGAGTTGCTCAATGTTTCCATCTGGGATTGAACAAGGCAACGTTCTGCCTTCTTGTTTCAGCTCTTAGTGTAAACAGGTGTCCTTTAGTCATCTCTTTAGTGCTCCATTGTCCACGTTTTTGTGCTCTTTGTTGGTAATTTTGCTGTTGAAAATGGTCCAAGGTATAGACCTGAAATGCTCTCTGGCGTCCCTAAGCACAAGAAGGGTATGATTATTATGCCCTATGGAAAAAGTGCATATGTTTGGGAAGCTTCATTCAAGCATGAGTTATAGTGCCGTTGGCTATGAGTTCAGTATTAGTGAATCAACAATATATAAATTAATAGTAGATGTCTTTAGACAGAAACACAGATAAAATGAGATTATATATTGATTGGTGAAAATGTTGAGAGAGAGGCTCATATAAGCCTAACCCTGTATTTCCCACAGGAGCAATGGTTCAGTATTCCCTAATTTAGCAGTAACTTTATAGAATATAACACAGGGAAAAATGAGAATCAATTGTATTTCAATGAAATGAACACCCAAGTTAAGCAGTGACTGCTTTTGGTTTCACAGTTTTCATTTAATAATCTAATAGTAGTTTCCAGATATCTTGTTTGCAAATGAGCACAGATCAGGTGCTCTTTACTTTTACGACTTTACCTTTGGAAATATCCAAGCCTAACAGCTCCTTGTTAATGTGTTAGGGGCTTTGGGGGAAAATGTTTTGGATGGTGTGATACTTCTTTTACTTGATGAGGTAAGAACTTAAACATTTGTAATATAAAACCCTTTTTTGCAACTGTCAGTCTTTGATCCACTTATTAAGGGAAGAGATGTTCTGCATTTTTGCTTGAGAAACATAGCATTAAAAATAACCATTAAAAATAGTCAGCCTTTCTTTTTCCTTATGCCACAGTAGCAAAAAATCTTGTGTTTCTTCCCATGTCCTCTGCACAAGTGATGGTTCTTGATGACACATAAATTGTGTAGCTTTCAAATTGATTGATGTCACACAGAGCTGAATCTTGGGAAAGCAAGATGGTGACCAGGTGAGTGTTTATGACAAAAAGATCCCAGAAGTCCTGTGTTTATACCTATCTTTGTGATAATAGAGGAAGAATGATCAGGGCAAACCTGACACAATGTTGTTTTTTTAATGTTGGTGTCCAGTGGTCATGTTTAAAAAATGAAATTCCAGTAGGAAATGAACACTAGTTCCCCACGTCTATCCTTTCAGTTACATGTGATCTTTGACAGTTCCTTCCCCAGATATCTTTTGGAAGTATTTAAAATTAATCAGGGATTATGTTGTTGACCTTTTCAAAAATCAAATTTTTCATATTTATAAGTTTTCATATCCTTAAGCCTTAGGTCTGGAAATGTATTTAATAAAAGGGAAAAATAATGTGTAATTATATATGTTAAATAATACATTATTTTAAATACATTTAAGAGATTTACCAGTGATTTTTGAACACTCATCACTGGAGCTGTCCATTGACTTAATTGCAAGAAGTTTGGCACTTTGAAAAGAAATGTGGGATTAAACTGAAAACAAACCTGAAGTTTGTTGTTCTTTCACATATCATCTCAAGTGGCATCCAAGCTATTAATCCTAAAGCCTGAAACCATTTATGTTTTGGATGCTTTAGATTCTAAAGAAATGTTCTGTGATGCCAATCTTTTGGGTTTATACATGATTTTTTTCTTAAGTAATCTGTTGAAAAATGACATATTTGCAAAAAGCTATTAAATGTGCAGTATAATTTTTCAAAGTACTTGCTGGAAGGTAGTTTGGTCTGTCTAAACTTCTCAGTTATTTAGTGTGAGAGTCTCATGCTAAAAGAAAATTAGTGTATTGGTATCACTCAATAACTTATGACTTCTAATGTGATTCTTAGCTGGTTGATATCCAGAGAGTCTTTGGTAGACTAAATACATATAAGATTTGTTACCTGACTTTTTTTTTTTTATGTTCCAAAAGATGATGTTTCTCAAAGAATAGGGCCTGGGTTTTGGTGTTTGAATTTTCTCTCGACCCCATTCCCTTTTACGGGACAGGGGCCTGGACATGAGTGGGTGCACCCTGGACCTGCCAGTAGCATGTGAGCTCTTAAATTCATGTAGGAAAATTTTTACAATGTGAGTCCAGGCAACTCTAAGGATGTATTTATTAAAGCTGGGAACAGTGAAACAAGGAAGGGCCTAGCTTTGATGAAGCAACAGAAGAGCCTAGGCTGGGCTGTCTTAGGTCACTTGGAAGGCAGGGAAAAGGGGGCCTTGGAGACAGGTTCAGGGAATTAGCCTTAGATGAACTGCTGCTGCCCATTTCTCCCCTGATTGCAAGTCTCCTGAGGAACCTTAGAGTTTAAGAGACTTGTGCCTGTGGGGAAAGAAGAACGGAAAGGGAATGACTGGCCTGCTCCACAAAGAGAGAGCTCTGGCCCTGGGTCCTTTGTTTTGAGGCTTTTATCTTTCTTGCAGCTGGGAATCTTTTTTTTTTTTTAAGCTGTTTTAAATATTTCATTTATTTTTAGAGAAAGGAAGGTAGAAAGAGAGAAATATCAATGCATGATATTGATATTGCATGGTTGCCTCTAGCATGCCCCTTACTGGGGACCTGGCCCACAACCCAGAGAGGGTCCTCATTGGGAATCCAACCTACAACCCTTTGGTTCACAGGCCAGTACTCAATCCACTGAGCCCCACCAGTCAGGGCAGCTGGGAATCTTAACAAAGGTCTCAGGAGAGGGTTTCAGTAGAATATTCAGTTCTTCAGATGTGCCCTTTTGAGGTCATGATCTCCACTGATTGGTCAGTGAGAGGGCAGGGTGTCTTCAGTCATTGTAGTTGGTTCTGGTGTCACCCACCTGTTTCTTCTGCATTTCTGGCCCTGGAGCTAAAATACAACTGAGGCCTTGATGTTATCTGTAGGGAGGTGACTTTCTGCATCTGACTGTAAATTGCTTAGCAAATTCAGCTGTGTGTCTCACTTTCCCTATTCTACTTCCTAAGGTAGCTTCTTACTTGGGCATGCACAACGTGTACACATACAGGGATGATTTTTTCACATTATTTTGACATGTGAAAATTATTTTCACATTGTTTTCACATTGTCTTTGACATGAACCCAAAGACAAGCCAACACTGGTCCAGCAAAAGGGCAAGAGAGATAGGATAGCAGACATTCAGGCCTGACCTCTACAGAATGCTCAGATTCCCACCTTCATAGGCTGCTTTGGAGCATGCCCTCTGAAAATACCAGCCATCTCTGTATGTTGTGCTTTAAACACTTTCGTAGACTTTTATCTCTCATACAAACCAAAGGCCTGAAATTATATGTAAGTCACTGTTAACAAAAGTGTCCAGTCTTTGAAGAAAGCTGTCTATTAGCCTACTCAGATATTCACATCCATACTTCATGAACCCTGGTGATAACTTATACTTTAGAGGAAAATATACTTGCCTCATTGTTACAGTGTTATTTTTAGAGCACTTCCAAATTGTTTGACACCCAAAATTTTTCCACTTGATTTTGGCAAGCATAGAACTCTGAAATTTTCAAGTAGCTTTTATCAAAGTAAAACCAGCTACTTGGGTATAAGAAAGTAGAATTCCATGGTTGGCACTGATTTTGTAAATGTGGAGTGCAATGAATTAATAACAGTATGTTGATTTAGCTGTAAGAAAAGCAGTTTTCAAGCCAAGACTGTTCAGTAAGAAAAAATGTGAAGTTTCTAATCTTTGAAAAGGGTGTTTAGAGAGATGAAAATAATTTTAAGCTTTAAGAAATACTATAAAATGTTTATTGGCAGTAGCCCCAAGTTTAGTGTTTTATCCTCTATAACATGATGATGTGGTGGTGGTGGTGGTGATGATAGTTAGGATGATGATGAAGATGATGAAAACATCAGTAGCTACCATTTAAAAAAATTTTTTATTGTTGTTCAATTACAGTTGTCTCCATTTTCCCCCATTATTCTCCTCTGCCCTGCCCACCTCACCTCCCACATTCAATCCTCCCACTCTCCCCCTCCCCCCATTGTCCTTGTCCATGAATCCTTTGTACATGTTCCTTGACTTGACTCTTCCCCTTCTTTCCCATGTTATCACCCTCCTCCCCACCCCCCGTCACTGTCAGTTTGTTCTTTATTTCCATGTCTCTGGTTCTATTTTGCTTGCTTGCTTGTTTGTTTTGTTGATTAGGTTCCAATTATAGGTGAGATCATATGGTATTTGTCTTTTACCACCTACCTTATTTTGCTTAACATAATAATACTCTCCAGTTCCGTCCATGCAGTTGCAGGGGTAGGAATTCTTTCTGCTGTGTAGTATTCCATTTGTAAAGGTACCACAGTTTTTTGACTCCTTTATTTACTGAGGGCTGTTTACAGCACAAGGCTGTTTCCAACACTTGCCTATTGTAAATTGCACAGCCATGAACATTGAGGTGCATAGGTTCTTTTGAATTGGTTTTTCAGAATTCCTAGTGTATAATCCCAACAGTGGAATTGTCGGGTCAAAAGGCAGTTCCATTTTTAGTTTTCTGAGGAAATTCCATACTGTTTTCCACAGTGGCTGCACTAGTCTGCATTCCCACCAACAGTGCACTAGGGTTCCCTTTTCTTTGCATCCTCACCAGTGCTCGTTTGTTGCTTTGTTTATGATGGTCATCCTGACAGGTGTGAAGTTGTGTCTCATTGTGGTTTTAATTTGCACCTCTCTGATGGCTAGAGATGTTAAGCATCCTTTCATATGTCAATGGGCCTTTCGTATGTTCTCCTTGAAGAAGTGCCTGTTCAGGTCCTTCACCCATTTTTAGTTGGATTGTTTGTCTTCCTGGAGTGTAGTCATGTGAATTCTTTATACATTTTGGAGCTCAAACACTTGTCCAAGGTATCATTGGCAAATATATTTTCCCATATGATTGGTTCCCTTTTTATTTTGCTGATGTTTTCTTTAGCTGTGCAGAAAATTTTTATTTTGTTGTATTCTGGATGTTGTCTTTAAGTACAACTGAATAAAGTAGCTACTGTTTATATTAAACCTTATTTAAAGACATCATCCCACATTCTATATCTTGTCTCAGGAAATCACTGTAGCAGTCCTCTGAGTCAGATATTCTGATCTTGTTTTTCAATGAAGAAACTGAGACTCATATCAAGAAACTAATGATAAACAGAAATTGCATTTGAATCCTGTTTCTGCCACATTTTTTAGTGTGTGCTGGGTTTTGTCATTCTAAACATGAGGATAGTAGTTTCTACCTCAAAAATGGTTTTGAAGATTAAATGAGGTAATGTATGTGGTAATGAAATGTAACATATGAGGTATAGTCAGTCCTTTGTATCCATATGTACTCCCAAATCCAGAGGAAAGTTGGCTTATATCCTTGGATTCAATCAACTGTGGATCAAAAATACTGTTCTTGACCCATGGTTGGGAATCTGAGGATGCAGAGGGGTGACTGTATGCACTGTTCCATGATATTATATATAAGGGACTTGGGGATCCTTGCATTTAGTATCTGAAAGGAGTCTTGGAACCAGCACCCCATGAATTTTAAGCAATGACTACACACAGTCAGTGTAGATTGCTGCTGGCATTGCTATTTTTGCCCAAAACATTGGTAAATGTTGAGCTCATTTTTATTTTAGTTTACTTTTTTTAGTTTATTTTATTGATTATGCTATTACAGTTGTCCCATATTTTTCTCTCCTTTATTTCCCTCCAGCCTGCACCCTTCTTCTCTCCAGCATTCCCCTTCCCCCACCATTAGCTCAGGTCCATATGTGTGGGTCATACATATAAGTTCTTTGGACTCTCCCCTTCCTATACTATTCTTAACCTCCCCTTGTCTATTTTGTACCTACCAATTATTCTTCTTATTCCCTGTACCTTTATCCCTTCCTTCCCCCGGTGTCTCCCCACTGATAACCCTCCATGTGATCTCCATTTCTGTCATTGTGTTCCTGTTCTAGTTGTTCCTTTAGTTTGTGTTTTTCTTCTTTTTTAAGGTTCAGTTGTTGATAGTTGTGAATTTGTTGTCACTTTACTGTTTGTATTTTTTATCATCTTCTTTTTCTTAGATAAGTCCCTTTAATATTTCATATCATAAGGGCTTGGTGATGATGAACTCCTTGAACTTCACCTTATCTGGGAAGCACTTTATCTACTCCTCCATTCTAAATGATAGTTTTGCTGGATAGAGTAATCTTGGATGTAGGTCTTTGCCTTTCATGACTTGGAATACTTCCTTCGAGATCCTTCTTGCCGGTAAGGTTTCTTTTGAGAAATCAGCTGATAGTCTTATGGGAACTCCTTTGTAGGTAACTGGCTTCTTTTCTCTTGCTGCTTTTAAGATTCCCTCCTTATCTCTAATCTTCGGTAATGTAACTTTGATGTGGCTTGGTTTGTGCTTCCTTGGGTCCAGCCTCTTCGGGACACTCTGAGCTTCCTGGGCTTGCATGTAAATTTCCTTTTCCACATCAGGGAAGTTTTCCTTCATTATTTTCTCAAATAAGTTTTCCATTTCTTGCCCTTCCTCTTTTCCTTCTGGCACCCTTATGATTTGAATGTTGAAACATTTAAAATTGTCCTGGAGGTTCCTTAGCCTCTCCTCATTTTTAAAAAATTCTTATTTCTTCATTTTCTGGTTGAATGTTAATTTCTTCCTTCTGCTCCAAATCATTGATTTGAGTCCCCATTTCCTTCCCTTCACTTTTAGTTCCCTTTTTATTTTTCTTTACTTCACTTTGTATAGCCTTCACTTCTTCCTTTATTTTGTGGCAATATGCAATCATTTCTGAGCATCCTGGTTACTAGTGTTTTGAACTCTGCGTCTGATAGATTTGCTCTCTCCTCATCACTTAATACTTTTTCAGGGGTTTTGATGTGTCCTTTCATTTGGACCTTATTTTTTTGTCTTAGTGTCATATCTGTTACATTGTAAGGGGTGGGGCATTGGCTATTCACCACAGTGGGGCAACCCACTTCCCTGCATTGCGGCACTGTGTATGGGCAAAGGTCAGAGAGGGAACAGTGCTGCTTGCTCAGCTCTCTCCCCACTTTCAGTCACTTCCCCCGTTTTGCACAAGCAGATTGTGCCCTTTTAGGTGGCGCTGTCTGCTCATTCCTTGGTGAGTTGGCTTATGTACATTCTGGGATCCTATGTGCCCCTCCAATAGAATCTTCTATGAGACTAGGAGTTTCTTCTGCTATTGCAACCCCTGAAGCTTTTTACAGTCAGAGGTTTTGAGTACTTAGTTTCCCACACTGGAACCCTTGGTTGTATAGTCAGTTTTGCTGCCCAGTTGTTCCCCTTGACTTATCTGCATAAGTGGGACCACCTGGTCCACCAGCCTCCTCCACTGCTTTGCCCACCCAGTCTACCAGCCCAGTTTGCCAGCCACTGCCTTGCCTGTGTGTCCTCTCCACCCTTGCTTCCCATCTCTGCCCTTCCTACCAGTCTGGATGACTATTTCTTCTTTAACTTTTTGGTTGTCGGACTTCCATACAGTTCGGTTTTCTGGAAGTTGTGGTGTTTTTTGTTTTTAAATTGTTTGTTCTTTTGATTGTGCAAAGAAGCAAAGTGTATCTGTCTATGCCTCCATCTTGGCCGGAAGTCTCTGTTGAGCTCATTTTTAGACCTCAGTTTTGATTCTGAGCTTTGAACCCAGGATTTTACCCATTTGACTTTACAGCCCTTCATTAGTTCACAGCAAATTTTCATGTAATCTGGGCCTTGTGGTTATTTTTTGGTTGGTTATAACAAATATAGTATTTGATAGAGGAGGTATTTCTGGGCTTGAGGTCAGAATCTCTAGTGTGTGCCTGTGTACATGCACTCACATATACTTTCCATGTGGGATCTGGAAGAAATTGAACATCAGTTTTTTCTGTTCGTAGTACAGTGTGGGACATATCAGATCATTGAGAACATTTTGAAAAGAACACTCTCTGTAGTTGTCCATGTGATCATTCATTCCAGTTACTTGTATTCTTAGGCTACCTCAGCTCACTCACTTCTCATTATGGGGACTCTGAGCTTCTAGACAAAGTGGTGATATGAGTGGGTGCCCTTGAAAAGCACCATGTCCTCCTCTACCATGCCCAAATAGTCATCTCATAATGATATGTACCATTACTCGTGTTTGTCTTGTCTTAGCATTTTGGGTTTGGTGCAAGAGGCAAGTGTTCAAATCTGAGCTCCACTCTTAATAACTGTGTGATTCTGAACAAACTACTTTACTTTGGTGAGTCTCAGTTACATTAACTGTAAAATTATGAGAATAATATTTGTCTATTTTTGAGTTAGGAATAGTGCCTGTAAAGTGACTAGATTGCACGTGTGAAATAATGAGATATGTCTGGGCACTTAACAGGTGCTCGGTAAAAAGGAGATCTTCTATCCTGGTGATATGAGGCTGTTGGAAGAATTTTGTCTGTATTTGTTTTGAATCTATTAATGAGAAAAGTACTCTTCTGCCTATATTGCTCTAAATGCAGAATAAGATTTAAGCCAGATAAGCCAAATACATAATAGTTTAGTGCTGGCCAGCTGTTTACACATTCACATTCAGCCTCTGCATTAATTACCTTACATGAATTCACAAGAAATTGTGGAGAATTCAGGAGTTAGCTCAGTGCTAGGATTAATTTCCTTTCAAGAGACTGACTGTCTAGAGAATATCCATAATACTATAAATGAAAAATGTATGTTACTATAACTGACAGTGCAGAAATGGGAAAAGTAACCACAGAGATTTTCAGGAACAACTTCTTGGAGAAGAGCTGCCGGCTTTGCCACAGCTGGGGGAAAGAAAAAGACACATTTAATACTAAGTTCCTTTTACGGCAATCCTCTTTTTTGAGATTGTTTGAATTGAAAAGCATATTCATAGAATAAAATAAGGAAACAATGAATTTCCAAAACCAAGGTAAGAAATGAGATTTTGGGCATATAGGGGAAGCAAGAGTGGGTAGGCCTCCCTTGGCCACCCCAAATTAGCTCAATTAATGAGCAAGAAAAAAATATAAAAAGTAGAAAATGTTCATTTTGCAAATTTTCTTGTGAGTGCAAAAGTGGTTATGTAATCATAAGATACACTGATTTGCTGACAACTTAAAATATTACAAAACAGCTGTTTTAAATTGAATTTATTTTCCCTGGGTTGGTTTTGAAAAATATTAATAATAAGAATTAGGTGGACCCATGTATTTATTTATTGTCTCCTATATAACCATTGTACATAGCAAATTTCTTTTAGAATCAGTAAAGCATGATACCTGTCAACCAATGATCATTGGTTTGAATTCAACACCAACAGGAATCTCCAATTTGGGGTGCAGTTAAGAAGGAAATTATTTAGTACAAACAGCGCAACAATGATATAGAATGGCTGCAAAAACAGTGCTGCTGTGGAACAGCTTAATTGTGCTACAGGGTGGCCATGAAAACTGTGCTGTGGTCAAGCTGCCCCAGGGTCAGGCCCCTCTTCAGCTAGGTGGCTCCCCTCTGCACAGGTCCACTGAGACATCAGGCAGGGAAATGCAATCTAGAGTTTTCAGTAAAAAGTGTGCTCCCCAATTCAGAGGGGAGCTGGCTTATACAAACAGAAGTCTCCACACCCTGGTCTCTGGTTGGCGAGACTAGAGTAGCTAATTGAATGGGGAAAGCCTCAGTCCTATTGGTTGAAATAGAATTTCAGGAACTCATTATGAGTGTTGGCTCAGAAAACACAGTTCAGGAAGGCAGTTTAGCACAGAGACTTCTCCATGAAGTACAGTTTTGTGGGAGGTCTTATCCCACAGAGTTCTCCTCTCTGCCACAGATGAGAATGAGTAGTCCTTGACATAATCTGTTGTTCTGGTGGGAAAGGGGGCAGCAATTCCCTCTAGTGGAGAATGCTAGAGCCCTTCTCCAAAACAGCTTTTATTGGGATTGGTATGCACAGGGGTATACAGTATGCATGCAAAGTTAATCAATGTCTAAAGGCCATAGTTACAGAAAACAGATATAGTCTATAGATAACAATTGAAGAAATACAGAGATCTGTTTCAGGTCAGGGTCTGTTAAAAATGTTGACACCAGATGGTTGTTAAGGGGTGTTTCATGAGATTAGGAGTTCACGCCCTTATGCTTTGAATTTAAACATCTGGTTTATATCAATAGGGCTATACAAAGCAAAGCAAGCTTCAAAGGATTCAGTATATTTTTCAGGCTTGATTTCTTTTCTTTTTTTAAAGTTTTTTCCTATTTAATTATTTTTCAAGTATAGTTCTCTGTCTATTACTCCCTTCCCAGCCCACCCTGCCCAGTGCTCTCCACCTCCCTCCCATTTCCACCCCCCTTACTTATTGTCCCTGTGTCCTTTATACTTGATCCTCTAAATCCCTCCCTTGTTTCCCCTTAAATTCCCTCCCCTCTCTCCTCTGGTCACTGTCCCCTTGTTCTCTATTTCAGTGTCATTGTTTTTATTTTGCTTGCTTGTTTGTTTTGTTGTCTAGCTTCCTGTTAAAGGTGAGATCATATGCTATTTGTTTTTCAACACCTGGCTTATTTCACTCAGCTTAATGCTTTCCAGTTCCACCCATGCTGTTGCAAAGGGTAGTAGCTCCTTCTTTCTTTCTGCTGCATAGAATTCCACTGTGTATATGTACCATAATTTTTTGATCCATTCATTTACTGATGGGCACCTAGGTTGCTTCCAACTCTTGGCTATTGTAAATTGTGCTGCTATGAACATTGGGGTACATAGGTTCTTTCAGATTGGTGTTTTAGGGTTCTTTAAGATATAATCCTAGCAGTGGAATTGCTGGGTCAAAAGGCAGATCCATTTTTATTTTTCTGAGAAAATTTCATACTGTTTTCCATAATGGTTGTATCAGTCTGCATTTCCACCAACAGTGAACTAGGGTCCCCTTTTCCCCACAACCTCTGCAGCATTTGTTGTTTGTTTCTTTGTTTATGATGGCCATTCTGACCAGTGTAAAGTAGTATTTCATTGTGGTTTTAATTTTCATCTCTCTGATGGCTAGTGATTTTGAGCATTTTTTCATGTGTCTCTGGATCCTCTGTATGTCCTCCTTGGAGAAGTGTCTGTTCAAGTCCTTTTCCCATTTTTTTAATTGGGTTGGTTGTCTTCTTGGAGTGGAGTCATGTAAGTTCTTTGTATATTTCGGAAATTAAACCCTTGTCTGAGGTTTCACTGGCAAATATGTTTTCCAATACAGTTGGTCGTCTTTATTTTAATACTGTTTTCTTTGGCTACACAGAAGCTTTTTATTTTGATGAGATTCCATTTGTTTATTTTTCCTTTGTATTCCTTGCTATAGGGGACATATCAGTAAAAATGTTGCTGTGTGAAAGATCTGAGATTTTCCTGCCAGTGTTTTTCTCTAGGACTTTAATGGTGTCATGGTTTATATTTAAGTCTTATCCACCTTGAATTTATTTTGGTGCATGGTGTAAGTCGTGCTCAAGTTTGATTTTTTTGCACATAGCTGTCCTGTTCTCCCAACACCATTTGCTGAAGAGGCTATCTTTACTCCATTTTATGTTACTGCCCCCTTTGTCGAATATTAATTGACTGTAGAGAGTTGGGTTCATTTCTGGGCTCTCTGTTCTGTCCCATTGGTTTATATGCCTCTTTTTATGCCAGTACCAGGCTGTTTTGATTACAGTGGCCTTGTAATACAGTTTGATATCAGGTATTGTGATCCCTCCTACTTTGTCCTTCTTTCTCAAAATTGCGGCTGGTATTTGGGGTCGTTTATGGTTCCATATAAATTTTTGAAGTATTTGTTCTATATCTGTGAAATATGCCATTGGTACTTTAATAGGTATTGCATTGAATCTGTAAATTGCTTTAGGTGGTATGGACATTTTGATGACATTAATTCTTCCAATCCATGAACAAGGTATATGTTTCCATTTGTTCGTGTCTTCCTTGATTTCTTTCTTCAGGGCTGTGTAGTTTTCTGCATACAGGTCTTTTACCTTCTTGGTTAGGTTTATTCCCAAATATTTTATTTTTGTTTTTGCTGTATTGAATGAGATGTTTTCCTTGATTTCTGCTTCTGCTGATTTATTGTTAGTATACAAGAATGCCTTTGATTTCTGGATATTGACTTTGTATCCTGCTGTTTTGCCAAATTCATTAATTGGTTCGAGCAGTTTTTAGGTAGAGTCTATAGGATTTTCCATGTACACTATCATGTCATCTGCAAACAGTGACAGTTTTGTTTCCTTCTTTCTGATTTGGATGCCTTTAGCCACAGCCTGATCGCTGTGGCTAAAACTTCCAATACTATATTGAATAGAAGTGGTAAAAGTGGACATCCTTGTCTTGTTCCTGTTCTTAGTGGAAAAGATTTTAGTTTTTGCCCATTGAGTATGATGTTGGCTGTAGGTATCTCATATATGGCCTTTATTATATTGAGGAATGCTCCCTCTATTCCCACTTTGCTGAGTGTTTTTATCATAAATGGATGTTGTACCTTATCAAAAGGTTTTTCCGCATCTATTGATATGATCATGCTGTTTTTGTCTTTGCTTTTGTTTATGTTATGTATTACATTTTCTGATTTGCGAATATGGAACCTTTCTTGTATCCTGGGATGAATCCCACTTGGTCATGCTGTATGATCTTTTCGATATATTGTTGGATGCGATTTGCCAATATTTTGTTGAGAATTTTAGTGTTTATCAGCGATAATTGGCCTGAAGTTTTCTTTCTTTGTTGTGCCTCTATCTGGTTTTGGAATTATGATTATGCTGGCTTCAGAAAAAGAGTTTGGGAGTTTTGCATTGTTTTGGATTTTTTGGAATAGTCTGTGAAGAATAAGGGTTAGCTCTTCCTTAAATGCTTTGTAGAATTCTCCTGTGAAACCATTTGGTCCAGGGCTTTTGCGTGACAGGAGTTTTTTGATACTGCTTCAATTTCATTTGCTGTTATCGGTCTGTTCATGTTTTCTGCTTCTTTTTCGTTGAGTTTTGGAAGATTATATTTTTCTAGAAATTTGTCCATTTCCCCTAGGTTTTCAAATTTCCTGGCATACAGTTCTTCATAGTAATTTCTTTCAATCCCTTCTATTTCTGTGATATCAGTTGTAATCTCTCCTCTTTCATTTCTGATTGTGTTTATTTGTGTCCTCTCTCTTCTTTTCTTGATGAGCCTACTTAAAGGCTTGTCTATTTTGTTTATCTTTTCAAAGAACCAGCTCCTGGATTCATCCTTAGAATTGTGCCTTTAGTCTTTATGTCATTTAATTCTGCTCTGATGGTGGTTATTTCCTTCCTTCTGCTTGCTCTGGGCTGTCTTTGTTGTTGTTCCTCGAGTTCTCTTAGGTGTAGAGTTAGGTTGTTTGTTTGAAATATTTCTGTCTTTTTTAGGTAGGCCTGTATTGCTATAAACTTCCCTCTCAGGACTGTCTTTGCTGTGTCTCATAAGTTTTGGGTTGTTGTGCGTTCATTTTCATTTGTTTGCAGAAACTTTTTGATTTCTTCCCTAATTTAATTCTTGACCCATCGTTGTTTAATAGCTTACCATTCAGTCTCCATGATTTGGGGTTTCTTGGGTTTTTTCCTTTGGGGTTGGTTTCCAACTTCAGTTTCTTTTGGTCAGAGAAAATGCTTGGTATGATTTCAGTTTTCTTGAATTTGTTGAGGCTCGTTTTATGTCCTATCATCTCATCTATCTTTGAAAATGTTCCATGTGCATTTGGAAAGAATGTGTATTTAGCTTCTTTGAAATGAAGGGCTGTATATATATCAGTTAAGTCCATTTCATCTAGGGTGTTATTTAATGCTGCAGTGTTTTGAAGATCTGTCCATGTTTGACACTGGGGTGTTAAAATCCCCTAGTATAATTGTGTTGCTGTCAGTATCTTTCTTGAAGTCATCGAAGACTTCAAGATATATAATTTTCTTGATATATTTGTGTGCTCCTATGTTGGGTGCATATATATTTACGATGTTAATGTCTTCTTGGTGGATTCTTCTTTTGAGTATTATGAAGTGACTTTCTGGGTCTCTCTTTATGGCTCTTTTTTTGAAGTCTATTTTGTCTGATATGAGAATTGCTACTCCATCTTCTTTTTCTTGTTCGTTTGCTTGGAAAATTTGTTTCCAGCCTTTCACTTTTAGTCTGTGATGATCTTTTTTTCCTGAGTTGGATCTCTTGTAGGCAGCATATGTGTAAGTCATGCTTTCTTATCCATTCAGCTATTCTGTGTCTTTTGATTGGAGCATTTAATCCATTTACATTTAAGGTTATTATTGATAGGTACTTATTCATTGCCATTTTTGTACCTGTGTTCCTCTCTGTCTCTCTGTTTTCCTTCCTTTCCTTAAAACTGTCCTTTTAGTATTTCTTGTTTGGCTGGTTTGGTTGGAGGCATATTCTTTTAGACTTCTTTTGTGTTGGAAGCTCTTTATTTGGCCTTCTATCTTGATTGAGAGCCTTGCTGGGTAAAGTAGCCTTGGTTGTAAGCCTCTGGTTCTCATTACGTTGAATATTTTCTGCCATTGTGTTCTTGCTTGGAATGTTTCCATTGAGAAGTCAGTAGCTAACCTTCTTGAGGCTCCCTTATATGTTACTTCTTTTTTTTCCCCTTGCTGCCTTTAAGATTGTCTCTCTGTCTTAGAATTTTGCCATTTTAATGATTATGTGTCTCGAAGTGGGCCTCTCTGGGTTCCTCTTGATTGGGACTCTATGTGATTCTTGGATTTGTGTGACTTTTTCTCTCATCAAATTAGGGAAATTTTCTTTCATTACTCTCTCAAATATGTTTTCTATCCCTTGTTCTTCTTCTTCTCCTTCTCGTATTCCTGTTATTTGGATATTATTACATTTCATATTGTCTTGCATTATTCTTAATCCCTCTTCATTCTTTATGAGTCTCTTTTTCTTTTCTTCCTCTTTCTGTGAGATGTTTTCTATTTTGTCCTCCAACTTGCTGATCCGATCTTCTGCCTCATTGATTCTACTTCTGATACTTTCTACTGTGTTCCTCAATTCTGAAATTGTATTCTTCATTTCCTCTTGTCCCTTGCTGATAGTTTCCATTTCCTTTTTCATGTTGATATAGTTTTCGGCGAGTTCATTGTAGCTCCCCTGTAGTTTCTGGTAGTTCATTGTGAGCTTTTTGAAGTTTCTGATAACCAGTGCTTTGAATTCAATAGCTGATGGTTGACATGCCTTTATTTCATCTAACATGTTTTTTTAGGCTTTTGCCTTTTCTTTCATTTGGAGATTGTTTCTTTGTCTTCCCATTGTTTGTGAGACTTCTCTTGTTCGCCTCAGCTTGTAAAATTGATCTGTTCTGACTCCCTGGGTTTATGGTGTGAACTTCTGTGGTAGAATACCTGTGAAATTCAGTGGTGCAAACTCCTGCAGGTATCTTGATGTTCTCCCCTCTACTCCTTTTTTTGTGTGTGTGTCATGAGTTGGAGGGGGAGACAAAATTGTTTATGACAGCAGAGGAGTATTTTATTATATTTACAGTCACAGCTGGTAGAGAAGAGATACAAGATCTTTAGGCTATATATAGTGTTAACCGTAATCTTCAACTGAACTTGGCACTTTTAAGAAAGGAGAGACAAAGGTAACATCTTGTTGCGGAGGGAAGGATTGTTAGTTGTAACTAGAAAGCAGTGAGATTGTAGACGATCAGATTATGAGTTAGGGTGAGAGTAGAGAATAGTAAATAGGTGTAGTGCGTGAGCAAATAGAGTTAATTCTTCTAGTAATAGAATTCAGGAACTTGTAAAGTGGGCTAAGATCTGGTAGATTTGTTGTGAAGTATTTACAGTTATATAGAACAGCTATTATTTACAGTAGTATTAGTGCAACAATCGTATGACCGACTCTATAAGATCTGTCTTAATAGTGGGTGTGGAGCTTCCGGTGTGTGCTAAAAGAAAACGAGGTGTGAGGTATAGAAAATTAGCAATACATTGTGGAGGAAAGAACAGAGGAAACATGTCAAATAATGCAATATAACCAGCCAAGACTAAGAAGCCTATACAGAAAGAGGAGGAATACAAAGATACTATTAGACTATAAAAGAAGTGAGAATAATGAAAAAAATAATACAAGTATGCAGCAGCTTGTGGCTTCTCTGCTATAGCAAAGTGAACTTTGTCTCTCTGTTTCTATTATTGAGATTCCCCCTCTTTGGGTCCCACTCTGGTCTTTTCACAGTTCCCAGTTGTTTGTGTCTCTTGTGGGTAAAAGAAAACAAAGCAACAAACAGATGAAACGAAACAAAAGAAAACAAAAGGCAGGAGAAGGGAGGAAAAGCAATAAATTTGGGAAGATGAGAAGGACTAAAACAGGAAAAAAAGAGGAGAGGATCAAAGTATTGAAAATAGAGCAATAATAAAATTAAAAATATATAAGATTACTAAAAAAACCCCACAAAACAAAACAAAAAACTTGTTGGTTTTAAAGTGTCCAAACCGGTTTTTCTGGTTGCAGCAGGACCTCTCTATGGGCTGGGTTGCTGGTGTGCGCCAACCAGGCTACCAGACTGGGGTGCAGACATCCCTGCACCCGCCAGGCTGCCTGGGTCCCTCCGTCTCTGGCACCGGCACCGGAATTTCCAGATCTGTGGTGGGACTCAGATCCCTCCGCCCCTTCTCTGGGTCGCCCGCAGGCTGAGAGTTAAGCAAGCCAAGCTGCAAGGGATGCCCTTGCAGGAGAGCACCACAGTCCATTTAAAAAAAAAAAAAAAAAGTCCTCTACAGACAGCCTGCCTCTCAGCCCAGGCCAATCCCCAATCAGACCGGTGAGGACAATGCGCCTCTCAATTCTCTTGGGCTGGCGACCACAGAGCCCGCTGTTGAACATGGCCCTTTTTTCTTGTTACTCTCTGCGTAAACTCAAGCAGACAGGCCTCTGCCTGGCATTGCTTAGACGAGGAGGGAGGGAGCTGATGACCTGCGCTGGTCCCCTACCAAGGCCACTGGGTGTCCCGGCTCCCATGGATGATGCCTGCATCGCTGGTCCCAGACTAATGCCTGTGAACTCCACCGGCCACAAGGGCAGCAGCACCAGGGCTGCCTAGCCCAGCTCGCCTGCCCAGTCGCCGCCCCTCCTGTCTCCACTCAACTCCTGAGACCCCACAGACCTGCCGCTGACCGGTCCCTCAGAGTCCATCACAATCGTTGCTCTCCCAATTTCATAAATGCTGTGGATCTGTTAGTTGATTGCGCTGTTCCTCAGTAGATCTGCCAAGATTTTCACCCTCGTGTTCAGGAGCTGGAATCCACTCCATCCTACTCCGTCACCATCTTCATTCCTCCCCAGGCTTTATTTCTTTCTTTCTTTTTTTAAAAATATATTTTATTGATTGTGCCATTACAGTTGTTATATTCCCCTTTTCATTCCCTTCCACCCTGCACATCCCCTCTCCCATGGTTCCGCCCCTTTAGTTTATGACCACATGTTTCAAGCTCTTTAGATTCTATATCTCCCCTACTATTCTTACCCTCCCCCCTATATATTTTCTACCTACCATCTATGCTACTTATTTTCTGTACCTTCTCTCCCCTTCTCCTCCTCCCACTCCCCTGTTGCTAACCCTCCATGTGATCTTCATTTCTATGGTTTTGCTCCTGATCTAGCTGTCCTCTTAGTTTGCTTTTGTTTTAGGTGTGGTTGTTAATAACTGTGAGTTTGCTGTCCTTTCACTGTTCATCTTTATTATCTTCTTTTTCCCAGGCTTTATTTCTCATAGGAACCCTCAGTGTTATTATAGGGTTGTGCTTGCCTCCTGCATCCCCCTCCTTCTGGTGGAGACTTACAGGCAAGGCCTTGCTCTGGCAAGGCTACAGTTTCTGATACTACACAAAGTGGTCCCCAACACAGTTTGCCTGACAGAAATGGATTCTGCTTTTTGTGCCTTTTTTTTTTTATCGCAGTTAGCCACCAGGAGCCCTTTTTAGTTCTAAGGGTTCACACAGTATAAATTCAAGTTTTTAAACTAAAAAAGGTCCCTTTCAGAAAATCTGATTCCCATTTCATGAGTATTCATGACCTTTATAGATTTCATATACTGTATGTCAAGCAGAAGTAATGTGGGAAAATCTCTTATAACTTCAAGAAAAGGATGTATAGCAGAAATATTTATTGAGAACTGTGGGTCATTGTTTGGGCATCGTCTAGCTTTTTTCCTTCCCCAAATCCAGAAAAAGCAATTTGAATACTAGAAATATCAATGAAAATTAAAGCAAAGACCCTTTTGGTGGGCAATTTGGCAACTGATCAAAAATGTTAAAAATGTGCATAGCTTGCTCCAGCAATTTCATGTCTAGAAAGTGCTCTTAACAGAGCTAGTAGAAAGAAAGAGCCCATGGAAAGGTGTTCATGAAAGTGATGTTAATAATAAAAACAAAACCATAAGTCTATTTCAATTATTGTTTAACCACACACAAAATTCTGTGTAACTATTATTAAAATGTTGATAAGTATTTTATTGCAAATAAATAGGATATTTGTCATCCTGTTTAAAGTAATGAATCAATATTTGAAATCTGAGAAATGTTTGAATAATGTTATTAATTCTGAATTTATGAAACTGTAAAGTGGATATATGGTAGAGACAGAAAGTAGAATGCTTGTTGCCAAATACTGGAGAGAGGAACAATGGGGAGTTATTGGTTAATGGTTACTCAGCTACAGTTTTGTGAGATGAAAAAAGTTTTGGAGATGGATGGTGATGATAGTTGCATGACCTTTATAGATTTCTTATAACATATGTCAGGCAGAGATCATATGGAAAAGATCTCTTATAACTACAAGAAAAGGATGTATGGTAGAAGTATTTAGCAAGAACTGTAGTGCTCATGTGCTTAATGCCACTCAATAACTGCACACTTAAAAATGGTTAAAATGGTACATTTTCCTTTTTTTTTTTTCTTTTTAAAGAGTGGGAGAGAAACATCAATGTATGGTTGCCTCTCATGCATCCCCCGCTGGGAACTGGCCCGCAACCCAGGCATATGCCCCTGACTGGGAATTGAACCCCGATACTCTGGTTTGCAGGCCCGCTCTCAATCCACTGAGCTATGCCAGCCAGGGCTAAAATGGTACATTTTGTCATATGATTTTACCACTAATTAAAAAAAGTGTAATAAAAATAATGAATATTAGCAATAATAACTTTTAAAATGTGTGTATGGTTGACACTCACCATTGGAAAGATATACTTTCTAAAGGAAACTTTTGTTTTCAATTAAAAACACTTTAGTATGTGCCTATCAAAATATCAATTCTTTCAGCATAGTTACTATACCATTATCACATGTAAATACTTATCAAAAATATCTTAACATTTTGAATACCAAAAAAACTTTTTTGTTAAAAAATATAGTATGTGTTCATCTCCATTTCCTCAAGCTTTTTTGAAAATGGAATCATCTGTGTTTTTAGAACACCACTGGTGTTGGCAGTGTCAAGAATCTGATACAATAGCCCTGACCAGTGTGGCTCAGTTGGTTAGGCATCATCCCACAAAGCAAAGGTTAAGCGGGTTTGGTTGCTGGTCAGGGCACATGCCTGGGTTCGGGTTCAGTCTCTGGTCAGAGCATATAGGAGAGGCAGTCAATCAGTGTTTCATTCTCACATTGATGTTTCTATCCCTTTATTTCTTCCTCCCTTCCCCTTTATCTAAAAATAAACCTTTAAAAAAGAGAGAGAATCTGATACAATAAAAATATGTTCTGTCGGACATGGTAGGATTTTATGAAGGGTGAGGGAGAGTGATAGGATTTGATAATTTTTCTTCCTGACAGAGTATAATGATGTCAAATTGAAAATAAGCATTTTCCTTTTTTCTCTTGTTTTTATTACTTTTCCCTCATCCTTTACTGCCTTCTACCTGCTCTGTATACATATATCTGTTCAAATCCCTGTTTAAGAAGTAGAACCCTGATGATGTGTGGCTACAGTGAAGATATCCTAGCTAAAACTTTCAATCTCTCAGATGCTGATGTTTTAGTCATTATTTACCTAATGAATAGGACCTGTTAAGAGTACATGTGAAACCCTCTTATTCTCACTATGATTTTGCCTTTAAAAACTCTGATAGTAGAGTTTATAAAGCCACTAACCAGTATGGTTTCATGTGAAGATGTCAGTACATCTTGATAATGTATTAGACCTGTGAACACAGTACTTGTTATTTGTTGAATTAAATGAGTATCATTTAATTTGAGAATGGCAAGTTACCAAGAGTACTGGTTTCAAGTGAGAAACCTGAATGATTGCAAAGAAGGTAAGGGAAGAAGAAAGCAAAAAATCAATTAATACCTCTCTGTTGAGCCTCTCATTCTCTGCCAGGCATCTAATTTCTTGCCATCATAACAAAGTGACAAATTCTAGGTCAAGCAACCCAGGAATGCTGCCATCTAGTAGGATTCTTTCTGTGTATTTATGTGATTTTATTTGGTAGTTAATTCAAGAATTGGAAATGTTCTCAATTTCCTTTTTTGTTTGTTTTGTTTGTTTAACCAGCAACACACATTTGCTTGACTTAAGAAATTTATTCTGGAGGTGGGCTGGGCATGTAACAGCTATCTACATGCCCATCTGCCCTCAGTGTTGGCCCTCCCCATACTGAGCATAAGGGACCAGAAGTTTGTATGCCCAGGTTTCCTGGCTACTAGCAGCTCACACCATCCTCTTCAACAAGTTTCAGTGTTTCATTATAAAAATGGGTATCATTACATTTTTTAAATTAATATTTCAAATGGTTTCTTGAAAACTTGATCTCGTGTACACTTTAGAGAATTAGAAGAAAAGAGGGACAGGCTCTTGGTATAAGCCAAATAGAGATTCAGAGCAAAGAATCTGGTTAGATGGAGAGAAGATGGCTCGAGGAATAGAAGTTCCCCAAGGGTCTATAGAAATACAAAATTTAAAAATGCACACAAAGGGTGTGTGTATATGCATGTCTGTGTATGTGTCTTCTCAGTTTATGTCTGTGTGTGTGCATATGTATATGTTGAGAAGAGCTGTGTAACCTTGGCAAGTTAACCTCTGAGCTTCAGTTCCAGTGTTCATAAAACAACAAATGATTCACTCAGGTACTTTTCTGCTGTTAAAACTCTGGGTTTCTGGACTATTTTTGATGTACAAATTCCTGCATTTGTTAGATGGACAGCCCATGTCAAGGGAAATTCTAGAATAACTAATGCTTACATTAGGTAAATGCCACAACAACAACAACAAAAATCAGGCACTCATCAGGCTTTATAATACATTTTTTTCTTTCACTGTCCACATTCAGTCTGAGAGCATTATTGCCTTTTGCAAGTGGGGAGGGACACTTTTTACTTTTAATAAAATTATTGGTTTTTTCTGCCCCTGAAAAGAATTTTTCACTACTAATGTTAGCTGGTTTAATAAATGACAGGGCTTTTTTCTTATTCCTTTTCTTATTTATGACTTAGAATACTCACTAGTTGTCCTGAGTGGTTCTGGACACCATGCCAATGGTATAATATGTTCTTTTGTGTGTATTTTTGCTCATTATTCATCTGACTGCTTAAAATGCATAAAGTTTGTTTAAATTTCAATAGGCTATTAATTGTTTCCTCTTTTGCCGATTGAATGTTAAAACATTGCTTCATTTAAAATATTTTTTATTTAAATTATTTTATTGTTGTTCAAACACAGTTGTCTGTATTTTCTCCCCACCTCTCCCTGTCACCCCCTCCAAACACACCTCCCTTCCTTGCTTCCACCTTCCCCCTTGGTTTTGTCCATGTGTCCTTTATAGTAGTTCGTGGAAACCCTTCTCCCCACTTTCCCCTCCCCCTCACCTCTGGCTGTTGGTAGATTGTTCTTAATTTCAATGACTCTGGTTATATTTTGTTTGCTTTTTTATTTTGCTTTTTTTCAGTTAAAGGTGAGATCATATGGTATTTGTCCCTTGCCACCTGGCTTATTTCACTTAGTATAATGCTCTCCAGTTCCATTCATGCTATCGCAAAGGGTAGGAGCGCCTTCTTTCTGTCTGTTGTGTAGAATTCCATTTGTGTAAATGTGCCATAGTTTTTTTATTGTTGTTGTTTTTAAAGATTTTATTTATTTGTCTTTAGAGGGGAGGGGAAGGAGAGAGGGAAAGAAATACCAATGTATGGTTGCCTCTCATGCGTCCCATGCTGGGAACTGGCCTGCAACCCAGGCATGTGCCCTAACTGGGAATCGAGCCTCAATCCTTTGGTTTGCAGGCCCGCACTCACTCTACTGAGCTACACCAGACAGGGCTGTAGGATAGTTTTTTGATTCACTCATTTGCTGATGAGCACTTATGTTGCTTCCAGCACTTTGGCTATTGTAAATTGTGCTGCTATGCACACTGGGATGCATGGGTTCTTTTGGATTGGTGTTTCAGGGCTCTTAGGATATAATCCCAGCAGTGGAATTGCTAGGTTAAAAGGCAGTTCCATTCTTAGTTTTCTGAGGAAATTCCATACTGTTTTCCACAGTGGCTGCACCATGTCTGAGGTATCATTGGCAAGTATGTTTTCTCATACATTTGGCCCTTTTTTAAATTTTAATGCTGTTTTCTTTAGCCATGCAGAAGCTTTTGAGGTCCCATTTGTTTATTCTTTCCTTTATGTCCCTTGTTTTAGGGAACATATCCGTGAAGATTTGCTGTGTGGAATGTCTGAAATTTCCCTGCCAATGTTTTCCCCTAGGACTTTTATGGTGTTTTTATTTTCTTCATATCTTACATTACAAAAAAAATACAAGGTTCAATCATTGGTCTCCTTCATCTATGCTGAGTTCAGCTATTGCAGATATCCTCTTCTTCCCAGATTAACTGTGCAAGCTTATGAAAGACTAAGGTTATGGTACCCAGAGATCTGGAACTCAACCCAGCTCAACTTTGGGCCTGTGAAAGGAAAACATGAGGGTAATTCTCAGCTTGCCCACAAGTACTTGATTATTAAAACTGTCTGAACTCCCTCCTTCTCTACCTGCCTTGTAGGCCCTTGTTCTTAGAATCCCTGACACTTTTAACTAGAGCTGCCTGTTCATGTTGTCCCAAGGCAGTGAGTTCTAACAGATACACTGTATTCTTTCTTTAATTACCCTTTCTACCAAGAAACTGGCCAGTGTTTGAAGTTCACTTTTTATCTGCTAGTTGCCAAGTTTACCAGTTCAAGAGCAGTGTTAAATGAGGCCACAGACCAGAGGCAAAGGGCCAAGCACAATCCCAGAGCCCTACCCACTGGAGAATCAAGGCTCTCAATATTAATCAGTTTGATAGACACAGAGGCAGGAGAAGAGGGCTCTGGAGAGACTTGCATGGTCTGAGACTTACATTCATATTTAATTCTTGCTCTGTTGAGGTGCTTATGAGGACATCTTAGACTGAAGTATAGACAAAAGTGGCAGTTTTCAGGAGAGGATTGGATTCTGAGGCCACCACCCTGTGAGATTTAGTATTGCTGATAGAGGGTGTGTTTTATAGGTGAGGCCAGAGTAGGACAGAGAGGGAGATGTCTTTCCCTGGGCTCCATGAGGAAGTGCTGGCCCTCACCTTTGGGTCCCTGAACAGTTAGGATTTGTTGTGCAACTGGTTCATCTTGGAGGGGGTGGAATTCCTGCCTTCCAGGAAGAAACTGTGTTGTCTATTTGCCTTCACCTCCCTTTGAATGTAACCTTTTGTTCCATACCCTCTTCACTTCTTTGACCAGACAACATTCCTCCTCATAGATTTAAATCAACCCCCATAAATCTGCCTGACTAATTTTTTGACCGGGAGCTTTGAATGGAATGAGGATATGGGGTAGCAGGGTTCATGTGTGGGACAGTGTTGGATAGGAAGAGCATTTATTGATGTTTGTGAAAATAGCAGTTGTTAGTATAGATGCTACCTTTTTCATATATAACATGCTTGTGTAGGACTGAGGAAAAGAAAGAAAAAGCAATACATAGTTTGATTTTCTGTGTGTGGATGGTTCCTTGAACAGCCCCTCTTTGTATTGTTTTGCTTCCTACAGGCTGATAATACATTATTTTTATTTGCCAACTGTTTCTCTTCTTTCAGGTTCCAACTGATAATGCTCAATACACACAGCTTATTTTAGGGATCCGTTAAGCAGCTGGGCAGTGGCTTATAAGTATGATTTACTTCTGTGCTGGGGTAGGTATTCAAGTGTTTTTCCATTCAAGATCATGGAAAATGGAGCTTCTTGCAGAAATGACCAATTAAAATGGAAATGGGTCATTCCAGACAGTGTCCTTGGAATCCATGCATTTTGTATTCATTAGAGATAACCTGGTGATATTACTGGCGTTGAATTATTGTGTTAAAATGGTGTGTTGATAATTTTAGTTGCACATAAATTGTAGTTGAAAATTTTTCCAAGAAGTATAATTAGAACAATGAGAATAAAGACTCTAATTTGTCAGACACAAGTTTAATTTACTAAACCATTCGATTGCTGTTCTTTGGGATATAGAGGGATTGGATTTTTTTCCATTTCATAATATTATCGATGTTCAAGTACAGTTGTCTGCCTTTTCCCCTCACCACTCCTCCTACCCCAGTCATCCCCACCACCACCCCTGATTCAAACCTTCCTTGGTTTTGTCCATGTGTCCTTTATACTTGTTCATGAAAAAACTCCTGTTTTTTCCCCTCTTATTCCCTCCTCCCTCCCCTCTGGTTACTGTCAGTTTGTTCTTTATTTCACTGTCTCTGGTTATATTTTGCTTGCTTGTTTGTTTTGTTGATTAGGTTCAACTTAGAAATGAGATTGTGTGGTTTTTGTCTTTCACCTCCTGGCTTATTTCACTTAGCATAATGCTCTCCAGTTCCATCCATGCCAATGCAAAAGGTAGGAGCTCCCTCTTTTTTTCTACTGCATAGTATTTCACTGTGTAAATGTACCACAGTTTTTTGATCTACTCATTTACTGGTGGGCACTTAGGTTGCTTCCAGCCCTTGGCTATTGTAAATTGTGCTGCCATCAATATTGGAGTGCATAGGTTCTTTTGAATTGGTTTTTCAGGGCTCTCAGGATATAATCCCAGCAATGGAATTCCTGGGTCAAGAGGCAGTTCCATTTTTAATTTCCTCAGGAAATTTTGTACTGTTTTCCACAGTGGCTTTACCAGTCTGCATTCCTACCAACAGTGCACCAGGGTTTCCTTTTCTCTGCATCCTTTCCAACACTCTTTGTTGATTTGTTTATGATGGCCATTCTGACCGGTATAGAGTGGTATCTCATTGTGGTTTTAATTTGCATCTTTTTGATGGCTAATGCTAATTTTTTCATGTGTCTCTGGGCCCTCTGTATGTAGTCCTTGGAGAAGTGTCCTGTTCAAGTCTTTTGCCCATTTTTTTAATTAAAAAAGTCTACCTTTATTAAGATATTAGACACAGACCACATACACAATTTAAGGTGTATGACATGAAGGATTACTACATGTATAATTGTGAAATAATTACCAAAATAACATTAGTTAACACCTATGTCCCCTTCCATAATTACCATTTTTTTGTGGTGGTAACATTTAAGATGTATTTCCTTAGTATGAGCAATACTTTAAACTCCCTTTATGGATTTTTAAAAATATATTTTATTGATTTTGCTATTACAGTTGTTCCATTTTCCCCCTTTATTACTCTCCACCCTGCACATCCTCTCCAACCCACATACCCCCCTTCATTTTATGTCCATGGGTGATACATGTAAGTTCTTTGGCTTCTACATTTCCTATACTGTCCTTAGTCTCCCCCTGTCTATATTCTACCTGCCATTTATGCTACTTATTCTCTGTAACTTTTCCCCATATATTCCCCTCCCAATCCCCTGCTGATAACCCTCCATGTGATCTCTATTTCTGTGACTCTGTTCCTGTTCTAGTTGTTTACTTTGGTTTTTTTTTTGGCTTTAGGTGTGGTTGTTAATAACTGTGAGTTTGCTATCATTTTACTGTTCTTATTTTTTATCTTCTTTCTATTAGGTAAATCCCTTTAACATTTCCTATAATAAGGGCTTGATGATGATGATGAATTCAGTGAATTTGATCTTATCTGAGAAGCACTTTTATCTACCCTTCCATTCTAAATGAAATCTTTGCTGGATAGAGTAATCTTGGGTGTAGGTCCTTGCCTTGCATGACTTGGAATACTTCTTTCCAGCCCCTTCTGTACTGTAAGGTTTCTTTTGAGAAATCAGCTGATAGTCTTATGGGAACTTCTTTGTAGGTAACTGTCTTCTTTTCTGTTGCTGCTTCTAAGATTCTCTCCTTATTTTCAATCTTGGGTAATTTAATTATGATGTGCCTTGGTGTGTTCCTCCACCAAGTGTGGGTCCAACTTCTTTGGGACTCTGTGAGCTTCCTGGACTTTCTGGTAATCCATTTCTTTTGTCATATAGGGAAGTTCTCCTTCATTATTTGTTCAAATAAGTTTTCAATTTCTTGCTCTTCCTCTTCTCCTTCTGGTACCCCTATGATTCAGATGTTGAAATGTTCAAAAATGTGCTGGAGGTTCCACAGCCTCTGCTAATTTTTTTGAATTCTTGTTTCTTCATTCTATTCTGGTTGAATGTATTTTTCTTCTTTCTGGTCCACACTCTTGATTCGAGTCCCATTTCCCTTCACTATTGGTTCCCTGTACATTTTTCTTTACTTCAATTAGCATAGCCTTCATTTTTTCATCTAATTTGTAACCAAATTCACACAGTCCTGTGAGCATCCTTATTACCAGTGTTTTGAACTGTGTATCTGATAGGTTGGCTATCTCTTTGCCACTTAGTTGTATTTTTTCTGGAGCTTTGATCTGTTCTTTCATTTGGGCCATTTTTTTTTTTTTAATCTCAGCACACCTGTTATGTAGTAAGGGGTGGAGCCTTAGGCAGTCACCAGGTTAGGGCAACCTACATCAGTATATTGTGACACTATATGTGGGGGAGTGGTCCGAGAGGGAACAATGTCCCTTGCTGTGCTCTCTACCAATTTTCAGTCACTTCCCCCACTAACAACAATCAAACCTGGCCCTTGTGGTGCTGATTCATGGGTGGGTGGGTTTGTGTACATTCTAGGACCCTGTGGGTCTCTCTAATGAAGTCTCCTGTGAGGCTGGGAGCTTCTCCCGCTGCCGCCTCAACCTTCACCGATGATTTAAATCAGAGGTTTGGGGCTTTATTTCCCTGCACTGGAATCCTGGGTTGCATAGTCTGTGTCCTCTGCAGTTGTTCCTCCTAGTTTATCCCTATGTGAATGTGGAACCACCCGGTCCACCAGCCGCTACCTTGCTGGATCCTCCAGATGCCACCTTGCCACAAGTCCTCTCTGCCCAGCATCCTGTCTCCGCCTCTCCAATCGGTCAGAATGAATGTTTCTTCTTTAACTCCTTGATTGTGGTACTTTCATACAGTTCGATTTTCTGTCAGTTCTGGTTGGTTTTAGTTTTTAAATTATTGTTGTCCTTCGTTTGGTTGTGCAAGGAGGCACAATATGTCTATCTATGCCTCCATCTTGAGTGAATCTCTTACCCATTTTTTAATTGGGTGTTTTGTCTCTGGAGTGGAGTCGTGTGACTTCTTTATATATTTTGGAGATCAAGCCCTTATATGAGGTGTCATTGGGAAAAATTTTTTCCATATAGTTGGTTTTCTCTTCATTTTAATACTGTTTTCTTGGACCATGCAGAAGCTTTCTGATTTGACAAGGTCCAATTTCTTTATTTTTCCTTTATGTCCCTTGGTTTAGAGGATGTGTCAGTGAAGATGTTGCTGCATGGAATGTCTGAGATTTTCCTGCCAATGTTTTCCTCTAGGACTTTTATGGTGTCACGACTTATATTTAGGTCTTTTATTCCCCTTGAATTCATTTTTGTTTATGGGGTAAATTGTTGATCAAATTTCATTTTTTGTCATGTAGCTGTTTAGATCTCCCAAACACCATTTCTTGAAGAAGCTATTTTTACTCCATTTTATGCTTTACCCCCGTTGTCAAATATTAATTGACCATAGAGACTTGGATTTATTTCTGGGCTGTGTATTCTTTTCCACTGATTTATGTATCTGTTCTTATGGCATTACCAGGCTGTTTCGATTACAGTGGCCTTGCAGTACAGTTTGATGTGTCAGATACTGTGATCCCTCCTACTTTGTTCTTCTTTCTCAAAATTGGTACAGCTGTTTATGGTCATTTATAGTTCCATATAAATTTCTGACATGGTTGTTGTATATCTGTGAATATGTCGTTGGTACTTTAATAGGGATTGTATTGAATCTATAAATTGCTTTGGGTAATATGGCCATTTTGATGATGTTAATTCCTCCAGTGCATAGCAAGGTACATGGTTCCATTTGCTTGTGTATTCCTTAGTTTCTTTCTTCAGTGTTGTATAGTTTTCTGAATACAGGTTTTTCACACTTCCTTGGTAATGTTTATTCCTAGCAACTTTATTTTTCTTGTTGCTCTAACAAATGGGATTTTTTTTCTGATTTCTGTTTCTCATATTTCATTGTTGGTGTACAAAAATTTCTTTGATTTCTGAATATTGACTTTCTATCTGGCTTTTTGCCAAATTCACTTATTAGGTCTAGTAGTTTTTTGGTGGAGTCCATAGGATTTTCTATGTACACTGTCATGTCATCTGCAAACAATGACAGTTTTGCATTCTTTTTTCCAATTGGTATTCCTTTTCTTTCTTTTTCTTATCTGATTGCTGTGGCTAGGACTTCTAATACTATGTTGAATAGGCGTGGTGAAAGTGGGCATCCTTATCTTAATGGAAAAGCTGTCAGTTTTTGCCCATTCAGTATGATGTTGGCTGTAGTTCTCTCATATATGGCCATCATTATATTGAGGAATTTTCCTTATATTCCCACTTTACTAAGTGTTTTTATAAATGGGTGCTTTCCTTTATGAAATGCTTCTTCCACATCTATGGATATAATCATGTCATTTTTGTGTTTTGTTTGTTTATTTGGTGTATTATGTTATTGATCTGTGAATATTGTACTATCCTTGCATCCCTGGGATGGATCCCACTTGATCATGGTGTATGATCTTTTAATCATATTGCTGGATACAGTTTGCCAGTATTTTGTTGAAGATTTTAAGCATCTATGTTCATCAGAGATATTGGCCTGAAGTTTTCTTTGTTTATTATGTCTTTATCTGGTTTGGGGATTAGGATGATGCTGGCTTCAGAAAAAGAGCTTGGGAGCCTTCCATCTTTTTGGATTTTTTGGAATAATCTGTGAAGAATAGGGGTTGGCACTTCCTTAAATGCTTTGTAAAATTCTCCTCTGTAACAGTCTGGTCCAGAGCATTTGTGTATCAGAAGCTTTTTGATTACTGGTTGAATTTCATCATCTGTTGTTGTTCTGTTCAGGAATTCTGCTTCTTCTTTATTCAGTTTTGGAAGACTATATTTTTTTAGAAACTGGTCTAGATTTCTAGACAGATTGGCATATAGTTGTTTGTAGTAATTTTTACAATCCTTTGTTTTTCCATGGTGTCAGTTGTAATTTCTCCTCTTTCATTTTTGATTGTGTGTATTTGGGTCCTCTCTTTGTCTTAATGAGTCTGTTTAAGGTTTGTCAATTTGGTTTATCTTTTGAAAGAACCAATCCCTGGACTTTTTGATCCTTAGAATTGTGCTATTAATCTCTCTATTGTTTAATTCTGCTCTGATCTTGGTTATTTCCTTCCTTCTACTTGCTCTGGGTTATCTTTGTTGTTGTTCCTCATGTTCTTGTAGGCATAGAGTTAGGTTGTTTATTTGAAATGTTTCTATCATTTTAGGTAGGCCTGTATCTCTACGAACTTCCCTCTCAGGCTGCCTTCTCTGTGTCCTACAAGTTTTGGATCATTCTGAGTTCATTTTCATTTGTTTCCAGAAACTTTTTAATTTCTTCCTGAATGTAATTTTTCACCCATTCATTGTTTAATAGCACATGCTATTCAATCTCTATGACTTTGAGTGTTTTGGGTTTGTTTGTTTTTTTTGGAGGGGTTGGTTTCTAGTTTCTAGTTCAGTCCCTTGTGGGTTTGAGATGATTTCAGTTTTCTTGAATTTATCAAGTCTTGTTTGTATCCCACCATGTGGTCTAGCTTTGAAAATGTTCCATATGCATTTGAAAAGCATGTGTATTTTCCTTCTTTGGGGGAAGGGCTATATATATATATCAGTTAAGTCCATTTCATCTAGGGCATTGTTCAGTGTCACAATATCTTTGTTGATATTTGTTTGGAGGATCTATTCTTTTTTTATAGTGAGGGGTTAAAACCTCCTGCTATGATTGTGTTGCTGTCAATATCTTCTTCAAGTTTTCCAAGATTTTGTTTATGTATTTGGGTGCTCCTATGTTGGGTGCATATATATTTACAATGTTTATGCCTTCTTGATGAATTCTTCCCTTGAGTATTATGAACTGACCTTCTGAGTCTGTTTTTATGGGGGCGGGTGTGTTGAAGTATATTTTGTCTTCTATGAGTCTTCTCATATTTGTCTTCTATTGCTACCCCAGCTTTTTTTCCTGTCTATTTGCTTGGAATATTTGTTCCCAGCTTTTCACTTTCAGTCTGTGTAGGTCTTTTGGTCTATGGTGGGTCTCTTGTAGGCATCATATGAGTGGATCATCCTTTCTTATCCATTCGTCTATTCTGTGCCTTTTGATTGAGGCATGTAATCTGTTTACATTGAAGGTTATTATTTATAGGTACTTATTCATTGCCATTTTTTTGTATTTGTGTTCCTCTGTCACTGTTTTTCCCCCCCATTCTTAAACCCTTTAGCATGTCTTGTAGTACTGGTTTGAAGGAGCTATATTCTTTGAGGCTTCTTTTGTCTGGCAAGCTGATTATTTGGCCTTCCATTTTAATTGAGAACCTTGCTGGGTAGAGTAATCTCGGTTGCAGGCTCTGGTTTTCATTACTTGGAATATTGCTTGCCAGTCTATTCTGGCTTGGGGTGTTTCTATTGAGGAGTCAGCTGCTAGTCTTATGGGAGCTCTTTTTTATGTTACTTCCTATTGCTCCCTTGCTGCCTCTAAGATTCTCTCTTTGTCTGTAATTTTGCCATTTAATTATGTGAGTCTTGCACTGGGTCTCTTTGTATTCCTTTTGATGGGACTAAGTTTGCTTCCTAGACTTGTGTGCCCTTTATATTTTCAAGTTGGAAAGTTTTCCATAATTAATTTTTTATACAGATTTTCTGTTCTTTGCTCCTCTTCTTCTCCTTCTGGTATCCCAGTTGCACAGATATTGTACCTTTCATGTTGTCCTGCATTTCCCTTAAGCCCTCTTAATTGTTTTTCCATCTTTTTTTCTTTTGTTGTTCTTTGTGGGAGTTTTTTTTTTCTACCTTGTATTCCACCTCACTGATTTCATCCACTGGTTCATCAACCCTGCTTTGATTCCTTCTACTGTGTTAATTCAGAAATTGTATTCTTCATTGCTTCTTGGCCCTTGTTGATTGTTTCTATGCCCTTTTTTATGCTGACATATTTTTCAGTAAATTCCCTTGCTTCACTGTAGTTTTTGGTAATTTGCTCTGACCTCATTGAGTCGTCTTATAACCATTGTTTTCAACTTGATATCTGATAGTTGACTTGTTCTATTTCCTTTAGCATTATTTCAGAGGATTTCTCCTTCCATTTTTTAAAAATTTATTTTATTGATTATGCCGTTACATTTGTTCTGTTTCCCCCCTTCATTCCATTCCACCCTGCACACCCCTCCCCCACCATTCCCCCCTTTAGTTTATGACCATGTGTCTCAAGTTCTTTAGATTCTATATTTCCACTACTATTCTTGCCCTCCCCCCAGTCTGTTTTCTACCTACTGTCTATGCTACTTATTTTCTGTACCTTCTCCCCCCTTCTCCTTCTCCCACTCCCCTGTTGCTAACCCTCCATATGATCTTCATTTCTATATTTCCACTCCTGATCTAGCTGTCCTCTTAGTTTGCTTTTGTTTTAGGTGTGGTTCTTAATAACTGTGAGTTTGCTGTCCTTTTACTGTTCATCTTTTTTATCTTCTTTTTTGTTAGATAAGTCTCTTTAACATTTCATGTAATAAGGGCTTGGTGATGATGAACTCCTTGAATTTGATCTTATCTGAGAAGCACTTTACCTGTCCTTCCATTTTAAATGAAAGTTTTGCTGGATAGAGCAATCTTGGTTGTAGGTCTTTGGATTTCATGACTTGGAATACTTCTTTGCAGCCCCTTCTTGCCTGTAATGTCTCTTTTGAGAAATCAGCTGATGGTTTGATGGGGACTCCTTTGTAGGTGACTGTCCCCTTAGCTCTTGCTGCTTCTAGGATTCTCTTCTTCATTTTAATCTTGGCTAATGTAATGATGATGTGCCTTGGTGTGTTCCTTCTTGGGTCCAACTTCTTTGGGACTCTCTGAGCTTCCTGGATTTCCTGGAAGTCTATTTCCTTTGCCAAATTGGGGAAATTCTCCTTTATTATTTGTTCAAATAAGTGTTCCACTCTTGGCTGTTCCTCTTCCCCTTCTGGTACCCCTATAATTCAGATGTTGGAACATTTAAAGATGTCCTGGAGGTTCCTAAGCCTCTCCTCATTTTCTTGAATTCTCGTTTCTTCATTCTTTTCTGTTTGGTCATTTTTTCTTCCTTCTGGTCCACTCCCTTGATTTGAGTCCCAGTTTCCTTTCCATTACTATTGGTTTTCTGTGCATTTCCCTTCCTTTCAATTAGTTTAGCCTTCATATGTTCCTCTAATATATGACTAAAATCAACCAATCTTGTGAGCATCCTGATCACCATTGTTTTAAACTATGCATCTGAAAGTTTGGCTATTTCTTGGTCACTTAGAGTTATGGGCTCTGGGGCTTTGAGTTGTTCCTGATCCATAATGTTTTGGTCTCTTCTTGCCTGTTACGTATGAGGAACTGATCTTTAGGTGTTCACCAGGGCGGGGCTACCCAGGTCGCTGGTTTGTGATGCTATATGTGGGGGCAGGGTCAGAGAGGGACAATGGCGGTCCCCTCTGCTGCTTCCTGACACTGGGGCCTGTGAGGTCTGTCTCAATGCGAGGTTCTTCACCGGTTTATCTGCGTGTGAATGTGTGACCTCGATCAGCCCTCAGAGGATCTGCCACCTAGTGCCCTCAGTGGGTCAGCCTACTGCTACTCCACACCTGGGATGCACCCACAGCAGCTTGCGCTCCTGGATTGCGCACCTGGGTTGTTCTGGTGGATCTTTCCTGCCCAACCCTGCTGTGCTGCTGGCTCCACCCCTCTTATGGGTCTGGCTGAAAGGTTTGTTGTCACACTTCCGTATAGTTCAATTTTTTGTGGTTTGTCTGCTTTTTTGTTGCTAAAACTTTGTTGTTTTTAAACTTGGTTGTGTGAGAAGGCATAGTGTTTCCACCTACACCTCCATCTTGGCGGAAGTGTCCTCTCCTTCTCTTTTGATTGTGGGGGAGGGTCTTATCTTTGTCCTCCCAATATTTGGGGGACTATTCTTGTTTTCTTCTCCTTCTTAAATTGATCTGTTTTGACTTTCTAATTTTGTGGTGTGAACTTCTATTATAAGAGGACTATTAGATTCAGTGCTCCAGTTTCCTGATCACCTGAACTTTGTGCTGTTTGGATGACCTTTATGCCTTTTATGCTGGTTCTCTATATATAATTTCGTTTTGATTGTTGTTGGGTTTTTTATGTGTTATTTCCTCCAGCTTGTTGACTGAGAGTCACCACACCTATCACTTCTTATGTGTTGTTGTGCAGGTGCTGGCAGAATAAAACCACAAAGCTAAGGAACAAACCCCCACTCACAAATATAACTCTCCCTTCCCATCCCACTATCAACAGCAAATGAACTGGTGTTAATAAGATTGTAACGATATTAAATCTATTATAAAAAATGATAAGGGATATGAGATAACATGCTGAAAACAAAAACAATTTTGAGAGAACAAAGGAAGGAGCACTAATAAGATTCGGGAGTTTGAGAAATGGAAAGAGAAAGTAAAATTTATCTCAGGAATAGAAAAGGGGATGAAGTATGTGGAATGAAGTTTGAGAAAGAAGCGTGTAATATTAGGTTTAAACAGAAATTAAAATAATATAAAATAATATGAGAGAGATAAAAAAGGAAGGAAAAGTAGTAAATAATTAATAAAAATGTTGGAGCCTAATTGGAGAGAAAAATCCACCACAGTAGTATCAACAATAAATGAGCTAAAATTAGTATAGATGGTATGGGAATAAGAGGGGAAAAGAAACAAAGTGTAAAAGGTGTTTAGAGGAATGGAAAATGATTTTGAAATGATAGAGGGAGAGAGAATACTAAGAGCGAGGAACAAAAACTAGGCTCTGAGGGGTAAAATAAAATTTGGGAATGTAAGGAAAAAGAAAAAAGGGAAAAAAGAGAATAAAGAAAAATAAAAAGAAGAATGAAAAAATAGAAGAAAGATAAAATGGAAAAACAGTCTATGACAGCAAAATTGAAATTTGAAATGAGAAAAAGGAGAAGGAGACCAGCAACATGTTATATTTGAAATATAGAATTAGTGAACCTGTAGAGATAAAATTGAAAAAGAATGCAAGAACAACTACCCTACCCACAACCAACTGGAAAAGATTATTACAGGTGGAGAAATAACGTGGGTGTTTTAAGAGCAGGGAAAAGTATGTAAATTGACTCTTGTGAAGATAATTGGTTTTGTGTTTCTGGACAGGGTGGAAATAATAAGAATACAAAATGGAAACCGGTTGTAGCTAGAAAGAAAACCAAATTTGAAATGAAATATTGTGAGGAAAGAGGAAGGTCGAATGGGGTAATAAGAGGAGGGAGGGGCAAAATATGTGAATCGAAATACACTATTGTATAAAATCTAGTGACTTATTATATATAAACTTTCTGGACAAGAAATGTGGTAAAAAGCTATGCAGGAAAGAAAATGTCACACATCATAAAGAATACTACAGTGATTTTTGTCTCAGTAGCCTCTTGTATTTACCATTGTTTTTTTCTGTCTGGATCTGCCACTAGTGCTGTCAGATGCTGGCCCCATCTGACCATAGGCAGCCTGTTCGATACTTTCAGAGATCTGCTGTCCCTGGCCGTCTCTTACAATTGTTAATCTTGTCACTCTGTACTTAGTAGTCAAGTTTAAGTACTATAGGGTGGGGCTGAATCCCTCCTGGTGTGTGGGGGCTATTGTTTCCCCTCAGGCTGCTGCCGCTCTGAGTCATCTGCCTGAGCACATGGCTGCTGCAGTATGGGGGATGTCTCAGCACTGAGATTCTGGTGGCTGGTCTCTCATTTATCTCCACAAAGCTTCAGTCCTTAGTCTCTCCTGAGGAATCAGCAGCCCACTCTGCCCCTGCCTTTTCCAGCAGCCCAGTGTAAATGCCTACAAATGAAAATTTGTGTGTTGGCCCTTTAAATGTCTCTTTGCATCTCCAGCCATCCATCTCTGGCAGAGAGCAACCCTGCCACTTTTTGCCATCACTTGTCTGTGTACTTTTTGGGCTCTGGTGTTCTAGGCTAAAGATCACAGCTTAGGGTTTAGATACCATTCTTCTCAAGGGGGTCCAGCCAGCTGCTTAATGATCCCTCTGGCACTGCCACTTGTGGGCATCCAGCCAGCCTTCTCAAGTCTCTACCACACTCCTTACTGGATAGGGACAGGTTGTGCCAAAGTTGGTTTTTCTGTCTGTCTGAGGTTATAAGGCTGCTTTCTCATTATTGTTCCATTGTTAGTTTGGGGTGGTTTCTCTACAATTGGGTTGTCATTTCTAGATTGGCCCTGGGAGGAGGTCACTGTGACTTCCACTCACTCCTCCCCCATCTTCCAGAATCCCTACTTCTGATTTCCAAAAATACATCACCCAGTGTGCTGGGACATAGCCTTTGCATATGCTGTTTCTCCAACTGGAATAACTTTCTTTCATGATCTCTTTTACTCCACTGCCCCATCTTGAAAACTATTCCCCTTCCAAACCTTGCTGGGGACAAATTTTCTCATTTGGGAGGTCCATGTCACCTCTGTATCTACAATGTGGTTTGTTATGGAACCTGAACAAATGATATTCTTTGTAGTTGCTTACATAGCACAATTCCTTCCTGACTTGTGCTCTTTAAACACAAGATTTTGGTCTTAGTTAACTTTATAACCTGATAAGGCACCAAGGATGGAGGATGGGCATCAAGAAAGGGGTTATTACTTTATCAAGGTGTTTAGCAAATTAACATAGTAAGATCTATTCTGCATAAACAGTTGCATTATTTAGCCATAGGCTAATTCTGAAACAAGGATCCCTTTTTTTTTTTCTAAAGAATCCCCCTCACTCTGACATAACCTGTTGGTTTTGTGGCATCTTGGGGAAGACCGACTGCAGGTGTTCTCCAAGCTTGTCTTCCTGCATCACAATCTCTGTTTTGTGTAAACTTAAGCCTCTCTACCTTTGTCTGGTTACTAGTGTGCAGGTGGGAAATGTGGGGTTTGTAAATGCAGCTTGTTTATCCTTTGTTGATTTTGTAGATGCTTTCCATAGCCTGACTGTGTCTCTCCAAACTTGTACTTGGTTTTTCTACAGGTCCTCTCCTTTGGCCATGGGGTGGGGGGAGGGTGTGCAGTAGCCTGGGGCCCCTGCCTCTGCTATATTCCTAGGTAGTGCATCTTTAAAGAGCTAGGTGGGTGGCTGTCAAAAGGACATGAAGACCCTTCCTCGGCTCCAGTTTTTTTCCCGGTAGGAAGGGATTCTAGTTCTTGGAAGTTCAAAGAGGCTAAAGGGATGTACCCTCAGTTCCCAAACTCTTAGGTGAGGTCAAAAGAAATATGACAGGAACCAAAACAGTGTCTTTGCCCTCACACAAAGGGTTACAGGACTCTAGGATTCCGGTTAATTGGCCTGTAACTGAAGCCATGTCTGGTGATTCTGACTGCTATTTTCTAGTCACTTTTGCTGAACTTGCAGAATATCTCACGGTCTGTCTCAAGATGAAGTTGAAAGGTGAGATTACATTAAGGGGCCGGCAAAGTACTGGCTAGTGGGAATGGTTCTGCTTTTTTTTTAACTTAAAATAAGTTTTGATCGTGGCAAAATACACATGCCATAAAATTCATCATCTTAACGAGTTTTAAATGTAGAATTCACAAGGGTTAAGTATGTTCATATTGTTGGGCCACAACAATCAAAACTCTGTTACACCCGAAGAGCCAACATCAATGTCATAAAGGGATCCCAAGAGCACCAAGTACAGAAGATCAAGGAGACTGCAGCACTGAATCCCAGAGGTTTGCTACCGTAGAAGTTAACACCACAAAGACAGGGAGTCAAAGTAGATCAATTTAAGAAGCAGAAACAAGCAAGAAGAGTCTCCCCTAAAATGGAGAGAGAAAGAAACAACCCCCAATCTAAAGGAAGGAGGATTCCCTAGAAAGAATGCTAAATGAAATTGAGGCAAGTAAACTATCGACAAGACATTGAGTTAAAAAAAGTGGTTATAAGAAAGCCCAATGAGGTCAGTGAGAATTGCAGGTGACTATAGGAAAGCTATAAGATACTTACTGTAAACTACATCAGCATGAAAAAGAACATAGCAACTGTAATAAGACCCGAGAGAAATGAAGATATAATTTCTGAACTGAAGAACAGTAGAAGGGGTTAAAAGCAGGCACAGTGAAGGAGAGGATTGAATCAGCAAGCTGGAAGACAAAGTAGAAAAAAATTCTCAATAGAGCAAAAAAATGAAACATGACTCAGAAAGAATGAAGAGGGATTAAGGGAAATGCAGGACAACATGACATGTAATAATATCTGTATAATACCAATACAAGAAGGAGAAGAAGAGGAGCAAGGGATAGAAAACCTCTTTGAAAAAGTAATGACAGAACTTCTCTAATTTGATGAGATAAAAAAATCATAAAAGTCCAGAAAGTACAGAGGGTCCCAATCAAGAGGGACTCAAAGAGGCCCACACCAAGACATATCATAATTAAAGTGACAGAATCTAAAGACACATAGAATATTAAGGGCAGCAAGGGAGAAAAAGGAGGTAACATACAAGGGAGCCCCGATAAGGCTAGCAGTTGATTTCTCAACAAAAACATTACAAGCCAGAAGGAACTGGCAAGAAATAATCCAAGTAATGAAAAGCAAAGGCCTAAAACTAAGGCTACTCTACCCAGCAGAGCTCTTATTTACAATGCAAGGCCAAATAAGGAGTTTCCCAGACAAAAGAAGGCTAAAATAGTACAACTCCACCAAACCAGCATTGCAAGACATGCTAAAGGGACCGCTTTAAGAATATGAAGAGAAAGAGTGAGACACAGTGGAACCACAGATACAAAAGGGGGAATATGACAATGAATAAGTATCTATCAGTAATGACCTTAAATGTAAATAGATTAAATGCTTTAATTAAAAGCTATAGGGTACCTGAATGGATAAGAAAACATAACCCACACATATGTTGCCTACAAGAGACCCACCTCAGAACAAAAGACCTATACAGACTGAAAGTGAAGGGTTGGAAAAAATATTCTAAGTAAATGGACAGGGGAAAAAATGGAGAAGAAATGCTGAAATGAGACAAAATAGGTTTCAAAACAAAGGCCATAAAATAAGACATAGAAGGACATTTCATAATTAATACTCAAGGCTAGATAGAATCCATCAAGAAAATATAAACATTATAAACATATATACACCCAACATAGGAGCACCCAAATATGTAAGGAAAATCTTGTAGAACATCAAGGAATATATATACAGCAATAAACTTATAGTAGGGGATTTTAACACCCCACTGTCAAAAATGAATAGATCTTCCAAACAAAGATTCAACAAGGATACTGTGGCACTGAACAGTGCACTAGATCAAATGTACCTATGATTGATATACTCAGACCTTTCACCCCAAAGAAGCAAAATAAACTTTCCTTTCAAATGCACAAGGAACATTTTTAAGATAAACCACATGATCGGACACAGTACAAGCCTCAACAAATACAAGAAAATTGAAATCATATCAGGCATTTTCTCAGGCTACAATAGCTTGAAACTAGAAACCAACCTAAAGGAAAAACTCAAAAACAGTCAAATTCATGGAGACTGAATAACATGTTATTGAACAATGACTGGGTTATCAATGACATCAAGGAAGAAATCAAGTAGTTTCTGGATACAAATGAAAATGAACATGCAACATCTCAAAACCTATGGGACATAGTGAAAGCAGTTTTGAGATGGAAGTTCATGGCAATAAAGGCCTACCTAAAAAGGGTAGAAAATTTTCAAATAAACAACCTAACCATGCATCTACAAGAACCAGAGGAACAAAAACAAACAAAGCCCAGAGTGAGTAGAAGAAAGGAAATAATCAAGATCAGAGGAGAATTCATGGCACAGAGACTAAAAGAACAATACAAAGGATCAATAAATCCAGGAGCTGGTTCTTTGAAAAGATAAAAAAAATTGAGAAACCTTTAGCCAGAATCATCAAGAAAGAAGAGAGAAGACCTATAAAAGTAAAATCAGGGGATGCTGGGAAGATGGCTATGGAGTAGAACGGAGCTGATTCTAGCTCCTGTACTCATGGGTGAAAATCCTGGCAGATCTATAGAGAAACAGCACAATAAACCATCAGTTACCCAGCATTTATGAAATTAAAAGACCAGAGATTGTGACCGACGCTGAAACACCAGACAGCGGCAGAGTCAGCTACTGGAGCTGGGATGCACGTGGCCTCTGTGCTGCCGCCATAGCAACACGCCTGGGAGGCCCCTGTGATGGTCCTGGGCGACAGAGGAGTCAGGTACCGAAGCTGGGACATTCTCGACCCCAGTGCCGCTGCCATAGCTACGGGCCTGGGCAACAGAAGAGTCAGTTGCAGGAGCAGGGACACTGGAGGTCTCTGTGCCGCCTCCATAGAGACAGGCCTGGGCGCTGGGGAGCCAGCTATGGGAGCCGGGACATTCTTAGCCCCTGTGCCGCTGCCGTAGCGACGGGACTGGAAGCTGGGGAGTCAGGTACAGGAGCTGGGACACTCCAAACCCCTGTGACGGTCCTGGGAGGCAAAGGAGTCAACTACGGAACCCAGGCATCGCATTCTCAGCCCCTGTGCCCCTGCCATAGCGATGGGTCTGGGCGGCGGGGAGTCAGCTGCAGGAGCCGGGACACTAGAGGCGCCTGTGCCGCTGCCATAGTAAATGGACTGGGCGCTTGAGGAGGCGGCTACTAGAGCCGGGACATTCAGCAGTGGTAGACAACCAACTCAGGGACCAGCGCGAGGACCAGCGTGAGAGTAGGTGGAGACGGAGAACATCAAGAAACTTCAAGGAGTGTACACCATTGAACTTCACAGGTATACCACAGAAGTTCACACCATAAACCCAGGGTTCCAGAACAGATCAATTTTAGAAGCAGAGACTAACAAGAAGAGTCTCAAACAATGGGAAGACAAAGAAACAATCCCCAAATGAAAGAAAAAGCAGAAACTTCAGAAAGAATGTTAGATGAAATAGAGGCTGATCAACTATCAGATAGTGAATTCAAAGCACTACGAAGTTCAAAGAGCTCACAGTGAACTACCAGAAACTACAGGGGAACTACAATGATCTCTCTGCAAACTACAGCAACATGAAAAAGGAAATGGAAACTATCAGCAAGGGACAAGAGGAAATGAAGAATACAATTTCCAAATTGAAGAACACAGTGGGAAGTTTCAAAAGTAGGATAGATGAAGCGGAGGATAGGATTAGTGAGTTGGAGGACAAGGTAGAAAGCATCTGACAGAAAGAGCAAAAAAATGAAAAGAAACTCAGAAAGAATGAAAAGGGATTAAGATAAATGCAAGACAATATGAAACGTAATAATATCCGAATAACAGGAATACCAGAAGGAGAAGAAGAAGAACAAGGGATAGAAAACCTATTTGAAAGAGTAATGAGAGAAAATTTCCCTAATTTGATGAGAGAAAAAGTCACACAAATACAGGAATCACACAGAGTCCCAATCAAGAGGAACTCAAGGAGTCCCACTTCAAGACACATCATCATCAAAATGGCAAAACTCCAACACAAAGAGAGAATCTTAAAGGCAGCAAGGGAGAAAAAGGAAGTAACATACAAGGGAGCCCCAAGAAGGTTAGCTACTGACTTCTCAATGGAAACACTCCAAGCAAGAAGAGAATGGCAAGAAATATTCCAAGTAATGAGAACCAGAGGCCTACAACTAACACTACTTTACCCAGCAAGGCTCTCACTCAAGATAGAAGGCCAAATAAAGAGCTTCCAAGACAAAAGAAGCCTAAAAGAATACGCCTCCACCAAACCAGCTCTACAAGAAATACTAAAAGGACTGCTTTAAGGGAAGGAAGGATAAGAGGGAGACAGAGAGGAACACAGGTACAAAAATGGCAATGAATAAGTACCTATCACTAATAACCTTAAATGTAAATGAATTAAATCCTCCAATCAAAAGACACAGAATAGCTCAATGGATAAGAAAGCATGACCCACACATATGCTGCATACAAGAGACCCACCTCAGGACAAAAGACCATCACAGACTAAAAGTGAAAGGCTGGAAACAAGTTTTCCAAGCAAACAGACAGGAAAAAGAAGCTGCAGTAGCAATTCTCATATCGGACAAAATAGACTTCAAAAAAAAAGAGCCATAAAGAGAGACCAAGAAGGTCACTTCATTATACTCAAGGGAAGAATCCACCAAGAAGACATTAACATTGTAAACATATATGCACCAAACATAGGGGCACCCAAACATATCAAGAAAATCTTAGAGGACATCAAGAAAGATATTGACAGCAACACAATTATAGTAGGGGATTTTAACACCCCACTATCAAAAATGGACAGATCTTCCAAACAAATTATCAACAAAGATATTGTGGCATTAAACAACACCCTAGATGAAATGGACTTAACTGATATATATAGAGCCTTTAATCCCAAAGAAGCTAAATACACATTCTTTTCAAATGCACATGGAACATTTTCACAGATAGACCACATGATAGGACACAAAACGAGCCTCAACAAATTCAAGAAAATTGAAATCATACCAAGCATCTTCTCTGACCACAAGGGACTGAAATTGGAAACCAACCCCAAAGAAAAAAACCCAAAGCACCCAAAATCATGGAGACTGAATGGTATGCTATTAAACAATGAATGGGTCAAGAATTAAATTAGGAAAGAAATCAAAACGTTTCTGGAAACAAATGAAAATGATCTCACAACAACCCAAAACTTATGGGACACAGCGAAGGCAGTCCTGAGAGGGAAGTTTATAGCAATACAGGACCACCTAAAGAAGATAGAAACATTTCAAACAAACAACCTAACCCTACGCCTTCAAGAACTCGAGGAAATGACAAAGACAGCCCAGAGAAAGCAAAAGGAAGGAGATAACCAAGATTAGAGCAGAATTAAATGACATACAAACTAAAAGCACAATTCTAAGGATCAATGAATCCAGGAGTTGGTTCTTTGAGAAGATAAACAAAATAGCCAAACCTTTAAGTAGGCTCATCAAGAAAAGAAGAGAGAGGACACAAATAAACACAATCAGAAATGAAAGAGGAGAGATTACAACTGATACCACAGAAATAGAAGGGATTGTAAGAAATTACTATGAAGAACTGTATGCCAAGAAATTTGAGAACCTAGGGGAAATGGACACATTTCTAGAAAAATACAATCTTCCAAAACTCAGTGAAAAAGAAGCAGAAAATCTAAATACACCAATAACAGCAAAAGAAATTGAAGCAGTAATCAAAAAACTCCCATCGCACAAAAGCCCTGGACCAAATGGTTTCACAGGAGAATTCTACAAAGCATTTATGGAAGATCTAACCCCTATTCTTCACAGACTATTCCAAAAAATCCAGAAGGATGGAAAACTCCCAAATTCTTTTAATGAAGCCAGCATCATCTTAATTCCAAAAGCAGATAGAGACAGAACAAAGAAAGAAAACTTCAGGCCAATATCTCTGATGAACATAGATGCTAAAATCCTCAACAAAATATTGGCAAGTAACATCCAACAATGTATCAAAAAGGTCATACATCAAGACCAAGTGGGATTCATCCCAGGTATGCAAGGATGGTTCAACATTCGCAAATCAGTAAATGTAATACATCACATAAACAAAAGCAAAGACAAAAACCACACGATCATATCAATAGATGCGGAAAAAGCTTTCGATTTAGGTACAACACCCATTTGTGATAAAAACACTCAGCAAAGTGGGAATACAGGGAGCATTTCTCAATATAATAAAGACCATATATGAGAGACCTTCAGCCAATATTATACTCAATGGGAAAAAAAGAAAATCTTTTCCACTAAGAACAGGAACAAGACAAGGATGTCCATTTTCACCACTTGTATTCAATATAGTATTGGAAGTTTTAGCCACAGCGATCAGGCAAGAAAAGGAAATAAAAGGCATCCAAATAGGAAAGGAGGAAACAAAACTGTCACTGTTTGCAGATGACATGATAGTGTACATGGAAAATCCTATAGACTCTACCCAAAAACTGCTCGAACTAATTAATGAATTTGGCAAAACAGCAGGTTACAAAGTCAATATCCAGAAATCAAAGGCATTTTTGTATACCTACCAACAATGAATCAGCAGAAGCAGAAATCAAGGAAAAAATCCCATTCAATATAGCAAAAAGAAAAATAAAATGTCTGGGAATAAACCTAACTAAGGAGGTAAAAAACCTGTTTGCAGAAAACTACACAGCCCTGAAGAAAGAAATCAAGGAAGACACGAACAAATGGAAACATATACCTTGTTCATGGATTGGAAGAGTTAACATCATCAAAATGTCCATACTACCCAAAGCAATATACACATTCAGTGCAATACCTATTAAAGTACCAATGGCATATTTCACAGACATAGAACAAACACTTCAAAAATTGATATGGAACCATAAACGACCCTGAATAGCAGCTGCACTTGTGAGAAAGAAGAACAAAGTAGGAGGGATCACAATACCTGATATCAAACTGTATTACAAGGCCACTGTAACCAAAACAGCCTGGTACTGGCATAAAAACAGGCACGTAGACCAATGGAACAGAACAGAGAGCCCAGTAATCAACCCAACTCTCTATAGTGAATTAATATTCGACAAAGGGGCAGCAACATAAAATGGAGTAAAGATAGCCTCTTCAACAAATGGTGCTGGGAGAACTGGACAGCAACGTGCAAAAAAATGAAACTTGAGCACCAACTTACACCACATACCAAAATAAATTCAAGATAGATAAAAGACTTAAATATAAGTCGTGACACCATTAAAGTCCTAGAGGAGAACATCGGCAAGAAAATCTCAGATATTTCACGCAGCAACTTTTTTACTGATATGTCCCCTAGAGCAAGGAATATAAAGGAAAGAATAAACAAATGGGATCTCATCAAAATAAAAAGCTTCTGCGTGGCTAAAGAAAACAGTATTAAATTAAAAAGATATCCGAGGACTTCCGCCAAGATCGAGACGTAGGTGGAGGAACCACCTTGCCTGTGTGCACAACGAAATCTAAGAACAACTATTTTTAACAACAATCACAACCAAGCCACACGGAAAATCGACCATACGGAGTCCAAAGACAATAAATGCTCAGCTAAACCGGTAAGAGGAGCGAAGCCAGCAGCGGAGCAGGTTAGCAAGAAAAAATTCCCGGGTGGTGTGCGGGGCGCAAGCAGCTGAAGGCGCTGATCACGAGCTAGCTACGGGAGCACACCGGGAAGAGGCGCAGCGGGCTGTCTGCGGTTGGTCGGTCGGTAGGTCGGTCGCGCATCTGCGTGCGGAGAAACCAGTGAGAAGGGAAGCCTGCGCGGGGCAGCAGGGTCGCACAATTCCGATGGGATAAACAAGCCCGGGCTAGTGGTGTGACTTGACAGGCTGGGCTAGCGGAGAGGACCGCCATTGCTCCCTCTCTGACCACGCCCCCTCACTCAGTGTCACAAACTAGCGACCTGGGTTGCCACGTCCTAGTAAACAACTAAGGCTTCGCTCCACTCACTTAACAGCACGAATAGACCAAAAATGGCTCTAGGACAACTCAGAGCCCCAGAACCGATAGATCTAAGCGATGAAGAAATAGCCAGTCTTTCAGATGCACAGTTCAAAACACTGGTTATCAGGATCCTTACAGAACTGGTTGATTTTAGTCACAAATTAGAGAAACATATGGAAGCTAAACTAATTGAAATAAATGGTAATACAAAGGACACCAATAGTGATGGAAAGAAAATTGGGACTCAAATCAAGGGAGTGGGCCACAAGGAAGAAAAAAATGATCAAACAGAAAAGAATGAAGAAATAAGAATTCAGAAAAATGAGGAGAAGTTTAGGAACCTCCAGGATATCTTTAAACGTTCCAACATCCGAATTATAGGGGTACCAGAAGGGGGAAAGGCACAGCCACCAGTGGAAAACTTATTTGAACAAATAATAAAGGAAAATTTCCCCAATCTGGCAAAGGAAATAGACTTTCAGGAAATCCAAGAAGCTCAGAGAGTCCCAAAGAATTTGGACCCAAGAAGGAACACACCAAGGCACATCATCATTACATTAGCCAAAATTAAAATGAAGAAGCAGCAAGAGCTAAGGGGACAGTCACCTACAAAGGAGTTCCCATCAGACTGTCAGCTGATTTCTCAAAAGAGACCTTACAGGCAAGAAGGGGCTGGAAAGAGGTATTCCAAGTCATGAAAACCAAAGACCTACAACCAAGATTGCTCTACCCAGCAAAGCTTTCATTTAGAATGGAAGGACAGATAAAGTGCTTCTGAGATAAGACCAAATTCAAGGAGTTCATCATCACCAAGCCCTTATTATATGAAATGTTAAAGGGACTTATCTAAGAAAAAGAAGATAAAAAGATGAACCGTGAAAGGACAGCAAATTCAGTTATTAAGAACCACACCTAAAACAAAAGCAAACTAAGTGGTGACAGCTAGATCAGGAGCAGAACCATAGAAATGAATATCACATGGAGGGTTGGCAACAGGGGAGTGGGAGGAGGGGAAGGGGGGAGAAGGTACAGAGAATAAGTAGCATAGATGGTAGGTAGAAAATAGATAGGGGGGACGGTAAGAATAGTAGGGGAAATACAGAATCTAAAGAATTTGAGACACGTGTTCATGAACTAAAGGGGGAAATGGTGGGGGAGGGGTATGCAGAGTGGAGGGGAATGGAGGGGGGGAATAGAGCAAATGTAATGGCATAATCAATAAAAAATGATTAAAAAATAAATAAAAAGATATTCAACTGTATGGGAAAACATATTTGCCAATGATACCTCATACAAAAGTTTAATCTCCAAAATATACAAAGAACTTACACAACTCCACTCTAAGAAGACACCCAACCCAATTAAAAAATGGGAAAAGGACTTAACAGACACTTCTCCAAGGAGGACATACAGAACATCCAGAGACACATGAAGAGATGCTCAATATCATTAGCTATCAGAGAGATGCAAATTAAAACCACAATGAGATACCACTTTATACCAGTCAGGATAGCTATCATAAACAAAGCAACAAACAACAAATGTTGGAGAGGTTGTGGGGAAAATGGGTCCCTAGTTCACTGTTGGTGGGAATGCAGACTGGTACAACCATTATGGAAAACAGTATGGAATTTTCTCAGAAAAATAAAAATCGACCTGCCTTTTGACCCAGCAATTCCACTGCTAGGATTATATCCTAAGAATCCTAAAACATCAATATCAAAGAACCTATGCACCACAATGTTCATAGCAGCACAATTTACAATAGCCAAGTGTTGGAAGCAACCAAGGTGCCGGTCAGTAAATGAATTGATCAAAACATTGTGGTACATATACACAATGGAATTCTATGCAGCAGAGAGAAAGAAGGAGCTACTACCCTTTGTAACAACATAGATGGAACTGGAAAGCATTATGCTGAATGAAATAGGCCAGGTGTTGAAAGACAAATACCATATGATCTCACCTTTAACAGCAAGCTAAACAAGAAAACAAGCAAGCAGAAAAAAAAAAAAAACAATGACACTGAAATAGAGAACAAGAGGACAGTGACCAGAGGGGAGAGGGGAGGGAAGTAAAGGGGAAAAAGGCGGAGGGATTTGGAGGAACAAATAGGAAGGACACAGGGACGAGAACTAAGGGGGTGAAAATGGGAGGGAGGTGGGGAGCAATGGGCGGGGGTGGCTGGAATGGGAGAAATAGACAAAAAAACTGTACTTGAAAAATAACTAAATAAAATTAAAAAATAAAATAAAAATTAAAACAAGAAAAGTAAAATCAGAAAAGAAATCAGAGAAATTACAACCGATACCACAGAAATATGTAGTATTGCAAAAATTACTAAGCATAACTATATGCCAAGAAATAGGAAAATGTGTGTGAAGTCCACAAGTTCCTAGAAAATTGTTATCTTCCAAAACCAAATCAAAACAAAGCAGAAAGCCTTAAGAGGCTTAGAGAACAGCTGGTTAAATTGAAGCAGTAATTTAAAATCTCTTGCCAATCAAAAACCCAGGACTGGATGGTTTCAGAAGAGAATTTTACAATACATTTTGAAAGAGCCCACACTATCCTTAAACTGTTGAAAAAAATCCAAGAAGAGGGAAGACTCCCAAACTTTTCATGAAGCCGGCATCGTCCTAATCCCCAAACCAAATAAAGATACAATAGAGAAAGAAAACTACAGGCCAGTGTCACTGATGAACATAGGTGCTGAAAGCCTCATCAAGGTATAGACAAACTGCATCTATGAATACATTAAAAAGATCATACACCATGATCAAGAGGAATTCATCCCAGGGGTGCAAGGATGGTACAATATTCACAAATCAATAAACGTAATACATCACATAAACAGGCAGAAAATCAAAAATCACATGATCATATCAATGAATGAATGCTGAAAAACATTTGATAAAATGCAGCACCCATTTATGATAAAAAGACTCAGCAAAGTGGGAGTAGAGGAAGCATTCCTTAACATAATAAAGGTCACAAATGACAAGCATACAGCCAATATCCTAAATAACAGGCAAGAACTTAAGGCATTCCTCCTCAGACAAGGAACTAGACAAGAGTATCTGCTTTTACCACTTGTATTCAACATTGAATTGGGAATTCTAGCTACAGTGTTCAGACAATAAAAAGAAATTAAAGGCATCCAAATTAGAAAGGAGGAAAAAAACTGTCATTGTTTGGTGATGACATAATAATGTACATAGAAAACCTTATGGCCCTGGCTGGTACAGCTCAGTGGATTGAAGTCTTGTCCTGTTTGAAAGGGTCCCTGGTTCGATTCCCAGTCTAGGGCACATGTCTAGTTTGAGGATCAGGTCCCTAGTAGGGGGCATGCAAGAAGCCTCCACACATTGATGTTTCTCTCCCTCTCTTTTTTTCTCCTTTCCCCTCTGTATTAAAAAAAAAAGAGAAAAAGAAATGAAATCTTAAAAAAAGAAAGAAAGGAAGAAAACCCTATTGACTCCACCAAGAAATGTACTCAACCGAATAAGTGAATTTGGCAGAACAGCAGGATACAAGGTCAGTATTCAGAAATCAAAGGCATTTTTGTATACCAACAGTGAGTCAGCAGAAGCAGAAATCAAGAAAAAAATCCCATTTGATATAGCAAAAAGAAAAATAAAGTATCTGGGAATAAACCTAACCAAGGAGGTAAAAGACCTATACTCAGAAAACTACACAACACTGAAGAAAGAAATTAAGCAAGACACAAATAAATGGAAACATGTACCATGTTCATGGATTGGAATAATTAACATCATTAAAATTTCCATACTACCCAGAGCTATATATAGATTCAATGCAATCACTATTAAAATACCAATGACATATTTCACAGATATAGAATACACATTTCACAATTTTTAAAAAGATTTTATTTACTTATTTTTAGAGAGAGGGGAAGGGAGAAAGAGAGGGAATGAAACATCAATGTGTGGTTGCCTCTCATGTGACCCCCACTAGGGATCTGGCCTGCAATCCAGGCATATGGCCTGACTAGGAATCTAACTTGCGACCCTTTGGTTCACAGCCCAGGGTCAATCACTTTGCTACACCAGCCAGGGCACATTTGAAAAATTTGTGTGGAACCATAAATGACCCTTAAAGGCCTCTGCAGTTCTGAGAAAGATGAATAAAGTAGGAGGAATTGAAATGCCTGATATCATACTTTATTACAAGGCCACTGTAATGAAAATAGTCTTGTACTGGCAAAAGAACACACACATAGATCAACAGAACAGAATAGAGAGCCCAGAAATAAACCCATGTCTCTATGGTTAATTAATAGTTGACGAAGTGGGCAGGAGCATGAAATGGAGGAAAAATAGCCTCTTCAACAAATGGTTTTGGGAGACCTGGCCAGGTATATGCAAAAAAAAAAAAAAGAGAGAGAGAGAGAGAGAGAGAGAGACTGGATCACCAACTTACACCATACAGAAAAATAAACTCAAGATGGATAAAAGACTTAAATATAAGTTGTGACACTATCTAAGTCCTACAGGAGAACATAGGCAGAAAAATTTCAGATAACGCACACAGCAACATTTTCACCAATATGTCTCCTAGAACAATGGATATAAAGGAAAGAATAAACAAATGGGACCACATCAAATTAAAAACCTTCTGCATGGCTAAAGAAAATATCCACAAAATGAGAAGAGAACCAAAATATGAAAAAATATATTTGCCTGTGATACCCCAGACAAGGATTTGATCTCCAAAATGCATCAAGAACTCACACAACTCCCCACTAGGAAGACACACAATTCAATTAAAAAATGGGCAAAGGACCTGAACAGACATTTTTCCAAGGAGAACATACAGAGGGCCCATAGACATATGGGCATATACAGAGGACGCTCAACATCATTCTCCATCAGAGAGATGCAGATTAAAACCACAATGAGTTGCCACTTCATACTGGTCAGAATGGCCATTATTAACAAACTGCAAACAAGTAGTGGTGAAGATGTGAAGAAAAGGAACCTTAGTACACTGTTAGTGGAAATGCAGACTGGTGCGGCTACTGTAGGAAACAGTATGGAATTTCCTCAAAAAACTAAAAAGGGAACTGCCTTTTGATTCAGCAGTTCCACTGCTGGGATTATACCCTAAGAATCTTGAATTGCCAATTCAAAAGAGCCTATGCACCCCAATATTCATAGCAGCACAATTTACCATATCCAAGTGCTGGAAACATCCTAAGTGCCCATCAGTAAATGAGTGTATAAAAACACTGTGGTACATTTGCACAATGGAATACTACATAGCAGAAACAAAGAAGGAATTCCTACAATTCTTAACAGCATACACACAACTGGAAAGCATTATGCTAAGTGAAATAAACCAGGTGGTAAAAGAAAAATACCATATGACCTCACTAATAGGTGGAATGTAATCAACAAAACAAACAAGCAAAAAGAAACATAGGCATGGAAATAAAGAATAAACTGACAGGGACTAGAGGGGATGGGAGGTGGATAAGGGGAAGTGTCAAATCAATGAACGTGTATAAAGGATCCATAGACAAGGACAGTTGTGGGAAGGGGTTGAATGTGGGAAAGGGAAGATGGCCAGAGCAGAAGAGAGCAATGTGGGAAAAATGGTGACAACTGTAAGTGAACAACAATAAAAAAAATTTTAGGGTTTTATCTGCATATTAGGTATATTTGGTATTCAGATCAAATCATTTCTCTCTCAAGGTTTTAATTTAGGTCAGGTAATGGAGATACTTGGCTATTAAATGATTTGTTAGTTTGCAAATAATATGCTTTTATTAAAAAGTGAATTTTATCCTCATGAAACTATTTGCCTTGTTGCCCTTGAGTAGTCAGTGAATTAGCTTGTGACACAGGATTGCATTCATCTGCTAAATATCTTCTCAAAGGAACATCACAGTTATGAGCAGAGGACTGAGGCAATGGTTTCACTTACAGAGATTTTGTATTAAGTTAATGCCTTAGCTTAGTCTCTAATGTCACCAGATTTTACAAACACCAAGAATTGAATTCTGGTTCTTATCATTCAAAAGTAGAGTCAACATACTGAACTATTTACATACATGAAATAAGTGATATCTGGGATTTGCTTCCACATAAAATGGATCTTGCTATGTATGACTGCTGTTAGGGATATAAAATAAACAGGATCCATCATGGGTTGATTGTTGTTGAGGATGTTTGGTAATTTGATATATGTTTTAAAATATTATGTACTAAAAAATTTAGTGGATTTAATTGTTTTCCTAAGGGCAAAATCTGACAAGTCTCCAGGGAGGAAAACGCTTGGCCAAATAGAGTAATTTGTCACATTTTTACATTTTGAAAGGAAATTGCTGGCCACCCTGTCCCCACCCCCCACTTTTTTTTTTCTCTTACAGACTGAGATGAACTATTGTGACAATTAGTATAAAATGTCCCTCTTTCTGAATGACTGGTTGGCTTTTGGTGACTCACCAATTTGGGGCCTGAGAAGAAAATAAAAGCTTAGAGTGACTGATGAATGGCTGACATCTGATCTCCTGGTCACTTTCTGGGGCTGCAGGTAGTGTGGCTTGTGTAACATTTAAACACAGTTGAGAGACATAAAACACTCTTCCTTGTCTGAATTTCTTAGTGCATTTTTAAAATGTTTTAATTGAAAAGCTGCAAAAGTTACAATCTGCATGTGAAACTAGCAGAGATGTGAGTTGCAATGGGTGATTATAAGAGGGCATAAGGGATACTGGCAATGCTGTCTTCATTCTTCTCACCCTTGTAGGCAAATGGAGGTCCACTTTGTTTGATTGTTGACAGCTCTGTGTAGTGTTTTCAAGGGCTCACATGATGGCAGGCCAGGCCATCACTGATGGCTTTGTTCCTGTCACCATTGTCATTAAACATAACTGAAGCCTGGAGTGCTGTGTTCAGCCTTCCCTTTATTAATGTGCTTGATTGAATGAGGACCTAGATACCAATAATGAGATCAGTTTCTAGATTACCGTTTATTTCAGAATCTCTGAATAAGACATTCAGAAGCATCCTAGACTACTGATTTTGCCTGGGGTGTCCAGGGTTTGTAACAGTGTAAGAGAACAAGAATTCTCCCTGGGTCACTGTGTCTACCTCTGCTTGTTTTATGGAGCTCTTGATTCATATATTACAGTATAATTGTAACTGAAAATAGAAGAATTTGAGATTATATGTAAATCTTCATTATAAAAGCTGTATCAGGATATTGCATATTGCACCAGTAAACAAATAGAAGACCTGAACAAAATTTTTTAAAGATTTTATTTATTTATCTTTAGAGGGGAAGGGAAAGAGAGAAGGAGAGAAATATCAATGTATGGTTGCCTCTCGTGTGCCTCTTGCTGGGAACTGGTCTGCAACCCAGGCATGTGCCCTGACTGGGAATTGAACCATGATCTTTTGGTTCACAGGCCCACGCTCAATCCACTGAGCTACACCAGCCAGGGCGACCTGAACAAATTTATAAATAGTTGTGTTAGGGCAAAGGGAATATGGGTGTTTTTTTCTTGTTTAATTTTATTTTTAGTGTTGTATTGTTTTACAGTTGTATTTTTTGTGGACAGAAGTAAAATAAGTTGGCATTCAGAAGTTCCAAAGATGAAATTTCCTATCATAATGAAATGGTTTAAATGGTTAGGTATGTAGGAAGGATAAATGAACCCATAATTTAATGGAATACCACTTAGCACATCTCTGTGCCATTCCTGAGACCTGAATATTACCTCCCAAACCCTGTGCAAGGGGAAGGGATTCCTGCTACTGCCACCTACCACCCACACTGGGTACTTTTCCAGCGAGACTGTGTAAAAAAGATTAGAAGAGGAGGAAGATTCCATTACTGCTTACATACAGGATTGTTTGCTATTCTGTTCTTAATTTTAAGATTTCCTGGTATTTTGTGTTGATGACAAAAGCTGATTGATATAAAAGCCTTAACACCATAAATACAAATACTTTGTGAAAGGTTTTCTTAGGCTCTGCCGAGGAAGAAATGCCAATCAACCACAAAGTTGAGCTTTATTGGAGTTTGCGCACCAAGGCGAGGTTCTCTGGTCCGAAAAGTGGGGCCAAAGAAGTCGCGCCCAAGCAGGGAATGTGGCAGGGTTTTATTTTGTTGGCTCTCTTCATGGGAGCTGGGAATTGGTCCCCTTTGAACAAAGTGGCAATATGTCATTGGTGGTTCTCCTCGGGCTCAGGTTGCTATGAGGATATCCGTTTTGGCAAAGCCCTTCGTTTTGGCTTCCTGGTTTGACTGAGCCGTCTTTTCCCGATGGTAGTTCAGCCGCCATTTTGTTCTACCCCACCCATCCTGACACTTTGTTCAAAGTGATCTGTCTCAAATCAAAAAATAGCCTGGATATTGTTCCAGACTATATCAGAACTCTTGGATTTCCTTGAAAAACATTTTAATTTACTCAACATGTATAAAAAAGTATTTATACCCACACAAATTGGTTCCATTTGTTCAATAGGCCATCCTTGAGTACTAGTTATGGTCACATACTGTGAGGAGGTAATACTGTGGAATTAGTGAAGGCTTGGTGTGAACACCTGGATGCTACCTTCAGGATAAATTCATGCACTTGTGGCAAAGCTTTGGACAGATTCAGTGGAGTGAGTCTGATTTCCTTGGGCTTATTTTGGGCACATGGCTGCTATTTGTTTCTCAAAAACAAGGCATCAGTTCATCTGTTGCAGGAATACTCAATCCTCCCTGCCTCCTAGAGTCACGTAGGAATCTTGTAAAACACACATGCCCAAGTTTCAGTACAACAAATAATGATACAGTTGATCTAGAGGGGGCCTGGGAATTAGTATTTTTAACGAGCTTCCTAGGTGATTCTAACATGCAGCCAGGGTTAAAATTCAGTGTCCTGGTGGATAATAGGACATTGTTTTAAATTGAACTTAAGAAAAATACTATTGTGACTATTAAAAAGGGCTGTGTTTTTTCCCACAGGTCCTTAATAAGACTTTAATAGTTTGCACGAAGACTATGTGAAAGTTTTGTCTAATTCCTGGCAGTTGTTTCCAACCCTATCTGCATATTATTTTTCCTCGGGGGCTCTTAAGAAACACAAGTGCTTGCCCTTACTTGCCACCCGCAACCCATTCTGAAGGACATGGTCTGGGACTGGGCAATAATGTGAGTGTGCTCATGTGTGATTATGATTCCTCAGATGACCTCAACATGCAGATAGGTTGAGATTCATCCACCTTTATTGGAACTCTGTTTCTACCTTCCAGGATTAGCAATTTAAATATGAACATTATATATGTATAGATATAACTACTGTTATCTGGCAATAAACATATCAAAAGGCACATAGGACTTGGTAGATTTAATAGTTTTAAATGCTACTTTCAGCAGTTCCTCAATTCTGGTTTCATAGAATATGTCATAAATTTTAAAACATGAATTAAGAACATTTATGAAAGCTTCTTTTTTTTTTTTTAGTTTGAGCCCCAAGTATAATTTTTATTTTATTTTACAATTATGATTTACATTCGATATTATTTGGCATTAGTTTCAGGTGTACATTGTAACTGTTAGACAATTATATACTTTAAGAAGTGATCCCCACAATATTTGCAGCACTCACCTGGCACCAAACAGTTATTACATTATTGTAATAACTATACCTTACTTTACATACCTTACATCCCCTATACCTTACTTTACATCCCTGTGACTATTTTGTAACTATCAATTTGTACTCCTTAACCCATCCCTTCAACTTCCCTGCCCTCTGGCAACCATCAGTCTGTTCTCTGTGTGTATGAGTCAGGTGTTTCTGTTTTGTTTGTTTTTTAAAAATATTCTACATATAAGTGAAATAATAAGGTATTTATCTTTCTCTTATTTATTTCACTTAAAATAATACACGCTAGGTCCATCCATGCTGTTGCAAAAAGTAAGATTTCATAATTTTATGGCTGAGTAATATGCCATTATATAAATGTACCACAGCTTTTTTATCACTCATTTACTGATGTGCACTTGGGTTGCTTCCATATTTTGGCTATTGTAAATAACGCTGTAATGAAAATATCTTTTTGAATTAGTGTTTAGGGATTTTTAGGACATGTTCCCAAAAATGGAATGACTGGGTCAAAGGGAAGTTCCATTTATAATTTTTTGAGGAACCTTCACAGTTTTTCATAGTATTTGCACCAGTCTACATTCCCACCAACACTGCATGAGGTCGCTTTTCTCCATATCCTTGCCAGCATTTGCTGTTTCTTGATTTATTTATGATAACCATTCTGACAGGTGTGAGGTGATATATTATTGTGGTTTAAATTTGCATCTCTGTGATAATTAGTGGTTTTATGACATCTTTTCATCTATCTATTGGCCATCTGTATGTCCTCTTTGGAAAAGTATATATTGAGGTGCTCTGCCCATTGTTTTTAAATCCTCACCAAGAATATGTTTTTATTGATATTTAGAGAGGGAGGAAGGGAGAGAGAGAATGAAACATTGATCAGTTGCCTTCCACATGTGCCACAAGAGGGGATCATATCTGCAACATTTTTGATGTATGGATTGAAGCTTCAGACAACTGAGCCTCCTGGCCAGGGCCTCTGCTCATTTCTTTATGGGTTTTTTTTCTTTTATTGGGGGGAGGGATGTAGAGTTGTATAAGTTCTTTATAAATTTTGGATATTAATGCCTATAATGACAAGACTGCAATATTGATTTTTAAAAGATTTTATTTATTTATCTTTAGAGGGGAAGGGAAAGAAATATCTATGTATGGTTGCCTCTCATATGTCCCCTGCTGGGAACTAGCCCACAACCCAGGCATGTGCCCTGACTGGGAATTGAACCACGATCCTTCGGTTCGCAGGCCCATACTCAATCCACTGAGCTACACCAGCCAGGGCCAATATTGATTTTCTTAACAATTTTTCCTCTTTCCACATTTTTATGTTTTAATTATATTTTATTGATTATGCTATTAAAGTTGTTCCAATTTTTCCCTTTTTCCCCTCTCCACCAAATATTCCCGACTCCTGATCAGGCAGTCCCGACACCATTGTTCATGTCCGTGGGTCATACATATAAGTTTTTTTGACTACTGCTTTTTCTATACTTTATATGCCCATGGTTATTCTGTAACTACTTATTTGTACTTAGTCCCCTCACCTCTTCATCCATTCCTCAATAACACTTCCTATCTGGTAACCATGAAAACACTCTCTGTATCCATAATTCTATCTCTGTTTTTGTTTGCTTAGTTTGTTTTTTGATTCAGTTGAGATGGATATTTATTTATTACAATTTTACTATTCATAGTTTTGATCTTTTCTCTTAGATAAGTCCCTTTAACATTTCATATAATAGTGGCTTGATGGTAATGAACTCCTTTAGTTTATATTTGTCTGGGAAGATCTTTATATGCCCTTTGATTCTAACTGGTAGCTACTGGGTAGAGCTATCTAGTCTATTGGTCCCCACTTTTCATAAATTTCAAAATTTCTTGCCAGTCCCTTCTAGCCTGCAAAGTGTATTTTGAGAAATCAGCTGACTTCTTATAGAAACTACCCTGGGGTAACTAAGTGCTTTTATCTTGCTGCTTTTAAGATCCTCTTTTTATCTTTAAACTTTGGCAATTTAATTATGATGTGTCTTGGTGTGGGCCTGTTTGCATTCATCTTGTTTGGGACTCTCTGTCTTCCTGGACTTGCATGTCTAATTCCTTCACTAAATTAGGGAAGTTTACTTTCATTATTTTTTCAAAGAGATTTCTAGTTCCCTTGCTCTTTCTTTTCTCCTTCTGGCACCCAAATCATGCAACCGTTGGAATCCTTGAAATTGTCCCAGGCTCTACTTACAGTATCCTGGGTTTTGGGGATTCTTTTTCCTTCTCGTTGTTCTCATTGGTTGTTTTTTACTACCTTATCTTCCAAATCTTTGATTTTATTCTCGGCTTCATTCACTCTACTGTTGTTTCTCTGTAAATTGTTCTTTATTTTAATTAGTGTATACTTCATTTCTGACTGGATCTTTTTTATGCTGTTGAGGTCCTCTCTAAGTTCCTTGAGCATTCTTATAAAACAGTGTTTTGAACTCTGTATCTGATACGTTTCTTATCTCCATTTCATTTAGCTCTTTTTCTGGAGTTTTGATCTGTTCTTTCATTTGGGCCATGTTTCTTTGTCTCCTCATTTTGGCAGGCTCCCTGTGTTTTTTTCTATGTATTAGGTAGAGTCTATGTATTAGGTAGAGCTGCTTTGACTCCCTATCTTGGTAGCATGGCCTAATGTAGTAGTTGTCCTGTAGGTTCAAGTGGCACAGCCTCCCCTATCACCCAAGCTGGGTACTCAATGTATACCCACTGTGTGGGCTGAGTACACCCTTTTCTTGTAGTTCAGTCTTGATTGCTGTTAACAGGTCAATGAGAGGGATTTATCCAGGCCAGTCAGGTGCAAAGATTTGCTGTGACCACTGACCACCAACCTCCACCTTCCATAGAGGAACAGCTATGCAGCGGCAGGAGGGTGGTGCTCCACTGGGTGCATGGGCACTGGTGGTTCCCAGGAGGTAAAGGCCAAGGTCAGCCCCATCTTGTGTTTTTCCCAGGGTGACCCTGCATGAGGTATAAAGCAATCTGAGATGACTGCTACTGGTGCTGGGCTTGGAGATTCCCAGGTGAAACTAAGCTATGAATCTAGGCTGGCTGTTTCTACTGCTGGGCCTGGGCTCACTTAGCAACAGTTATGGGGGCTGTGGACTCACTGAGGCTGGAGGTTGTTTGTTTGAGAGGATTTAGGAAGTTGTGAAGCATGAACCAAGACCAGCCATTTATATGAAAATGTTACTGTTAAACATTTGGGTGGGCTGGTAAGTTTTGGTGGGACAGAGTCCTAGGGGATCTCCAGAGCAGGACAAACAGTGTTAGTCTGGTTAATGGAGTCTCACCTATGGTACCAGCCTGCTGACTCTGTGGGGTGAGGGCTCAGAAAGGGAACTGTGGCCTCTATCTGCCTTTCTGTTTGAGAGAAAGCTGTCCCCCAGCTCTCTCTTGATGCCAGACACTTATTTCCTCCCTGTGTGCCACTTGTGTCTTTGAAGCTGCTACACTGGTGCTGGGGCTCAGAAGGAGTGAATCCAAGTAAGTCTATGCACGGGTCCTTTAAAAGGAACTGCTTTGGATTCCACAACTCAGCTCCTTTGGATTCTTTCACCAACTCAGCTCCTCCTGGTTTTTGCATCCAGGAGTTATGAGGACTTAAATACCTGGCACTGGAACCCTGGGCTGGGGGCCCTGGTGTGGGACTGGTACTCCTCACTCCCAAGATATCCCACCCAAATTTTTATCCACCACACATTGGGTGTGGGACCCGCCTGTTTCATGTCTGCACCCCTCCTACCAGTCTGGATGGATGTGGTTTCTTTAATTACCTACTTTCCAGACTTCCATTCAACTTGATTTCTTGTGGTTCTGGGTGATGGTGGTTCTATAGTTTATGTGTGATTTTGATGTCATTGTGCAAGGAGGTAAGCTGTGCTTACCTATTCTGCCATCTTGATTGGAAGTTTTTCTTAACATTTTAATGTTATTTATCCACATTGACAGCATAGTAAATAAATACTAAGTTTATACATATATACTAGGAAAACATTTTTAGGTAGCTGTGTTGGCATTTGAAGTTTGTTGTTTTAACATTTGTATATTCAAGACAATTTTATAGTTGGTGTATATATTTGTTTTCTACATTGATTCTCTTCACTGAAAATGTTGAAATAATCAATAATGATTAAGTGAAATTTCTACTTTTTTATTAGTAAAATTAAATTTATTCACCCTTTGAACATGCCTGTTTGAGACAAATTCCACACAGTGCTAGTTCACAGCAGCTCTGTGTGATAAAACTCCTGTTATGAAGGAAATGCCTGCATCTGTGCTACTTCTGGTAGGTACTTGAAATATGGTTCTTGACACAGACTGAATTTCTAATATTATTCAATTTTAATTGATTTATATTGCAATAGTCACATGTGATTATTGGCTACTGAATAGGCAGAGCAGGTTTCAAGGTTTGTTCAGCATAACTTGAGAAGAGTTTTGGCTGAGCTGTCCCTTAGTGGCAGCTGTCCCATGTTAGAGGCCTTTGTTCCCATGGATGGCATGTCCTCTGCCATCCCCTGCTTTGGTACCCTCACGGAGGCTGTGATGTTGGGAAAGGATATAGCGCTGTTGGATAGATGCAGTTTACATGCCCAACCCATGTCCTCAGACAGCCTGCTCTAATGTGTGTAACTATGTTTTTCAGGTATTCTCAACCTCTAGCTTTGTCCTGCCTCATTTCTGTCAGGATATAAGTATTGTCACAGCAATGTCCCTATCTCTGACTCTGCCTGCCTTTTTCCCATTCCTCTTTAGTGCACTGTCCCCCTACTTCTGTCACTTCAGCTGAGACCACAGTCCATGGCTTCCCTAAGAAAACAGGCTCCTGAATATGCTTTAGGGACCTCCAGGATCACTTGTCTCCCCAACTTCACCTTTGCTCCCACCCCTCAGCCCCAAAACCACTACAGTAAATACTGTGAACTGCTGCTGGGCCTTGGCAGCTTCCTAGTTCACATCTTCCTGAATTACGCTCTGTCATGGTTCATCTAATGATTGCTCCTTCTTGTGTTGGCTGACATGACTACAAGAAGCCCAGCCAACCTGTCCAGGATGGTCAGGTATCCTTTCTGAGTGTCCAGTCCTTGTGGTATGTAGTGTGTTCCCATGATGAATCTGTGAAGCCAAGTCATGCTTGGAAGGACCCTGAGCACATGTTGTACAGTTGGTGACTGCATTTGGTGAATGAGCAACATGAATAAGTTCATCATTAAACTCAGATTTTAGCTGGTATCTGCTTGTGCACATTTCTTTAAATCCTAAGTGTGATAAATTAATAAATTTTACAGAGAATCTGACTGCCTGAACTTCATTCCTCAGACTTTTTTTATTGATTGCTCAATTTCATCAACTTCATATTTTTCTTTTTACAAATGCTATATTCCTGTTCTGGGGCTATTAAATTGCTCACTTGGGGCCCATTGTATTTTAATCATCAACTATAGATGACTGAGTTCTAACTAAGAAAAGTAAAAATACAGATAGGATTGCCTTTCTTATGAGTAAATTTTTAAAGGACTTCATATGATACTGTTTAAAAAAGTTTTTGTATACTATAAATGATGAAAGGAGAAACAAAAGAATATTTACATTTATAGATAACAACTGATAAAAATCATTTGTTTTCTAAAGATAGTTTTCAGAGGAATAACTTCAGTGACATTCTGTTTGTTGATTACTGTTCTCTTCAATATATATAGTGCACGTGTCTGCCCGCTAGCTTGCATTTTCTTGTTGCCCTACATTCAGGTACAGATACATTCGTTCCATGTCCCCACCTTCCCATAAAATCAGCACAAGAAGGTCATAAAAGAAGATCACCAAAATGCTTTATGCACTAGCTAGTTTCAACAGGAAAAAATTAAATGGCACTAACTACCACGAGATTCTGCCACATGGTCACCATTATAGATGATAAGCCTTTGGCATTGGAGGCATTCCAATTTATGGCAAAGGCATTCATAAGCTGTTAATGAGCTATCATCTCTCTGATTATCACAAGAATTATATGGTTAACTTAATTCTGTCTAATAGTAAAATTCACCAATTAATTTTATATTAATTGAAATTGGGACGTTAGGTGTTCCTTGGAGGCCACACTTTTTTGGCTTCCTTCTCAACTTTAGCACATGTCAAATTCTAATATGGGTGTGGGTGGGAAGGAGAGCGGGACATGATCCTCTGAGTGCTTCAATTGTCAGAAATCCTCTGCTCCTCAGGCCTGAAATTTACTCTTTAGCTCCTCATTCAAAGCATAATTAATTCAGTTAAACTACACAGGCTTGGTTATTGTTCTTATTCCATGGAAAATTGGAAGCTATAATCTGGAAGATTAGGCAAAGCAAGCTGTGAGGGTTGATAGCTGTTGCTGACTTTGAAGAAGTAAAGAGTAACTAAAAAAGCAGCTACATAGAGGTAGAAACTATAGTTTGAATAGTAATAATATTTATAAATGTTCAGTGAAAAGTTTGACATTCAGTTCTTTTTCTTTAAGAAACTCAAGGAACTATAAACATTTAAAAATGATTTTTATCAAAGAGGATTAAAAGATATTTGAACTTCTCTTCTGAATGCTGTATTTTTGACATTGCTGTATATATGAAATATCATCGTACCTACCACCTTAGAATATGTATTTCACTAAAATAATTGTTCAGTGTGCACGTTATGTACTTTTCTGTATAATAAAGGACTTTATGTGCACTTGAAAGGATTTATCTTTCTATACTTTAAAAAGGATAATTTTTCTTGATTAAACAGGATAACCACATACAATAAATGCTGTGAAAGAAAATATCTTTCCCATAAATGGTGAAAGAAAGTGTCTTTCCTGTAAACTGACTTAGTTTGAAATGTCCATAAGGTAAATGAGGACATCTTTATCCATTCCAAGGAGAAAACCAAAGAGAAGTTTTAGAGGAAGCTATTTTTGCAAAATTAATGTCAGTAAAGGCTAAAGTTATTTGGGGATTTTTACTATCTTCAGACTTTCAGAATAGTAGAATGCATTTTCTTCTGTAAAATGTCATGCATAGTGGTTAAAACTTAGTATTTCCTCAAAATGCCTAAGGACCCAATAGAGTTTACTGAGGTATTGGTATAATCATCCAGAAGACCTTTTAGAGAGGCAAGATAAGAATTCAAGTCACTTGGTGCAATTGTGGCCAAGCCTGAGATTCATTATAGGATGCTATGACATTGTTGTTTTGTTTTTTATCTTAAAAGTTTTTTTATAATAAACCTTCTGATTTTATCAGACCGTCTACTACTATTCGCCTAGATATTTGTTTTTACTTGTTTTGAAGAAATAAAACAAAAAAAAATGTGCTTTTACATAATTGATGTACTCGTAAGTGAAAATTTCTTTGGTATGGATTGTCTATATATCTCTGAAGATGAAGATTAATTAATTCGCTGGGTTTTGCTGACTATACTTAAGGACTTACACATTCCTTAAATAATCCTAACATTTTCAAGGTTAGAATTTATATTTGGGTGCACAGTTGACAAAGTATTTAGGTTGTATCTTGTAAGTCTACACTATTTAATATGGTGGCCAACAGCCACATGTGGGTATTTAAACTTAAATACACTTAAAATGTTAGTTCCAAAATCACACCAGTCATGTTGTGCATTCTCAGTTGCCTCATAGAGATCTAGTGGTTACCATACTGGGCAGTGCAGATATGTGTAGAACATTCCCATCATTACAGAAAGTTCTCTCTTTTTTTTTTTTTTTTAAGATTTTATTTATTTATCTTTAGAGGGAAAGGGAAGGAGAAAGGGAGAGAAACATCAATGTATGGTTGCCTTTCATGCATCCCCTGCTGGGAATTGGCCTGCAGGGAACTGGCCTGCAACCCAGGAATGTGCCCTGACTGGGAATCGAACTGTGATTGTCTGGTTCACAGGCCCGTGCTCAATCCACTGAGCTACACCAGCCAGGGAGAAAGTTCTCTTTAGTCAGCACTTGGCTGACCATTGCCATCACCTCCTCTCTGTGTAAGTGTCTTAAAAAGTTGGGGATGATACATACACCATAATTTTTTCTGCGCTTGCCCTGTCCCTGCCCTGCTATCACTTCTCTAGGCAACAAAGCTAACTTCATGATAAATGTTCACACCAATTTGAGAGTTAGAAATTGAGCCCCAAGAACCAGGTGGATAAGCTGGCTTCAGCAGACACAGGATACTTGGAGGGTGGGGGCAGCAATAATTTTTTACAATCTCAATAATTAGTTGAGTAAACTGATTGTCCTTATCATTCTCCTGAGTGTAGTAAGGATTCATAGACTCTTCAGAATTATGAATCCCAGTTATTTATCTAGATTGCTGACTCCCTGTCTTCTTCAATATCCTTTTCTGGTTATATTTCCAAGTAAAGCTTGTTCTCATAATGAATTGAGAAGGCTAACTTTTAATATTCATAGGCTTTCAGTATGCCTCAGGATAATTTGAGTATGTTTGGCATTAGACAGACACAAAAATTACTCTTTCATTGTAAATTACTTGTTATGACTCTCCTTCAACTAAGACACACATCTCACTAATGCTGAGAGTACTTATTCCCTATTGGATAGATAGGAAAACAGCAAACATCATGAGCTCACCTGGACCTGAAAGCCACGTGGACTCTGTCTAATATTGTGGTCTGGCTTGTGATCTGATTTCAGAACAAAAGATTTTAAAAGCTGCCTTCATGTTGCTCTTCAAAAATGTGCCAGTATTATTTTTTGTTATCCAAAAAGTGGTGTAATGTTCTCATTGACATTATTTCATTCAGTAAAGAAGGCAATCTAGATTATAACAGTATAAATTTTTCTTTATCAGATTTAACAAAGCTATTTTAATTTTAAAGAAAAAAGGGCAACATGTACACATTTAAAAATTATTCCTAAATTTGTTCTAATTTGAAGAAGATCCTCTTCCCTCCAACCTGGAGACTGTCTTACTTATAAGGAGTTAGTAAAGTTGTCGTGAAACAGATTAATTTGTATTTTCTAGTCACGAATCCCAGCCTCTTCCCAATAGCTACATTTTCTTTACTATTGGATAAGCTATTCACTTACTTCATTCAGAAAATTCCAAGCGATTATTCTTCATCTCAAAGAGGATCCAGGAATATGTTTGGCTGCTTAGTGATGTCAGTGCTAGTGAGAAAGCCAGGTGCTTGCTAGACGCTAAAGCACACTCATTATCTTTCCTATAATCTGCTCCCTTGTGTTCACAGAAACTCAGAACTTAAGTAGATCCTGGTTGCAATGAAGAGAGTCATCCTTAGTCCTTTTGACATCTGACATGGGGCTAATTTTTTTATGCATACTGTTTTCAACTGCTTTTTCACCCAATAGCCAGCATTCAGATGTCTGTTTTCTTTCTGTGGACATAGTCTAATTCATGCTTGAGCTATTAGCAGTCTTAGAAGTTGAGAGGAAATGCTTATAGCAAATTGCTTAGTAAGATCAGTTGTTGCTTTCCAGTGATCATTTGCAATAATAAAAGGGAATTTGATGGGAGTCATTTGAGACAAAACCCTCCCAGTTTTTGCAACCTCTGGATTGAATCCTCTCTCCAGGCTAATATGTCCTGTCTTACCTGTGGCCCCACAGACTGACATATCTCCAAAGTTCACTGCACTTCCTGGCTTTCCAGTCTGTGCTTCTTTGGCGTATCTTGACCCCTGGTTTCTTGGGCAAACATCTGTATGGAGCTTACCACTGTCACTTCTTGTGAATCTTTCCTGATATTTCATGTGTGATGTTTCTTCTTTGTGCTCCCATAGCTTCTCTATGCCCCATCACCCAAACAGTATTTATTTTCTCCTCCAGGAGATTCTGAGACCCTTGGGGCAGAGATGATATCTTCTATCAATTTATTCTTGGTAGCTAGCATAACATCTAACATATAATAGGTCCTTTGTAAGTCTAATGGTAAGGGAGACCTACAAATGGAACCTTTGTATTAATGGAGGTAGTAACATCTAGTTTCTGCAAATGCTCAGGTAAATACCCAAATCCCTGTCAGATCCAATGAGTGAGATTCTGTATTTGGTCGGATATTGGCCTACATGGCATTTAAGTTTTCCTGTTCTGAGTTGTCACTGCTTGGTTTTCACTACATAATTTTTTTCCCAAGCTCCCAAATGTCTTCATTGAATCTGTCATATGTTATGAATTCTGTTTCTGGGTAGTATAGGAACTACTGTCCTAGTGCTTTTTTCTGTGTATGAGCAATTGAGCTCAGTGGGACAATGATATTTTATTTTATAACTCATTATTATTTGTTATCTTGTGTACCCAAATACTCAGTGCCAGCTCTCAGTTACCATTGGGGTTGATTCCACAGACCATCAGAATGTACTTTTCTGCTGTAGTACTCCTGTGTCAAGAATCAAGGGAGCATGCTGAATCCAGTAGCAGACAGGAACCACATGCTCTGCCTGGTATGGGTACCAAATCCAATCATGTCTTTCTTTCTGCAAAGAAAGAATTAACTTAAATGTTGCTTTGGCTAATGCAAAGTATCAAAATTAAATTAAATACAATTAAATTAAGTACAGTATATGAAATTCTAAGAGGTTACCCATAAAATGGAAAGCAGTGTCATTCCTATGGAGCGTAAATCTGGCTGCATGTATGGTGTCTAAGGTCATACACTTAATGTGGACTCCTGTGACACATAGTATGATACTTAAAAAAATACATCAGTTTCCAACAGTAGATGAGAAACATTTATGTGAACTATTCCTAAGTAGTAAACAACCTGAAAAATGTTTGGTTTACTACTAATTTTCAGTTGATCAGTACTTACCACATCCTGTGACAGTCTTCAGTCTTTTGTTGAGCTTTTACTATGCATTGGTAATGATGAATGGGAAAAGGTCCCTTGCTTACAAGGACATCACTGACTAGATAAATAAATGTCTGAGCACAGTGATTTATTTACATGAGGCTGTTTGCCAGATCTGTACTGTATGCTTTTTCTTCAGCAAAACTCTGGAGGAAGACCTGCTACCCTGGAGGTTAAGTCATTTAGTTTAATCCTGAGAGGATAAGCTTTGGCATCTGGTATTGTCAGCATTTATTATTAAAGGATCTGCTAAGATGGAATTAAAATTAGCTTGTACAGGAAGAACATGGGAACCATTAGTGAGATACATATTTCTGTTCTGGAAATAAATGGGAAAAACTTCACGTTGTGGTCAACTTTCTCTCAAAAGTAAAAGCAACCATGCCTCCCATGATGTCTAAGGTGCCATAAAGCCGCACAATCTCAGGGCTACTGGGGATAGATTAAATGTCAGACCCTTCCAGCTCTGAACTGGTGCCTTCATTATTCAGCAGACATTTATTTGAGCCCTTGCAGAGTTCTTGGTTCTGTGGAAGGCCCTGGGTATAGAAAGGTGAACCTAAAGGACAAGCATGCTGTCTTTACAGAGCCTTCTATGTGGTGACTGAGGTCAGGAGCAGGTCTAGAGGAGCACACAGCTTCCTTGTTGATGATAGAAAGGAGAACAGAATTTAGTGTCTAATAGACTTCTTGACAGAGTGGTAGGTGTTATTCACACACACCACATGCACATTCATTTTTGTACTTGACTGTACAACCTTTTCATGTAGACACATGTGGTAGACATTTCTCTCTCTTTTTTTTTAAGTGGGCGAGAACCATCTATGACCACTAACCCTTACTTTGCAGGGATTCCCTCATTTTATGTGGCTGAAGGGGAGCCATAGTCCCACCTCTGACCAGAATAGCTCAGTTGGGCAGATGTGTCTTTCACTTTGAGAACTGGAGGGAATGCTTCTGAGAAAGAACTATTTGAGGAATTAGGGAGTATAATTTTAGACTGGAGCCAATGACACGGAACTGTATTGTCTTAACTTTATTTGCTTTGTGTAAATTAAATTGTAATATTATGGTCCATAACTACATGAGTCTTCTTCATGATGTTTACATAGTTACAAAAATTTTAATTTTGAGAGAAGTCTGCTTTGTAAAGGACCAACCCAAACATTCAAAAGGAAAACCCACACATATTTATTGAGTACCTTCTATGTGCTAGGCAGGTCCTGATATAGCAGTGAACCAAACAGACAATACTCCTGCCCCCATGAAACATAGTCCGGCATAAAAAGATAGAAACAGAACCAAATACATCAAATGCCAGGTATTATTAAGTGATGAGAAGAAAAATCAAGCAATGGAGAAAGGAGTGTGTAGTGGTCTACACTTTAAAAAACTTATAGTGTCCATATTTTAGATAAACTTGTAAGGAAGCTTCTATGATAAAATGGTATCTAGCAGACCGTATAGGAAATGAGGGAGCGAGTTCTACATTTTGGGGTAAAAGTCATTTCTCAGAGAGTGAAGGGGATGTGCAAAGATTCTGAGGCAGGAATGTGTTCAATGTATTTCAGGAACAGTAAGGCTACCACAGTGGCAGAATAAATGAGTGAGAAATGGAATGGCAGGGGGTATGTTGCCCAGAGAAATAACAGGGTCTGGTAAGTCAGGAGGAGTTCAGACTTTATTCTAATTGACATGAACTGACTGGACCTTATACAAGGATCATACCACCCACTGAGTTCCACAGACTATAGTGCTTGGGTAAGGAGGCCAATGAGAAAGTAAATGTGATCAGGAAGACTAATAGTAGCAGTGTCTAGGATATATTCTGAAAGTAAAGCTCACAGGATTTGCTAAGGAACTGGATAGTGGTTGAGAGAGAAAGAAGCAAAGATAACTAGGAGGGTTTGGTCTGAGCATTTTTTGACATGGAGTTAGTTAACAGTTTTGCATAGAGGAAGTCTAAGAAGTAAACACAAGGAAAAGAATGTTAGCCCTGAATCTTATCTATTTCCTTTGCTCAATACCAGGGAACTTGAAATTCAAAAGGATGCATATCTCTGAATGTAAAAGTAAATATTAACAATTTGCCTAATGTCCGAGAGTATTTAGATCTGAGGTTGTTTTTAGGGTTTCTGTTCACACAGTACCCTGGGTTCCATGCAGCTTCCGTGTGTGTATTCCAAGCTTGCAGAGTAGCTCTTATGATGGGCAAATTTCTGCCAGTGGGCACTTTCCACACCAGCCCGAGTGTTCTACATGTCCAGCAAGATGTTGCATCCCAATACTAAGCATAGTTGTTTTGGACTTTCCCCCAGCTAGCTACCACCCAATATTGGGGCAAAGGGTGTTCTTGCCACAGGTTGCTTTCTCCCATTTGGATGGAGTGACTGACAGTCTGTGGTTTCTATTCTTTGGTGTTGGGTGACCCTGCCACCTCTCTCATGTTCATTCTGGGAACAGTCTGTAAATACCACCAAGCTGATACAATTTGGCCCAATTATTCAGCAGCATTTTCTCTGAGACTGTATCTCCGAAAGCATAAAGACAAAGCCTTATTTGAGAAGAGTTGTTGGGCGAAACAATAGCATCTGTGTTCTGTACAAGAACCTGTTTGAACAGCAAACTAAACTTGGGTGGGTGGACATTGAAAAGGTTTTCTCAAGAGTAGGAAACAAAATGTAATTCTCCTCCTTTGCCAGGCTTTTTCTGTTGAAATTTCCTGCTCCTTAACAAAGCATAGTATGCACCCTGAAGTGCGTAGTTGTGGAAGCATCTACAGTCATTTCAGCATCTCTTAACATGCTGTAATTTAAAAGAACCCATATATCACACAGGTGGGGGAAAGTAAGGCAGATAGCATCAGTAGTTTTAACTAGAAACCTAAAGTTTTAATCTGCCTCCCATTTTTTTTCATTGAACTATTAACATTTTCTTCAATGAGAGGAAGGGTACTGTAAGTGATAGAAGATAATAAGCTCTTGGTAAAATGAAATAGGATGGTGGAAAGCTGCAGGGGGGGGAATGGATTTGTCAAAACACATTAGTTTTTAAATAAAGTAAAAATAATTGTATCTCATAGTCAGAAACTGTACCATCCAGTACAGTAATCAATAGCCTCGTGTAACTATCTAAATTAATACTGTTGCCCTAGTCACATTCATGTGCTTAATAGCCATTTGTGGCTCATGGCTACTGTATTAAATCAGATATGGAACATTTCCTTCATCATAGAATGTCGTATTGGACAGTACTGGTCTAGAATATAAAATAGAACAATTTATGATAAATTGTCATACATTTCACACATTGCCATCCTTTTTATTTAGGCTGATGTTTATCTTAAGGCTCAGGGCCTTAAGGTAGGAATGTGCTGAGAGGCTGAAAGAAAATCTTAAGTCTTCTGAAAATGGTATGATGTTGGAGGTGTTGCATGGGAGGGGAGGGGCTCACTTTGCATCCTTCGGTTTGCACCTTTATCCTGCTTGTAACTCGGGTGGAAGACAGTTAAGAGTTACCATGTGGTAACATGCTTGCTTCTTTCGATGATACTTAAATAGAAACATAACCATTTTAATAAGAAAGTACTGTATTTTTCAGACTATAAGATGCACTTTCTTTCCCCCAAATTTGGGAGGAATAATGGTTGTTAATGCTGCTATTGAGTCCTGTTTACATTTACATTGGTGAAATATTATGTTATTAAATATTTTACCACATTTTTTGCTTCAAAAATTTTTCCATATTTTTCCCCCTCTAAAACCTAGGTGTGTCTTATGGTCCAAAAAAATACAGGTAGTGGAGTAGTTTGAATTAATGAGGCCATAAATATACAAAGCAGAATGGGGGCAATTTTTAAGTTCTATGTGTATTGTGTGATTCGACTCTCAATAACAGCTAACCAGATGGAGGGATCTTTTCTTAATTTGATTGTGGATTACCAACATGGTATTTATATCGGTTATGTTTAAATAGAGTCAATTGTTTTCTCTTCTAGTGTGATGAGTAGACAAAGTCTGGTTAGCTTTCTTTTGCCTTGGTCAGGTATGCTGAGTAAATATCTACTAAGCTGGCTAGGCCTGTAAGAACACAACTGGGTTGGGGTGTCTGGCAGCCAGTAACATTCCCCTCATAGCAGAGGTGCCTGACACCACTGCTCCAGATACATCAGGTGTCTTGAGGTTATTACTTCAAAGGAGGTGACTCCCAGCCACTTGGTGGAAGGTACAATGACTTTTAAATCGAGACCATTAAGGAAATGTGACCCTTCTCTGAGACACCAAATCCCATTCCTCTGGTTGCCCCAGAGCCATGGAAAAACTTCCAGGTATAATGCAGCCCACCCAGAGAGAGGCTTGGAAACACAGGAAAGAGTCAACACAACATGAAATATAGTCAGTATAAGTAATTGGAATTCCTAAGTTCACAGCTTATCAAGAATGTGTGCTGAAGCCAGTGATGTTGTAATGACAAACAGTAATAGGAGAAGGCTGGGGTAAGGCAGAAAAAGGATTTATCAGGTCAGCATGCATGGGCCAGCAGAGAAGGTTCCCTGGCTGGCCTTGAGGGAGAGGGGCTATAGTTTTGCTTACCTAGATCTTTTCTCCTATGTTCACTACTAACTCAGTAAAACTTTTGGTCATGGCTGTGTTTCCAGATGTGAGGTATATATGATGATTCCTGAGAATATGCTGCTTTAAAGACATGTTGGTAAAGCAACCAACTTTAAAAACAGCTAAGTTAAATACAGCAGATTATTGGATAGCCTGAAAATCAACCATCACTTTTCAGGCATCCAAGAAATATTGATAAATGTTATTAATATATTTTGTAAACTTTATTTATATCGTGCCATGCAGTTGGGTTTTCCTAGATGTCATATTACTTAATTTTAAAAAATAACTTGTGAGGTAAAGGCAATATCCTTACCACTTACTTCTCTATAGTGAGTCCTTGTATGGAGTGTCATAATGAAATACACACAAATCTGACTCTTGGAATGAAGGTGAGTTTATATTACTACTTTTGAAGAGATTATGCTCAAAGGTTAGTACAAAAGGTTGCTTTGAGATTGGGTTTTTTCCTCATTCCTTCTTTCTCTTCTGACAGGAATGAAAAGCATTTCATTCTTCCCCTAAAATTTATGTCTTGAAACATTTTTTTGTAAGTCCACTTCTTACCTAAAAGGGTATGCTGTTAGTTTAAATGAATGGAATCAATGTTCTGGGCTTTTTGCCTGAAATAAATTGGTATTCTTTTGAAGTAGTCCTTGTGAAAGATTTTTTTAAGTGGTATTAAATTATGGTGCAAGAATCATAACTTGGTTTTAATTTCATCACTGAGTCCAGTTGATTCATGAAGCAACTGGACATGAAAGCCACTGAAGGAGCACTGTGTTGAAGGACAGCAGGTGTTATTGTTAGTGGTGTCCTTGTTGGACATGAGAAGGGTGAAGGGGGAGTAGACATGACCCCGATTTGCTGACCTTGCTACCTGGGGAGTGCTAGCCATTTAGATTTATGAAAGTATGCTGGGTTGCTACCTCTGATTCACCTATTTTCCTTATAAACTGCAAATTAGTCAGAATGAAAGCATCGAAGCTTTTCAGATAAACAGCATCTGCTAGGCCTCCCTCTCTCTCCCATATTTTACTGGTGGGGTGAGTCAGTTTACAAAGTATATTGGACTTGTTAATCTTGTTCAGAGAAGCATCATGGTCTTAAAGAATGGTTCAAAGTATAAGGAGACATTCACAATTTTTTTTTCTACTCATGTGATCCAGAAATAAAGGTCAGTTTGGATTTGTTGGTATCCATATTAATTAGGACATCTTGCATATTAAATTAATGTTAAAATTCTAGCTGTAATGAAGAGCTGTATCTGAAGCATTGTCCTATGTGTTGTACTGAAAACCTTCTCTCTGCATTATTTTTTTCACTCTTAAAATTGGTATATGAAATTAAAAGGCAGTAATTGCTACAGTTTAAAGCCCAAGAGAGAGCCCTGAACTTGAATGTCCTTAGGTGCCTGCTTAACCTTTAGGTCAGTGCTTTTCTGTGCCAACTGCACATTAGACTCACCTAGGGAACTTTTTAAATGGAACACTGATGCTCAGATCCCACACCAGGCTAATTGAATCCAAATCTTTGGAGGTGGGACCTGAAGGGCAATGCATTTCTAGAAGCTCACTAGGTGGTCTTAATGTACATTGTGGTTTGAGAACAACTGCTCTAGCCATTCTATGTCTTCAGCTTCCTTATCTATAAACTCCCAGTATCCACAGTAGGAAAGACCATCCTTGGTGTGGCCCACCTTTTCCTGTGCCTCATCCCCTATCACTCCCTCCCCTTGTCCTGGCTCCCCAGGCTCCTGCACCTCTAGCCTGCAGAAGAGCGCCCTTTTTCACCTCTCTACCTTTGCATTTGCACACACTATTTCTGACTTGAATGCCATTTTCCCAGTCTCTTTCCATTTCAATTCTTTGCACAAAGTTACTTTCTCCCTCAGAACCATTGTGTCCCTCCCTCATAAAACCATCCCCTTTCCTCCCCAAGGCACACTTGGCATTCTTCTGTATTTCCATGACCACTGGAAGATAGGGATGACCCTTCTTTACTCCTCCACACCTAGTACAACCTATATTCAAAAAACCTTTGTTAATAAATGGTGAATTGGCCTTTCTTTCTAAGCTTCTGAGATTCTGAACTATGTTAAAGTGCTTGCTTGTAAACTGTAAAGCATCTTATAAAGTGACTTATGATTATTATTCATTTTGATCCTTAAATGATAGCAAGTAAATATTCATTTTTCACCTTTATGTAGACAAACTACTCTTTAAGTTATAGTGTGGGATGTTGTGTTTTGTTTATTGTTTAGAATGTAATCTGGTTGCCTTCCAGGTGGGTGCAACAGCCCCCACGCCCTGAGGACAGGCTGTTTGGTACTCTACATGGGTCCACTGCAGAGTGCAGCTCAGCTAATTAGTTGAAGCTAATTGGATGCCATGTTTGCCTTGGCAACATTTCCATAATTCCAAAATTATGTCCAAATAACTGAGTTGCCAGTGAACTTTTATTGCGTGGGCTTTCGTCTCTCAAGGTTGTCTGTGAGTTTGATTTTGTGAGGTAGTTATGTTGCAGATGTGCAAAAGAGTCGAAGTAATAGATTAATTATTTGGTGAAGCAGCAGGCATTTTTGGACCAGAGACTGGATTCACATACCTCTCAGGTTTTCTTCATGATATTTGTTCTTTGGAATTTTAACACAACCTAAAGAGAGAGAATTTTTGGGACTGCAGCCAACTGTATGTATAATAATTTTTAAAAGTCAGATTGTTCCACATTTGAATTACAAGAAGGCCTGCCTGATTCTTTTATTACTACTGTGGGGCAAGGGTCTTTAGGATAGGGATGTGTGTTCATGAATTGTCTGAAATGTAAGCAAAATTGAGATATGTGTATATGAGACAGTATAGTAAGAAGCTAGGAAAATTTGTTGGCAAGTGGAATGGGAAAACTGAGACAGATAGCTGAACACACTGGCCAAGCAATTTACAACCAGATGCAGATATACACCAGGGCAGAATGCCTGGTAGGGGGCAAAACTGGGAAAACAAGGACCTTACCCCCAGGGTAACCTGTTCTCTTTTGACCTTTCCCCCAGAGATTATATCTAGGCCTCAGTTGTATTTCAGCTCCAGGCCCAGAAAAGCAGCAAAACCAGGTGGGCAACACCAGAACCAACTTGGATGACTAAAGACACCCTGCACTGGCACTGACCAGTCAGTAGAGACCATAACCCTGAAAGGGCACACCTGGAGAACTGATGAATATTCTACTAAAACTCTCTCCTGAGACCTCCCCTAGGATTTGGAGCGGCAAGAAAGAGATAAAAGCCTCAAGACAAAGGACTTAGCATAGAGGCTTACCTATACCATTCCCTTTTCCTTCTTCCCCCACTTCTTTTTCCTACAGGTACCCCTAAGGGTACCCCTAAACTCTAAGGCAATGGGCAGCTGACAGCTTGTCCCAGGCTAACCCCCTGAACCTGTACCCAAAGCCCTCTTTTCTCTTACTTCCCAGTGAGCTAATGTGTCCCAGCCTATACTCTCCTGTTGTTTCTTCTATGCTAAGACCTTTCCTGTTCCCAGCTTTAGTAAGTGTATCCTCACAGTCACCTGGACTCATGTTGTGAAATCATTCCTACACAAAGTCAAGAACCCATACACTACAGCTGGCCACAGGCAGACCTGCTCAGGACTAGGCCCCTGTCCAGTAACACATATATTGCGGGGAAGGAGGCCTCTGTCTTTCATAAAGTTCTCAAAAGGATCCTGTGGAAAACCTTCCTTCAAGAGGAATGAGAGTATTATGATTTGTGTCTCTTGAAGTTGTCAGTAATATCTAGGAGTTCAAGATAGATCTTGAATGAGTTTCTTGTCATTCTCTATGACATAGAAGTAGATCTTCATCAGAAGCCAATTCTTTTCTGAATTATCCATAATCCTCTATCTTTTTTGCCATCATCCTATGCATTTGCATTTTGATCTTGACATTTCTGATGAGGACAAACAAAGAGTGGGAAAGTGAAATGAACCACAAAATAGGAAGTTAAGAAAAAGATGATCCAAGATTTTTGTGGAAGGCTGTGCAGGTCTGTGGTGGAAATGTCCTCCATAGCCCCAGAGCTGTGTTACACAGTGGTCCTTGGTGTATCCTACATTTTTGAGTACCTGTCACATATCGGACCCTTTGTATTTATGAGGTCTGTCTAGAAAAGTTCAGCCACTGTTAATATAACAACAGTTTTTGGGACATCATTGTAACCTGATAGCCAAGGAGAGTGGAATGGGATACACCAGCATGAACAATGTCAACTTCACTGTACTAGTCAGGGGGGTGGTAGACAATGTTGAGTGAGCATTTGTACTGTGTGGCAATCACATTCAAAATGACTGAGCAAGCAGAGAAACAAATCTGCATCAAATATTGTGTGAAGCTTGGACATTCCTCCATGGAAACCATTTGGATGATTCAGAAGGCTGCAGCTATAGGCACCTGGTGATTGGCAGCTCTATCACAACAAGGTGTCTGCTAAAGCATTGCATCTCTTGCAGCATTTTTGGTGAAACATAAAAAATCACCCAGGTATAGACAGGTATGCCAGCCTGTGTACAGCCCAGATTTGGCACCCTGCAAATTCTGCCTTTTCCCAAAACTAAAATCACCTTTGAAAGGGAAGATATTTTAGACCATTGATGGGATTCAGGAAAATATGACGGGGCAGCCATTGGGAGAACTGTGCAAGGTCCCAAGGTGCCTACTTTGAAGGGGACTGAAGCATCATACAATGTTTCTTGTGTCTTGTATCTTCTTCAGTAAATGTCTTTATTTTTTATATTTTGAGAAGGCTGGATACCTTCTGGACAGACCTGGTACTTTTATTTTTAGCCCTCAGATTGGCATTTTGAGGAGGCTTAATTGTCCACATCTACCGAAGAAAAGTGAAGAAACTATGGCATGTTACAGTATGGGGACTGCATTGGAGTAGTCCCATACCTGCACAGAGATTGGGCTCAGGAATAATTTGTTAAATTTAACTGACTAACAGAGGAAACATAAATCCCAAAGTGGTAGATATAGCTTTCTTACGGAGCTGTACTTCAAGACTCTTTGCTTTGTATCATCAGTTTATGTGAAAGATTTAGTTAGGGTACAACAATCAGCTTAATTCTTTTTGGCTTACTGTGTGTTTCAGTTATTTTGAGTTAGTTCTGCTAGCTGTTCTCAGGAATGCAGCAAACTCCTTGTTTTGTCTTTATCTGAATTATTGTTGTTGACCTTTGGTGCAGTCTTTTCTTCATTAGACATGTATCAATTCTGTGGTCATGGGAACTAAGCACTGCGCAGAGGAGTTAAACACAGTTCCTGTCTTGTAGGAGCTTAGACCATCATAATTTACTACGTCATAAAGTACTATTCTGTCTTTTCAGCAACTTGGTCTGTATAGTAATTTGGGCTGTAAATGAGGTGAGTTTTACCTGCTGACAACTAATCTATTTCTTGCTTTAATGTTAAAATATAAAGGAACTAGTGAGCAGGGTTTAGGAATTAATTGGTCGTATACTAAGCTTGGTGTCCACATAGAGGATTCTGGATTTCCGGCCAAGATGGAGGCCTAGGTAGACACACTGTGCCTCCTTGCACAACCAAAAGAAGGACAACAATAAATTTAAAAACAAAAAACAGTCAGAACTGACAGAAAACTGAACTGCATCTAAGTCCGACAACAAAGGAATTAATGAAGAAACATTCATCCAGACGAGTAGGAGGGGTGGAGACAGGCATCCAGTTGGAGAGGACTTGTGGCAAGTCAGTGGCTAGAGGACCAGGCAGTCCCACATTCACATGCAGATAAATTGGGGGTAACAACTGGGAAGTGAGACAGAGCCCTGCAACCCAGGGTTCCAGTACTGGGAAATACAGCTTCAAAGCCATTGACTGAAAACACCTCTGGGTGTTGAGGTGTCAGAGGGAGAAACTCTCAGTCTCACAGGAGATTTTGTTGGAGAGACCCACAGAGTGGGGAACATACACAAACCCACCTACCTCGGAATCGGCACCAGAAGGGCCCAATATGACTGTGGGTAGCTGGGGAAGTGGCGGCAGAGAATGGAGCAAGTGTTCCCTCTTGGACCCCTTCCCCACATACAGCATCACAACGCAGCAAAGTGGGTTGCCTAAACAACCCACTTCATGAACACCTAAAGCTCCACCGCTTTTTATGTAACATGCATGCTGAGGGAAAAAAAGGCCCAAATGAAAGAATAGAACAAAGCTCCAAAATACAACTAAGCAATGAAGAGATAACCAACCAATCAGATGCATAGTTCAAAACACTGGTAATTAGGATGCTCACAGAAATGGTTGAATATGGTCACAAATTAGAGGAAAAAATGAAGGCTGTGAAAAGTGAAATAATGGAAAATGTACAGGGAACCATCAGTGAAAGGAAGGAAACCAGGACTCAAATCAACAATTTGAAACAAAAGGAAGAAATAAACATCCATCTGGAACAGAATGAAGAAACAAGAATTCAAAAAAATGAGGAGAGGCTTAGGAACCTCCAGGACATCTTTAAATGTTCCAACATCTGAATCACAGGGGCACCAGAAGGGGAAGAGGAAGAGCAAGAAATTGAAAACTTATTTGAACAAATAATGGAGGAGAATTTCCCCAATCTGGCAAAGGAAATAGACTTGCAGGAAGTCCAGGAAGCTCAGAGAATCCCAGAGAAGTTGGACCCAAAGAAGCACACATCAAGGCACATCATAATTACACTACCCGAGATTAAAGAAAAGGAGAGAATCTTAAAAGCAGCAAGAGGGAAGGAAAGAGTTACCTACAAAGGAGTTCCCAAAAGACTGTCAGCTGATTTCTCAAAAGAAACCTTGCAAGCAAGAAGGGGTTGGAAAAAAGTGTTCAAAGTCATGAAAAGCAGGGACCAACATCCAAGATCCAGCAAAGCTGTCATTTAGAATGGAAGGGCAAATAAAGTGCTTCACAGATGAGGTCAAATTAAAGGAGTTAATCATCACCAAGTGCTTATGATATGAAATAATAAAGGGACTTATCTAAGAAAAAGATGATAAAAAACAGGAACAGTAAAGTGACAACAAACTCAAAACTATCAACAACTGAACTTAAAAAAAACAAACAAAAACAAAGGGAACAACTAGAACAGGAACAGAATCACAGAAATGGAGGTCACATGGAGGGTTATCAGCTGGGAGAGGGAGGGGGAGAATGGGGGAAAAGGTACAGGGGATAAGAAGCATAAATGGTAGGTACAAAGTAGACAGTGGAGGTTAAGAACAGTATAGGAAATGTAGAAGCCAAAGAACTTATATATACACCCAAGGACATGAACTAAGTGGGTGGGAATGCTGGTGAGAGGTGGGTGCAGAGCAGAGGAGCATAAAGGGGACAGAAAAAAATAGACAACTGTAATAGCATAATCAATAAAATATATTTAAAAAAATAGGATATTCCATGCAGAAAAAATAGACACCAAAATTTTATAACTACAGTAAACGATCCATGGTAGAATTTCATTTCCTTCTCTTTACTTTCTTTGGGCTCATTTTTTTTTTTTAGATGGGAGAGATACTACTTTCCTACTGAGAATTAAAGTAAATTAATTTTTTAAAATTATAATACAATCAGCATTTTCTGAAGTTGGACATTATGTTGGCTAGAATGCCTAGTAGGTCTGCTCCCTACACTCCTAACCAAACCTCTGCTTTTCTATTCCATTCCTCCAGCCAGATGTCATCTGAGCAGGATGCCTCTGAATTTGGCAACCAACTGTACTGACAATGTGATCGTCTTATTGAGACTAGGGTCAGAACCTCTTTTTAAAAAATATATTTTATTGATTATGGTATTACAGTTGTCTCATTTACCCCCTTTAGTCCCCTCCGCCCTGCACACTCCCTTCCACCAACTCCCCCTTTAGTTCACGTCCATGGGTGTATATATAAGTTCTTTGGCTTCTACATTTCCTATACTGTTCTTAACCTCCACTGTCTACTTTGTACCTACCATTTATGCTTCTTATCCCCTGTACCTTTTCCCCCATTCTCCCCCTCCCTCTCCCAGCTGATAACCCTCCATGTGACCTCCATTTCTGTGATTCTGTTCCTGTTCTAGTTGTTCCCTTTGTTTTTGTTTGTTTTTTTTAAGTTCAGTTGTTGATAGTTTTGAGTTTGTTGTCACTTTACTGTTCCTGTTTTTTATCATCTTTTTCTTAGATAAGTCCCTTTATTATTTCATATCATAAGCACTTGGTGATGATTAACTCCTTTAATTTGACCTCATCTGTGAAGCACTTTATTTGCCCTTCCATTCTAAATGACAGCTTTGCTGGATCTTGGATGTTGGTCCCTGCTTTTCATGACTTTGAACACTTTTTTTCCAACCCCTTCTTGCTTGCAAGGTTTCTTTTGAGAAATCAGCTGACAGTCTTTTGGGAACTCCTTTGTAGGTAACTCTTTCCTTCCCTCTTGCTGCTTTTAAGATTCTCTCCTTTTCTTTAATCTCGGGTAGTGTAATTATGATGTGCCTTGATGTGTGCTTCTTTGGGTCCAACTTCTCTGGGATTCTCTGAGCTTCCTGGACTTCCTGCAAGTCTATTTCCTTTGCCAGATTGGGGAAATTCTCCTCCATTATTTGTTCAAATAAGTTTTCAATTTCTTGCTCTTCCTCTTCCCCTTCTGGTGCCCCTGTGATTCAGATGTTGGAACATTTAAAGATGTCCTGGAGGTTCCTAAGCCTCTCCTCATTTTTTTGAATTCTTGTTTCTTCATTCTGTTCCAGATGGATGTTTATTTCTTCCTTTTGTTTCAAATTGTTGATTTGAGTCCTGGTTTCCTTCCTTTCACTGATGGTTCCCTGTACATTTTCCATTATTTCACTTTTCACAGCCTTCATTTTTTCCTCTAATTTGTGACCATATTCAACCATTTCTGTGAGCATCCTAATTACCAGTGTTTTGAACTATGCATCTGATAGATTGGTTATATCTTCATCACTTAGTTCTATTTTTGGAGCTTTCATGTGTATTTTCATTTGGCTCATACTGTTTTTTGTTTCATCACACCTATTAGGTTTTAAGGGGCAGAGCATAGGTATTCACCAGGGCAGAGCAACCTACTTTGCTGCGTTGTGATGCTGTATGTGGGGGAGGAGTCCGAGGGATAGAACACTGCTTGCTTGGCTTTGGCCAGCTTTCCGTCACTACCCACAAGCAAATTGAGTCCTTCTGGTGCTGATTCCCAGGTTTGTGGTTTTACATATGTTCTAGGACCCTATGGAGTCTCTCCAGTGAACTCTCCTGTGAAGCTGAGAGGTCTTCCTGCTGCCATAATCCTCGCATGTTTTTTCATTCAGGGTTTGAGGCTTCATTTCTCCACACTGGAGCCCTGGATTGCACAGTCTGCCTTGCTCCCCAGTTGTTCCTCCCAGTTTATCTGCACACAAATGTGAGACCGCCCAGTCCTGCAGTCACCATCTTGCCATGTGTCCTCTCTACCTTGGCTGCCCGTCTCTGCCCCTCCTACCAGTCTGAATGAATGTTTCTTCTTTAACTCCTTCATTGTTGGGCATGCATAGAGTTTGATTTTCTGCCAGTTCTGGTCATTTTTGTTTTTAAATTTGTTGTTGGCCTTCTTTTGGTTGTGCCAGGAGGTAAAGTATATCTACCTACACCTCCATCTTGGCCAGAATTCTGAGTGCCCTAATAATATTGACATTTGCTAAAATCAACCTTTCTCTTTATACTATCTCTGTCATAAACTGACAATAAATGTTAACAGTCTAGAGGCATAAAACCTTTCCCAGGCCATCTCCATTTGAAAGATGGATCCTGGCTGGTGGAGTGTATGGAAGTGTATGGAAATTCTAGAGGAAGATAGCAGAGGTTAGTGACCAGCTCTTAACCTTCTCATTGCATTTTCTGTCTCTTCTTTTGGACTGGGGTTCTCTCTGGTCTGTGTTTCACTTTCAGCACTTTCAGTATCCATTGACTATCTGAAACTTCTCTAGGTGAAAAGATGGAAGAGCTTGCTTATGGAATAAGTGAGATAGGCTCAATTAAAGAAAACAACGTTTCTATTATGTGATGTTGCTAGCAAATGTGAGAAGCCTGAAGTCACTGCATATGTGGAGATGTTGGTTTTCTAAGCCATGTTAAAAATATGTGGCTTGTTTTCTTCTCTCATTTAGAGTTTTTTTGACAGTGACTTGAAAACCTGGTGTTTGTTTACTTTTCCATATTTCCAGTACATTTTGGGACTTGGATTGTTAAAGGCTTAGCATTTTCTAGATGATCATGTATCATTTAATCTTCCTAGGGGTTGATGCCTGAAGAAGAGGCCTTTTGACAAAATAAATTAACATGATTGTATAAACCTTTCCATGATCTTTCTCAGGGAGAAAAACAAGCCAAGAAATCATGGCACATTGAAAACACACAGAGGCATATGTAACTTGCCTTAAGAAGCACATGTTTTTATTGTTTATTTATTTAATGGCACATGTGCTTAGTGGCATATGGCTTAGACCTCTTTAAAAAGCAGAAATTGAAAACTGTCCCCTAAGCAAAAGCCGGGGCAAGAATGTTGCCCAGAACAACCTTGTTAATTAGGGTGATCCAATTTCAGAAACAAAATAGTCCTGGCAATTTTCTCTAAGGAAGCTTGATTCCTTTTAAGGAATATTTGTAGACACATCTCAATTTTGATCCCATATGCAGGCACTCTCTGTACATCTCCTTAACTCCTCTGCCAAGAGGCAAGAAGCAGAAAGGAACTTTCCATGCTTTGGATTCAGTTGCCACAAAATCCAGGACCCACCAGTTTGCTAGTACTCCACTGTTTGATAGAAAGTCATCATCAAACCTTTAGAATTAACAGGACAAGTGCACTTAAAGAAATTCATTTCTGCCACTTCTATATACTCTCCTGTGAGGACCAAGTGCCACACTGTGCTTGTCGTTTTGTCTGTCACAAGGAATGAGTTTGTACCTCACTGTATTCTTCCACTCTGCCAAGTTACTGTAAACACCCGTCCCCACCAGAACACAAACACCTTTTATTAACTACTGCAGTCACAAATGGCCAAAGATGGTCACTTTTGCTTTCCATGTGCCACTTCTTCCCAGCCACAAACAGATCTAGTTTGCCAAAATCTTATCCTTTATGGGCATGATCATTAAGCACCATCTGCTTTCTCCATAATAATAGTTCTCTGGGCTGATAGAGAAAAGGAATATGAAGAATAAGGAGGAACTGATGATCTAATTAGAGTAAAAATGGTCACAATCACTTTTCAGTTATGGGACATAATCCTCTTCACTGAGAGAAAGAATGAAGCAGCAGGTAGCCTAGTGAATAGTGACCCCTCAGGTTGGAGGCAGGAGTCTGAGCTGAAGCTGTGGATGCTTTGAAATTGGGCAATGGAGTTATAGTGAGTGAAATAAGCCCACTTGGGTGAATGAGAAGAGAGGTGTCAGGCAGGCTCTGGTGTGGTAGTTCCTGAGACAAGAACTGAGCAGAGAGTCTGTGCGGTAGTCTGCTCAAAGTCTGGAGGTGACCATTTGGCTCTAGTGGAGTTTTTAGATTTCCCTTGGGTGTGCTTTCTGGGTAGCAGGCACTTTTTGATCCTGATGGGAATATCAGTAAAATTTACTTCAATAGGCAGAAGGTATAGGGGGGATAAATGGTAATAGAAAAAAATTAAATACATACATACCTCATTTGAACAGGCTTACCTTGTATGAACCTCACAAACATTATGATAAATGAAGGAAGCCAGGTAAAAATGACTACCTGTCTATTCCATTCATATGAAGTGTTAGGAAGTTTAAAGAGACAGGAAGCTGATAACTATCGTTGACTGCGAATTGGATTGGGGAACATTTAGGAGAGATTGAAATGGTTTAGAACTGGATTGTGATGATGTTTACACAACCCTATGAACTTACTAAAAATCATTGAATTGAACACTTCTGGCTGAATTTTGTAAGATTTAAATTATACTTCAGTGGAATTTTACTTTGATTGGATTTTAATGGTGGGCTTGTAGGGAGCAGCTGAGTAATGCACAAAAAGAATTACATGGTATGGAGTTGGTCCCCATTATGTTGATTCTGATTTGGGGGAAATAGTTGATGAGTGATGCTATTACCAGTTGAAACTTTTAAGCAAAGTCCTAGTCTGAACTTGCTCACCCAGCTTTAGTCAGTAGACCTGTTATGATCCTCATTCATTTTCTGAAATGCTTAATATAAAGTAATTCATAGTTTATATATATAGGTATACATTTTTATAGATGGGAAGATGTCACTAATTTGGGTATTTAAATATAGTCCAAATTAAGAACATCTCTATGTGTAAAAGGAGTAAAATTCTGTAAGATCTCAGGGTTGGAAAGGACTCTAAAGGTTAAGAGCTAGAGGACAGACACTGAGAAATAGCAGATGATTTAAAAAATTAAAGAATCTGGAGTATATTTGATTAGCAGATTTAAAGACCTCAATCTAGTGAATGCCCCTTTAATTAGAAAGTTCTCTTCATCAGAGTTTATTCGTTATTTGACCACAGTACTGGTCTGAATTTAATCGTGAGTCTCCTTTCTCCTTTCCCTTGGTATTTAGATAACTCCACCCCTAATGGTACTCCTGGGTTTATTTTGGAGAATACTGTGATTATTAGTAGGGCTGCTAATAATTGATTCAAGTCTAGTGAAAATGTAAGCTTTTCTTTCTCTACCTCCACTGGTAGATTTGTGTTGGTATGCAACTAGTGGGGCCTGAGCTCGCTTCCAAAAACTTCTCTTACATTGCTAGACTTGATTATAGATTACAGCATCACAGTTAATAGGCTGGGACTTTCTAGCTGCTTAATTGAAGGCCCTTGTTTTCACCCTTATTCACCAGTTTTTCTTTATGATTTTTACCTGAGACCAGGTGGGCAAAAAAAATAATTTTTAAATGGTTATAAAAGACTGCTGAAGCAATTTACATTCTTTACTTATTTGTTCACTGGGGAACTAGTATTAAGATTGTACTTTGCATAGTTATTCCCGGTTCTCAATTAGGGAAACTATACCTGAAATTTGAATTGTGTTGTTTGGAAACTGGTGATATTTAACCAAATCGTGGTATCTGAAATTGGTGCATATCAATTATACAAAGTGGGGACTGCCTGTATTCTTAAAAATATAGGAAAAGGGGCAATCGTTTGACCCACTCTAGTTCTTTTACTTAAGGTGAGGAAGTAGCAATGCAAATCACAGAGAAGCTCTGAGTCTAAACAGAGTCTAATCATCCCTCATATGACTACTATGCTGTTTCACTGGTATTATTCTACAGCTTAATTCTTCACTTATATATTGTAGGGGAACAGATTAGAAAGCTGGAAAAAAGCAGAGGTTTAGGGCTTTACTTATAAATATTGATATTTTTCTCAAAAGGTGGTTTTAGTTAATATAAAATTAATGACTTTTGAATTAGGTTAGGAATTTTACAAAACTTATTAAAAATTGAATTTAAATACATCATACAGATCATGAGGGATCTATGGATGAGGATTTATAGAGGGTTATAACCCATGAGGGTTATGGATGGGATTTATAGAACTAATTCCTAATGAAAAGTATTTTCTTTTCCCACTGAAACACATCTCTTGCCTTAGGTCCACCAGATCCATGTCATTAACTGACTCCTGTCCTAGGTGCTCAACATTGTGGGTGTCCCTGAGGTTCTCTCCTAACATTTACTGTCACCCCACAGGCCTCACATCTTGGAGATTACCATACCAGACATACAACAAATGAATTCACACTGCTGTCTTATCTGTGTCCTCTTTTCTTCAAGGCTGCACCAACTTCCAGTGCCCCCCTGCTGAATAAATATTCCTCAACATCTGTTTATTTCATTTATTATCTCTGTTGCCAGTGATCTGTTTAGTTCTCTATAGCAGCTAACTGGAAATACAAGGCCTATTTTCCTTATGTTTTTGTCTTCCCCCCTTCACTATTACCATACCTTCTACCAGAATTTCTAAATTCCAAATTTGACAATGTTATGCTTTTGCAGTATACTTCAGTGATTATTCATTGCCCACAGGATAAGTTCAAATTACTTAGCAGGACATACAAGATCTTTTACAATGTGACACTTGTCTAACTTCCTGCCTTATTCCCTTGTCATCCTTTTTGCATGTCATATGTCTTTTTTTGGAACGAGACTCTAAAAAGTCATGCTTCTCAGCCTTAGCATAGTCTTTCCCTTGCCTTGGTTTCCCCTCCCTCATCTCTGCGGATTTCCTGGGCTCTGAAACCCACAGAATTCATTATAACTATTTCTCCCACTGTGGTTCCAGCACATATGACATTCCTTCAACACATAACATTCCTTGTATTATATTTTGTTTCATTTACATAGCTCCTCCCAAAGGATAAAGACCTTGAGGACAATTAACTGCCATGTCTGCATTTTTCATATAGTGGGTATTTGGTAAATATTTAGTCATTGAGTAGATTTCAAGACCACTGCTCCTCTGATGCTCATTTGGGTCCAGTTATATATGCCTAGAGAACCAAGTTAAAGGATGTCCTCTATTGATCCAGTAGTTAAGAACTATGACTTGGAGAGATTGACAAATCTTCACTCACTTAGATGATACATGGGATGAATGATAAAGGGAGGATGGTAGATAAAGGTAGAAGATAGGCTAACAGGCTATACCAATATAGTCACATGTTGCCAATGAGTACTTGAAATGTGGCCAGTCTAAACTGATTTCAGACTTAGTTACCCCCCAAAAGTAAAATAGTTCAATTTCAAAATATTGATTGTTAAAATGGTAGTATTTTTAATATATTGGATTAAATAAAGTATGTTAAGGTTAATTTCATTAGTTTTTTTAACTTTTAAAACTAGAAAAATTTTAACTTTATTTGTGTTTCACACTACATTTCTCTTAGCTGGGCTAGAGAGTTGCTATAGGAAGCAGAGGATGAGAGAAAGAACAAATGCTTAAAAAATAATCAAGGGAAAAGAAAGGGAAGTGGGGTGGTATTTTTGACAGAGTGAATAATAATATACTGTGAAAAGTTCAAAGGAATAAAAAAAAACAGTGTATAGGCAATGTGGAACATAGACTAAGTAGGCAGCCCCTTTCCTAAAACTTAGTTCAAATAGTAGATGAAAACTTGGATTTTTTTCCTTATGAAGTCATTCCTGTTTACTGTAGCAAACAGGAGGAAACATTTATTATCTATAGTTCTAGTCTTCAAAAACAATACCCTTAAACCTTGGTATAATTCTATCTTTCAGATCTCTCTGTATTCATATGCATTTCTATTTGGTTATTATGCAAATGAGATCATTCTTTATATACAGGGTCCTGCAGAATTAAGGCCTGGTTGAATGTGATTGGTAGGGTAATAATATGGTTATGAGAATTTATAGTTTTAATTTGAATATTTCACATAACATGTCATATGATAGGCTTGAGTGTTATATTGTTGTGTTACAGAATTACATGTTTATGATTTTGTAATAAAAGATTTTTGCCATGGCTTGTGTGGCTCAGTGGATGGAGTGCTGGCCTGTGAACCCAAAGGTCACTGGTTTGATTCTCGATCAGGGCACATGCCCGGGTTGCAGGCTGGGTCCCCAGTTGGGGGCTTGTGAGAGACGCAACTAAATCATGTATCTGTCACACATTGATCTTTCTCTCTTTCACTTTCTCTCTCCCTGCCCCTCTCTAAAAGTAAATAAATAAAATCTTTTTTTTTAAAGTTTGTAATAACTCTTTCTGTAAGGGGCATTCATTATTTGTGCTGCACCCTGTATACTTCTCATAATCTGCTTTTTTGTTCCACTTAATAGATTAAATATTTTCCCAAAGTAGCCTTAAATTTAAGATACTTATTCCTGGGATATATAGAAAAGTAAAGATAGAAGATGAATGTTATTTCCATAATGCAGAATGTTTGGTTCCTTCCTTCTCTGGATTTCCTGTTGGGGTGTCAGCATTTTTTACTGACCTTGATCTGACTTTCAGAGAAGCAGGTCACCTCTATGCTCCCTCAGGAATGGCCCAGTTAGAGGCATTTCCTAAATTCCACTGCTTAAACCCTTTCTCCTTCTAAGAATTATAGCAATAGACTAGTAATTCAGATTCAAAGTCCATCATTGCACACAGCTGTGCATATGCCTGGGCACAGCTGTGTGTAGGGGCCCAGAGCACATTATACTGAGGAATTTGAAGTTAAAATAGTTTTTTGAAATTACTATTCTAGATGAAGTTTTTAGAATTACTCTTTTACTAATTCACAGGTTGTATATCATGGAGACCCTAATATGACATTTGAAGGTGGAGTGGATAGGCTGCCATAACAAAATACCACAAACTTGGAGGCTTAAACAACAGAAATATATTTTCTCACAGATCTGGAGGTTGGGAAGTCCAAGATCAAGGTGCTGGCTGATTCAGTTCCTGGTTAGGACTCTCTTCATGGTTTGCACATGGTTTCCTTCCCTTTGTGTCTTCTAATAGAGAAAAACAAACTTGTGTCTCTTCCTACAAAGATACTAATCCTGCCAATCAGGGCTCCATCCTTCTGACCTCACTGAACCTTAATTACTTCCTTATTCCAAATTCAGCCATACTAGAGGGTAGGGCTTCAACATAGGAATTTTAGAGGAAAACACAATTCAGTCTATAAAAATTGTTACTTCACATAATCAGGTAGAAAAGCACAGGAGGTACTCTGGTGTAAAAGGTCAGACCACCCATCATAATCTGTCTTTTGAAAGTGGCTTGTTGTTTTCCTGGACTTCTTGTCACTTTTCCTGTCTGGTCTTGCATTCTGGCAGGTGGTGAGGGCTGGACTGTTATCCAGGGTGCTGGCACTAGTCCACCAAGCAACCCGTCTTTTCTTTAGTTTCTTTTGCCGTCTACCCTGTTCCTTCTAAGCTCCATGCTCCTGCCTCCACTTTCAAGCAGCAGGTGATGGGTTCCCATTGCTTGACCTTGCACCTTGTGGCTTTTGTATATGGAGTATGTGTGTTTTGTTTATGCATCTGCATGATACATAAAATAGATATATCTTCAGATATGTATATAGTACACCCTTTGTAGTTTGGTTTTTAAACTTAATAAAGTACTCGGACAAGAAAAATATAATCCACTATAGAAAATCAAGAATAAATTCACAGTCTTTACTTATTTCTCTAATTCCCCCCCTTAAGTTATATATAAATCTATAGGAAAGACAACTCTCAACTTAGGTATAACTTGGCAGGACCAAATTATTTTTGTTTTTCTCAAATAACTTGTTATAATCCACTATTCTAGAATATTTTTTAAAGTTCAGCTTTATTTATATATAATTGACATAAAATTGTAGGATTTTGAAAGTATACACCATGCCGATCTGATACATGTATACATTATGAAAAGATTCTCCCCATCTAGTTAATTAACACATCTATCACCTCACATATTTATCTTTTTTTTTTTTTGGTACGAACATTTAAGTTCTTCTTAGCAAATTTCATTTATACAATACAGTGGTATCAACTATAGTTATCATGTGTTATGTTAGATCCTCAGACCTAATTCATCTTATAGCTGGAAGTTTATATCCTTCTACCAACTTCTTCCTATTTCCTCCTCTCCCCAGCATCTGGTACCCACTTTTCTACTCTGTTTCTCTAAATTTGACTTTGGTTGGTTTGTTTTAAGAGTCCGTGTATAAGTGATACCATGCCTGGCTTACTTCATTTAGCATATTCCCTCAAGAACAAAAATATTCCACAATATTTTAAGTATAAATCCAAGCCTAGTTTTTATTTTTGAAATCTGGACAGCTATATTCACTGTGGAGAAAATTTAAAGTGTACTTCTGAATTGGACATCTTAGGTTATAAGTGAAGGTCTATTCAGCAGAGGAAGAAAATCGATTCCCGGGCTGCAGGGGCATCTCAGCCACTTTGGTTGAAATGCAGTTGAGGATTGTGAGTATTCAACCCTAGTCTGAGGGTCAGACACACTGTCTCCTTTTCTTGTGAGCCTGTCCTTTTCTATCTGCAGAGGCCTAATGGAAAGTGAGAGATGCCAATTCTTGGAATTGAGTCCAGGATCACAAGGAGAGGTGCAATGTCATTTTCTCAGTAGTGATTCCAAATTCCTGAAAAGGCTCTCTCTGATTGGCCCAGTTGTACTAAGACTCCCTCTGTCTCTCTCCCCCTTCCCCCATAGAATAGTCCAGATGTACACCTCTTGTTTGTCTGAATGTAGTTTTGCTCAACTTTCCACACACCACTTGGGAATAACTCGTATAATCATCCTAAGCCATACAAGGCTGAATTTTATTTTATTTTATTTTTATTTATTTATTTTTATTTTTTTGTCTTTTAAGTTGAGAATTTAATGCATTTACATTTTATTATTTAAATATCACCTTTAGAAGATTAGAATAAAATGGAAAAAGAACAGGTATTCTCTTCTCCTTTTACTTCTTTCATTCCCCATAGCTGGTGACAAAACACCTAATGAAATACTAACATGGTTCCTTAAGTCAGATCAGAATAAGCAGATTCAGCTTGCTTTCTTGGTGTCCATGTGACACCTTAAGCTATTACATAAACTTTAGAATTTGTTAGAATTTGAAACATAGAAACATAGGCTCTTTGTTTCTTTCTGTGTATATTTTTTCACTTTTATTTTTCATTTAATATTTATTGTATTTTTTCCCATCACCATTTGGTCCCCTTATGCCCCACTCCCTGCAGCAATCACCACACTGTTGGCCATGTCCATGAGTCCTTTCTCCTTTTTGCTCAATCCCTCCACCCCCTAACCACCTCACCTCCAGCTGTCATCTGGAGGTGACAGCTCTCCATCTATGAAGCTCTTAAGACAGTCATTTTAGTCATTTATTCAGAACTTCTCCGATAGTGACCTTTGAAGAAAAGCAGGCATTGTTCTTATCCCATTTCCAAAAAGCCACCAATCCTGCAGGTTGATAGGGGCTTCTGGAACCAAGTCCTGTGTCAACAGCATCAATGTTATTTGGAAGTTAATTGTGAGCTCTCCATCACCTCTGTGCCCTCTGTACAAGACCTGTGAATCTGAATACAAACTGGAGCTGACATTCCCAAGAGGCACTTCCAATTTGGGAAAGTACAGTTGACCCCCACAAGTGCTTGTCATTGTCTGTGACTCAAAGACTTAGAGTCCTTTGAGTTGTGTAAGAGGTATATGACTGGAACCTCTAACCTTTCACAGACTCCTTTTACAACATTTGAAGCTCTGTTGTGCTGCTGTTAATCTGATTCAGACAAACCCTCCAGTCCTGCTGGTCTGGAAAGCCAGGGAAAGCCAAGGCGCCGCCACTGACTTTACAGAATGAATAAACCCCTTCTCTTTTAATTGTTTGTCACCTGTTGTCTGGCTTCCTCCGTGCCTTGAAAGTGAGGATCCCACTTCTTTCTGTAGAGTCAAGAAACACACTCACAGCCCTTGGCCAATGGATTAACTTATGAGAAAACTCTTAAGTCCAGGTGACTAAAGCAAACCTGAGTTACATATCAAAGCATTAACCTAGTTTAAGTTAAATTTGTACTTAGAGATGGTTAGGTCTGAAAAAAAAAGATCTAAGAATTAAGCAGCTTTAGGGTAGGAAAACGTCACTATTGATTTCATGCAAGGTTTTAGCAGTATCATGTTCTTTAAATGAAAGTTGGCTGAAGTGGCAATACTCAGAGAAAATTCCAGGAGAAAAATGATGTGATGTTATTGCAGAAAAGAGCCATATTAATGTTGAGGTGGAAATAGAAGGCTGTGGAAAGTTAACCATAAGTAATAAATGGTTGACTCATCTAAAAAAATCAGTTGAAGAAAACCTCTTTGCTTCAAATGACCTTCACATTTTAACTTCTCAGTTAGTAAAAGAAAAGCATAGCTTGTGTGAACATTGCTATTTGTAAATCTTATGGAATGGAAGAATTCTAATTCCTTCTTTAAATTTTTATTATATTTTCAATTAAAGTTGCCATACAATATTATCTTAGTTTCAGGTGCACATATTGATTAGACATTTATATAACTGTTGAAGTGATTACCCCATTAAATTATACCCATCTGACACCATACATAGTTATTACAGAAATACTGATGATATTCCCTGTGCTATGCTTTACAGGCCTGTGGCTGTTTTCGTAACTGGCAGTTTGTACTTCTTAATCCCTTCACCTTTTTCATCTATTCCCCCTAGCCCTCCATCTGTCTGGCCACCATCAATTTGTCCTCCATATCTATGAATTTGTTTCTCTTCTCTTTGTTCATTTATTTTGTTTTTTTAGATACCACATGTAAGTGAAATAATATGGTATTGGTCTTTGCCTGTCTGACTTACATAAATGTTTTTAACTTATTTATGCTTGTGTTAAAAGTATAACTCTAGAAAGCAATAATGATATATCTATATGCAAAATAATACCCTTTTAATACAGAAAGCAAGTATCTAAATATAAATAAGTAAATAATTGAATTAAAAATTAAAATGAAGGATTTTCTTTCTGAAAGTTTGGGCCAAAAACATTGGTGCACATTACACATGGGAAATAAGGTGTTTCACTTAGCATAATACTCTCTAGATCTATCCATATCGACACAAGTGGCAATATTTTATTCTTTTTTAAATAATTGAGCAATATGCTGTTTTATATATATACCACATCTTCTTTATCTATTCTGCTATCAATGGACAGTTAGGTTGCTTCCATTTCTTTGCTATTATAAAATAATGCTGCAGTTAACATAGAAATGTATATATTGTATCAATTAGTATTTTGGATTTCTTCAGATAAATACCCTGAAGTGGATTTGCTGGGTCATATAGTAGTCCTGTTTTTAAATTTTTGAGGAAGCTCCATACTGTTTTCCACATGGCTGTATCAATTTCCAATCCCACCAACATTTCATGAGGGCTCCCTTTTCTTTACCTCCTCACCAGAAATTGTTGATGCATTGATGATAGTCATTCTGCCAGGTGTGAGGTGATATCTCATTGTGCTTTTAATTTGCATTTCCCTGATGATTAGTGATGTTGAGCATCTTTTCATATATCTAGGTGGGCCATCTGTATGTCCTCTTTGGAGAAGTGTGTCTTTAGATCATCTGCCCATTGTTTAATCAGGTTGTGTGTATACATGTTAAGTTGTATGAGTTCCTTTTATATTTTGAGTATTAATGCATTATTGGATGTGTCATTGGCAAGTATCTTTTTCTATTCAATAGGTTGTCTTTTCATTCTGTTAATGGTTTTCTTCACTGTGTAAAAACTCTTTTTAGTTTGATGTGGAACTATTTGTTCATTTTTTTCTTTCTCTTGTCTGAGGAGACCTATCCAAAAAAAATATATTAACAATGCCAAAGTATTTACTGCCTCTGCTTTTTTCTAGAAGTTTTATAGTTTCAGGTCTTAAATTTAAGTCTTTAAGAGATCTTGAGTTTATTCTTGTATATAGTGTAAAAAAATGGTTTACTTTTTTTTGGCATGTGTCTGTCTAGTTTTTTCCAACACCATTTATTAGAAAAGCTAACTTTACCCCGTTATATATTCTTGCCTCTGCTGTCATAAATTAATTAACTGTAGAGGTGGATTCTCCCTTCTGTTCCATTGGTCTTTGTGTCTGTCTTATGCCAGTACCATACTGTTTTGATTACTATAGCCTTGTAGTCTAGTTTGATACCTCCAACTTTGTTGTTTCTCAAGATTGCTTTGTCTATTTGCAGTATTTTGTGGGTTATTATTTCTAGTTCTGTGGAAAATGGCACTGGCATTTTTTTATAGGGATCACATTGGATCTGCAGGTTCCTTTGGTAGTGTGGGCATTTTAATTAATTCTTCCTATCAATGAATGTATATTCTCTTATTTATTTGTATATTCTTCACTCTCATTCTTCAGTGTCATAGTTTTCCAAATATAGGTCTTTTACCTTTTTGGTTACATTTTTTTCCTTGATATTTTGTTCTCTTTGATGTAATTGTCAGTTGATGGTTTTCTTCTCTTTCTGGTGGTTCATTATTGGTATATAAAAATGTAATCAATTTATGAATATTAGTTTGTATCCTGCTACTTTACTGAATTCATTTGTTAGTTTGTTTTTTGTTTTTTTTTAAAGATTTTATTTTTATTTACTTCTAGAGAGAGGGAAGGGAGGTAGAATGAGAGGGAGAGAAACATCATTGTGTGGTTTGCTCTCACATGGCCCCCACTGGAGACCTGACCCACAACCCAAGCATGTGCCCTCACTGGGAATTGAACCAGTGACATTTTGGTTCACAGTCTGCACTCAATCCACTGAGCTACACCACCCAGGTCATTTGTTAGTTTTAATTGGGCTTTTGTGGCTTCTTTAGTGTTCTCTATATATTATCATACATCTGAAAATTATGATAGTTTTACTTCTTCCTTTCCGATTCAGATCCTTTTATTTCTTTTTCTTGTCTGATTCCTGTGGGTAAGAATCCCAATACTATGTTGAATAAAATTGATAACTGTGCACATTATTGTTTTGCTCCTCATCTTAAAGAAAAAGCTTTCAGCTTTTCATTGTTGTGTATGATGTTAGCTGTGGGTTTGCATTATATGGCCTTTATTGTGTTGAGGTATTTTCCCTCTATCCCCACTTTGGTGAGAATTTTTATCATAAATGGGTGCTGGATTTTCACAAGTGCTTTTTAAAAATATATTGATATGATTATATGATTTTTATCCTTCATTTTGTTTATGTGGTAAATCACATTAATTGATATGTAGGTATTGAACCAACCTTGCATGCCAGGAATAAATCCCACCTCATTCAGTTTTAGTAATATTTTCTTGAGGATGTTCACCTGGGATACTGGCCTATAATTTTTGTTTTTGTAATACCTTTGTCTGGCTTTGGTCAGGTTATTATTGCTGGCCTCATTGAATGAGATTGGAAACCTTCCCTTTCAATTTCAAAAATTACAGGAAGCCTTCCTTATAATTTTTTGGAATAGTTTGAGAAGGATATTAATTCCTCTTGGACTGGTAAAATTGATCTCTGAAGGCATCTGGTCAAGGACTTTTGTTTGTTGGGAGCTTTTTGATTAGTAATTCGATTTTGTTTGGAGCTATCAGTCTGTTCCAATTTTCCTAATTCAATCTTGGAAGATTGTGTTTCTAGGAATTTATCTGTTTCTTCCAAGTTGTTCAATTTATTGGCATATAATTGTCGTATTTTTTTTAATGAGTATGCTATTACAGTTGTCCCATTTTCCCCCTTTATTCTCCTCCTCCCTCCACACTCCTCTTACTCACATCTCCCGCCCTTTAGTTCATGTCCACTGGTCATACATATAATTTCTTAGGCTTCTACGTTTCCTATACTATTCTTAACCTCCCTCTGTCTATCTTGTACCTACCATTTATGCTGCTTATTTTCTGTACCTTTTCCCCTTCTCTCGCCCTCCCACTCCCCCACTGATAACCCTCCATGTGATCTCCATTTCTGTGATTCTGTTCCTGTTCTAGTTGTTTGCTTAGTTTTTTTTTAAGTTCCGTTGTTAATACCTGTGTGAGTTTGTTGTCATTTTACTGTTTATATTTTTGATCTTCTTTTTCTTAGATAAGAACCTTTAACATTTCTTATAATGAGGGCTTGGTGATGATGAAGTCCTTTAACTAGACCTTATCTGAGAAGCACTTTATCTGCCTTTTCATTCTAAATGACAGCTTTGCTAGATAGAGTGATCTTGGGCGTGAGTCCTTGCCTTTCATGACTTCGAATACTTCTTTCCAGCCCCTTCTTGCCTGCAAGGTTTCTTTTGAGAAATCAGCCAATAGCCTTAGAGGAACTCCTATGTAGGTAACTCTTTCCTTCACTCTGGATGCTTTTAAGATTCTCTCCTTTCTTGAATCTTGGCTAATGTTGTAATTATGATGTGCCTTTGTGTGTGCTTACTTGAGTCCAACTTTTTTGGATCTCTCTGAACTTCCTGGACTACTCAGAAGTCTATTTCCTTTGCCAGATTGGGGAAGTTCTTTATTATTTGTTCAGATAAGTTTTCAATGTCTTACTCTTCCTCTTCTCCTTCTGGTACCCCTATGATTCGGGTGTTGCAATGTTTAAAAACATCCTGGAGGTTCCTAAGCCTCTCTTAATTTTTTTGAATTGTTCATTCAAAAATTGTTTCTTCATTCTGTTCTGGTTGAATGTTTCTTTCTTCCTTCTGCTCCAAACCATTGATTTGAGTCCTGGTTTCCTTCCCATCACTGTGGGTTTTCTGTAGATTTTTCTTTATTTCACATAATGTAAACTTCATTGCTACCTGGGTCTTTCTTATGCTGTTGAAGTACTCAGTGAGTTCCTGGAGCATCCTGATAATCAGTGTTTTGAACTGTATATTCGATAGGTTGGCTATGTTCTCGTCACTTAGTTGTATTTTTTTCTGGAGCTTTAAACTGTTCTTTCATTAGGGCCATTTTTTTTGTCTTGGCACACCTGTTACCAGCTTGTCATATTTTCTTATAATCATTGGTATTTCTGTGCTGTCAGTTGTCACTTCTCTTCTTTCATTTCTGATTTATTTGAGTCCACTCTTATTCTTGATGAATTTGATTAAAGGTTTATCATTTTATTTATCTTTTTGAAGAACCAGTTCTAGATTTTATGCATTTCTATATTTTTGGGTCTTCATTTTGTTTATTTCTATTCTGATAGTTATTATTTTCTTCTTTCTAATCCCTTTTGGCTTTGCTTGTTGTTCTTTTTCTAGTTTCTTTAGGTGTAGGTTAGTTAGACTGTTTATTTGAGGGTTGGTTTTTTTTTTTTTTTTGTCATTTCTTGAGGTAGGCCTCTATTGCTATGGTTTTCCCACTTAGAAATTGTTTTGCTATGTCCCATAGCTTTTGGTTCATTGTGTTTTCATTTTCATTTGTCTGTAGGTGTCTTTTGATTTCTTCCTTGATCTCATAATTGACCCATTCTTTGTTTAATAACATGTTACTTAGCCTCCATATGTTTGTATTTTTCATTTTCTTTGTAGTAGATTTCTACTTACATAGCATTGTGATCAGAGAAGATACTTGACATAATTTCAATCTTCTTAAATTTATTGAGACTTGTTTTGTGCCTTAGTGTGTGACTAGACTAGAAAATGTTCCCTGTACACTTGGAAATAATGAATATTCACTGCTTTGGGTGAAATGTTCTAAATGTATCAGTTAAATCTATCTGGAGAGATCAAACTGAAGCTCATTGCCTTCCTTACTGTTTCATAGTTGTGATCGCCTTACAGATTTACACTTCAGCATGTTTGACCAAGCAGGGTTTTTCAAATTTCACCGTGCACCAAATATCCCTGGAAGGTAGTTTAAGATAAAGATCCTCAGGGTAAAAATAAACGTTCTGTGTCCATTAGGTTGCAGATAACAAAACCAATCTACTTAGTTTCAGAAGAAAGAATTTTAACGCAGGCAATTGGATGCCCACACAGTTGTTGGGGAGAGTTTGTGTACCTGGCTCCAGGTGTGACTTCCAGGAATAACTGCCCAAATAACATCATGGAACTTGGTCATCAAGGGAGCTTCTTTGCCTGTCCTGATTAGGCCATTAAGGAATTAGTCAATCTCTGCCGCCAAATATGCCAGCAAAATAGATAGCACTCCCCTCTCCTGGGAGCACCAGAAAGCTATGGAAGAAGAACAGGGAACACCTACAGTTGTCCCAGGAAAGTCTGACCATAACCTCACCTACATGCAGCAGAAATAGGGAAAGTATCAGGAGAAGGGCCACTGCTTCATAATAGCCACTCCTTCCCTTAAGTTTCATGGCTGTATCTGCTTGCAAAAGAGGAAGCTAGTCTGAACCATCTGCTACATACCCTAAGTAAATCTGATGCAAGTATCAGTGGTCCAAAAATTGGGAAGCAAATTACCAGATGGTAACTCACTGGGTACAAGTTGGTGGATTCTAAAAAAGATGAAGAACATCCGCCAAGATGGAGGTATAGGTGGAGACGCCATGCTTTCTCACACAACCAAGTTTAGAGACAACAAAATATTAGCAATGGAAAACACAGCCAGAACACAGAAAGTTGAACTTTTCGGAAGTCCGATAACAACGAATTCTTCAGCCTGACTGGTAAGAGGGGAGAAACCAGCAGCTGGTGGAGCGGGGTTGCACAGGAAAACTCAGTGAGACGGACTCAGGCTCGTGGATCCCTGCCATGGGGTTGCAAGGAGCCGACCCAGTGAGCAACCTAGTGAGCGCCATCCAGTGAGCAACCGGCAGATCTGGGGAGGGTGAAGGGTGGCAGGTTGACTGTGCTGGCGTATTCCTGCACAGATAGACCAGCGAAGGAGTGGGCAGTGAGAGGGGACCAAGTGGGTCCCAGCCACAGGAAGCAGCAGAGACTGCCGCCATTTCCCAGCTCTGACCCCACCCCGACATACAGTATCACAACCCAGTGACCCCGCCCTGGAGGCCCCGCCCCACCCCTAAGGCTCTGCTCCTCATACTTAATGGGTACAAACAGACCAAAAATGACTCAAGAAGATCTCAAAGCCCCAGAGCCCATAGATCTAAGTGATGAAGAAATAGCAAAACTCTCAGATGCACAGTTCAAAACACTGGTGATCAGGATGCTCACAGAACTGGTTGATTTTAGTCACAAATTAGAGGAACATATGAAGGCTAAACTAATTGAAATGAAGGGAAATGCACAGGAAACCAATAGTAATGGAAAGGAAACTGGGACTCAAATCAAAGGAGTGGACCAGAAGGAGGATAAAAATGACCAACCAGAAAAGGATGAAGAAACAAGAATTCAAAAAAATGAGGAGAGTCTTAGGAACCTCCAGGACATCTTTAAACGCTCCAACATCCAAATTATAGGGGTACCAGAAGGGGGAAAGGAATAGCCACGAGTGGAAAACTTATTTGAACAAATAATAAAGGAGAATTTCCCCAATCTGGCAAAGGAAATAGACTTCCAGGAAATCCAGGAAGCTCAGAGAATCCCAAAGAAGTTGGACCCAAGAAGAAACACACCAAGGCACATCATAATTACATTAGCCAAGATTAAAATGAAAGGGAGAATCCTAGAAGCAGCAGGAGTTAAGGGGACAGTCACCTACAAAGGAGTTCCCATCAGACTGGCAGCGGATTTCTCAAAAGAGACCCTACAGGCAAGAAGGGGCTGGAAAGAGGTATTCCAAGTCATGAAATCCAAAGACCTACAACCAAGATTGCTCTATCCAGCAAAACTTTCATTTAGAATGGAAGGACAGATAAAGTGCTTCTCAGATAAGATCAAATTCAAGGAGTTCATCATCACCAAGCCCTTATTATATGAAATGTTAAAGGGACTTATCTAAGAAAAAGAAGATAAAAAAGATGAACAGTGAATGGACAACAAACTCACAGTTATTAACAACCACACCTAAAACAAAAGCAAACTAAAAGGACAGCTAGATCAGGAGCAGAACTATAAAAATGAAGATCACATGGAGGGTTAGCAACAGGGGAGTGGGAGGAGGAGAAGGGGGAGAAGGTACAGAAAATAAGTAGCATAGACAGTAAATAGAAAATAGATGGGGGGGCAAGAATAGTATGGGAAATATAGAATCTAAAGAACTTGAGACATGTGGTTATAAACTAAACGGGGGAATGGTGGGAGGGGGGTGTGCAGGGTGGAGGGGAATGAAGGGGGGAATAGAACAACTGTAATGGCATAATTAATAAAAAATATTTTTTTAAAAAGATGAAGAACAATGGAAGAAATGGCCTTTCTAAACATGCCTGCATTTTAGTGTTACTACATATGTTATAATTACTGTGAAATACATAAAGATACTATCTATGAAAAAAATAAAAATAAAAAAATCTATCTAGTCTTATGTGTCATTTAAGGCCACCATTCCCTTGTTGATCTCCTGTCTGGATGATCTATCGATTGATGCCATTGGGGTATTAAAGTCCCCAACTATGACTATGTTACTATCAAGCTCTCCCTTCATGTTCATCAGTGTTTTCTTTATATATTTGGGTGCTTTTTTATTGGATGCATAAATGTTTATAAGAATTAGATCCTCTGTTGAATTGCTTTCTTTTCATTATGAAGTGTCCTTCTTCATGTCTCATAGCCTTTGTTTTAAATTCTATTTTGTCTGATACAAGTATTGCTACCATAACTTTTTTGTTTCCATTTGCATGGAATATCTTTTTCCATCCCTTTACTTTTAGTTTCTGTGTCCTTAAATCTGAAGTGGGTGTCTTGTAGGTAACATAAATACATAAGCACAGGGTGTAGTAGACAGCAATACCCACAAGGTAATTCATGCATAATATTGCCAACTATGCAGAAACTTCAGTGACATGCAGTTGACTCCCAAAGTGAATGCCAGCCTGCCTCTGGCCTGAGTCTGTATGCCTATAACACTGTGATTTGGACCACTCTCCACCCTACTTTGCAGCAGCAAAATGCTGTGCTTTCTTTCTTTTCTGTTGTAAGTGATCCTTGGCTGAATGTAGTTTTCTCTGAATGCCATGTGAGCAAGACCATGATGTTGCTGGAGTGTTCTTTATTGGAAACAGAAGGCCAACTCTTGAGGAACACAGAAGAAGGCAGTAACTGAATAAAAGCTGTTACTTGGGAATTATCCAGGGATCACAGTTTAACTGCAGAATTTTTATTATTAGTGTAGAATTTACAAATTTTATTTTTTTGTTGTTGTAGCCATTTTGCATAAGTGGCAGCCAAACCCAATCAACTGGAAGCATGCACACACCTACACATCATACATACCACACACATTAATGACAGCAACAGAGAGAACTGCTTTACAGAAAAAGGTATATTTATCTCATTTGTAATGATCTGTGGTAAAAGAAAACATTTGTTGCACTTAATATATAAGATGATCAATATGTTTTAACACCTTTGAGAGAGGGCTGATTTTTAGTTGTTAAAAGCAATTACCATACAAGTATTTCATAGAAGGTTTTAGATATGTTATTGCAATTTTTATTAGTATATAGCAGAATTAGAAAGGCAACTAGACCTTATTTAAAATGTGGTTCAAAAGACCTATATAATGAGAAATTCATTGACTTACATATTCTTTTTCTTTTTCTTGCTGAGTTTCCTACTGGCTTCAAAGGTGTAGTTATTTAAAGTAGTCTTTTCCCACCATTTGAGACTTCATCATTATTATATCAATAAGAGATATGTCAAATTTATGCCTATTAAATATTTTCTAGCTTCTTCCTAACACATAAAAATATCACATACTTTTCTTGGTCTACATGTCTTTCGGTTCTTTCTGGATTGCATCATTTTAAAGGAAAATTCTTGAGGGCTATCTTTTAGATTTCCCTAATTGACCTACTTATGCTTATTAATTTTTTACTGTTTAAAAATTAATTAACTATTTTTGTAATTTTAATTGTATATATTCTATTACCATTTACCCACCTTATACCCCCCTTCCCCCTGCAAATCACCACACTGTTGTCCATGCCCATGAGTCCTTTTTCCTTTTTGCTCAGTCCCTCCACCCCATAACCTGCCCCCAGCAAGAGCTGTTATCCTGTTCTCTATCTATGTGTCTAATGAACAATCTAAACTAACAAGCATAATACAATTTTTTACTTTTAAAGGAGCCTAGAAAAACAGGTCTTCAAACAAATATATCTAGTTTACTTTGTTACCGAAAATGTAACAAAAAATTTACATTCTTACTTTTTGCTTTTCACCTTATTCAACCTTTAAAGGGAACAAAAAAAATATCTCCCTTTATGGAGTAATTCAGAGAATATTTGCAATGCCCCATAATTTTGTCTTTCTGTTGAGTGTCAAAAGTTTTGTTTTTAATCCTCTATGGAAGTTACCTTTATAGCAATTATATACTTAAGAACCAGAATAGAATTCACTCATCTTTATATTTATAACTAATACACATTTTGAGATGCCTCACAACTGAAATATATCTAAAGAATTGAACATAAATCAGAGTTGTATTACTTGGTTAACAGATTCAATGCAATAGGAAAATTTGCTCATAGGTCTGTCATTTAAGGTTTAAAACAGTTCTTCACTTTATTCCATCTGTATCTTTGAGTTCTTTTATAGTGCTGCTTTTAAAGATGTTTTCTCAATTCCAGGTGGCTCTCGGTTTTCTTTGTGTTTTAATTTGTACCTTGGAAAGAAAAAAAAAACATTCAAGTTGCTCTCATACTTTATTGCCTAGTCTTTCATGAAGGAAATCCCATTTTCATGATGAAATCTTGGTACACGTAATTCAGCCTGTGTATTTTGGCAACAGGGACAAGGAAAATACAGTTCCTACTGCCCCTTATGTAAGATTTATTTTGTAGTGGGTAACCTTGGTGTTTAGACTTTTCACATTTAATTTACAACTTATCTGCAAATTATTACCAACCTGAAATTCATGATCCATCAGTTTAGACTGTATAGTCTGATGGAATCATGTTTTGACATTTTCTGGAAGGAGTCTTCTTTTTGATACCTTGCCTTTACAGAACTCTTTTTATATGTCTTCAAAAGAAAAAAAATTTTACCATCATCAGGAAAAAAAATGAAATACTCACAGGTCTATTTTCTGTGGTCAAAATCTGTTGACAGACCCCCTGTGTTTCTGAGCATCTTCCACAGCCTCTGCCTTCACACCCATTCCCTTTCCAAACTCCTTTCCTTTCCCCTTTGGATTGGTAAAGACCCCTGGTAGCATCAGGTCCTAATGAGCTAGAGGCCCATTCTGGGGCTTTGCAGGGTACTGTTGTTTCTGCTGTTCACTGTCTAGTGAGGACTTAACTGATCTATTGACCTCCATGATCTTGGCTGCCTTCCTAAGTGTTATGGCAGGCATTGCGGACTTCTGTTTCATGGCCATGCCTAACAGCCTTAAGACATTAACAAGGTAATTGAAACTTCTTAGTCAAATTATATAGAGAATGTGAACTAGATACTGTGAAAGCAGTTCAGGACACTGTTGAGAACCATCAGAAAATAAGGAAAATTTCTCAGCCTGGTTGGTAAATAACTTGTAAGGAATATTCCTGAAAGTAAAGAATAAAAGAAAAATTGCCTGGTACACAGTGGCAATTATTATTACAAAGTAATAGTTAAGACAGCACTGTCTTGAAACACCATTATGTTATGGGGTTTCCTTCTGTGTGTTATGGAGAGATATACCAATCCTATTTATATTAGAAATCCTTGAAGTATGTGATTTTTATTTGTTTTAGATGCCAGGAAACACATACTTCAGTAGAGGGTCAGTACTGGAGGGTGATTCTTCTATTCTTATATTCACTTTTCATCACTCCTCTTACCAAAGTAGTATTAACAGGAAGTCAAGTTCCATGATATAACAAGGGATGGGCAGCTCCTTCACTCTCTAGCTCTCATTCTTCCCCAAGCCTGAGGTGATCTTGGCAGAAATTCACAGAGCACCAGCTGTGTAGTTCATCTTCCTCTCCTCTTCCTCCTCCCAGACCCCAACACTCAAGGGAAGGGAAGGAGCAGCAAACAGAAGCTGTCTACTTTAGGGTAACATAGAGGACAGCATCAGCATTCTTGTGGATACCCATGGTATATCCCATAAGCAGGAAGTTTGTAAGGCCAGTGCAACAGACTGCTGTTCAAAACTACTCCAAGTTAATATTGCAGGAGCCTGACTAAAGGAGTAAGAATCTACAACTTAAGTATTTGTCAGATTTTAGGAGCACAGAGTTAGGTCAGTGATGAAAATAAATGAATTCTATCAAGTTATAACAATAATTCATATAGAAACATGCCCAAATTACAAGGTGAACACACTCAGATCAACTAATAGATTTTCAATCCCTAAAAGTTTCTCCTTGCTGGTCATTACTTCCCCCAAAAGATAGCTACTATCCTGATTTGTAATATCATAGATTAGTATGACAGATGGATTCATGAAGAGTGGAATGAAATGTTTATTCTTTTGTGTGGATTCTTTCATTTGACTTTATATTTGAGAGTTTCATCCATAGTGTTACTGTGGCTGTAGTATATTCATTCTCATTGCTGGAATGAACACCACAATTTAATCATTCATTCTACTGACAATGGACATGTGGATTGTTTCTAACTTGGGGCAATTACAAGTGTTTTGGGGAATATATATATACCAGTTTCTGTTGCATGTTTATGGAATTGTTGGGTCTGTGCATACCTTCAGCTTAGAAACTGCCCAGCAGTTTCCCAAAGTAATGGCACCAATTATTCTCCCAACAGTTCCACTTGCTCAATGTCTTCACCAATATTTGGTATTTTCTGTCTATTTCATAATAATATACTTTAAATTTTTTAATTGTGGAAAAATACATGCAATGTGAAATTTACCACTTTAACCATTTTAAAGTTCAGTATTATATATATTCATATTGTTGTACAATCTCCAGAATTTTTTCATCTTGCAAAATTGAAACTCTATGCTCATGTACTAACAACTCCCTGTATGTCCCTCCCTAAAGGCTCTGGAAACCACCATTGTATTTTCTGTTTCTATGAGATTGACTATGCTGGATACCTCATAAATATTATCACCCAGCATGTGCAATATTTGTCCTTGTTGTGACCATGAAATACTTTTAAAGAATAGTGTTTGCCTACTTAATATGAAGTTAGTTACATTATGTTGAATGCATAGTCACATTAAGTTGCATTCAACCTAACATTATGCAATGTAGAATTTTAAGATACTTCATTAGACTCAGTAATGGTACATGTGAGCACCCAAAGCACTTGACATAATGTGAAAGGCCTTGAGGAGTTCATCATACTAAACACTTAAAGCAACTTCTCTTTGCTGTTTAAATGACTATGATTAATCACAGTACATTTTTCTTTAAGTTGGTAAAAAAATGTAAATTTATTCTTTCTTTTAAAACAATGTATTATAGGAAATCCCAAACTGTAAGCCTCTCGCTCCACTCCCTTTATAACTACTATCTTTAAATTATTTTTCAGGTGTTTCTTTAATGTCATGCATTTTCAATTCCATCACCTCTTGTGGAACTTAAACAGATTTAACTAAACTTTGTTGTTTTTGTTTTTTTTTTTCAAAAAGTCACATACTTTCCTAAGTGTCATTTAAATAGTGATGGTAACATTGTTTTATCTGGGTGGGGGTGTGTATGGAAGAAAGTGTGGAGAGATTTGGGTCCTAGATGCACACTCTTCTGCCTAGACTGACAGCCAGTACCAGCTGCCTTAGGAAATCAGCTGTCTCTTACAATGTAAATCCTTACTTGAGATGCAGATCACTAGGCCACTTATAAATTTTGTTGTGAAACTAATTTGTGGCCATGTACACACAAACCCATGTATGTATGTCATAACTGAATTCATAGGTCCATTTATTCCTCAATGTTACTCTGACCATATTGTTTCAAGTGATATTCCATTTCCCCACTGGATCACATATCTTGGTGTTTGATGGCACTTGAGACCTTGCTTATCCAGATGCAGAGTATTCTGCTTCATATTACATTTTAGAACTATAAAAAAATAAAAATCTAACCATGGGCCCATCCAGGAGTAAAAAACGAACTAGAAGGTAAAGCAGAAGAACCAATGTCTGGAATTTGGGGAGAAAAAAGCGCCATGAAGCAGGTAAAGCAACATTCTTTCTAATGCCAGTGTCTTTTCTATTATCTGATTTATATTTAACCCTGTTGGAGGTGGCAGCTTTCTAAGACACACTGTTAGGCTGTTGAATATTTTTACGTCAGAAGGTTCATTCTCTCTAAACTAAAAATCTCCTTTCCTATACATTTTTTAATCCTCACCTAGGGATATTTTTATTGATTTTGTAAAAGGGGAAAGAGGGAGTAAGAGAAATATTGAGTGGTTGCTTCTTATACTGGCCCCAACTGGGGATCAAACCTACAATTTTTTGGTATATGGGATGATGCTTCAACCATCTGAGTCACCCGACCGGTGCTCCTTTCCTGTAATTTTTGATGTTTTCTTAACCTTTTGGGCCCTAGCCCTGCCCTGTCACTACTGGCTGAAACAGTGGAACAACTCTACATTATCAGCTACAGCATTGGCTGCCCTTGATCTTAGAGTCAGTTGCATCCGCATTATTTGTCATTTGAATGGTTTGCCCTTCTTGTCCCATTTTTAGAAAGTGAAGATCTGAATGTTAAGTTTTTCTAATGTTAAATTTTCTTTGCTGGCTCTTATTTCTCCTACCTACAAGATCTAGTTGGCCCTTACTTCTTTATATCCCTCCAATAGCAGATGTATTTTTCCTAGGTGGTTGGATCCCAAATAAAATGGGTACAGATTCCCTCCCACTTCTTTCTAATGTAAAATGTGTTTTGGTATAGTTACCCCAGGATCTTAGGTCCAGGCTAATCTAACAATATAATACCTTAGACTAGGTGGCTTAAACAACAAATTTATGTCTTACAATTCTGAGGCTGGGAAATCTAAGATCAAGGTGCCGGAGATTTGGTATCTGGTAAAAATACAGCCCTGGATCTCTGCACTATGTCCTTACATCAAATATGAGGGACAAGAGAGGTCTTGGGAGTCTCTCTTATGGGCACTAAGCCCATTCGTGAGGGCTCTACCTCCATGACCTAATTATCTTACAAAGGCCCTCCTAGTATCTACACATTGGGGATTAGGTTTCAATGTGTGAATTGAGGGGCAAGGGGGTGCACAAACATTCAGTCCACTGTACCAGGGGTGCTAAGTTTACACATTTGATATTGAAATGGGGAAATTATTTCTTTCCTATACTCATTCCCATGAGTACTGAAAACAGTACTTCTAGGAATACGTACTTAATTTTTTTTACATCATTGGACCCATCTTTACATGCAACTTATTGCTGATTTGATTAAAAAAAACAAACAAAACGTTAGCCTTTGTTACTAGCTCTCTAATTCTTGTACTGTTCCCAGTATACTTGGGTATCCATACGATGTTACCAAAAATAAAGGCCCTTGCTTCCCTCATTAGCTGATTAAATTTAGGTTAGGTGGGTCATTTGGGAAGTAAACAGTCTCTCCAGCACTCTTCCAGCTTCTTCATTGGTGAAGTAATGTAGACTTCTGGGTGGAGAGTTATAGCTGAAGTCTAAGGGAAATGCTAGCCCTGCCTATGTTGCTAATAATCCATTTTGTACCTGTGAATTCAAAATCAGGTTTCTCACTTCAATATTACATGTGTGTCAAAGGTATTGGTAAATTGGAGATGTACCTTCTTGAACACATACTCAGTAGTTTTCTCAATAATACTTACCTAATATTTGTAGCTTTTCCAGTTTGGTCTCAATAGAGCTGTAGTACAGAAAGAATTTGTGGCTAGGGAGTTGGTAAAACACAGTATCTTGGTTAAACTTATGTCTCCTGTTTTAAAGAAAGAAAAGTAGAAACTGAAACCACCAGAGTCTGAAAGCTTTTTACTTTTCCTAATACCCTGAAACAGCCACAGAACATTTCAGCAGAGAAAACAAGCTTATTTTGTTACTCCTTCCTTCCTTCCTTCCTTCCTTCCTTCCTTCCTTCCTTCCTTCCTTCCTTCCTTCCTTCCTTCCTTCCTTCCTTCCTCCCTCCCTCCCTCCCTCCCTCCCTTCCTTCCTCCCTCTCATCTCTCTCTCATCTCTCTCTTTCTCTGTGTCTCTCTTTCTGTCATTCATTCATTCCAGATTGGGGCCATAGGAGGAATGGAGTCCAGGTCTTAGCTTAGGTTCCACTGTCCTGTGTCCCTGCAGCATCCTGTGTCTCTCAACCCATCAGAACACTCAGCACATGGCATTGTCCCTCCTGCTTCATTGCTGGTCTGTCCTACCTGTGAACAAGTACCATGTCTGATCTGGTCATCAGTTTATTCCCAGTGCTTTTGCATATGATGGGCATGTGATGAGGACTAATGAACAGATAGATGATGGTAAAGGAATATTGCCCAGATACATACTTTTTTGAAATTATATTTTATTCATAATGCTATTACAGTTGTCCTAATTATTCCCCCTTTGCCCTCCTCCACCCACTCCCTGCACCACTCCCTCAAGCTATAGATTTGCCTAACAGACTTAGAAGCACATTGAGTTAAATTGAAATTGTTAACGTTATAATAAATGCTTTTGAAATTTTCCCATTGGGAATTCCATCAATAGATGGCTGCTTTGAAAAATGGATGAAAATCAAACATAAAGACACAAATGGCTCACTCAGTAATAAATAAACACATGACAAAGAACATTCAAGTGCATGTGTGTCACCTGTCTATAATGTTTTATTTCTGCTTTATATTTTTGTTCCATGCAGGTAATAAATCACCTGGCCTATAGTATCATGAAGGGAAGATTCTATTCCACAGGCTCATACTTAGAGATTTAGTCTTTCTTACTTACTTTAAAAAAAAAATGTGGTTAAAAACACATAACATTTTCCATCTTAGCCATTTTTAACACAGTGGAATAGTGTTAAGTATATTCACATTGTTGTGAAACATGTATCCAGAACTTTTTCATTCTGCAAACCTGAAACTGGATACCAATTAAAAAAAACAGCACCCCCTCCCCCCATCTCCCATCTTCTAATAACCACTATTACACTTTCTGTTTCTATGAATTTGTTCTTTTACAAACAATTACTCCCAAGTCTCCTCTCTTGCTTCAGTACCATTTGGACTAATCATGCCTTTAAATAAGAGAGGATTCTATGTAATTTTCACAGTGACTTTATAAAATGTAGTGTAAACTCACACTTAGGAGTAAATGGGCTTCTAATTAGGTTTTAGCATGTAGCATAAATGTTTAAAATATATTAAAGTCATCTTGCATGATTAACTAAGAAATTAGATAATGAGAGGCTAACCAAGCTTTAAAAAGTAGATAATTTTCCTTTCTCTCTCAGCCAGAATTGTTGGACTATCCAATTACTAGGTAAACCTGTTAACTCTGTTTATTCTACCAGGGTATATTTAATTTTGAACAGATGATGGAATCTGTTTCAAAAACATGCTATTGCCCTCCAGTATTTTAGTTTGATTGGTTTTCAACACTAATGTAACTATTTATAAATTTGGACAAAATGCATTTAATGACTACACACTTGTTAGAATGTCACTTTGAATAACATTAACTTTATTGAGGGGACATACTCAATTCTCAGTGGCATGTACCCCTTGCTGTGTCCCACCACAGCAGATGACTGTTGTGAATGCTATGAAATTATGGAGGACTGTTTTTAAATATAACCCTTAAAGGTTGGCTTTGTTATTGTTGTTGTTTTTTCTAGAAACATCTGTGTTTTTCAATTGGCTTTTTCTCTCAGTGCTGATATTATGTCACTGGAGGCTGCCCCGTTACTAATTTAGCTTATAAATTTATAATGAGCAAAATTTTACTCAAAAGGTGTAATCTGCACCCATTCCTTTCACTGTTTTTTTAAAAATTATTTTATTGTTGTCCAAGTACAGTTATCTGCATTTACCCCCACAACTCCCCCTAACCCAACCCATCCCCACCTCACTCTCCTGTTTCTAACCCCCCTTGGATTGGTATTTCAGAGTTCTTATGATATAATCCCAGCAATGGAATTACCGGGCCAAAAGGAGGTTCCATTTTTAGTTTTCTGAGGAAATTCCATACTGTTCTCCCAGTGGCTGCACCAGTCTGCATTCCCACCAAAAGTCCACTAGGGTTCCCTTTTCTTCACGACCTCTCCAACACTTCTTTAAATAGTTACACATGAGTAAACTAATGAACCTGCTCAAAAGGGAGCTAATGTCCTGGATCCTCCAAAAGCACTACACCAAAACAGCCAACACATTGACATGTCCTCTGAACATTTGAAAGAACATAAACCCTCCTTTTATTTATACTGGTGATGTGACAGTTTTCACTGTCAGTTCAGTCTTGTGTATTGTTGCCCAGTTTGACATTTGTTTCCTAATTAGTGGAATGGCATTCTTTATTTTCTCATTTTCCTTGTAACATTTTCCCCTGTAGTTTTTTCAAAATATACTCAGATTGGCTTTAGAATTTAGACCCCAGCCTATAGTTGTATATATTTGTTAAAGACTTTGTTATTATAGTATCTCTGTGAGAATTACAGTTTTAAAGTAATTTCATACATTCATCTATTCAGCCCCATTCATCCATTTATTTATGAACCCCCACTGTGTATCATGCTGTTGTGATGAACAGAACGGATGCAGATCCACGTGCTAGTAGAACATGCATTCTATCAGAAAAAGACTACCATGTATAAGAACCACTATAAACACATTGTTTTGGGGACTTCCGCCAAGATGGAGGCAAAGGTGGAAACACCGTGCCTTCTCTCACAACCAAGTTTAGAGACAACTAAATATTAGCAACAGAAAACACAGCCAGAACACAGAAAATTGAACTTTTCGGAAGTCTGATAACAACAAATTCTTCAGCCTGACCGGTAAGGGGAGAAACCAGCAGCTGGTGGAGCTGGGTTGCACAGGAAAACTCGGTCAGACGGACTCAGGCGCGCGGAACCCAGTTGCAGGGTTGGACCTAGTAAGTGACTCAGCGAGGGACCGCGGGGAAACAGCGAGGGAGCAGGGCTGCAGGTTGACTATGGTCGCGCTTTCCTGCACAGATAGACAAGCAAGGGAGTGGGCGGTGAGACTCCAGGACTGAGCAGGCCCCACGGCGAGCGGCAGCACAGGGTGCCGCCATTTCCCCGCTCTGACCACGCCCCCACATACAGCGTCACAACCCAGCGACCTGGGAGTCCAAGGCACCACTTCTCACACTTAAAGGGCCAGAACAAACCAAAAATGTCGCAAGATCTCAAAGCCCCAGAGCCCATAGATCTAAGCGATGAAGAAATAGCAAAACTCTCAAACGCACAGTTTAAAACACTGGTGATCAGGATCCTCACAGAACTGGTTGATTATAGCCACAAATTAGACAAACATATGAAGGCAAAACTAATTAAAATGAATGGAATTGCACAGGAAACCAATAGCGATGAAAAGGAAACTGGGACTCAAATCAATGGAGTGGACCAGAAGAAAGCAAATAATGGCCAAACAGAAAAGAGTGAAGAAGCGAGAATTCAAAAAAATGAGGAGAGTCTTAGGAACCTCCAGGACATCTTTAAACGCTCCAAAATCCGAATTATAGGGGTACCAGAAGGGGGAAAGGAACAGCCACCAGTGGAAAACTTATTTGAACAAATAATAAAGGAGAATTTCCCCAATCTGGCAAAGGAAATAGACTTCCAGGAAATCCAGGAAGCTCAGAGAGTCCCAAAGAAGTTGGACCCAAGAAGGAACACACCAAGGCACATCATAATTATATTAGCCAAGATTAAAATGAAGGAGAGAATCCTAGAAGCAGCAAGAGATAAGGGGACAGTCACCTACAAAGGAATTCCCATCAGACTGTCAGCGAATTTCTCAAAAGAGACCTTACAGGCAAGCAGGGGCTGGAAAGGGGTATTCCAAGTCATGAAATCCAAAGACCTACAAACAAGATTGCTCTATCTAGTAAAGCTTTCATTTAGAATGGAAGGACAGATAAAGTGCTTCTCAGATAAGATCAAATTCAAGGAGTTCATCATAACCAAGCCCTTATTATATGAAATGTTAAAGGGACTTATCGAAGAAAAAGAAGTTAAAGAAACGTGAACAGTGGAAGGACAACAAACTCACAGTTATTAACAACCACACCTAAAACAAAAGCAAACTAAAAGGACAGCTAGATCAGGAGCAGAAACATAGAAATGAAGATCTCAAAGAGGGTTGGCAATAGGGGAGTGGGAAGAGGAGAAGGGGGGAGAAGGTACAGAAAATAAGTAGCATAGACAGTAGATAGAAAATTGATGGGGGGGCAAGAATAGTATGGGAAATATAGAATCTAGAGAACTTGAGACACATGGTCATAAACTAAAGGGGGGTAATGTTGGGGACGGGGGGTAGGGTGGAGGGGAATGAAGGGGGGAATAGAACAACTGTAATGGCATAATCAATAAAAAAGAAATTAAAAAAACATTGTTTTGGATACTGTGGAGTTCAAATTGAAAGTTAAAATGAAAAGAAATGGAGCAGAATAAAAGGGATGGAGGTGTGGGGGCAAATTACAATTTTTAAGTAGGGTATTTAAGGTTAGTCCTTTTAAGAAGCTGACCCTGAGGCAGAAGCTGCCCTGAGGCAGAGGGAAGAGTCAGTGCAAAGGCCCCGAGGCTGGTATGTTTCTGACATGCTCAGAAAACAGCCAGGAGTCCTGTTGTTGTGTGGCTGGAGCTGAGTGATCAAGAGGGAGAACAATTTGATATGATCTTGAACACATGACATGGGGTAGAGCAGATTCCCTGGGACTTTGTTTTCCATTGACAGAATTCTTCCTGGCTTTTACTCTGAGTTTTGAGCAGAGGAGTGATACATCTGATTTAGTAAAAGATGACTTTCTGATAGAGCTGACTTGGGAAGCTATTTGGAACTTAATTATATGGTAAGTCAGTAATCATAAGTGACAAGAAATACAAGGAAACTTTCATGAAAAAGTTCAAGGTATTCAATAGGTAAATTTGAGGAGAATGTCATAAAAGGTAAGCTGAAAGGTTTCCAAGTTCTTGTGTGCCATCTATGTGTGTATGAATCAGAATTGTTGAGAGATACTTTCCCAAACCCTTAATAACATGTGAGACTCCAGGTATGTATGAGGTTATACTCACCTGTGGGTGATCCGAAGTTTCCAGATGGACCTGATTTTCAGAATCTCTGAAATGGTAGAATTAGCTCCTTAATTAAATCCTGGCTGCTGATCAGCTTTCCTTCCTAGTAAGTTTGTAATAACTTAAAGAATCTGTGATGTAAGCTATGCAGAAAGATCTTGTTTATGAGCACTATAGCTTATTAGCACACAAGGGGCTTGTTGTTTGATACTTAAAGGAAAAATGTGTTTAGTTCATACTCTTGGCAGTATTTCTAGTGGAGTATTTTTGGATGTGCTTTCCATACTTTTGCTATATACTTATTTGTATGTTTCTTTTTCCTAAATGTATGGTCTCTGTGCTTATATTTTATTGTACTCTAGCAAGTTGCAGGTGGGAAGGGACTATCATCAAAAGTGAATGTACAATTTTTTACTTTTTTGTGGTTTTCCAGTTTTTAGATCATGCAGTCTGTCTCTCTTCACCCCCAACACACACTTTCTCTTTTATCCATTATCTCATTCCCCAACCCTTCATCAGAAGATACTTGAATATAAGGGAAAGTATATGTTTATTTTATAGTGGTTAAAGTAGTTAGGCTTAAAAATACTCAAGAGGGGGTTTGCATAGCAACCAAAAGTTGGAAATAACCTTGAAGAAGTTTCAGCTAAGCTAAAGTATAAGGTTCACTGTGATTTTTTGAGTACCTTATACATATGGGCACTTTACGTGTCTTTACCTTATTTAATTATCCAGCCACTTCTTTAGGGGGTATTATTATTTCATTGTATTCCATTGTTCAGACTGGAATATCAATGCTCAGGCAGTCCATTTAACTTGCTTGGGCCACATAGCTGGTAAGTGACAAATTGGGCATTGAAGCTGTGACCTGATGATACTCTGTGCTGCTTTCAAATGTAATCTTATACATTTTTATACCTAATAGTAATAGTTTCATTGGAAACGATGCAAAAGTTAGGTTTCCCTCTATTTTTATAATGAAAATGCTTTTAATGGGTCTTGACTCCCTCCCCCCACCAAATTTACCAGTCCCTTAAATAGAGTGTAAATATTTTTGGATTTTTTCCAATATTTATTGTGGTAAAACTACATATAATATATACATTTATTTAACCATTTGTAAGCATATAGTTCAGTGGCATTAAATACATTCACATTGTGCATCCATCTCCAGAACTCTTTGTATTCCCATACTGAAACTCTGTAGCCACTAAACAATAACTCTCCATTCCTACCTCTTGCTAGGCCCTGGGAACCACTATTCTACTTTCTGTCTTTATTGCGTATGCTTCTGGTACTTTTATTATATACTTACATATAAGTTTCTTTTTCCTAAAAAGAAAGTGCTTCTGTATTTACATTTATCTGAGTAATTCAGTTTTTCAAAGGAAGAGAAGTGTTAACTTTATGACTTCCTTGCAGATACACAAAACTGAAGCTGGAACCCACCCCCACCTCAAGTTGTACTGTTAACAAAATCCTAACCTGAGAAGTATATGAAAAAGAATGAAAAATAATATTGATTTGGGAGGTTTTCTGGGTATTCCAGAGCCGAGAATAAGTTCTTAAAGGAAACTGAAAGCAATTATTTACATATTTTTAAATTTAAAAGCCATATGTATAAAATAATTAAAAATCTTTGTTTAGGGTTGAGAAAACATTTCTAGTCTTTCTAGTAATTGAAAAGCACTAAAAATGTGTTCTGATTAAAGTGTCTGTAAACATTTAACAATAATTTTCTTTCATTTAATGTTCTTAGAATTTCTCCAAGAACCTTGGGAAAAGGCTGTATTTCAAAAACCATGGTTTAAGAACTCTTCCTGAGGATAAGGAAAGATGAAAACCAGGAACTACATTTGGTGGTTTTGTTTTACAAAGTCTTTACCTTTCTGTTCAAATGTTAAACTAAATTCAATAAAATATCTACTTTCCATCTTCCTATAGAATAATCATTTTGGAGGCCAAGTGTATCATGTGAGGTATATTTTCAGAAAGTTTAGGCTCAGCAGGCTGAATGCACTTTTGAGGTTTAATTAGATAGACCACTGAACCCAACAAGAAAAGTGCCAAAGCAAATGAACATAAAGAAAATGCAAGCATTTTGTTGCTGGAAAGGATTGAGTGCTTTCTTTGAGCAGTCATAATCTAGTTTCTTCTCACCTCATTCATTATTTGTGTGATATTTTAGTTCCTGCCGAATGGATATTTAAAGTAGCAAGATATCAAGCAGGATTTTTTTTATTCTGGTGGGTGAATTTTGGAATATTTTTTACTCATCTATTTCTAAAAGTGATCAAAAGACAATGAATCGCTCAAGGTCAAGAGCAGACAAAGCCAGCATCATGAATAGCCAGCCACATTCTCTATAAATATTTTTTCTTTTGCTCACTACAATACAATGAGCAAAAGAAAGCAATAGAAATTTGCTATTGAGTGAGTGTGCATGCACATATACACAATCTTGGAGTGAAGGAAGAAGAGCAGTTCTCTATTAATGACGCTGTGGTTATAACATAGCTAAATTATAGCAAAGGAGCTGAAAGGGCCCATTCTCTTCTCGGCCTGGAGTTGGGACTTTGAAATCCAATCTGAAGTGTGTTTAATGAGTGTTCTGAACGCTGGGGCTCAGTGCATAGGGGAACAAGGAGCACAGTGTGTCCTGGCAGACAGTATGGCCACCCGTGGAACCACAGCAAGGAGAAAGAATTGCTGCATTTGTGGACCCAGTAGATGGGCAGGCTTAATAAACATTTAGCAGTATTCTCCCAGAATGAAAACCTTTACCTGGTTCCCCAGACTTTGGTTTTAAAGTTGTAATTCCTTTTCTTGCTCTGGTTGGCATTTCACAACAATGGTGATCACACTGTATGTTGACCTGGCTACCACCGGGTCTGCTGTTCGGCATCTGAGTGATTTTCTTTCCAACTCCTCCTCCCCCACCACCACCACTACCTTCCCCACCATCACCACCCCTCCCACCATTTACACCCTCACCCTCACTCTTACCCCCCACCACCCAATAGAGCTTACTTAGTACTAGATACTATTCTAAGAGCACAGTGTATACTAAGTCATTTAACCTGTACCACAACCCTTGGAAGTGAGTCAGCCATTACTCCCAGTCTACAGAAGAGAAAACTGAGACCCCAAGGTAACTTGACCAAGGTCACACCTCCATGGACTAGAGATGGGGGATTTGCAAAGAAGCCTCCAGAGTTTGTATTTTTAATGATTATATAGCCTCTCCAAGTCACTGAAGGGCTGAAGAAACATCTCCCACATTTCAGCTTTCCCATTTCTGTTTGCTAAAAATTTATTTTTAATTATAATTGACATACAGTATTGGTTTTCATTGTACAATACAGTGATTCAACATTTATATACCTTACAAAGTGATCACCACAATAAGTTTAATAACCATCTGTCACTGCGCATAGTTATTATGATGTTATTGACTCTATTTCTTATGCTGTACATTTTAGCCTAATGACTTATTTTACCACTGGAAGTATGTACTGAATATAAGAAGTACAAATGTCCCATTTCTTTGTTAACTAAGGATTCCTGCCTTTGCAGTGGAAGATCCTGCTTGGTTTATGTGATACTCACTGTAGCTTGCAGGGACAGTCATACTATGGTCATACTAACCATATGTATCATACTAACTATACATATCATACTGTATATCCTATTAACTAGCTTTGGTGCCTTAGCACTCGCAAAGCCTGAGCCTCTTCCCTTGGTTTTATCAGCAAGTTTTCTCTAGGACAACTTAGTTCATCAAATTATGGATGCAAGTCTTGAAAGAGAATAAGAGAGTAAATAGACTCTGCGGTGTAATGGTTAGGAGCAGATTCTCTGAAGCTGGGTTTGAATCTGAGGTCCACAGTAAGTGTGACCTTGGCAATGTTGTACCCTCCAGCCTGGCATGTTCCAGGGCATGTAGCTTAGGTGAACTGCAGGTGTCAGATGTATTGATCCTTCTGTCCCCAGGGTGAGCCCCAAGAGCAGTCACATCTGGTCTCCAGTGTCTATTTACTGCAGCAGGTCACACAGACATTATTATTAATATCCCATAGGGAAAATTATAGGGACTCGCTGTTCTGGCTTCTAATGTGCTGTCAAGAAGTCTTGTGCCATTTGATTCTAGCCTTTGCTTTTCTCATAACTTTTAGAATCATCTTTTCAATCCTTGCATTTCTGAATTTCTTTGCCTTGAAATGGGTTGTACTCCATTCTGTGAGATACTGGCTCTTTCAGTCTAGGAAGTTAAACCTTTCAGTTCTGGAAATTTTCCTTATGTTATTCTTCCATTATTTTCTTTCCTCTTGGGTGTCTCTACCCAGAAGTTACGTTATTTACATGTTGAAACTTTTGAACAGAGTCCAAAACGTCTTATATTCTCTTCTGATTTCCATCTCTATGTCATAAGGACTAGTTTCTAGGAATTTTCAACTGGATCTTTAGACTCTTCTAGTGCAAGTTTTATTTCTGAAGTGCCATTTTTTTTTATTTTGAAGAGCTCTTTCTTGTTATCCAAACATTTCTTTTTATAACCTTCTAATTTTTTCTCTTCGTTGTAAACTCTTAGCTATATGAGGATACAAATTACAACATTTTCAAAAGTTATGCTACCCTGCATTATTGAAAGTACCTGGCATCTCCCATTTCTGACCTTCTAGGGAGTTCTATGTGGTTTGGCTTCTTGTTCCTAACTCTCTCTCCTCTCCTCTGTGATTAGATTTCATCTTTCTCCTCTGTCATCTTCTAGAATCTGGGGGGAAATCTCATGCCTATTGTCTCTTCTTTCGTTTTTACTGTTTTTTAATGAATATATTCCTTTTTTCTTTTACTGTTTTGTTTTGTTTAAAGCAGGCTTTCTGGGTATTGCAGAGATAAACTTGCACATATTTAGTCTGCCATATTTAGTCACAAGTCTGACATTCTTTTCGTCATTTATATTAAGCCATGGCCTTTTGCTCAAACTGTACTCTACTTCATTGATAGCTCCAGACTGTGTGCAGAGGGGCTGAAAAGGTGACGTCCTGGATGGATCTGGGGTGGAGGAAAGGGTGTGATCTGTGTTACTTTTTAGTCTGAATTCCACCCTCTACATCACTAGGTAGAAGGCTCTCAAAAAAGAATACTTTATAAGAAGAACTTTAGTTGTAGAACACCATTCACATCTGACGCAAAATAGTAAATAGAGGAACATCTTTTAACAGCAGGAGAAATGAATTAATTAATCAACTACTACTATAATTAGTCAACTACTAGCTGAGTATATTTGGTTATCAAGGTGGACAAATTTGAAGCCAGAATTTTTATCTCAGACCCATTTATTGGGTTATTAACTTGTTGTAATCCCTTTATTCAAAAGGGACAGTGCTAAACATGAATTCTTTGTCCCTGAGAAGTGGGTAATGGCACCACTAAAAATGGCTGATAGAGTTCGCAAGAGCTGCTGTGACAAAGTACCACCAATGGTTGGCTTACAGTAGCAGAAATTTGGTCTCCCACAGTTCTGGAGGCTACAAGTCCAAAATCAAGTCATAGTCAGGGCTATGCTCCCTCCGAGACTGGTAGAATCCAGTAGAATCCTTCCTTGCCTCTTCTAGCTCTTTTTAAGAGGGACATCAAACCTTGGTGTTCCTTGGTTTGCAATCGTATCAGTTCAGTCTCTGCCTCCATCATCACATAACCTTCTCCCTTTGTGTCTGTGTCTTCACATTATCTTCTTCTAAGGGCACCAGTCCTATTGGGTTGGATAGGGCCCACTCTAATAACTTCATCTTAGTTTAGATACAATGGCAAGACCCTGTTTCCAAATCCACATTCACAGGTACTAGGAGTTAGGACTTCATATCTTTTTGAAGGACACAATTCAGCTTATAACAGTAGGTTGGGTATTTTTTTGCCAGAGACCATAAAGCCAGCCAGCCCTGCCTGTCGAGGATCCACCTGTCATTCAGTAGTAACTCATCCACGTGTGTGTACCTTGTCATTCAAAGTATAGTCTTAACAACAGCAGCAGGGAACTTGTTAGAAATTTAGATTCACAGGCCTCACCCCAGCATCTGTAGCTTATCAAGGTCTGCAAGTGATGAGTGAGCACATAAATTGGAGAACTGCTACTTGGAATCACCTCCCACAGGGTTCTAGGACAGAATAAGCATGGACCCAACTATAGGTTCTGCCCCTGGGGACATTGTCACACAGCATGTCAATGTGTTAGCCAGGCTTTTCATTCTGTGACATTGCACAGACATGACTTTAGGGTTAATAAGTGGGCCCCCTTTTTTTCAATGTCAGTCCATTCCTTCGCCATGAAATCTTATAAATTAAGATTTCCCCCATCACAATAGCAGTGACAATAATGGAGAAGTTTTGTTATATGCCAGGCCCTTTTGTCAGACGCTTTGGGGTCATTGTTTTATTTCATTTTCACATTGATCCTAGGAGGTACATAGTATCTCCAGTCTTTTCATTACTCTATGTGCTGTGAACTGAATTGTGTCCCCCACTCCTCTCCCCAATTCATAAGTTGAAGCCCAATTCCCAATATTGCTGGATTTGGAGTAAGGAAGTGATTAACGTGAAATGTCATCAAAGTGAAGCCCTAATCTGGTAAGACTAGTGTTTTATTAGAAAAAATGCCAAAGAGTACATGTTCACTCATTTTCTCTCTCTCTCCCCCCTCCCTTCCTATCCCCCTTTCTGCCCCTCTCCTTCTCTGTTTCTAACACAGCACTTACCACATATTCTGATTTAGCTGGTTATTTGTACCCCAACTCAGAAAGAGATACCTATTGATTCCATTCACTCAGCACCTAACACAGCACCCGAGCATGGCTACTCACTTCATAAGTGTACCCCAGGTGTCTCAAACCATCATAATTATTACTATTTCTACTCACCTGGTCAAAAATTGCCAAAGGACCATTACAAAATCTGCGACATTTTAATGCCCTAAGATCGGACATGTTAAAGGCTAGTGATTTATGGGATTTGGAACAATATTCTAATCAATAATAACTTTTAATGGTAGCAAAAAGGGGGAAAAGGCCTTTGAGAAAAGCCCTTCCCTTCTGCTAGATAACAGCATACCCTAGTCGTCATGGTTATGTTGATCCCAAACCAGAAAAACCAAAACACTTTCAGAAACAGCTCTCTGAAACCTGCTAATAAAAATTTTATAAACCTGGTCATTGTCTTCATATATTTCTGTCTATGAAATTATATCAGAAAGGCAGAACTTGCTTGTATCAGGTAGGATGAACCATATTCGTTCAGACCTTGTGAGGAGGTGGAGAGGGGGAGGTGAAGACACCCCCAACTCAGAAAGAGTGGTGTCTTCCTTCTTTTAGGGGAGGAAAAGAAGTACTCCCACATAAAACTTTATGTAACGGAAGTAACCTGAAGGCACAGAAATATTTTAAAAGCACAGTAAACTAAAGGAACTTTGGTTAACAGTTTTTAATAGCTTGAAGCCGTATGTGAATACAGCTTTCTTTCTGTTAAATAAAAGACATATTTTTCATTTTTACCAATAACTTTATTGATTTGTATATTTTCAGTATGTTGACTGGCTTCTGGTAGGTAGTTGCCAGGGGTGCCGCTAAACATTTTCCAGTGCATAAAACAGCCCCACAGCATACACTGTTTATTATTCAGTACTTACTTGTCAGACATTCCCCAAGAATGTAAACCTCCTCCTAAAATTTAATTTCATAGCATTCCATGAAAATCTAATTCAAAATGCAGAAAGCATAAGGCATACAGTTTGAAATCAGTCAGTTTATTTGTGTAATAGATTAAAATTCAAATGCCTTTGGTGTTTAATAAAAGTAGCCAATAAGAAAAAAAGTGATAAAATTTGATTATTTAGTTTCACTCCTCATGGGGTTGTTCTCTAAAATATAACATATAATTACCATTTGGCTTCTTTTTTGTAAGGAGCACACTTCTAGAATATGTTAATAAAGGTTGGCAGTGTGTGTGGGTCACAGTTTTTTAGAGGCTGTGGGAATCTTACAGGTCTGCCCCTTCACTCCCAATTCAAACACTTGGGGTCAATCTTTTCAATTTACTTGTCAAAAGATCCCTTTCATATTAAATCATTACTAACAAATATAGCTTTTCAAAAGATGCCTAAATAACTTGATTTCCCTTCCTCGTGTATGATAACCATATATAACCATAAATGTTAATGGTATATCTTTGTGTTTCTTAAAGAAAGTTACTATTTGAGAAAAGTCCCTTTACAGGTGAATTTTCCTCAGGATCTCTTACTTTCTGTCCTGCCAGTTTAATCTATGCTCTTGCCGCCTTTTCCACCATTCGGATTTTATTCACTTACATGTTCATATTAGTAATAAAGCGCTAGTGGATTTGTAGTTTTTAACCTCATCATCAGTTTTTTTCTTCTTCTTTTCTTTTTCAAGTACAGTTATCTCCATGTTCCCCCCACAACTCCCCCCACCCCACCTATCATGGGCTCAATGTCCATGAGTCTTTTATACATGTTCCTTGACAACCCTTCCCCTTCTTTCCCCCACTATTCCCCTCCCTTCTCCCCTCTGGTTACTGTCAGTTTGTTTATCAGTTTTCAGTGTAAAGCCTGCACCAAATGTATAATTTGTGGTTACTTCCAACAATGTTTATTTTATGCCTTTTTTGCCAGGCACATATAAGAGCTCTGAATTATGCTTAGAAATATTAGCAAAATTTTAGTGTACACATGTGGATATTCACACATTCTTCCCATGTGATAGGCTTTTCCTCACACCATTCCGCTTGAGCTGGATCCAACCCATCAGTGTTTTTCTGAGCTCTTATGTGAAGTAAATAGATTCTATTGTGAGTAAGTCTCTCCAGTTGATTAAAATGTGAACCCCATTTCTCAGTTCTTTTTTCCTCCTACATTTTTATATTGTGCCAAAATAGACATAATATAAAATTAACCATTTTAGCCATTTTAAAATACGTGCTTCAGTGTCTTTAAGTACATTCACAATGTTGTTCAGTCACCACCACTCTGCATTTTGCATTCTGTGATATGATTTGAATAGAATGACTTCTATAGGGTTTGCCAAAAAGTCTCTTTAGTTTTTTTCCTGTAAAATAAAAGACATATTTTTCATTTTCACTGATCACTTTATTGATTTGGATATTTTCAGTATGTTGGCTGGCTTCTGGTGGGTAATGGCCAGGGGTGCTGCTAAACATTTTCCAATGCATAAGACAGCCCCACAAAAAAAGAATTATTTGGCCAAAATGTCAGTTTTTGAAGAAACTTCAAAAACCACTTTTGACATGTTCAATCAGTCATAGCACCTTCATACATTGCACAAATCTTCTTTTTTTTTGCATTTCAGTTACATTTTTACCTTTCTTGAAATAATAAATCATAATACACTGGAAATGTTGCATATCTTCTTCCATCTTCAGTGTTACAGTGGTTGTACAAAAATTCAATTTTGATAAGTTCTTTTAAATACATGCTGATATGACAGCTATCACAATGGGGTCTAACAAATTTGTTTTGAATGAGATTAAAGACAACTAAGCACTACTAGAGTCATTATACATAAAAAACTAAACAAACTTTTTGACCAAACCAATAGCATGAAACTCAAAAAATTCATTGGAGACAAGTATAGAGAAATGATGTTGCAGACTGATGGAGAAAATCCATAGTAGAAGGAAAAGGAGGGATAATTTTTCTTAAAGAATGAGGATGCAACTCTTTTGCTTCTTTTCTTCTCCAAGATGCTTTATCTAACACAGAATTTAGCCTTGGTACCTGGATACTCCCAGACATTTCTACCCCAACTCCTAAAAGTAAGGTAAACTGGGTCCCTGAACTTTGGAATCATGATGTCTAGAAGCATTTTTTTAATGCAGTGCCTGGTACACGTTGGACTGTTAATGAATGCTGAGGACCAGTTACCCATGAAATTGTCATGTAGTGCCTGCATTGAAGCCTTATAAATACTTTCTAGCAATGCTACATACTGGGTTTTCTTATATCCCTGAATATTAACAGCATTCACAGAGAAATTAATATAATGCTACATAGACACTTATTTTATAGATGAATGTTAATAGCTAAAGTATCATTCAAACTCTAACTTTTCCCTGCATAAAAATTGTGGTATTTTAGAAAAGTCATTTTGCACTAAAGTTATTTTGTAGATAGGATTTGTATAAAATAAAAAAATTTACGGACTTCCGCCAAGTTGGAGGTTTAAGGTGGATGTGCCTGCCTCCTCTCACAACCAAGTTTAAGGACAACTAAATATTAGCATCAGAAAACACAACCAGAACACGGAAAACTGAACTTTTCGGAAGTCCGCAAACAACAAATTCTTCGGCCCGATCGGTAAGGGGCGAAACCGGCGGCGGGTGAGGAGTTACAAAGGAGAACTCGATCGACCCGGGCGCGGGCGCGGAATCCAGTCGCACGGGTTCCAAACCCAGGATTGGACCTAGTGAGCAGCCCACCGGGTGAGCGACTACGGAGGAGTCAGTGGGGAGGCGGTGGCAGCGAGTTGACTGTGGGTGCCCGGTTACGCACGGGTGAGGGAGTGAGCGGTGGGACCGGCTGCGGCAGCAGCGGTGGCGGCGGCGCCATTTTCCCCGCTCTGACCACGCCCCCACATACAGCGTCACAACCCAGCGACCTGGGACTCCAAGGCGCCGCTTCTCTCACTTAAAGGGCCAGAACAGACCAAAAATGTCGCAGGGGGACCTCAAAGTCCCGGAGATAAATCTAAGTGACGAAGAAATAGCAAATCTCTTAGACGCACAGTTTAAAACACTGGTCGTCAGCTTCCTCACAGATCTGGTGGACTATAGCCACAAATTAGAGAAACATATGAAGGCTAAATTAAGGGGAAATGAATGGAATTCCACAGGAAACCCATAGAGATGAAAAAAAAACTGGGACTCAACTCAATGGAGTGAACCAGAAGGAAGAAAAAATGATCAATCAGAAAGGAATGAAGAAATAAGAATTCAGAAAAATGAGGAGAAGCTTAGGAACTTCCAGGACATCTATAAACGCTCCAATATCCGAATTATAGGGGTACCAGAAGGGGGAAAGACACAACCACCAGTGGAAAAACTATGTGAACAAATAATAAAAGAAAATTTCCCCAATCTGGCAAAGGAAACAGACTTCCAAGAAATCCAAGAAGCCCAGAGAGTACCAAAAAAGTTGAACTCAAGAAGAAACACACCAAGGCATATCATAATTACATTAGCCAAAATTAAAACGAAGGAGAGAATCCTGGAAGCAGCAAGAGCTAAGGGGACAATCACCTACAAAGGAGTCCCCATCAGGCTGTCAGCAGATTTCTCAAAAGAGACCTTACAGGCAAGAAGGGGCTGGAAAGAAATATTCCAAGTCATGAAAACTAAAGACCTACAACCAAGATTGCTCTACCCAGCAAAACTTTCATTTAGAACGGAAGGACAGATAAGGTGCTTCTCAGATAAGACCAAATTCAAGGAGTTCATCATCACCAAGCCCTTATTATATGAAATGTTAAAGGGACTTATCTAAGAAAAAGAAGTTAAAGAAACATGAACAGTGAAAGGACAACAAGCTCACAGTTATTAACAACCACACCTAAAACGAAAGCAAACTAAAAGGACAGCTAGATCAGGAGTGGAAACATAGAAATGAAGATCTCAAGTAGGGTTAGCAACAGGGGAGTGGGAGGAGAAGACGGGGAGAGAAGGTACAGAAAACAAGTAGCATAGACAGTAGATAGAAAATAGATGGGGGGGCAAGAATAGTATGGGAAATACAGAACCTAAAGGACTTGAGACACATGGACATAAGCTAAAGGGGGGGGGTAATGGGGGGGTTGGGGGGGCAGGGTGGAGGGGAATGAAGGGGGGAATAGAACAACTGTAACAGCATAAACAATTCAAAAAAATAAATAAATTTATTTAATTTAAAAAAAATTTAAGGAAGTTATTAAGAATTGAGATTAGATTGGTCATTTATCAACTAGATTTCAAGCATCTGTTTCCAGCTTCTTAGTATTACCAAGATATCTTTGATATGTTCACAAAAACCTCTGCCGACTCAGTAAAAGACACAGTTCAGGTGGTTAAGTACACCTCATCTCAGCTTGTTCCACAAGGTGCTTAATAGAACATCATGTCTAAAAACATCCACTGCATATTGAATTATTGTTGTTCAATATGTTGGAAGAATTACACTTCCAGCACTGAATTGTAAAATCTTATTTTCCAGACTGTAAACCCTAGATGAAGTTATCAAATTCACTTATTTCCAGGGATTCTTGGGAAATATGAGTGCTTATCAGTTGGTCATGTAATTGGTAGCTCATATTTTAACAAGTAGGAAATATCAAAAATTGTGAGAGGGGACTTTTTTTCAAGATGGTGGCATAGGCAGACATAGCTCACCTCTTTGCACAACCATATCAAAATTACAATTAAAATACAGGACAATCATCACTCAGAGCAGTCAGAAATCAAGTTGAATGGAAGTCTGACAACTACGGAATTAAAACATCACATCCATCCAGAATGGAAGGAGGGGTATAGACGCAAAACAGACTGATCCCACACTTGTGTGGTGTATAAAAATTCAGGAGGGATAGCTTGGGAGCTAGGAGTCTCCTTCCCACACCAAGCCCCCCAGCCAGGAAGATAGGTCACCATAATTTCTGGCTGCAAAACTGGTGAGGGGGTTGAGTCAGTGGAAGAAACTTCTGGAGCCCCAAGCAGTTCCTCCTAAAAAACCCACACATGGACTCACCTACTTAGACTCACTCTGTCTGAACTCCAATATGGGGGTAGCAGCTTGAAACACCAGTGACGTACTGGGAGGAACTGAAGGATCTGGCATCAAGGCAAGCAGAGGCCATTGCCCCTTTTCTAAACCCTACTCCCACATAGCCACTGGGCCAGCAAGCTGATGTCATATTTCAGATTCTATCAACCTGACTAACACTGTTTGACCCGCCTTTGAGATTCACAGAGACTCCCCAGACCCAATTTATGGGCCCACCCAAGCTGTTTTCCGTATGAATGGCTGGTCTTGGCTCATGCTTAACAACTTCCTAAATCTTTTCAAGCAAGCAACAGCTGGCCTCACTGAGCTCTAGGCCCAACACTAGTAGTAGCCAGCCTAGATTCACAGCTTGGCTTCGATGGGAATCTCCAAGCCCGGCACAAGTAGCAGTCATCTCAGATTGTTTTATATGTTTTATACTTTAGGTAGGGTATAGCCTTGAGCAAAACATACATTGGGGCTGACCTTAGCCTGCACTATCCAGGAAACCCCAAGGCTAGTGTACCCAATAGACAGCTATAGAGTATGTAGGATCACCACCATGCTGTCCCTGAACAGCTGATCCTCCATGGAGGGCAGATTGGGGGTAAGTTGTCACAGACAGTATTTGCAGCTTACTGGCCCAGGCATCTCCCTCCCTTGGTCTACCAACAGCAACCAAAACTCAACTACAAGATGAAGGTCTACTCAGGCATACACAGGAAGGGCACACTTTGAGTTACCTACCTTGGGTGATAGGGGAGGCTGTGCCATTGGACCCTACAGGACAGCTACTGTATTATGCCATACTACCAAGACACAGAGTCACAGCAAATTTACCTATTACATACATACAAACAAACACAGGGAGCAGCTGAGACGGAGGCGTATGTAGATATACTTTGCCTCCTCACATACCAAAAAAGGAAATCAAATGTCAAAAAAACAAAAACAAACCAGAACTGTCAGAAAATTGAACTGTATCTAAGTCCGACAACCAAGGAGTTAAAGAACATTCATCCATTCCAGGAGGAGGAGCGGAGATGGGCAGTCAAGGTGGAAAGGACTTGCAGCAAGATGGTGGCTGGAGGACCAGGGCAGGCAAGACAGTGGATTGGCTGAACTGGTGGTCCCACATTTGTGTGCAGATAAACCAGGAGCAACAAAGGGAGTAAGACAAACCACAAAACCCAGGGTTCCAGCACAAAGAAATAAAGCTTCAAAACCTCTGAAAAAACCTACAGGTGTTGAGGCATCAGGGAAAACTCTCAGCCTCACAGGTGAGTTCATTGGAGAGACCCACAGGGTCCTAGAATGCACACAAACCCACCCACCCAGGAATTAGCACCCGAAGGGCCCAATTAGCTTGTGGGTAGTGGAGGAAGTGACTGAAAGCTGGCAGAGAGTAGAGCAAGCAGCATTGTTCCCTCTTGGTCCCCTCCCACACATACAGCATCACAATGCAGTGAAGTGGGTTACCCTGCCCTGGTGAGTACCTAAGGCTCTGCCTATTACTACATAACAGGCATGTGGAGACAAGAAAAAAATATGGCCCAAATGAAAACATATCAAAGATCCAGAAAAAAATACAACTAAGTGATGAAAAGATAGCCAATCTATAAAATGCAGACTTCAAAAAAATGGTAAGCAGGATGCTCACAGAAATGGCTGAGTATGATCGCAAAATACAAGAAGAAATGAAGGTAATGAAAACTAAAATAAAGGACAGTATACAGGGAACCAACAGTGAAGGCAAGGAAACTGGGGCTCAAATCAACGATTTGGACCAGAAAGAAAAAATAAACATTCAACCAGAACACAATGAAGAAACAAGAATTCAAAAAAATGAAGAGAGGCTTAGGAACCTTTGAGACAACTTTAAATGTCCCAACATCCTAGTGATAGGGGTGCCAGTAGAAGAGGAAGAGCAAGAAATGTAAAACTTGTTTGAGTAAATGATCAAGGAGAAGTTCCCTAATCTATTAGGCAAAAGAAATAGACTTCCAGGAAGTCCAGGAAGCTCAGAGAGTCCCAAAGAAGTTGGATCCAAGGAAGCACACACCAAGCCACATCAAAATTACATTACCCAAGATTAACAATAAGGTGAGAATCTTAAAAGAAGCAAGAGAGAAGGAGACAGTTACCTATAAAGGAATTCTCATAAGACTATTAGCTGATTTCTCAGAAGAAACCTTACAGGCAAGAAGGGGCTGGAAAGAAGTATTCAAAGTTATGGAAGTCAAGGCCCATATCCAAGATTACTTTATCCAGCAAAACTATCATTTAGAATGGAAGGGGAGATAAAGCGCTTCCCAGATAAGGTCAAGTTTAAGGAGTTCATCATCACCAAGCTCTCATTATATGAAATGTTAAAGGCTCTTATCTAAGAAAAAGAAGATAAAAAATATAAACAGTAAAATGACAACAAACTCACAACTATCAAAAACTGAATCTAAAAGAGCATAAACAAAACAAACTAATGAAACAACTAGAAGAGTAACATTCACAGAAATGTAGATCATATGGAGGGTTATCAGCAGGGAGAGGAAGGGGGGAATAAGGGGAATGGGAAGAAAGGTACAAGGAATAAGAAGAACAAATGATAGATACAAAATAGACAGGGGTAGGTAAGAATAGTATAGGAAATGAAGAAGCCAAAGAATTTATATGTATGACCCATGGGCATGAACTAAGGAGGGGGAATAAGGGTGGACCGGGGGTGGGGTATAAAGGGGAGTAAAAAATGGGACAAATTTAATAGCATAATCAATAAAATACATTTTAAAAACAGGAAACAAATACAGAGGCTGCCAAAACAAGAAGACAAACATGGCCCAAATAAAAGAATAGACTAAAGTTCCAGAAAAAGAGCTAAATGAAATGGAGATAAGCAATCTATCAGATGCAGAGTTCAAAATACTGGTTATAAGGATGCTCAAGGAACTTAGTGAAGACCTCAACAGCATAAAAAAACATCCAGTCAGTAAAGAAGGATTCACTAATTTATTTAAAGAACTAGTTACAGGGAAACAACAGTAAAGTAGATAAAGCCAAAAATCAAATCAATGATTTGGAACATCAGGAAGAAGCAAAAAACAACCCATCAGAACAATGAGAAGAAAAAAATAGTCCAAAAATGGAGGGTAGTATAAGCAGCCTCTGGTACAACTTTAAGAGGTCCAACATTCGCATTATATGGGTGCCAGAAGGAGAAGAGAAAGGGCAAGAAATTGGAAATCTGTTTGAAAAAATAATGAATATTTCCCCAAATTGATGAAGGAAATAGACATACAAGTCCAGAAAGCATGGAGAGTCACAAAAAGATGGATGCAAAGAGGCCTACTTCTAGACACATCATAATTAAAATACCAATGGTTAAAAAATAAAGAGAGAATCTTAAAGGCAGCAAGAGAAAAGCAGTTAGATACCTACAGAGAGTTCCCATAAGACCATCAGCTGATTTCTCAGATGAAACTTTGCAGGCTGGAAGGGATTGCCAAGAAATACTCAAAGTCATGAAAAGCAGGGACCTACAGCCAAAATTGTTCTACCCAGCAAAGCTGTCATTTAGAATGGAAGGGTGGATAAAGAGCTTCCCAGACAAGAAAAAACTAGAGTAACTCATCATCTCCAAACTATTATTATATGAAATGTTAAAGGGGCTTTTTTAAGAAAAAGATCAAAACTAAGAACAATAAAATGGAAAAAATACATACCTATCAACAACTGATCTAAAAAATAAAACTAAGAAAACAAGAACAGAGACAGAATCATGGACATGGAGAATGTTTTGGTGGTTGCCAGATGGGTAGGGGATGTGGGGGAATGGGTGAAGATATAAGGCGATGAAGTACCAGTAGGTAGTTACACAATAGCCATGGGAATGTAAAGTACAGTATAAGAAAATGATGTAACCAAGGAACTTATATGTATATGTCCATTGTTCATGGATATAAACAATGATGGGGAAATTTCCTGAGGTACTGTGGGGTCCTGGGTAGAGGGGACCACAGGGGGGAAATTCAGGACAACTCTAATAGCATAAACAATAAAACATAATTTTAAAAAAGAATTGGGAAAAAGGATTGTGAAACTGGCATGTGGTCTTCTCTTTAAAAAACATAATATAAGAATACTTCCACAACTTCTTACCTCCAGGCTCTTATTTATTATGTTGTTAATAATGCCTGCAGATTTTACTGGACAGAGAAGAGGACTTAAAGAGTTGTGTATCAGTGCTCGCTTCGGCAGCACATATACTAAAGAGTTGTATATCAGTTACTCATGTAGCTCTTTGGAGGTGGGTGTGAGAACTTGCACCCAGGACCCTGCTTTAGCCTGGCTGAGGAATTTCCAAATGCTTTCAGCAAGACTGAACAGGGCACAGTGGTGCCACAAAGAAAAGAAAAATAAGATTGGTGACCAGAAATTCATGTGGCTCTTACATCCACTGGGTAAATGCAGGTGTATGGGGGAGGGTATTTTTGACAGAAGAGAGTGGGGTTTTCATTCAATCACATTACTCCTGCCATCCATCAGTGCAAGTAAAATGACTTAACCCTTGGACCATGCATTCAAAGTCTGAAGCCTGGTGAGGTTGGAATTATCCATGGAGGATGCTGTTCTCCCTTAGATAGTGGTGAGTATCTTATGGATTTTAATGATGAGTAATCACAGCATAAATTGATATCTGTTCAAAACAAAGATGCTTTATTGCTGGACTTTGAAGCACCTTTGATGGCTCCTCAGGTCACACTGGGGCAGCCCAGTGAACACATTCATCATTGTACTTGTCAGACTCTGACTCTATCAGCTAGTCTCCTGGGTTACTAATTGGTTCCTAAATGTTCTGCTCTTCTCAGAAGGGAGGTGAAGCTAGGAAACTGGCAACTAGAGATAACCATGTCTTTGAAACATTTTTCTTTCAGTGTTTGTTGTGGTGGGGTTGGATATATTTTACTGGTGGATCATTAGGAGTCCACTGGATAGTGAAGAGAAACCAAAGCATATGATTCTAAGCTTTTAGGGTAGAAATCAGATTCTTATATATCATGTTCCCTTTCCTTACAGATTCAGTGCAGTATTGATTTAGCAGACATTGATAAGGTGCCAGTTGCTTTGCTAAGCAGTAGGACTATAAGGTGAATTAATAGTTCAGAATTTAATTAGAGAGATAGACTCATAGCTATTTATATATAATATAGTGGAATAAGAAACTTTTCTGAGTCATTCATTTTAACAAAATTGGTTGTTCTTTAAACACTGTACATCGAGGGATTAATAAAATGTGGCCTTTACCTTCACTGTATGTGTAGTCTAGATGAGTCTGCAAAAAGTGCTATAGAAACCGAGAGAAAAAAGCCATAAATTTTCATGGAGGAAAGAGGCACAGGGCAGAGTTTCAATGGCCACAAAAAGGGAATGGGATCATGAATTGAAAACTTACATCCACCCCAAACCCACACACAAGTATTTGTAGCAACTGTATGCATAATTGCAGAAACTTGGCAACTAACATGTCCTTCAATAAGTGAATACATAAACAAACTATGATCAATCTAGAGAATGGGATATTACTCAATGATAAAAAGAAATGAGTTATCAAGCCATGAAAAGACATAAAGGAAGCTTAAATGTACCTTGCCAAGTGAAAGATGCCGGTCTGAAAAATCTACATACTTTGTAATTCCAAGTATATGATATTGTTTAAAATGTAAAACTATTAACACAATAAAAAAAATCATTGGTTGCCAGGGCTAAAGGAGGAGGAGGATAGAGGTTGAAGAGGTAAAGCACAATGAACTTTTAGGATGATGCTACTGTTATGGTGGATACATGATATTATACATTTTTCAAACTCCATAGAACTATACAACACAAAGAATGATCACTACTGTAAACAGTGGACTTCAGCTGATAGTAATATATCAATATTGGCTAATTATAACAAATATATTGCACTACTGCAGTGATCTTCAACCTTTTTCATCTCATGGCACACATGAACTAATTACTAAAATTCTGTGGTAAGCCAAAAATATATTTTTCACAAATATGACAAAAAATAGGTATAATTTTGATTCGTTCACATCAGATGGCTATTGTGTTGGCTGTTGTGTCATTTTTTATTTGACAATCTAAGGGATAAGAGGTGAGTGCCCCTGGCTAAATACTCAGGTATTATATGTTTAAAAAATTCTTGCAATGCACTGGATGAAAATTGCTGCACTAATACAAGATGATAACGACAGGGAACATTGTGTGTGGCAGGGGAGGTATCTGGAAACTCTTTGTGCACCTGCCTGTTTCAGAGGGCATAACTTCTCTTGTTTCTGTTCCCAGGAAAGAGCCCCAGGGAAAGTGTTGCTGGATGCAGTTTGCAACCACCTCAACCTTGTGGAAGGTGACTATTTTGGCCTGGAGTTTCCTGACAACAAAAAGATCATGGTAGGTGTTGTCATATTGATATTGCTATTTTATTTCCTGTTTCATTTGGGAGAAGGGAATGATTGGGACCTTTTCTTGACCATACAGAAATATACAGAAGAAAAACACCCAGAGCACTTTAAATCTTTTTCTGAAAGTAACGTGTGGATGGCATTAAAAGAGAATACACAAAGAAGACCATCTCCCTCTCACCCTTTTCCCACAACTTTCCCTCCAGGGCCACCATTACCAGTCTCTTATGTGTCCTTCTGATCAAAGTCCATGTATATATATACATTAATACATATTTTTGAAATACGCTAATATAGGTGTCACACACACCCGTACTTTTCATACCTTCCCCCATTAAAATGTCACTAAGATCATTCCTTTTCAGGACCTAAAAAGAATTCACTTCCTTCTTTTTAAATAGTTTCTTAGAATTCCAATGAATGTATATGCCCTAATTGGTAACCTCTATTTTAAATGATGGGATACTTAGGTTGTTCTCAACCTTTTGCTGTTACAAATGGTGTTGCTATAAACATACTAGTACATTTGTATTTGCACTCATGGCCACGAATAGCAGTACTTCAGATCCAAAAGCACTGACTTTCCTAGTGCATGGGTTTGCCTGTTGGCTAAATACACAGTGGGACAAAAGTAGGTTTACAATCGTGAGTACACAAAACAGTTTATTCTTGTATTATTATTATTAATTGTTGTATTATTTTCCATACAAACATCTGTGAACTTACTTTTGCCCCACCCTGTATGTCATATTGTTCTCTTAGAACATAGCTTACTGTTTTTTTCTTTTTTTAATTACCTTATTGTTCTTCAGTTACACTTGTCTGCATTTTCTCCCCCCTCCCCCCAACCCCAGCCAAACCCACTTCCCTCCCTTGCTTCCACCCTCCCCCTTGGTTCTGTCCATGTGTCCTTCCCATTGTCCTCTCCTGTCACTACACTCCCCTCTGGCTATTGTTAAATAGTTCTTAATTTCAATTTCTTTGGTTATATTTTGTTTGCTTTTTTCTTTTGTTAATTATGTTCCAGATAAAGGTGAGATCGCATGGTATTTGTCCCTCACCCCCTGGCTAATTTCACTTAGCATAATGCTCTCTAGTTACATCTATGCTGTTGCAAATGGTAGAAGCTCCTTTTTTTTTTTCTCTTTGCTGCGTAGTATTCCATTGTGTAAATGTACCATAGTTTTTTGATCCACTTATTGGCTGATGGGCACTTAGATTGCTTCGAGCACTTGGCTATTGTAAATTGTGCTGCTCTGAACACTGGGGTACATGGGTTCTTTTGAATTGGTGTTTCAGGACTATTAGGGCATAATTCCAACAGTAGAATTGCTGAGTCAAAAGTCAGTTCCATTTTTAATTTTCTGAGAAAATTCCATACTGTTTTCTACAGTGGCTGCACAAGTCTGCATTCCCACCAACAGTGCACTAGGGTTCCCTTTTCTCCACATCCTCTGCAACACTCATTTGTTGCTTTGTTTATTATGGCCATTCTGACTGGTGTGAAATGGTGCCTAATTGTGGTTTTAATTTGCATCTCTTGATGGCCAGTGATACTGAACATATTTTCATATGTCTCTGGGCCCTCTGTATATCCTCCTTAGAGAAGCATCTGTTCAAATCTTTTGCCCATTTTTTAATTGGGTTTTTGGTCTTCCTGGACTGGAGTCATATAGTTCTTTATATATTTTGGAGATCAAACCCTTGTCCAAGGTATCATTAGCAAATACATTGGTTTTCTTTTCATTTTAATGCTTTTTTCTTTGGCCATGAAGAAGCTTTTTAATTTGATGAGGTCCCACATGGGTTTATTCTTTATGTCCCTTGCTTTAGAGGAGGAATCAGTGAAGAATGTGCTGCATGGAATGTCTGAGATTTTCCTGCCAATGTTTTCCTCTAGGACTTTTGTGGTGTTACGACTTATATTTCAGTCTTCTATTCAACTTGAATTTATTTTTATCATGTAAGCTGGTGATCGAGTTTCATTTTTTTGCATGTAGCTGTCCAGATCTCCCAATACCATTTGTTGAAGAGGCTATTTTTACTTTATTTTTTGCTTTCCCCCTCTTTGACAAATATTAATTGACCATTGGGACTTGGGTTTATTTCCAGGCTCTCTGTTCTGTTCCATTGGTCTATGTGTCTGTTTTTATGCCAGTATCAGACTGTTTTGATTACAGTGGCCTTGTGATACTGTTTGATATCAGGTATTGTGATTCCTCCTGCTTTCTTCTTCCTTCTCAAAATTGCTGCAGCTACTTGGGGTCATTTATGATTCCATATAAATTTTTGAAATGTTTGTTCTGTCTCTGTGAAATATTTCATTGGTACTCTAGTAGAAACTTCATTGAATCTATAAACTGTTTTGGGTAGTATGACCATTTTGATGATGTTAATTCTTCCAATCCATGAGCATAGTACATGCTTCCATTTGTTTGTGTCTTCCTTAATTTCTTTCTTCAGTGTTGTATAGTTTTCTGAGTACTGGTCTTTTACCTCCTTGGTTAGGTTTATTCCTAGGTACTTAATTTTTCTTGTTGCTCTATCAAATGGGATTTTTTTTCCTGATTTCTGTTTCTGATGTTTCATTGTTGGTATACAAAAATGTCTTTGATTTCTGAGTACTGACTTTGTATCCCACTGTTTTGCCAAATTCACTTATTAGGTCGAGTAGTTTTTTGGTGAAATCTATTGGATTTTCTATGTGTTAGGTCATCTGCAAGTAATGATACTTTTGCTTCCTTTTTTCCAATTTGGATTCCTTTTCTTCCTTTTTCTTGTCTGATTGCTGTGTCTGGGACTTCTACTACTATTTTGAATAGAAATGGTGAAAGTGGGCATGCTTGTCTTGTTCCTGATCTTAGTGGGAAAGCTTTAAGTTTTTGTCCATTGACTATGATGTTGGCTGTAGGTCTCTTGTATATAGCTTTTATTAGGTTGAGGAATGCTCCCTCTGTTCCCACTTTGCTGAATGTTTTTATCATAAATGGGTGCTGTACCTTATCAAATGATTTTTCTACATCTCTTGATAGGATCATGTAATTTTTGCCATTCATTTTGTTTATGTGATATATAACATTTATTGATTTGCAAATATTGTACCATCCGTGCATCCCTGGGATGAATCTCACTTGATCATGGTGTATGATCTTTTTAATGTATTGCTGGATGCAGTTTGCCAATATTTTGTTGAGGATTTTAAGCATCTATGTTCATCAGCGATATTGGCCTGAAGTTTTCTTTGTTGTGTCTTTATCTGGTTTTGGGATTAAAATGATGCTAACTTCACAAAAAGAATTTGGAAGTCTTCCATCATTTTGGATTTTTTGTAATAGTCTGTGAAGAATGGGGGTTAACTTTTCCTTAAGTGGTGTGTAGAATTCTCCTGTGAAACCATCTGGTCCAGGGCTTTTGTGTGTTGGGAGTGTTTTGATTACTGCTTCAATTTTATCAACTGTTATTGGTCTGTTCAGGCTTTCTGCTTCTTCACTGAGTTTTGGAAGATTATATTTTTCTAGAAATCTGTCCATTTCACCTAGGTTTTCAAATTTCTTGGCATGTAGTTCTTCATAGTAATTTCTTACAACCCTTTGTATTTCTGTGGTATCAGTTATAATCTCTCCTGTTTCATATCTGATTGTGTTTATTTGGGTCCTCTCTCTTTTTTTCTTGATGAATCAATCTACTTAAAGGCTTTTCAATTTTGTTTACCTTTTCAAATAACCAGCTCCTGGATTTATTAATCCTTAGAATTATACTTTTAGTCTCTGTATGTCATTTAATTCTGCTCTGATCTTGGTTATTTCCTTCCTTCTACTTGCTCTGGGCTGTCTTTGTTGTTCCTCGAGTTCTTGCAGATGTAGGGTTAGGTTGTTTGTTTGAAATGTTTTTATTTTTTTAATGCAGGCCTGTATCATTATGAAATCCCCACTCATGACTGCCCTCACTGTGTCCCATAAATTTTGGATTTAGTGAGTTCATTTTCATTTGTTTCCAGAGACTTTTTAATTTTGATCTCATTCTTAATCCATTCATTATTTAATAGTATGCTGTTCAGTCTCCGTGGGTTCTAGTGTTTTTGAGTTTTTTCCTTGAGGTTGGTTTCTAGTTTTAGTCTCTTGTGGTGCAAGAAAATGCTTGATATGATTTTAATTTTCTTGATCTTGTTGAGGCTTGTTTTGTGTCCTGCCATGTGGTCTATCTTTGAAAATGTTCCATGTGCATTTGTAAAGGATATTTTGCTTCTTGGGATGAAAGGCTCTATATATGTATCAGTTAAGTCCATTTGATCTAAGACATTGTTCAAGCTTTAAGTTGGTATTTTGTTTGGAAGATCTATTCATTTTTCAGAGTGGGGTTTTAAAATTTCCTAGTATAATTGTGTTGCTCTCAATATCTTTCTTAAAGTCCTCCAAGATTTTCTTTATGTGTTTGGGTGCTCCTATGTTGTGTGTATGTATATTTACAATATTCATGTCTTCTTGATGTGTTCTTTTCTTGAGTATTATGAAGTGACCTTCTGGGTCTCTTTTTATGGCCCTTATTTTGAAGTCTGTTTTGTCTAATATGAGTATTGCTACCCCAGATTTTCTTTCCTGTCAGTTTGCTTGAAATATTTGTTTCCAGCCCTTCACTTTCAGTCTGTTTAGGTCTTTCATTCTGAGGTGAATCTCTTGTAGGCAATATATGTGTGGGTCATGATTTCTTAATCTATTTAGCTATTCTCTGTCTTTTGATTGTAGTATTTAATACGTTTACATTTAAGGTTATTATTGATAGGTACTCATTCATTTCCATTTTTTGTACCTGTGTTCCTCTCTCTCTTACTGTTTTTCTTCCTATTTTTAAAGCAGACCCTTTTGCATGTCTTGCAGAGCTGGTTTTGGTGGAGGTGTATTCTTTTAGACTTCTATCATCTAGGCAGCTCCTTATTTGGCCTTCCATTTTAATTGAGAGCCTTGCTGGGTAGAGTAATCTTTGTTGCAGGCCTCTGGTTTTCATTACTTGGAATATTTTTTTGCCATTCTCTTCTTACATAGAGCATTTCCATTGAAAAGTCAGTTGTTAGCCTTATCGGGGCTCCCTTGTAAGTTACTTCTTGTTTCTCCCTTGCTACCTTTAAGATTATCTCTTTTTCTTAGAATTTTGCCATTTTATTTATGTTGTGTCTTGAAGTGGGCCTCATTGGGTTTCTCTTGATTGGGACTCTCTGTGTTTCGTGTATTTTTGTGACTTTTTCTCTCATCACATTAGGGAATTTTTCATCATTACTTTTTCAAATGGGTTTTCTATCCCTTGCTCTTCTTCTCCTTCTAGTATACCTATATTATAAATATTGTTATATTTCATGTTGTCTTGCAGCTCCCTTACCACCTGTTCATTCTTTCTGAACCTCTTTTTCTTTTCTTGCTCTATCTGGGTGGTTTTTTGAAGCCTGTCATCCAACTCGCTGATTCTATCTTTTGCTTCATCCAGCCTGCTCGTAATTCCTTCTAATGTGTTTTTTATTTCTGAAATTTTATTGTTAACTTCTTCCTGGTTTTTGTTTACAGTTTGTATTCCCTTTTTCATGGCAATGTAGTTCTCACTTAGTTCTTTGTAGTTGTCTGTGAGTTCCTTATCTTTATAACCACTAATTTGAATTTTACATTTACTTTTTACATTTAGGTCTTTTAATGGGGAGTCTTCCATTCCTTTTGATTGCATGTTCTGTTTTTGCTTCCCCATTTTAGATGACTCTTTTAGTTTGTTTCTCTTCTTCCTGATGTTTCGCTTTGCTAACTGTCTTTGTAAGGTAAACTTTTATGGTAGGATTCATTGGGGTTCAGTGGTGTGGTCTCTTTGATCTCCTTGTCTGGGTGCTCTAGATTTGCCCTTTCTTCTGTTTATGTGGGCTCTCTTGTTGTACTTGGGTTTTTACCTTTGGTGGTTCCCTTTTTAGTGGTTCTTCTGCTCCAGCAGAATATACTAATATACTAATATAGTATATATTAGTATAATATATACTATATTATACTAAGAATATACTAATGTTCACTGCTCCCACCTATTCTTGTATGTGATCAGTGGCAGTTTGGAGTTAAAATGGGTTAAGACAGCAGGAGAGTATTTAATGGGATTTAAAGTACCAGGAAGTAGCGAGGAGATCGGAGATTCTTTGGATAAGTATAGTATTAACTGTGATAATTCACCCAAGTAGCCACTTTTTGTAAAAGGTAAATGAGAGATAAGACTCTTGTTAGCTGAATTATGAGCTGAATCCAGAAAACAGAGCACTTGTGCAAGGTTAGATGATGTAATATAGTGAGATTGAAGGATAGAAAGTAGGTATAGTGTGAGAGAGAATAGAGTTAACCAGAACAATAGTAATGCTTAGTATTAAAGTGAAGTGGGCTAAGATCGTGGAGAGTTGCTGTGTAGTGTGGGACAACAATTATTTATAATACTACTGGAAAAACAATAATATGAGAAAAAATGTATGATTTGGGTAGCCAAAATAGAAAGTACCCAATCAAGAGTTGTGTGTTTTGGGGACACAGGTTAAGTGAAAGAAGGGAAATTAAAATACAATAAAGAAAAAATAAGGAATATCAGTGAAATAATGTAATTAAACAGGGAAATAAAACAAGGAAAACTAAACATAAGAAAGATAAATAAAAAACATAATAGTAAAAGTGGTAAAAATAATGACAAGATAATAATAATATACTTAAACAGTGCCAGCTCTATGGGACAGGAAAAGTGACATTTGTCTTCGTTTCTCAGTTTTGAGAGTTAGCCTTGTGCTGCTCCTTTGGATCTGTCTCTGGATCCTTTGTAACTCCACATCTTATTGTCTTACTTGGGGGAAAAAGAAAACGGAAAAAAGAGTGGATCCAAATAATAATAATAATAATAACAACAACAACAACAACATTTAGCCTCCTGCTGACTTTAAGCCTGTTTATGGAGTTCTGGTGATCTTCCTAGATGCCACAGGAAGAGGGGGGTTAGGGTTTGCTTTTCTTTCTTCCTATGGTTTGAGAGGATGGGGACCAGGTCTGGGTCATAATATTCGCAGTTTCCTGGCCTCCAGCCCAGGTTCTCTGTGAGCTGCAAAGCTCAAATCAACCACTCAGCTGCTCACAGCATTAGTCAATCTAGGGTGTGTAGCCGGAAACAAGCAGGGTGCGCAGTACTGCTCAGATACTGTCTCTGGGTGATCGCAGCTGACACCTCCCTTGGGGTGAGCCAGCTGCTGCTGGAGAGTTCCTTACAAAGCAGCTGCCCTTAACACAGCCCAACTTTCCAACCAGTCTGGAGACTATCCGGGTCAGGGTTTCACAGTGCCCCCAACTCCTCCCTTCTCCAGGTGTTGCCTGACACCTCAATTTCTCTAGTGCTGGTGTCCACTGTCCCAGCGGTTGCGTACCACCTCTGTGTGTCTCCCACTTTGTTTCTATTCTCCCTCCTCAGGGACTTCCAGCACCCAGGTACCTCCTGGTGCTGGGCTGCCCTCCCTGCTCTGGTGGGAGAGGGAGCTGGTGATCTAACTCTCCTTCCTGTATACTGAAGTAGGCACCAGCAGAAGTAGCCCTGGTTCCCAGGCAGATTCCAGGAACCTTACCTCCCGGCACAATCTCACTGTCTATTTTTCAATGTCCTCTGCAATTTTTTCCTCCAGACTTCATATAAGCTGAGATTCTGTTGGCTGTTCCTCAGAAGATTGCCTAGGTGTTCCAGCTGGGCACACACTGGGTTCCACTCCCACCTACCTCACCACCAACTCATCTTCTGAGTCTATGTTTTGTTTTGTTTTGTTTTAATTGACTTTTGTTTAGGGAAGTTTTAGATTTAAAGGAAAACTGAGTAGAAAGTACAGAGAGGTTCCCATATACTACCCTCCCCCAACATATGCACAAGTGACTTCTTTTATTAACAGCTTATAGTAATGTGATACATACATTACAATTGATGAGCCAGTATTCATACATTATTATTATAGTCCAGGGTTTACATTATGGTTCATTCTTTGTATCATACATTCTACAGGTTTTCACAAATGTGTAATGACATGTATCATAAGGGATAGCTTTACTGCCCAAAAAATCTTGTTTTCCACCTCTTGATCCCTCTCTTCCCACTGAGCCCCTAGCAACCACTGATTTTTTTAAATATATTTTCTTTTCTTGTTTTCTCTGTTCTTGGTGTTCTGATATCTGGGGTGTTGCTGAATGGAGAGTGACTGCCCTTCCCAGGGCTAGAGATAGGTCTTAAAATCTCAAACTAAAATTGTGAAATTGTCAGTTTCTTTTTGTAGTTTGACCAGTTTTTGCTTTATGTACTTTGAAGTTCTTCTTTTAAATGTATAAATGTTAAACACTTTTATATTTTCTTGATTAATTAATTTTTATTAGATAAAGAAATTACCTTCTTGCCCTGGCTGGCATAGCTCAGTGGATTGAGCGCGGGCCTGCGAACCAGAGTATCCCGGTTCGATTCCCAGTCAGGGCACATGCCTGGGTTGCAGGCCAGTTCCCAGCAGCGGATGCAGGAGAAGCAACCATACATTGATGTTTCTCTCCCACTCTTTCTCCTTCCCTTCCCCTCTCTCGAAAAATAAATAAATAAAATATTTAAAAAAAAAAAGAAATTACCTTCTTCATCCCTAGAGATATTCTTTATTCTGATATTTACCTTGTCTGATACAAATATAGCTTCTTTAGTTTTTAAAATGTATTATTGTTAGCATACAACAATAATACTTTTTCATCCTTTTCCGTTTAACTTATGCCTTTATATTTACAGTGCATTTCTTAGAGGAAGTATACAGTTGGGTCTTGTTTTGTTCAGTCTTGATAGTCCTTTTTCATTTGTAGTATTTAGACCATTTGCATTTAATATGGTTAGTGATATAGATTAAATCAGGCATCTTGTATTTGCTTTCTATTTGTCTTATTCATTCTTTGTTCCTGTTCTTCTGCTTCTTTTTGATTAATAGAATATTTTTAATAATTCCACTTTATCATCTATGTTGGCTTATAAGGTATAACTCCGATTTTTCACTTTAGTGGTTAGTTTGGAGTTTGTATGCATCTGTAACTTATTAGAGCCCGGTTTCAGGGGATACTATGTCACTCACATACAGTGTAAAAACTGAAAATCATATACTTCCATTTTCTCCTTGCTGATCTTTTTGCATAAGTTATAAACCCCACATTACTATTACTATTGTTTGTTGTTTTTTATGTAGCCATAAATAATAAAAAATCTTTAAAGCATCTTACCTGTATACCATGATTTAACATTTTGGTATTCCTCATTCCTTTGTGTAAACACAGATTTCTATCTGATATCATTCTTTCTACTTGAAGGACTTTAATATTTTATGTTACATGAGTCTACTGATGATGAAGTCTCTCAGCTTTTATGTTTGAAAGAGTCTTTATTCTGCCTGCTTTTTTAAAAGGTATTTTTTTAGCCCTGGCTGGTGTAGCTCAGTGGATTGAGCACAGGCCTGTGAACCCAATGATTGTGGTTCGATTCCTAGTCAGGGCACATGCCTGGATTGCAGGCCAGTTCCTAGCAGGGTGCGCATGAAAAGCAACCATACATTGATATTTCTCTCCCTTTTCCCTTCCCTTCCCTTCCCTTCCCTTCCCTTCCCTTCCCTTCCCTGCCCTGCCCTGCCCTGCCCTGCCCTGCCCTGCCCTGCCCTATAAAAATTAAAAAATAAAATTATTTTTTTAAAAAGGTATTTTTTTGCTGGGTATAAAATTGTAAGATGAGTTTTTCTTCCAATATATTAAATTTTTGTTTTACTGCATCCTTACTTACATTGTTTCTAACAAATCTACTGTCATGTGTATCTTTACCCTTTTTTTAGCATGCAAAAATCAATAGCCTTTATTTTTTTCTTTTTTAACTTTTTTATTGTATTTTTTCAATACCATTTAATCCCCCTATACCCTTCTCCTGCAATCACCACACTGTTGTCCATGTCCATGAGTTCTTTTTCCTTTTTGCTCAATCTCTCCACCCCATAATCTCTCCCACTTAGCTGTCGTTGTGCTCTCCATCTATGAATCTGTCTCTCCTTTGCTTCTTAGTGTAGTTTGTTCATTAGATTCCACATATGAGTGAAATCATATGTATTTGTCTTTTTCTGATTGGCTTACTAATATCACTTAGGATAATGTTGTCCAGATCCACCCATTCTGCTGCAAAGAGTAAAGTTTTCCTCTTTTTTACAGCCAAGTAGTATTCATTGTATAAATATCCCATACTTGTTTTATCTACTCATCTACTTAGGTTGCTTCCATATTTTGGCAACTGTAAATAATGCTGTAGTGAACATAGGGGTGCTTATGTCCTTTCAAATTAGTGTTTTGGGTTCCTTCATGTATATTCCCAGAAGTAGGATCACTGAGTCTAAAGGCAGATCCATTTTTAAATTTTTGAGGTATCTCCATATGGCTTTCCACAGTGGCTGAACCAATCTGCATTCCCACCAGCAAAGCAGAAGGGTCCCCCTTTCTTTACATCCTTGCCAGCACTTGTTGTTTGTTGATTTATTGATAATAGTCATTCTGGCAGGTGTGAGATGATATCTCTTGCATTTGCATTTGCATTTCTCTGGTGAATAGTGACATTGAGCATCTTTTCATAGGTCTATTGGCCACCTTCATGTCCTCTTTGGAGAAGTGTCTATTCAAGTTCTTTGCCTATTTTTTAATTGGGTTGTTTATTTTTTTGGAGATGGGTTTTTTAAGTTCTTTAACAAATTTTGGATATTAACCCTATGTAAGATGTATCAGCAAATATGTTCTCCCATTCTGTGGATTTTTTATTTTAGTGATGATTTCCTTTGCTGTGCACAAACTTTTTAGTTTGATACAGTCCCGTTTATTTATTTTTTCTTTGTTTCCCTTGCCTGAGGATATATCTGATAAAGTACGAAGAGCAATGTCTGAGATTTTGCTGCCTATGTTTTCTTCTACGATTTTTATGGTTTCAGATCTAACATTTAAGTCTTTTGTCTATTTTGAATTCATTCTTGTGTGTGCTGTAAGAAGGTGGTCTGGTTTCATTTTATGCACGTATCTGTCCAGTTTTCCCAACACCATTTATTGAATAAACTCTCTTTAGCCCATTGTATATGCTTGCTTCATCTATCAAATATTAATTAACTATAAAGGTATGGGTTTATTTCTAGGCTCTCAGATTTGACTTTTAACACCTGTTAGGTGGAACTGGTATAGTCTACAGCATGGAATAAATTATTCTGTACTGCTAGGGATGGCCCTTCAGCATTCTACCCAATGCCCGTGAATCATGAAGTTTTCCAATCTGCCTGGTGCACATAAGTAATGTTCCTAGCCCTGTGTGAACATCAGGCACTGTGACATCTAATCTCTTTATTGTTTCTTTTTCCCAATCTTGGTATTTTTTTCACAAGCATATGTTGATCAGTATTCAGTTGATTACTGAAGGGTAACCTTCTTTACTCTCTTTCTTTACTCTCTTTCTGAAGAGAACTTTCTCCTCTTTGGAACTCTCCTTTGAATTCTTGCTACCCAGGTTCCCTATACTCTCAGCCCCGTCTCTTCAACTCATGGATTTTTCCAGGTCATTCCTCCCTGCATCACAGTCTAGAGACTATGCTCAAGACTTGCAAGTTGCTCAAGGTGGAAGGCTGGGTTGACTGCAGGGATTGTGATTATTTTGTTATCTCTCAGGAAATCACTGCTACTCATTGCCTGGAGTCCCAGATCTCTTGTGTTATATATTGTTTCCATTGTTTTTATTGTTTCATGTGGGAAGATCCTGTCCCCCTTACTGTATTTTGAGCAGAATCAGAAACCTCTAGTGGGTTTTAAAGCAAAAGCCATACTTTACATATCTCTTAAATATAAACAAATGTAAAATTACTAAAAACAAAAATTCAAAGTAAAGTTATTTCTTCTAGGAGTCATCCTGAAGAAAGGCTAAATTGGTGCAATGATTTCTAGATACTGGATAATTTTTTATAACCTATTTTTCTGATTCTATATATGTTATAGTTGACAATGAAATATTTTTGTTGTATACAGTTTTGATTTTTAAACATGAAGATAAGACTTGAACTATTGTTGAGTCTTACAGTTTTTGAGAGGCAAGATATTTTGATGTAGAAAAAGCAATCGTCTAAGAGTCAAATAAACTTGATGTTGAACCCCAGCTATATGACCTTGGGCAACTTAAATAAGCTTTCTGAGTTTGGCTTCCTTCCTGTGTAAAATGACCACATTGTTATGAATATTAAATGAGAATATATAAAGCACCTATACAATGCCTGGCACATAGTAATTGCTCAGGAAACAGTCTCTTTTCCTTGCCCCTTGTGTAATATCAAGTAACTGACTCTGTTTTATATTTTATTTACTTATTTTTTTAATCCTCACCCGAGGACATGTTTACTGATTTTAGAGAGAGAAGAAAACATTGATGTAGAGGGAAAAATCAATAGGCTCCTTCCCACAGTATGCCTATGGGGAATCTGACACACAACCCAGGTGTGTGCCCTGACCAAGCATTAATCCCACAACTTTTTGGTGCACAGGATGACACTCCAGCCAACTGAGCCACCTGACCATGGCCTGACTTTCTTTTAATAAGACCTTTTCCAAAATACCTCAAATATTTCAGTTGCCTACAAAATCCGCCTAAGATGTCACTCACCAAAATAATATGGGCAAAAAATGTTGAGGGAAAGAAGAGAACAGCTTTGGGAACAGTTATTCATCTTGCCTTGCCTTTGATACCTAAGCACTAAAACATTTCTTCTCAGCTAACAGTATTTCAGTACAGAAAGCACATTCCAAAGGGGGAAGTAATATTAACAGAGTGTTGGAGGAAAATAGGGAGCCTGAATAAAATGTATATAAGCAGGATAAAGGTGTGTTGAAACCAAATTGTGGAAAATAACTGTAATAGGCTGAATTGTGTCCCCTTAATATTTGTATGTTGAAAAATCTAATGCTTGGTACTTCAGGATGTGACTATACTTGAAGATAGGGCCTTTAAAGATGTGATTAAGTTAAAATGAGACCATTATCATGCTCCCTAATCCAATCTGACTATGTCATTTTTTAAAAACAAATGGAGGAAGGGAAGGAGGGAGGAAAGGAAAGAGCGAACAATTGGGTTGCCTTCTTATACATACACCTACTGGGGATAGAACCTGCAACCTGGGTATGTGCCCTAACTGGAAATCGAACCCACAGCTTTTTGGTGTATGGAACTATGCTTCAACCGACTGAGCCACACCATCCAGGGCTGATGGTATCATTTTTAGAAGAAGAAATTTGGAGATACCTGAGAAACGCAGGGGCATGTGTTCACAGAGGGAAGACCATGTGAGGACATAGCCAGAAGGCAGCCATTTGTAAGCCAGTGAGTGAGGCCTCAGGAAAAACCAAACCTGCCAACACCCTGCTCCTCCAGAACTGTGAGGAAATAAATTTCTGTTATCCATTCCCACCTAGTCTGTGGTACTTAGTCATGGAAGCCCTAGCAAACTCTTCCAATAGGCCTTCAAATTTCATCGGGGAAGTCCCTTGATTTGGTGAGTCCTACGCACTGGGAATGACATTTCTAGAAGTTCAGAAGTTCATTCATTTTAATCAAATTTCTTTACCGTCAAGTAATGTGTATGTGTAGTTGTGTTCTGGAGATGAGCAGCATGGTTTTAGAACAAGGATGTGTGGCTTGGTTGAAGGGATGGAGGTTTGGGTTCAAGATACATCATTACAGTTGTGACCCTCCTGAGATCTGTTCACAGGGAAAGGCAGATTATGGTGCTTTGGTGCCTTTTTAACTCATGTGAAACTTGTTTCTGTTCTGCTTAGGTTGAATGAACAAGTGATGTGTCTAAGGCGATCTGATTCAGTTTAAATGTTTCCCGGTGGCCCTTCCTATATATCAAACTTCAGTGTTTTAACTCTAGTCAGCAACCCTAGTTTTCTTCTTAGAAATGAGAGGAGCTCCTTCCAGCCCATCCATTTATAGTATATGTGAGCAAGACCTTTTCTCTCAGCTCTACAGATATTAGTGTCACTGGTTAATGGAGAGGTTCCCTCAGGTTCGGTGTTCTTGCTCAGTCCACTGCAGCTGTGATCAGTGCCCTGTGGCATTACTGCTGAAGAGCTCAACCAGATGGGTTCATTCAGGCCGGTCTGATGTTTTTAGACCTACATATTCTAAAAACTACATGCTTAGTTGGCTCAAATTGGTGTTTGTATTTGATGCTTTCCACAGTAAGAGGGTTGCCAAACGTAAGAGGATTGTTTTATAACAGTTCATAAAATTGGCAACTATGTTGCCAGAGCATAGTTGTTTTGTCCTGAGTCGCTTGCAGCGTTTAGGCAGATCCTGTGGCAGAATTGATGGTAGTGAAATATCTCAGAGATGGGTTTCCTGAGGCAGCTGTGGAGGCCGAAAGAACACAGGATAGCAGGTGTATGAATGTGAGCTCAGCAGCCCTGCAGAATCCCACTAGAATTCTGTATTAACTCAATGCCTCATGAAACATAACTATTTTGAATCTTCTCCGCATGCCTCAATTTACCAACTTTCAAATTTTAAAGGGGAAACAGAAGGCACTGAAAAGGAACTTTCTTATCTTCCCAAGAAAGAAATGTAAACTTAATTACATTTATAATTAACTTTTCCATCTTTCTCCCCAATGGAAGACTTCTCCTTTTCTAATTCAAGTCTTTGCCCTCTGTTTTAGAGCTCTTGTCACATCATTTCAAGTCCCTTAGGACATCACTTAACTCTTTTGGCTCATATTCTCAATCCCTCCACTTTTTTAAAGTACCCAGGGCTTTCCTGTTAAAAACAAGCAAATGATCAATGCCATTATTTGATTTTTTTTTACCCTCTATACTCCTAGCCTCTTGTCTTCCTCCTCCTTCACAGCCAAGCTTCTTTAAAAAACCCTTCATCATTTAAGAAGTACAGATCAGTACTTACAAAATAGCTACAGGATGTAAAGTACAGCATAGGCAATATAAGCAATAATATTGCAGTAAGTATTTATAGTGCCAGATGAATTCTGGAAATAATGCAGGGAACACTTCGTAAAGTATATGATTGTCTAACCTCTATGCCATGCACCTGAAACCAATATAAAATCATACTGGAAGTAAACTGTAACTGAAAATATATATATGTTCTGGCTCTCCCATCTATTCTCACACTTCCAGACTAATGTTTTTAAAGTGCACATCAGATTGGATCAGCACCATGCTTAAACCCTTCACATTGTTCTCAGGATAAGAATGAAGAAGCTTAACCTGACCTCTGTGAGGTCTGACCCCTTCTGACCTATCAGCCGTGTTGGTATCCTTTGCCGCTTCAGGCATCTAGACAAGTTTTTTTAATTTTTTATCTTCTTTATTTTTTGAATATATTTTATTGATTATGCCATTACAGCTGTTCTATTTCCCCCCTTCATTCCCCTCCACCCTGCACACCCCCTCCCCTGCCATTCCCCCCCCCTTTAGTTTATACCCACCTGTCTCAAGTTCTTTAGATTCTATACTTCCCATACTATTCTTGCCCTCCCCCCCTATCTATTTTCTACCTACCATCTATGCTACTTATTTTCTGTACCTTCTCCCCCCTTCTCCTTCTCCCACTCCCCTGTTGCTAACCCTCCATATGATCTTCGTTTCTATGGTTCTGCTCCTGATCTAGCTGTCCTCCTAATTTGCTTTTGTTTTAGGTGTGGTTCTTAATAACTGTGAGTTTGTTGTCCTTTCACTGTTCCTCTTTTTTATCTTCTTTTTCTTAGATAAGTCCCTTTAACATTTCATATAATAAGCATTTGATGATGATGAACTCCTTGAATTGGATCTCATCTGAGAAGCACTTTATCTGCCCTTCCATTCTAAATGAAAGCTTTGCTGGATAGATCAATCTTGGATGTAGGTATTTGGATTTCATGATTTGGAATACTTCTTTCCAGCCCCTTCTTGCCTGTAAAGTCTCTTTTGAGAAATCCGCTGACAGTCTGATGGGAACTCCTTTGTAAGTGACTGTCCCTTTATCTCGTTCTGCTTCTAGGATTCTCTCCTTCATTTTAATCTTGGCTATTATGGCTTTAATACTCTGGTACTCCTTAGCTTTAATCTTGGTAATTATGATGTGCCTTGGTGTGTTCCTTCTTGGGTCCAACTTCTTTGGGACTCTTTGAGCTTCCTGGATTTCCTGGAAGTCTATTGCCTTTCCCATATTGGGGAAGTTCTCCTTTATTATTTGTTCAAATAAGTTTTCCACTAGTGGCTATTCCTCTTCTCTTTCTGGTACCCCTATAATTCAGATGTTGGAACATTTAAAGATGTCCTGGAGGTTACTAAGCCTCTTCTCATTTTTTTGAATTCTTGTTTCTTCATCCTTTTCTGTTTGGTTGTTTCTTTCTTCCTTCTGGTCCATTCCATTGATTTGAGTCCCAATTTCCTTCCTATCACTATTGGTTCCTTGTGAATTTTTCTTCATTTCCCTTAGTGTAGCCTTCATTTTTTCATCCAATTTGTGACTCAATTCAACTGATTCTGTGTGCATCTTGATCACCATTGATTTGAACTGTGCATCTGATAGGTTGGCTATCTCTTTGTCGCTAACAAAATTTGGATTTTGTTATCCAAATTTAAGGTAATTTGGATAACAAAAAAGGTAGAAGACAAGAAATCACTTGTCTTGCAACCTCTCAAACACATTTTTCTACATTCATAAGTATTTATCAAGAACATAATTTTTAATTCCTACATGGTAATGTTATATAGATTTAGATTATTTATTTATTTATTTTAGTTATTGGGGGAAAATTAGTGTTATAGAAATGTTATTAACAGTCCTTTTATATAAATATTTTTGTGCATAAATGTCTAATTACCAAAAGTTGAATTACTGGGTTAAAGAGGGTGTGTAGAAATACTTTTTAGGCTTTAGATAATTATTCCCAGATTAGTCCTCCAGAAATGTACCAATTTATATATCCACCCAAATAGTAAGAGACTGCCAATTCCCCACAATAAATCATACAAGACACATAGGCATATATAGATGCAAATCTAATGGGTGGAAATTGTATATGGTTATTTAAACTTGTATTTGTAGTGCAGATCACTTCTGAATTTGAACATTTCTCCTTAGCTATTGTCATTTTTTCTTCATCAATTACCTGTTGTTTTTTTATAGTTTTGTGTTCTCTTTTTCACATATAAAATCGTTTTTATAGTAAGTGCATTAACCTTGTTTTTGTCATGTATGCAAATATGAGCTTCAGTAGAACCTTTTTCAAATGGCTGCAAATTCAAGGAGAGTTTAAAGAAAACCGTTGTAAAGTGAGGTAAAATGGTTACCATACTTTATTAATAAGGGCAGCTGGTATCTCTCTCTCTCTCTCTCTCTCTCTCTCTCTCAAATTTTGCAACTCAAACTGCATGCTAAGGCAAGTATGTGTGAAAACAGTCTAGACTTTGAAATTAGGCAGGCCTTATTTCTGTCCTGCTTCTTTTGCTTTGGAGCTAAGAGCACTAGGACACGTTATTGAACCTCTCCAACTCTCAGATTTCTTTCCTGGGTAACAGGAATTCTTCTGGCCTTGTGCATAAGTAAATAGCTTCTGGATAGTGCCTGGTGCAAAGGTGGTATTCTATAAATACCATTTTCTTTTCATATCCCTCTAAGCTATTCTGTCTGTACATATGATATGTACCCTTACATGCATTTTGTTTCATTAGGGAGCGTGCATATTTCATTCAGGTTGTAGCCAGACATGCAGTCATACGTTAATACTTGCTGACTAGGTAATTATGACCAAAGTACCAATGAGGGTAGAAAAATTCATAGTTAACTGAGTCTAGGAGAGGTTTTAATTTTGGATCTTAGGGATAATGTTAGTAAATTTGGATCTGTTCTATAAAAGTGGTATATGATGTAAGATAACAAAATTCTGGAGAAGAAAGTGACAACTTCAACTACACAAAAATTTTATTTTAAACAGCTCCACATTAGTTTCAAATTACTTAAACTCTTTTATTGAGAATTTGTGTCCCCTTTTTTCCTTTGTAGGTGTGGCTGGATCTCTTAAAACCTATCGTCAAGCAGATTAGAAGTAAGTATATACTATATGTTTAACAGTGATATTAAATATAAAACCAGACAGTTTCCTCATCTAGATGTTGTCTGTCCTGTGGCATCAAGCCCACTTAATGACACAAGTTCTTTTTTTACATCGTAATTGCCTTTCATCATCTTTTAATCCACATACCATTAAAATATATGTTCTGCAGTTTTAATAAGTAGCAATTTGGTAATCAAAACCCTGCTTGGGAAATCAAATATCATTCTGATTAACAGCTAAAGCATGATGTTAAGCCCCCAATTGAACTTGTCTTATTTGTGCCCAAGTTTTTTATTGTCACTTTTTAAGAGGGGAGGAAGAGGCATTTATTTATATTGGTGTAAGATTTTTTGTCCTGCCTCATCAAAGCCTGTGAAATCAGAATGCAAGTGAGGGTTGGAAAAATAAGGTGCATGTGTGTGTCTGTGCATGTGTTTCTGAATTTCTGAATGGCAGCCAGAAGTGAAGTGAGTCTGACTTGCATTTAGGCCATGTGTTGGAAAAAAATTAAGGAAGATCTAGGAAAGAAGGAAGGAAAGAGAACACCTGCTTTTTCTCTCCCTTCTCATCATGCCTCAGCACTGGACCTTCCTCCCCTCTCTCTGCTAATGGTAGAGAAGAATCTCTTAGCATATTACCAAATGCAGACAAAGAGAGTCTGCCCCTATGAGGTCAGCCCTGGGTGCTCCTTTTCATCCCATGTGCTGTGTAACTAGCCATGTGTGACAAAACAGTCATTTTGTGTTTAGTGCTAGCAGCTACTCAACTTTAGATTCTCTAAGGATCTGAGTGCCCTCATTTAATTCCCTTCTCTGTAAAAATAACTAAAAGGAAATAGCATGGCCTACCCATCTTCCCCATGTTGCTATTGTTCTTTTGTGACCCAGAGTTGACATACAAGGGTTTTGTTAATTTTTAGAATGATTAGGGAAAAGCCCAGCTTCTCTTGGCTTCCATATTTGTGTGCCTTGTTTTTTCCTCCTAATTGTGTGTATACTGGTGACATCTTTACCTCATCATATATCATTTTCGTTTTTTTCCTAAACTTGAATGTGTTAGCATAGAAATTATAATATACATCTATTTTTGTGATAGTAAATGGTAGAACAAAAAGATATTTTCTGCTTTTATACACGTACTGTTAAAATTGGGACTAAAGCAGCTAATTGGGCAATTTTTAAAGGGAAGTGCTTTTTAAATCTGAGTACAATTGAAGTCTTCAGAGAAAAAGTTTAACATTTCTGTAATATCTTTGTTACAGTTTTTTAAAAAGCCATCTGTTTCTCTGAAATGTAAAAGTGTGATTTAGTAGTAACTGAGCTTAACTAGTCATTCAATGACTTAGGCGTTGCCAGGTGTACACTTTGCAGCTTGGAATGAGACTTATTATTTGGTATATAATATACCCCAGAAAATATTTTTCTTTAACTGCTTTTGAGACAAATCAATAACTGCTTTATTTTTTTTCTTCAGGGCCAAAGCATGTTGTTGTTAGGTTTGTGGTGAAATTCTTTCCACCTGACCATACACAACTTCAGGAAGAACTCACAAGGTTAGTGGTTTGGCTATTTATTGCTATGAGATGATAAGGAGAAGAGAAAATTGGTGTTCTAAATCAATTTGATTACCATTTTCTCAATGTCTGCTCATCTAGCATCAGTTCTGTGCTTAACAGTTTAACCCCCTCTCTTCCAGTTAGGCTTATAAATATGGGGGTAAGAAAGTACCATGTTTTTCATAAAGCCTCATTTCTTTGAGGCTGTGATTCAAAATGGACTGGACTTAACCTGTTACTGCCATATTTTCCCTCCTTTATCTATCACATCACAAGATAGTTTTGGAAAGTGAATCTCTTCTATGAGAGAAGAGATTCTCTCTTCTGTAAGTTGTTAACTCAGAGTTTCTCTTCATTGCTGTCATGAGTGGGTGGACATGAACTGTAGGTCAGTTTCTTTGTCAGCTTGGCCAAGTAGAAGCAGCATAAGCATCAGATCTTGCCTGGCTTCGGCATCAGTCATTCCTTTGATAGCTCTGTGACTAGCCAGTTACTTGTTACCTCTGCACCTATATTAATTCCTCTGTGTCAGTGTGAGTATAAGGCTGGGTTGGACATGGCTGTTTTGAGGATAAGCATTACTACACATAATGGCTAGAATCCAGTAGGGACACCATGAATGATAACCATCATCACCATCACTATCATCATTGTCACCATCATCACTACCACTACATATTTCATAATTTATGGCAAGATACACAGCTTTCTAAAAGAGATCAGAGCTCAGTAGGAACACATGAAGATAAAAGTCTCCCTTTCAAGAGTGCTTTTTGATACACTAGTCTGACCAACCAAATTCTTGCCACACATGCCTTTTAAACTGTAACTGTTTAAGACCAAGACTATCACATCTTTCTTATCCTGTCATTTCTGATATAGAGCCCAGTGTCTTGGGTGAATAACCATCATTAATGAAGGGTTGAAGACATTCAGTCAAATATTTATGAAGTGTATACAATGTGTCCAAGAATTGTTCTAGGCACTGGGAATATATTGGTGAAAAAATAAGCCTGGTAATAGACAAGACGGTTAAATAAAGAAGAAAAACATCAGATAATGGTAAGGGCTCTTAAGGTCATTGAAATAGGATGATGGGTGACAATTTTAAATTGAACTCTTTAGGGTGCCTTCTGAGGAAATGATGAGGATCTGTCAGTCATTTTCAGAGGGAGAGTGTTCCAGATAGGCAGTGCCCAAGACAGGAATAAGTGATGTGTCAATCATAAAAATACTGGTATGGCAGGAACCCTGAGGGTGAAGTGCAATGAGGTGGGACAGAGGCCCAAATATATGTACTGTTGAAATACTAGTTGCCATATGGATGTTGTGAGGAGGATGACTGCAGGGAAGCCACTGAGAAAGCAATGTTGGTCATCCATGCCACGTGATGGTGATGGAGAGGATAGGCGTGTGAATAGAGACACGTGGTAGCTTTTGCAATACTTACTGGAGGTGGGGTCAGTCCATCTGGGTGATGGGGTAGGGATAGAGACTGAAGGAAGTAGAAGAGATGTTTAGATTTGACTTCAGCAATTGTCCGGGTGGTGGTAACGATGACTAAAATGAGAATGGGTGGAGAGAAGTAGAGGATTGGGGAGGGGAAGAGTCAGGAGTTTGCTTCTGCAAGGCTGCACTTGAGATACCTACTCCACCTTATGTAGATGTGTCAGGAAGGTCATTGGGAACATGAATGTGGATTCCAGGGAGAGACAAAGGCTTTGTGTTTTCTGAATGAGTCTTTACTCCTTGTTTACCTCCATTTACCATCCTCAGATCATTGAAGCAATTAGAGGTGGCTAGGAACTGCAGAAGCCATTAGCCTTCTGGAAACTGTATGCAGTTTTCCAGAATACTTAAAGTAGAAGAGGGGCAGCTGGAGCTACTCTACCAAATTGCACCAGACAGAGGGGCCAAGTTTTCATGAGGTGTCATTATTAGGGCTACTGTCTCTCAATTTCTGGGGCCAGCCTTCCTGTTGTGGGAACACTCATTGCTCCAAGCTCAGTGTATTGAAACAAATCTAAAGGCAAGTCCAGCTGTTGGTCAGCAATGTGCTTTATCCTTCTGCATTGTATTGGGGCCTCTATACTGCTTAGAAAATTGGCAGCATAAATCCCCCTTTTCCCACTTTTTCTTCCTGTTCTACTTTGCAATGAGTTTTGTACTCTTTCAATTTTTATGACTCATTGCCTTTAGAAGTTTGTAGTTTTCTTCCATTCTGGTCCTTGTTATAAAATTCCATAAAACGTGTTCTCCTTAAGCCAAATGGGACCGGTATCGTTCCTGGTGGTCTGTTTGACCTGATAAAACTCCCTCACATTACATAAGCTCAGCTGGATGCAGCAAGTTTAGGGTTTTGTTTTCTGTCTCACAGTGTTAACTGACATTTAAAAAATCTTTTCTGAAGAGAGAACTCTTTGGGCTCAAGGGTGAATAAAATTGATATGAAATTTAGAAGCTCCCCATTGCTTTCTACTTTGTCATGATGTATAATATGAGGATCCAATGTATTGACTCCCACACTCTCAAATTCCTGCATAAGCAAAAATCAAATGATGGGACCATCGAGATTCCAGGAACTTTTCTATCGCAGATGGTAAGGGAGGGAGGGAGGGGTTTGGAGAAGGTCTGTGTGGACAGTGCTTTTAGGCAAGGGATGTGTGGAAAAGAGCGAGATAGATAGAAATGGGCCTGTAGACTATAGTTTGGCAGACTGTAGTAGCCCTGTGGTTAATTCTTTGAGCCTCCAGGAATAGCTTTCAGCTTCCTATTTATATAGATGGAAGATTAAATTTTACTTGGTGGTTAAACAAGAAGCTGAATTCCTATTTATTAAACTATACTTTTGGTGGAACTCTGTCCTGTTGACAATGTTTAGAAGGACAAAAGCTGACTCCAGTGCAAGTTTTAAAAGGTAGGGCAAGATCTTTGGAAAAGAAATTATCAGGCTTTCTTTTTTTCTTTTTTTAAATTTTATTTTAATTATAGCTTAAGTACAGTTTTCTTCCTTTTACCCCCATCCTAGCCCACCCCCCAGCCCTCCCTACATCCCTCCCATTTCCTTCCCCACCTTGTTTTTGTCATATATCCTTTATACTTATTCCTGCAAACCCTTCCCATTTTCCCCTAAAATTGCCTCCTCTCTCCCCTGTGGTGGCTGTCAGCATATTCTCAATTTCAGTGTTATTGCAGAGCCCTGAGTCATTTTTTGTCATGCTAATGAGTTTAGACACACTTCTTTATGGGTGTCCCATCATCAGTCAGACATAATTTCTACTCAGCTGTGTTCAAACAGGTGAGAGACCCTGTCACAACTTACTGGTATGCAAGGTCTGCTAAAGTGTGTTTCCTTAGGCTGGCAGAGGAGTTGTACATGATACTGGGGAAGAAAAGATGGAGTCACATGAAACCTCCCTCATGAAATAAATGAAAATAGACATGTGTAAAATCAGGCATCAGATGGATGTGATTTGCAACTCTTGCGGTCCCCAGAACTGAAAGCCCTTCTTGAGGAGTCCTGCCACTGTCATTGCCTCTTCCTCACATCCACCCAAGGAGACTTAATTCCCTTTTGAGTGCTTTGAACATTTCTGTGTGTTTACCAGTTTAATTTTATTTAGTGTCTACTAAGTATGTCTTAGCCTTTAGTTCTTATGAATTTGATTGGAATTGCTTCAGCTTATAGGGGTGTTGCTGAATCTCTTTTTAAAAAAATTTTATTTAGTTATTTTTCAAGTACAGTTTTTTGTCTATTTCTCCCATCCCATGTTCCCCACCTCCCTCCCATTTCCTCCCCCCAGTCCTCGTCCCTGTGTCCTTCATACTCTCTGAAGTTAGCCTTGTGATGAGTGTGCTCAACTTACACCTGTCATGAAGAAGTCAGTACCCAAGAAGGTCTTTCTCATATTACACTGACCTTAGAATAGAAAGAGTTGGTATAATTAGGGTGACAAGTTCTTCCTGCACTCTGCAACATGGCACTTGCCCTCTAGCTAAATGTGTGACCTTTTAGAACCTGCTGCCATCTCGCAGCCCATAGGACACTGTCACCAAAGGCCACCAAAGCCTGTCAGACTCTGAATCCATTCCTTTGAACACAGGATCCTGTGTTTCAACTGGAAGAGAGTAAAATACTCAGAATGTAATGTTTGTGAAACACAAAGTTCTCCTTATTTTTAAATTAACCACATAGGTGACAGTTAAAGCCTGTAGCTCTAAGAAGTGTTGAATTCAAAAGACAATAACCACTACCTAATGCAGAAAGATGGTTTATACTACCTTTTCTCATGTAACCCTATATGTTAATATTTGTTATTTCATATTCCCATCTTTTTTTCTCCCCACTGACTTCCCCAAGAGAGAGAAGGGAGGTGGAGAGAAACTTGAGAACAGAAATAAACATTGCAGGGGTTGGATAGAGGTCAACTGTTAATTGGTAGATTTCTAGGTGATCTAGTTTTATTTTGAGGTTTTGTTTTATTTTTGGTGGTTATAGATTTGCCCCTTATTTTTTAGTTCTCAATAATGGAACTTTCTAAATGACTTAAAGAGGGTTAGTTTTTATTTTATTTAAAAAATTGCTAACATTTACTGAATGTTTTTGGTTTAGTCACTGTGTCTTCCATGTATTATCTCATTTAATGGAAACCTGTGGTTGGTCTTGCTAAAGACTTTTTTTAATTAAAAATAACCTTTTATTATTACAAAAGCAATCAGAAGATAGTGTAGAAAGTTACAAAGTACAGATAAACAAGAATGAGAACATAAAAATACTATATTCCTATTGTCCAGAGATTATCATTGTTAATAAACACGTGAGTATGCTATCCTGTCTGAATTCTTTCTATACACATATATGTATTTTTATCTCATCTAATACCCTAGCCACACTGAAGTTTCCCCATTTGTTTCCCAAATGCCATGTATATCTGGTTATTCTAAAATGTATTTCACTAAAGGACCACACATTGCATGTCCTTGAACCTCCTTTAGTCTTTCAGAGTCCCTCAGTTTGTTTTGTTTTGTTTTTTTCAAGATACCCTCTTAGTAGAAAAATTGGACCAGTTGTACTATAAAATATGTTGCCTCTTGAATTTGTCTGGTTGCTTCCTTGGGCTATTTAGCTTATTCCTCTAGTCTCTGTGCTTTCTGAAAACTGGAAATTAGTTCTAAAGACTTGATAGATACAAGTCAAATATTTTTTACTAGAATTCATCATAAGTAATGTTTTGTGCTTCCTATATCATTAATGACACAAAGAATGATTATTAGGATAGTGACATTCTGATCTTTCCATTGTGAAATAAGGTCATGTTACTTTGTCTCTATGCAGATATCCAATTTACTAAATGTTTTTTCATCAATTAACAATCCTTGCCAAAGTCAATAATAATAATAATGCTAACATCACTAGTTAGCATTCTTCTGTAACGTAAAACTTGGCCTCATCCACTTGGACTATCTGTATATCCTGCAATACCCTTCATACCAAAGAGGCAGATTACATCACCACTTTTTTCCCATGGGTTATCAATTTTTAAATAAAGAATTGGTTTAATAGTCTCCTTAAATTGATGACATATTCAGGGATTTTTGTTGTTGTTGTTGTTTTCTCCTTTTTTTGAGTATCATTATGTGAACTTTTTTTTTAACTTTTTTATTGATTATGCCATTACATTTGCTCTATTCCCCCCTCCATTCCCCTCCACCCTGCATGCCCCTCCCCCACCACTTCCCCCTTTAGTTCATGAACACGTGTCTCAAATTCTTTAGATTCTGTATTTCCCATACTATTCTTACCCTCCCCCCTATTTTCTATCTACTGTCTGTGCTACTTATTTTCTGTACTTTCTCCCCCCTTCTTCTCCCACTTCCCTGTTGCTAATCTTCCATGTGATCTTCATTTCTATGGTTCACTCCTGATCTAGCTGTCCTCTTAATTTGCTTTTGTTTTAGGTGTGGTTGTTGATAACTGAGTTTGCTGTCCTTTCACTGTTCAACTTTTTTATCTCCTTTTTCTTAGGTAAGTCCCTTTAACATTTCATATAATAAGGACTTGGTGATTATGAACTCCTTGAATTTGATCTTATCTGAGAAGCACTTTATCTGTCCTTCCATTCTAAAAGAAAGTTTTGCTGGATAGAGCAATCTTGGATAGAGGTCCTTGCTTTTCATGACTTGGAATATTTCTTTCCAGTCCCTTCTTGCCTGTAAGCTCATTTTTGAGAAATCCGCTGACAGTCTGATGGGGACTCCTTTGTAGGTGACTGTCCCCTTAGCTCTTGCTGCTTCTAGGATTCTCTCTTTAATTTTAATTTTGGCTAATGTAATGATGATGTGCCTCGGTGTGTTTCTTCTTGGGTCCAACTTCTTTGGGACTCCCTGAGCTTCCTGGATTTCCTGGAAGTCTATTTCCTTTGCCAGATTGGGGAAATTCTCCTTTATTATTTGTTCAAATAAGTTTTCCACTGGTGGCTGTGTCTTTCCCCCTTCTGGTACCCCTATAATTCAGATGTTGGAGTGTTTCAAGATGTCCTGGAGGTTCCTAAGACTCTCCTCATTTCTTTGAATTCTTGCTTCTTGACTCTTTTCTGTTTGGCCATTATTTGCTTTCTTCTGGTCCACTCCATTGATTTGCGTCCCAATTTCCTTTTCATTGCTATTGGTGTCCTGTGCAATTCCATTCATTTCAATTACTTTCGCCTTCATATATTTGTCTAATTTGTGGCTATAATCAACCAGTTCTGTGAGGATCCTGATCATCAGTGTTTTAAACTGTGTGTCTGAGAGTTTTGCTATTTCTTCATCGCTTAGATCTGTAGGCTCTGGGGCTTTGAGATCTTCTTGAGCCATTTTTGGTCTGTTCACGCCCTTTAAGTGTGAGGAGCGGAGCCCTGGACTCCCATGTTGCTGGGTTGTGATGCTATATGTGGGGGCGTGGTCAGAGCGGGGAAATGGCGGCACCCTCTGATGTTTCGTGCCACTGGGTGAGGAGCAGAGGCTTAGGTGGTTCACCTGGGCCGGGCCACTCCGAGTCGCTGGGTTATGACGCTGTAAGTGGAGGTGGGGTCAGAGCCGGGAAATGGCGGCGCCCTCACTGCTGCTTGCCGTGGGGGACCTGCTGGGTTCCGGTCCAATTGCCCACTCCCTCGCTTGTGTATCCACTCACAAATGTGCGACCACAGTCCACCCACAGCCCTGCTCCCTCGCTGTTTCCCCGCAGTCACTGGCTTGGTCGCTAGCTCGGTCGCTCACTAGGTCCAACCCTGCGCCTGGATTTCGCGCACCTGAGTCCATCTGACCGCGTTTTCCAGTGCAACCCCGGTCCACCAGCTGCTGGTTTCGCCCCTTACTGGTCAGGCTGAAGAATTTGTTGTTAACAGACTACCAAAAAGTTCAATTTTCTGTGTTCTGGCTGTGTTTTCTGTTGCTAATATTTAGTTGTCTCTAAACTTGGTTGTGTGAGAAGGCACGGCATATCCACCTATGCCTCCATCTTGGCGAAAGTCCTCTTTATTTTCCTTCATTATTTGTTCAAATAACTTTTCCACTTGTTGCTCTACCTCTTCTCCTTCTGGTACTCCTATAATTCGGATGTTGGAACATTTAAAGATGTCCTGGATGTTCCGAAGCCTCTCCTCATTTTTTTTGAATTCTTGTTTCTTCATTCTATTTTGGTTGAATGTTTCCTTCTTCCCTCTGGTCCACACCGTTAATTTGAGTCCCGGGGTCCTTCCCATCACTATTGGTTCCCTGTACATTTTCCTTTATTTATCTTAATGTAGCCTTCATTTTTTCATCTAATTTGTGACCAAATTCAGCCAATTCTATGAGCATTCTGATCACTAGTGCTTTGAACTGTTCATCTGATAGGTTGCCTCTTTGTCGCTTAGTTGTATTTTTTCTGGAGCTTTGATCTGTTCTTTCATTTGGGCCATTTTTTTTTGTCTTGACATACCTGTTACATAATGAGGGGTGGAACCTTAGGTGTTCAGCAGGGTGGAGCAACCCAGTTGCTGGGTTGTGATGTTTTATATGGGGGGATCCGAGGAGGAACAAGGGCACTTGCTCCTGTCTCTGCCGGATTTTAGTCACTTCCCTTGCTTCCCACAAGCAAAGTGGGCCCTTCTGGTGCTGATTCCTGGGTGGATGGGTTTTCGTATGTTCTAGGAGCTTGTGGGTGTCTCCAGCAGACTCTCCTGTGAGGCTGGGAGTTTCTCTTGGCACCTCAATCTCCACAGGTGTTTTCATTCGGTGTTTTGAGGCTTTATTTCCCCAAGTTGGGACTCTGAGTTGCGTGGTCTGTCTCGCTGTCCAGTTTCGCCTGGTTTATCTATGGGTGAATGTAGGACCGCCCAGTTCCACCCACCACCTTGTACGCCAAGCCCCTCTACAATCCGCCACCTTGCTGTGTCTGCCCACTACCACCTTGCGTGCCCGGGGTTGCCAGCCACCGCTTTGCTACAACCCCTCTCTGCCCAGCCACCTGACTCTGACCCTCCTACTGGTCTGGATGACTGTGTCTACTTTAACTCCTTGGTTGTCAGACTTCCATACAGTTCAATTTTCTGTCAGTACTGGTTGTTTATTGTTTCTAAACAGTTGTCCTTATTTTGGTTGTGCAAGGAGGCACAGTGTGTCTACCTATGCCTCTATCTTGGCCGGAAGTCCTTAAGGGTTGCTTCTGAGATGACACTGTTACTAGGCAGTGGACAAACCTAGTAAATACCTTTCTAAAAGTTTATGAGTTCATACTGATATCTAATTTTTTAATTATATTTTACCAATTATACTATTACAGTTGTCCAGTTTTTCCCCTTTGCCCTCCTCCATGTAGTCCCCACCTTTACTCCCTCAGGCAATTGCCACACCATTGCCTATGTCCATATGATATTTTCAAATCAGTTTTAACAATGACTGTTTTTCCTTAATTTCTTTGTTTTATGAATCCCTCTTTTCTCTTTTGCCAAAAATGTTCCCTTGCTTTATGCTACAATGTAAATAAAAGAGTTTTAAAATAAATTGATTCTTATACTTCTGGGAGCTGATAGTATGTATGGTAGTAGCTAAGTGAATACTATGCCACAAAAAAGACACCCCTGTCTTGCAAAGCTATTACTAACCATAACAAACTATTGTTACTGTCTCAGCCATAAAGCCATTTTTAAATATATTTGATCTGTGAAAATTTTTTAAATGTTTGCTGTGCCCTATAAAAATATATAGGATGGTAAGTCACAGTCTTATGTTTTTTACCACTGTATCTCTATATAAAATTAAACGTATTACTTATTGTGTGAGAAGATTAGAGCACATGTCTCCCTGTCCTTTCAGGAAGGTATGAGTATCTTCATGGCAGTCAGTGGCACCAGGAACTCATCCCAGCCTTGCAGACATTCTTTTCCTTGGTTTATGTACCTCTCTTTAGTTGCAGATTGCCAGGGGTGCCTGACACCTGACTTAGATGGGGACCTTCCCCACCCTCTTTGCATGCTGCCCATCTCTGTTTTTATGACGCTCATCTCTGTGTTTGCAGGTACCTGTTTGCTCTGCAGGTAAAGCAGGATCTGGCTCAGGGCAGGCTGACGTGTAATGACACCAGTGCTGCTCTTCTGATCTCACACATTGTGCAATGTAAGTTCTGTTGGTTTTCTTTAGAAACCACATTGGAAATTACACAATGATCTGATTGACTGGAAAGAAAATCACATCCATAAAAACAATACTGTTATCTTTGTGTTCTTTTGCTATTAGCATAAATGTTTATGGGTCAAAAACAGTACTCCTAATTTTATTTAATATGCATATCACCAAAACATCGACCCAGCAATTCTATGTTCTGGTGTTTGTCTACCCTTTTCAAGGACTAGTGCAACTGTTGATATCTAAGTTGTCTCAAAGGAGAAGCTTAGAGGGACAGGGTCCAAGTGGACTAAATTTGTTCTGGCCTTTATCATTGAATATAGCTCATTAGCCATAGACATAAAACTGTCAAAGATTTTATTTTTGGTATTCTTCTCTCTAGCTAGACTAAATCCTAGTGATGCTTCAGAATGAAATATTTTAACTTTCTTAACCTAGACAAAGGATAAATTAGATTGTGTTCATTCTAAGGCTTACTGACCATCCACCTGAGCATTTATTTCTTTTCTCTTGGCCAAGGCAGAAGTTACTTAAAGTAGAATATACACATGCTGTTTTGGGAAAGTAGTTATGTATATAGACAAAGGTCAACATGCATAAGTACTAGCCTAAAAAATATTATGCTATCATTTCAAAATTTCCAGTGTATACAAAGCAGTTCCATATAAGTAGCCTCGTCTTGTTTGATAACTGTCCAGTTAATAAGACTTCCAAAGTATTGTAAGAAATATCACTCCTAGTAGTCAAAAAATTACCTTAGTCTAACATGGTGAGATGTTTCTATAAACCATGCTTATACTTTTTTTTTTTTTGGTATATGGGCATTATTGAATATCTACCAAATTTAGCAGAGATATTTTCATATCATTTTGAAAATTTAATGTGAGGGGAAAAAGACAAAAATAAAAACAGGTATCCTTTGTTAAGTGTCAGCACTGTGTATCCCATTTAAATCTTGCAACAACTCTGTGAGGTCAGTATTCTTATTATCCCCATTTTTATGAGTGAGGAAGCTTTGTTACAGAAAGTTACATAGCTTTTGTCTGTTGTGTTTGGTCTTCCCTCTTTATATGATAGTGGAGAGAGGAGGCCTTTGAATCAGGCAGACCCCATTTCTATCAGTTGATTGATGACCCTGGTGTGTTATCCACCCCTCCTCACTACTTGTTATTTCTTTTGGAACATGAAAATAATAAAACTTTTTCATAAGGCTGTGAAAATTAAATACCCAGTACATGTTAGGTATTCAGTAAACATACTCTTTCTTTATCTCACTCACCTGCAGCCCTCCCTTTCCAAACAATGGAAAAATTTTAAATGAATGAAGCTTCTTTATTGGATAGTAACTTTATAAAATGTTTATAATCCTGGGCTTTTTTTATAAGCAGAAGAGAAACTTACTTTACTCAATATTCCTCATGCCACTTAGTTTTGTGCCTGTTTCCTCCTTTTATGTTTCATCCTTTTTAAAGTCTGTTAACTCCGTAAATCTGACTGGCACATACGGGAAGTGGAGGCTGACTGGCACTCAGAAAACCATGTGCTCCGTCTGATTGTTCCCTCTTTCCTAGATACCAGCAAGAAGCTCAAAATTACCCAAGAATCTTGAGTTCTCCAGAGAAAATGAAATAGATGGGTTCAAAAGTACACTTGCTATTTGAATACTATTTGTTCAGTGATAAGACACAATATTTTTATAATCTTCTCATACTTTTAAAGCCCCATCCCTACATTTTTAAGCATCTCATGGTCTCAGTCATGGGAGGATGAATTTCACAATCCTCTGTGAATAGTCTTGTTCAAAATTATTGATTGTTATTTGCATTACCTGTAAGGTATAAGGGGTCAACTCATGTCCCTTTTATAGAAGCTATCTTAATAGTGATGGAAAATTATCTTGAGTGAGCTATGTTTATCTCACATCCATTTATACATGCAATCTGAATTTTTACAAAATCTTCCTTTCTTGAACTCATGGAGTTGTCTTTCAGATAATCTCAATTTTTTCATTTGTTTCTCTCTCACTTTTAATTTTCTTAAATTTACTGTGAATCAATTAAGCAGGACAAGCTGATGAAGAATCAATCACTAGATAGCCCTGATGTTAAAATTCCACTTGGGTAACTTGGAATCATGACAGGGCTACATTTTCAGGTTGTGTCTCCATGCTAAAGATCATGCATAGCAAATAGATTTGTCCAAGCATATCCTCATGAGATTTCCTTTAGTAAAATCACAGATTTTGGGGTGTTCTTGTTCCTATTTTTTGCTGTGAGTAGACTGCTATGGAATGTAGTATATGCATAAGCTAGTAAGATATCTTGGCGTAAAGATATTTGAAAATATTAATCAGTTCTTGAATATTTGTCAGCTTTCAAACTCTCCATAAATAAGGTGGAGCCTATTTTCATATTTCAAAGAAGGGAACACTGAGGGGAAAATGTATGCCATCGTCATACATTGCTGTTGAATTTTAGGTGTACAGTGAAGGGCAAGTGACTTGGAGGAAAAAAAAGGACAGGTGTATTGACCGTGATGCCAAAGGAAAAATAGGAAATCTTAACTCCATTATTATATTGACTTATGGAAAAGAGTGTTTTAAAATCCATATGCAATAAGAAGCCTAAGCTTAAAGCTCACAAAAAATTAGAATTTAGATGAGGTTCCCCCATGCAGTCAATCTTCATTATATTATATAGTCTGCATTTGCAAATTCACCTACTCTATAAAAGTTATTTGTAACCCCCAAATCAATACTTGTGGTACTTTTGTGGTCATTGGCAGACATACACAAGACGGTGAAATATCTGAGTCACCCCATGCACATGTTCCAGCTGAGGTAAAAAAAAATGTAGTACTTTGCCTTCCTGTTTCGGCTCTCATACCCTAAAAAGGATGCTTTTCACAGTCTCCGTAGTACCACACTGTTGCATTTTTGTGGTTCCCCTGTATACAGTGGTCCCCAAGTGTCATGTTGAATTGCTGCCTAGTGCTCCTAAGTGCAGGAAGGCTATGATGTGCCTTACAGAGAACATTAAATACATGTATCAGATAAGCTTTTTTCAGGCATGAGTGATAGTGCTGTTGGCCACAAGTTCAATGTTAATGAATTAAAAATATATATAAAATATGATGTCTTTCAACATAAACACACATAAAACAAGGTCAGTTGACAAAAATGTAATTTCAGTAGTCTTGCAGAACCCTAACCCTGTATTTCTCTTAAGAACAATGGTCTGGTATTTGCTAATTTAATGTTCAAGGGGTCTTCGTAGAACATAACTTATGTGAAGAATGAGAATGAGCTGTACTTTCTCAAGGCCAGATAGAAAGAATGAAAAGTCAATACCACCATCATCAAGGCAACCAGTGAAGATGGCATTATGGTCAGAGAGCTCCCCCCAACTTCTGTGCTGTTTCTGTGATGGACAGTTGCAATTTTACTGTATTTAGGGAAGGAAAAATTAGTCTGGAAAGGGCAATTAGGAAGTTGTGTTACTGATCTGTCATAGCCAAAGGAAGTGATTGATTAATTCTTCCAGCTGGTGCCAGGTGAGTTGGCACCATTTTACACAGAGCAAATAATTGTCAGTGGGTAAGATTTATGGTTATGTGTAAGCCATGTCCTGCAGGAGTCCTGGAGGGGCATTGGCTAAAGTATGACAAGCTACTTCACATGACAAAATGGGAGGTAGGTTTCATAGCAACAGTTCACTTGCTTTTACTTAAAACAGCTGGTCTCTGGTCATTAGACTACTTTTTTTTTTTAAGCTTGTAACACAGACTATATGACATAAAGAAAAATGGCATGCTATCCCAGAGGCATTAAATCAGCATAAACAGAGCTGGAACTGTTGTCAAAGTACAATTATTGTTTTGAGGCTCCACCATTTAAATTTCCCAACTACAATTTGAGGATTATGTTGAGGTTGCATGGACAAAGATACATCCTATTTCTTGTAGACAAAAAGTTCAATGGATTGAGTTCCAGCCTACGAACCAAAGGGTCACTGGTTCAATTCCCAGTCAGAGCACATGCCTAGGTTGCAAGCCAGGTCCCCAGTAGGGGGCACATAAGAGGCAACCACACATTGATACTTTTCTCTCTCTCTCTCTCTCTCTCTTTCTCCCTTCCTTCCCCTCTCTCTAAAAATAAATAAAAATTTTTTTAAGTTCTTAAGTATTTATAGTCTGACCAGTCATTTCTGGTACAAGGACTACATGAAATTTAGTAAGTGGTAATTTTTTTTACCCAAATTGGATTTCATACCTTTATACCTATTTACAGTAATCTTTTCTGTACATAATAAGCATTTAGAGTTTGCACCAATCATTGTTATATGTGAGGCTTTCAAAGCTGATTTTGTGAAGTTCTGAAATTTGGGGGCTTATTTAGAAGTCATGAGTCAAAAACCACATCTCAAATTATGTACCTAGAACAGAAGTGACCCCTGGTTGGGTGGGGAGGAAAGAAACAAACCAGGAACATGAATGGCTAATGATGGATAATTCTGAAGTTTTCTTTCCAGCTATTAGAGATGAGAAGAAGAAACCATGATTTTATATTGGAACAATTGTTAAATATGTCCTCATGTCCACGTCTTTTGACACCCAGTCATTATGCTACCCACCAACTAGGATCGCCTTGTGTTGTCATCTATCTTTTGATTTGCTAGTTGGGGTTTATTCCACTGGGAATATAACAAATTGTAATATTAAGCACATGTGGCTGGCTTTTCTTTCTGTCTCTTTGTAGCTGAGATTGGGGATTTTGATGAAGCATCGGACAGAGAGCACTTAACAAAAAATAAGTACATACCTCAGCAAGATGTACTAGAAGACAAAATTGTGGAATTTCATCATAATCACATGTAAGTTTCATTTGTTGCTTTGAGCTTCCTTTCAACTGTTTCTATACTTCTGATATACATGGTACACACACATGCACAGACACTGTAACTATTGGAAGAAATATGCAAAGGGTGCAGGGGAAGACCACAGCAGCTTACATGTTGTTGCTATTCATCCTAGACTCTGAAATGTGCAGGTTACTCCTGAAAACCAGAGCTCCAGGCCTCTTGGCTTTTCTTCCTGTGAGACCTAAGTAACACTGGAATTTTAGGGCAAGTGATGCTTTGGAATAACAGAGAGAACATAAGGCCAATTTAATAGGAAATTGGGAAAGTGACATGGTACACTAGGGACAAAGTAAGAATATTGTGAAAACCTAGAACCTTTGTATCATCTCCACTTTGTTTTTTTGTTTGGATCTGTAAAACAAGTTTCAAATGATTCTCTGTGTCTTTTGTTTGTGTTGTTGTTTTAAGGAAGGCATTTGAGTCCTGATAATATGACTTGAACTTTGCTTGCACGTTTAGGTCTATTGTAAGTGACTAAAAACTTGTTTCAACACAATAGTGTTTTGCTTTTTTATGACCTTAAAGGAAGCTCTTTGAGATTCAAAAAAACTGGTCAAGTTTGAGGTAGACCTTTGGGGTTTTGTGTTACACAAACAATAGAGCTTTTGTTCAAGCTACCCAACTTGGGCTTATAATGAATGGGGGGTTGGGTGTCATCTGATCGGGTAGCCCCATTGTTTGTGATGAAATACCTTTTTATTTTCCAAGAGAAGCTCCTTAATCTCAAATGGACATAGATAATTCAAATTTCCTGGCCTTTCTTTCTAATTTTTGTTTTTCAGTGGACAAACACCAGCAGAATCAGATTTCCAACTCCTGGAGATTGCCCGTAGGCTAGAGATGTACGGGATCCGGTTGCACCCGGCTAAGGACAGGGAAGGTACTAAGATCAACCTGGCTGTGGCGAACACAGGAATTCTAGTGTTTCAGGTAAGAGCATTTAGAACACAGCTCAGTTCCCTTGGTGTCAGGGAGATAAGAATGGGCCCTTCAACTCTGATTCCATGCTGTGGGGTCCAAGGTAAGGCCTCCAGTAGTTATTTTTAGGTGAACAGGCAGTAGGGAAAAACTAACCTCATCTCAGAGCTTCTGTTTCTTTCCAGGCACTCAACTTACAAATTCTGTCAATCCACTATAATAGAGTTCTTTGCATTTACTCACTTTATAGGATCACAGAAATCTATATCTTTCTGTGGACTTATGCTTAGAACATGCATGATGGGATCAAGATTTTAGATTCCAAAACAACCTTTTTCACACTTTTCTTTAAACCTAATTTGGATTTTACATAAGCTTATTTTTGATTACAGATTTATCTAACTTAAAAAGAAAAATGTAGTATCCACTTGTAAGATATAGCTGTTTCATAAGTTTATAAGAGCCATGTCTGTACTGCAGTAATTTTGCAGCAAGATGCACACTGCACTTGGATGGATCCTAACTATGTTATTCTCTATATATATGTATATATTGTTATTGATTATGCTACTACACTTGTCCCATTTCTTTCTACCCTTTATTTACCTCTACCCTTCACCACTTCTCCCACCAGCATTCCACTGCTTAGACCATGTACATGGATAGTACATATAAGTTCTTAGGCTTTTCCATTTCCTCTACTTTTCTTAACCTCCTTCTCTCTACTCTGTACATACCAGTATGCTTCTTATTCCCTATCCCTTTTCCCCATTCTCACCCCTCCTGCTCCCTTCTGAAAACCTTCCCTGTGATCTCCATTTCGTGATTCTGTTCCTGTTCTAGTTGTTTGCTTAGTTTGTTTTTGTTTTGTTTTTAGGTTCAGTTGTTGATAGTTGTGAGTTTGTTATCATTTTACTGTTTGTAGTTTTTGATCTTTTTCTTAGATGAGTCCCTTTAACATTTCATATAATAAGGGCTTGGTGATGATGAACTCCTTGAACTTGACATTTTCTGAGACGCACCATCTGCCCTTAGATTCTAAATGATAGCTTTGCTGGATAGAGTAATCTTGGATGTAGGCCCTTGCCTTTCATGACTTGGAATACTTCTTTCCAGCTCCTTCTTTCCTGTAAGGTTTCTTTTGATTAATCAGCTGGTAGTCTTATGGGAACACCTTTATAGGTAACTATCTCTTTTTCTCTTGCTGCTTTTAAGATTCTCACCTTACCATTAATCTTGGGTAATGTAATTTTGATGTGGCTTGGTGTGTGCTTCCTTGGGTCCAACTTCTTTGGGACTCTCTGAGCTTCCTGGACTTCCTGGAAGTCTATTTTGCCATATTAGGGAAGTTCTCCATTATTTTCTCAAATAAGTTTTCCATTTCTTGCTCTTTCACTTCTCCTTCTGGCAGCCCTATGATTGAAATGTTGAATGTTGAAACGTTTAATGTTGTCCTGAAGGCCCCTAAGCCTCTCCTCATTTTTTTTTCAATTCTTGTTTCTTCATTTTATTCTAGTTGAATGTTTATTTCTTCCTTCTGATCCAAATTGTTGATTTGAGTCCCAGTTTCCTTGCCTTCACTGTTGGTTCCCTGTATATTGTCCTTTATTTCACTTTATATAGCCTTCACTTCCTCCTCTGTTTTGCAACTGTACTCAGCCATTTCTGTGAGCATTATGATTACCAGTGTTTTTAACTCTGTATCTGATAGGCTGGCTATCTCTTCATCTCTTGGTTCTATATTTGGAGCTTTGATGTATTCTTTCATTTGGGCCATAATTTTTTGTCTTGGTGCACCTATTATGTTGTAAGGAAGCGGAGCCTTAGGTATTTGCCATGGCAGGACAACCCACATCACTGTCTTGTGGTACTGTACGTGGGGAAGGGATCCAAGAGGGAACAATGGAGCTTACTTGGCCCTCAGCCAGCTTTCAGTAGCTTCTTCTGTGACCCACAAGCAAATTAGGTGTTTCTGGTGCTTATTCCTGAGTGGATGTATTTGTGTACATTCTAGGACCCTGTGGGTCTCTCCAATGAACTCTCCTGTGAGGCTGGGAGTTTCCTCCCACAGCTGCAACCCCCACAGGTTTTTACAGCCAGAGGTTTTGAGATTTTCTTCTCTCATGCTGGAACCCTGGTTTTCAGGGCCTGTTGCCCTCCTCAGTTATTATTCCCAGTTTATGCACGTGCAAATGTGGGACTGCCCAGTCCACCAGCCACCACCTTGCCTGCCCCAGTCTGCCAGCCGCTGCCTTGCCACACATCCTCTCCACCCTGGCTTCCCATGTCTGCCTCTCCTACCAGTCTGGATGAATGTTTCTTCTTTAATTCCTTGGTTGTTGGACTTCCATATAATTTGTTTTTCTGGCAGTTCTGGTTATTTTTTGATTTTAAATTTGTTGTTGTCCTCCTTTTGGTTGTGCAAGCAGGCAAAGTTTATGTACATATACTTCCTTCTCAGCCAGAAATCTACCTGTTTTTCTTAAGTACATAATGATTTTCTGCAGTTTGAAATGTTACTTGACATATAATAAAATGCACATATCTAAAATGTGCCATTTGATAAGTTTTTATATATGTATATCCTGTAAAACATCAATGAGTTCAAGATAATAAACATATTCACCAACACCTCCCCCCAAATTTTCTCAAGGCTTTTCTTTTAAAGAAAAGTCAGTGATCTGTGCCTTGGTTTCAAATGGGTGTGGAGAAAACATCTATCTTTCTCATGCAATAAAGTCAGATTTCACCCAGTTTTGGAGGTGTAAGTGTGTATATGAGCTAAAACTTTTTTGAGCTCTACCTGGTTTGGTTACATTTCCCCTGTCTTATTTCACCAAAATAGCCTATGATTCTCTGCTCATGTATCAGATGTTTATGATGGACACTAATTATCATAGACCTGTGCCCCAAGAAAGGAATTCAAGTTGTGTTTCGCATGGGATACTAGGGATGTGTTGAAATCAGTGTGGTATTTGAGAAAGTGACTCCTCCTGATAGGTTTGGACCTGCAAAAATAATGTAGGACTCTCTGATGAAAAAACACAACAATAAACTAAGTGTAGTTTTCAATACTATCATTAAATTTCAAAATTAAATCCCTGAAACATTTCTAAAAATCATAGAGCAGGAAAAAGAAGTGCCTCACAATTGAATTAATTTGTTTTGATTGTTAGGTATAATCTAAATACTGAGAGTTGCTCAGTAATTTAATTATGTACAAAAGTTGTATCTTGGAATTAACCTTCTTCTCAGTGTATAATTGCTTCATTATTAACCAACTTAAATAAATGTTCCTGGTGTTCAAATGGACTCAAGAGGAATTCTATTTTCAATTGATATGATAGGACACGTAGGAGCTGGTGTTTGGCAACTCCCTCTTACTTCTCCACCACTTCCCACATGGTTATCAAAGATGAGGATGTCCTTTCTGTACAATGTTCTCTGGCCTAGAAGACACAGGGAAGGCAGGGCCCTCCTTCCCAGATCCTGATTTTGCTGTTGGATGCCTAGTGGACATGGAAGCCAGACCATGTGGATAAGGGGGTGATTGCTAACCTGTAGTGTTGCTTCTGTGTTGCTAACTGGTGGTGTTGCAGCTGCTGGTTAAGACACATGCTCAGGAATCTCATTCTGCCATTCAATTTGTTGTTTTGGCCAAATTAAAATATATCCATGCAACAGATACCACACCTATAAAATGAAGATAAGAAAGCCATCTCAGTGGGTTTTGTATAAGGTTTGAAAAGATCTATAAAGTCCTTAGGCCATTGCCTGGCATGCTATAAGTGATGATTGCTAATTATTGTGGTGGTTGTTATGGTTTGTATTTTTATTTATTTTTCTCTGTATCATTCCCTTGGCTAGCCTTTTTCTTCCCTGGAGGCAAATTTAGTTGGAATGCCAAATCATGTAATCCATGAGAAATAATGATCCAGGAACCAGCATCTTCCCCACAGCTGCAGATCTGTGAATTCTCCAGCAAAATGAATTCTTACAGAGCCACAGGATATCAGTCCTCCTTGCTGTTCCCCATAAGCAACACACAACAACTCCCATGTTGCTTATTGTGCATTTCCTGGCTCACTGGCTGATACCTTTCTTTTTAGGGTTTCACAAAGATCAATGCCTTCAACTGGGCAAAGGTGCGAAAGCTGAGCTTCAAGAGGAAGCGCTTTCTCATCAAGCTCCGCCCAGATACAAATGTAAGTGGCTCCCAGAAAAGGGGGACACCTGCTGAGCCTTCCCTGTGAGCCATTGGGATGGGCCAAGCTAGGCATAGGCTGAAACTGGACAACAGCCATTCAGGTATTTGAGTGTCTTACAGAGAGATGTTTCCAAATGCTTGGTAATGCCACAGTTGTTACTCTCAGTAGAAAGAAGGTAAAGGATGAGTAGCACAGATGTGTGCCTGGGGATAGGGTAACTACCTATGCAAACACCAGCAGCTTTAACATCACCCTCAATAAACAACCTGAGCTCTGCAGTTGCTGTGTCTCCAGCCTCTGGGTCACCTTGAGACCCTATACAGCATTCTGCCATATTGCAGGCATATCCCTGCCCACACACCAAAAGTCCCAAACTCTTGACTGCTTGCTGTTATCCCAGACCTCTGACAGTGCATTGTCATGAGCTAACCGGGTCCACTTCCCACAGAAACCCTACAGATGTTGCTTATACTGGGACTGGGTCAGGGAAGGAAGAACAGCATCTTCTTCTGCTGGAAATAACAGTGGAAGAGATGGATAATATATCTCTGATGTCCCCAGCCAGTACTTGGGAGTGCTTTTTCCCATGGAAAAAAGATTATAAATGTAAGTCTAGGCTTATAGTTTAGCTATAGCATGGTTTAAGTAGGCTTTTATGGCCTGACCTCAGAAACAACACCCATTATTAGTTGTTTTCCATGGGAAAATGCATTTTGTGTTCCAGAAGGCTGATTTACACGTGAAAAATTACAGCACAACTACTTTTTAAGTTGACACTCCACTGCCCAGAACTGTGGGATCTGCCAAATATTTGGAACGGCTAGGAATGTTAAAGACTGTGGTAACTTTTATTTATATAATATGGCCCCATAAATTGGGGGCATTTCATCTGGGAATAGAAAATTACTGTGTCCTCTTTCCAAAATCAAAGGACATGAGTTTTTCAGTCTTGACTGATACATTTGTGCTCCAGAAAGAAAAAATGTTCTTCTTGTAGGGTCCCTGAGGCCACCTGGGACTAACATATATTTTCTGATAGAGAACAGTCTTAAGACCAATTTTTAAAGTTGGCCTGAACCATGAGGGAGAAAACAGAAAGAAGAATTGTGTTTCAGTTATTTTAAGGATGCAAAAAAGGAATTTCTGTGCTGGGATATTTTTTAAGGAAATGTAAACCAAGTAAATACAATTTATTTATGAATTTTGTCAAAAGCAATACAATTTTTGCTGAGTACCCCTGGTTTCTGTTAGTTCCTCTAAGGAATTCTGTGGAGAATAAAATGTTTGAGTGATAACTATATTTTGTCATTAGGAACAACGTTTTACTAAATACGTGAATTTATGGTCATGCTATAATAAAATACACAGTTGAAATTTTATTGGACAGATTTTTTCTTTTCTTTTTTTATTTTTTCAGTTCTTCAGTGTCCATGGGTAATGGATAAAAACCAAAATGATATTTTCTCTTTTTAGAGCTCATACCAGGATACCTTGGAATTTCTCATGGCCAGTCGGGACTTTTGCAAATCCTTCTGGAAAATCTGTGTTGAACATCATGCCTTTTTTAGACTTTTTGAAGAGCCCAAACCAAAGCCAAAGCCTGTTCTCTTTAGTCGAGGGTCATCATTTCGGTTCAGGTAAGTATGCTACTTCACTCCTTTCTACTTCACTCCTTTTTGTTTGTCTTCCCCTGAGACTTTCCTTGTGCTATTACCTATTACAGCTGCTGTGGTATGCAGCAAGGAGGTAAGGTCAGAGCCAGTCTCCAGTTTGCTAATGGGGTTTTGCTGGTCATCCCAGCAGACTCCTTGGCAGACCCTTGCTGCATTCTGTCTGAATGTCAGTGAGGCACAGGACCATCTACCTTGCCATTGGGACTCTTAATGGGACTCTCTAATTCAGAAAGGATTTCCTTTCTCTATAAAAGCAAAAGTGTTTATTAATATTTGATGTAGCTTCATAAAATACTATGTAGACTTGCCTATCATTGGGTCACTTTCTTACTCATTCTTTCAACACTTTGTCTACTGCATGTCAAATACTCTTCTAGTCATTGGGAAAACAAAATTATCCCTGCCTTCTCAAAGCATACACACTCAGAATGTTTGCATAATAACCAATCATAGAATTAAGTGGTTAATTGAACACTTTCTTTTATTTTTAAGGGAAATATTAAGAGGTAGACTAGACATGAAAACATGGTTTTTCTTAGTCTGCTTATACTGCTGGCTAAATGAGAAAACCCACATATCTCCCCATCATGCAAGGGGAGGTAAAGGTAGTGGAGTGTTGTGTTTTGTGTTTAAATGAGAATGCCTTGGTGTCTTCTTCCCTTTCCTCTCATGGTCTTCATTTTAGTGGTCGGACTCAGAAGCAGGTTCTCGACTATGTTAAAGAAGGAGGACATAAGAAAGTGCAGTTTGAAAGGTAAGAGGAACTTCTATGCTACTTCTGATATGGGAGGAGTCAAGTCATTCTTTCCAGGTAAAAGTGCAATGGCTGTGAAATAGTGCTTCACCCAGTCTTGGTGAGTTAGAGAATCACTGCTTCATAGTCACCTTGACCAGTTCAAACAATTTAGTGTTAGTTAGGAACATTGGAGAGTACAGGGGCATTTACTCAAGGTAAGAAGAGGTAAGGAGAATGGACTGAGAGAAACAAGTAAGAAAGAAGAAAAAGGAGCCAGCAGAAGGCAGGGAGGGAAAAGGAACAGGAGATTACAGTGGAGATACAGTGCTATAAAACTAACCAGGACTAAGGACTGGTTAGTCCTTAAATATTTGGGGGTTTGTATTGAATGTATTTTTATAAACTTTTCAATTAAATAAAGTTTGGAGGAGAAGAAACTGGATTTATTACTGCTGTTGTTAGCAAATGTTTATTGTTCATGTGATATACTGGGCAGTATTCCAAGCTCTTTACTATATTAACTCATAGTCTCTATACCAACGCTGTTGAGGCCCGTGCTATCTTATTCTATTTTTAAAGATGTAGACACTACAGCTCAAAGAGGTTGAGTAACCAGCCCAGGTCTCCAAGCTGGTGAGCAGCCTCTGGAGGCTGGCTCTGGAGCCCACTGCCCTTAAGCCTTGCGCTGCCTCCCAGACGGGGAGAAGCAGAGAACCCAGAGGGACTAAGATGCAAGGGTAAAGGGGTGAGCGATGGTGCTCCAAGGACTGTTTAGCACAAGTATTTTTTAAATCTTCTTTTTTCATTTTAATACACTTAAAACTTACAATAAAGTATATAGAATGCAGCAAACACCCATATTCTTACTACTTAGAATTAACATTTTAACATGTGCTGGAGTTCTTTTTCTTCTTCTTTTATCTGTAGCTATTGTTAGTGATATGGCCTTCTTACCAGCAGTCTTCATATTTCCCTTCTCCCCTCCCCAGAGGTAACAACTGGCTAATTCATTTTACTGTTACACATCTTCATGCACCCAAAAAGATTATGTAGAATATGTGCTTTTTTATTTGTGTAAGTAATATCACACTATCTATAATTCTGCAACTTGCTTTTGAAACCCTTCCCTGATTTTGAGATCTATTTCGAGTGGTTTTGGTATCAGAGTATTACATTATATTTATCTGATTCCCTATTGGTAAGCATCTAGTTGTTTGGTATTTTGCTTTTGCTGCAACAAACCTGCTGCTTGTGACCATTCTTGTGTATTTCTCCTGATGCAGGTCTGGGGTTGTTTCTCCCTCCGTGTTCCCAGAAATGTAATGTTCAGAAGGTTATTTGCATGCTTACCTTGATACAACAAGCCCCATAATTTCCTTGGATAATCCATGATTAATCTTTTGAAGATCATAGAAGTGGTCCAATTTGTTCTCTTATTCAGACTGTGGATGTTGCAGAGCTTTTGAGTATTAATTGGGAGTATTTTGACAAAATTTTGGCTGTACATTGGAATTTAATGTTTATACAGTTTCACGCTATTTGCGTACCTGAGAAGTTTCTAATGCTTGTTCACTGGAGAGGAGAGAGACAGACTAAGGAAGGGGAATTATGAGAGAGGAGTTAGTGGCATTAAAGCCAGTTTCTTCTACTATTGAGTCTATAAATTCATTCATAGGGCAGGTCTTCTCCTCTGAACTTAATACTGTGAAAGAATTAACTGATTAGTAGTTAACACCTCTATTATAAAACTGATCTAGAAAATTATTACCCCCAAAGCACAAATTGATTTCATTATGCCATAGCTAACAATTTAGAGCATATGTGGGCCCCCTTACTTCTTCCTCCCAGTGACTTTTCCTATAACTAGACAGTGCTCCATTGCTGGGCTCCTAATTGGCTATGCCCCTCAAATGGGAACAGGGGATTGCTGAGAACTTTTTCAAGGTTTAAGTAATCCTGGAACCTGCAAGAAATGTGGAAAAGGTGACTGGGTCTGTTTCCAGGGAGCATTTATAAAAACTGTTTTGGGTACCTTCATTTTTTAGGAAGTGTCTAATGCTGATATTTTTCATTAAGAAAAAAAAATACACTCACCTAACTTTAGCTGTGTTATGTGTTTTCCCCAAGGAAACACAGCAAGATTCATTCCATCCGGAGCCTTGCAGTGCAGCCTACAAAGCCAAATTCAGAAGTGCCAAAACAAGTCAGTAATGGTGATACACTGCTATAGCTCTGTTTTTCACCTGACTTAGTCTGCTGAGTTCTGTATTTCATAGCATGCTTTCAAGTTTTCCATTCTTTACCCTTGGGGGTGTTTCACAGAGGAGAGTCCAGTTGTGCACCCTGACTTTGAGCAGATACATTCTCTGTGCATTGCAGACCCCCATCCTGGGCTCAGTGGCTCTGAAGTGTGTCCTTTTCAGCTGACTATCTATCTTCCCTCCCATGCTTTTGTCATGGAGAAGTTTGCTCTGTTGGCCTTTACTCAGCTGAGGGGTGGAACCTTCCATGAAAGCCAGGAGGGCAGAGCCCATCCTCCAGTTAATGTATATACTTCTATGAAGAAATCGGGACCTGCTTTGCAGTTGATGGGTATAGCTCCCATTTGGTGCCAAGGTCAGAACCTTTCTCTGGCAATGGACTGGGTGGTGAGCTCCCAGGGCTTGTGTTACAGGGCAATGACCATAGTTGCGACAAGAGACATTATCAATCTTGCTCTCAGGGTGGCAAGAGATCATTTTCCCTGGAGTTGGTCTCTGGATGGGTTTTCAGGGTTTTCTCTACAAGATAATAACATTGTTGAGAAAGAACCTGAAGGAGATTTCACTATGTGAATCCAAAAAGACTCCCTAATCTGTTCGTTCTAGTCTTAGAAGTATAAACAAAGAAGTTTTTTTTGTCATTTGTCTGAAATACTTGTCAACTTGCCTTCTGGGGTCCATGAAGTGTTATCTTCTGCTCCTGTTCATGCTTCCTCAGGAAGCCTGTGACCTACAGGGACTCTTTCCAAAGACACTTTGGAAACCCAGTGTGAGGCTATGGGTCCTAGAAAGCAGAGACACTGCTTAACGTGTGTTGCTGGGGACCCTGCACTGTCAGTTTCCATACCCTGAAAGAGCTTTCTGGATACTGACCAAACACTCAAGAGTGCTTGCTTTTTGTCAGAGTGCTCTGTCCTAATACTGTGGAGGCAGCCTTTATTTGGTGATACTTACAGCTGCTCAAAGCTTAAAAAGGAGTTAATAAAGTAGACTCTGATGTCTTGGTTTTTTTTTCCCCCCAACTCTGGTGTAACAATCTGCCTTTTCTCTCCCATTCCTTCATCCTTTTCTTGCCCCCACCCTGCCCAGGCTCAGCACAGAGCCAGCCTTACACTTGGAGAAGGTGCTGAATCCCCAGATGGCCAGAGCTGCCAGCAAAGAAAGGAACTGGAAGTTTCCACCACCGAGTATGGGTCATGCCAAAGCCCTGCTCTGCAGAAGAGCCCAGTGGGTAACAAGAAGGCTGGTGGAGGCATGAAGGCAACAACAGAGGAAGAGGAGGAGGTCATTACGGATAGGACCCAGCAGAATAAACCTCAGCCCCAGCAGCCAACAGGTCCAGCATCCAGGGCTGCTAGAGGCAGCAGCACTTCTATTCCTTTCATTGACTGCAGTGATATAGATAGTGAATACGATCTTCTCAGGGAACAAACGTCCCAGTCACAGTCCCAAACAAATGACAATTATGAGGGTGATTTGACCAGTGGTGTTTATCTGCTCTCCAGGGATGAGAGGCAAATAGAAACTAGGCACAGGGCATCCCCTCACTCTGTGAAGTCTTCCCAGCCTCCTTCCAGAGAATTGCTTGATGACGATTCAGCAGACATCACCTTTGATATGGGTGGGAGTCCCAGACTCCCAAGACATAGCTCTCTGATAGATGAGATGTTCAGGGGTTCAGGCATTCACTGTCCCCTGGCCATAGCATTGTCCCCCAGCAGCAGAAGTTCAAGTCCAGATATCAGTTGGGACAGGATTGGGTCTCAAGGGTATGTTTCCAAAAACAGACATGACCGTACAGAGAGAAGGATGGGAGAAAATACTCTCCAGAGTCAGGGTCCTCGTTATGAAAACTGTTCCCCCATCTTACAAAGGCCATGCTTACAAAATCTTCCCTGTAAATATAATAAGTCAGAGACAGATCCACTCATCCTTAGCCAGGTAGTATCAATCCCAGAGGCAATGGATAGGCTTGATGGCCATAAAGAGGGAGAATTGGCCAGTCTGGCTGGTTTAGAAGGTAGAATGCTGGCTAACTGGACACCTCTCCTGGGTCCCACCTCAAAGGTCCTCATCATGCAGACAGGGTGTGCCTGTGGCATGGCGGACCAGCTGGCACCCCTGCAAACAACCGAGGGTTCCACCAGCAGTGGGACTGAATCCAGTGATTCAGATTCTGAAATAGTAAACCCTTCCAGCCATCCCCTCATGTTTGGTAATGCAGCAGTACTGAGTCGCCCTCCCATGCTGAGAAGTAGTAAGTCCTTGGGTAGCCTGCATTTGAGTGAGGAACAAGAGGAAGATGAATGAGGAAACGAGAAGGCATGTCTTCAAGAGTCAAGAACCTGAAGTCATGAGGCCAGGGCTTCAGTGGAGAATACCTATTCTAATGACTTACTAATTTTTAATAAACATTTGTTAGAGGAAGTTTTGGTCAGGCACCTGTTTGGATAGGGCATGCCTGACTTCTAAAATCTTTCAGAAAAACAAAACTTCACATGGTGGCTTGTATTCCAAAAAAGATTGTCAAGATAAAAAGTAAGTCATAATGACAAGTTATCAGGAGCTTGTTGATCTTTCTAGTTGAAATCCTTCACTAGGAATCTGGTCATGCCTATAGTGTATTGTATTTGTGTGGAAATTTTCTGTATATGTTTAATTTTGTGTGCACATCACCCTTCTATTTTTGGAATGTTTTGACTGAAGTGTCATTGAGATCCAGAAAGGTGTTGGTTTTACTTTTCCCCCTTCTTTAAAAGGAGGGCTGCTTTTCTGAGCCTCATAAAGTGAGGAATTAACAAAATTCAAGGCCAAATGTGGTAAGTTGATTGCTAGTTTAGATCGTGTTGGTGAAATCTTAGTCAAGAGTAATGAATATTTTAATCAGAAGAATTTGGAGTTATTTCATATTTCCTGACTTCAAAATGATATAAAGGTTGTCAAATTTTCATGAACTGTAATTTACATGGGAATGCTGATTTGGTTTGGATTTGCATTGATGGATCAAATTTTTCTTTTTTAAGAAGCTATAACTCTGCTGTCAGAATCCCTTGGTGAATCAGAAATGCTGTTTAGTGATGATGCAGGAGAAAGTCAGTCCTTGCAGTAGGTATTTGTCACTAGCAGGTTAACAAACAAAATGTCTGCCTCTCAGTTGTGCAAAGTACAGAGAAGGATCATTTCCTTGGTACCTTTTCTTGGGAAGTGACTTTTGATGTTTCTCTGTTCAGGAAGAAAGTGTGAGTAGTGAGAACTCTGATTTCCTTTTAAATCTTGCCCACCTGTGCCAGTGCCTTTTACCCAGCATTCCTATATTTTAGATAGAAGAGAGTCTGGTTTTAACTTTCATTATTTCTCAGCCTTAGTGTCATATTTTAAAATTGGTAATGCCTAGACCTTGACCCTAGAAATTTTGATCTAATTAGGCTGGGGTACCACTTGGGCCTCTAGATAGTTCTGCTAGGTAGCTAAATGTCACTTCTCAGCCAGACACAATTGCCTTCTAGAACCAGTGAAATATATTTAAAATATTAGCTGAATTTTGGGCGTGTTTTCAGAGTAAGAAAAGCGTCACAAATGAAAATATTTTTTCATGCCTGTTATTTGGTACTTTTCAGTCTTTGATACTTTTATATAAAGATGAATTGTAGAATCAAATATTTACATCCTAAGTAGCTACAAAATTATTGAAAGAGTTATAAGAAGGATACATCCCTGGTGCACTACCACACCAGTGGCCTTACTAAACTCATTACATAACTCTCACAGAGGAAGAACTGAACTTGTTTGGGAAACTGAGTAAAATTTGGCAGCAGCATATTATGGATAACAGTATTGACTGACCTTGTGGTTCACAAGTGATTACTGGTCCACATTGCAATGCAAGACGTTTGTTTTAACGATTCTGAGAACTTAATCCATTTGTAAACAAATTTTTGTTGTATCTTTCTAATCATTTGATTCAGTGCAGGATTCATAATCAAATTGATAGTTTGAAAGGTGTTCATTAAATTTACATATGTCTTGCTTTAGATTTATATATGTAATAGAGTCACAGAATTTTAGAACTAGAAGGAACCTTAGAGATCACCTTCATTTTCTGGATGAGAAACCTTGTTCAGATGAAGTTAAGAGACATCACCTAGTCACACAACTAGTGTGACAAAGTTCAAATTAGACCCTGTCTCTAGACTTTAGCTTTTACTTGTTGTAACATCTTGATGCAATAGGACCTTTCTGAGTCAATATTTTAATTTTTGAAAATCTTGTATGGATTAATAATTAAAATAATATGCAGACCAGTAATCATGTAGATTTAAGTAATTATAGTTTATACTAGGTAGAAAGAACTATTGCTTTTTATATCATGAGGTTTTTGCAGTTATAACATGTTTCTGCATATTCTGTTTTGGACTTAGAAAAAGATATCAATTTACTATATAAAAATCTAGTTGAATGTGAGTTAAGCAGACTCACATTTGCAACCCTGTTGTTTGTTTGTGAAGGTGATTTGTTCAAATGAGTTATCTTTTTACGTCGAATTATAAAGCAGCCTGATAATGAAATGTAAATGAGTGATAGGTATTAACTTACCCAGCGTATGATGCAAATCATCAAATGTAAACCTTTAAAGCCAAACAGGCTCCGATAATTTGTTTTGCTTTTTCTTAAAGAAGTGATTTTATCTGAAGTGTCTTAAAAACAGTTGATCAGTGGTGGAGTATTCAGTTCTATACTGAATACATTTCCCACTTTCAGTGTTGCTTATAGTTTTTTGTTGTGGTTTGGTACCAGCCAAGCAACTCAATTTTTGCCTCTTGGCCAATATTTTGAAAGCAACAATCCCAGTGTAATTAATGGTGCTTAAAAGGAAAAGGGTGTGGTTTCTTCAAAAGCCACATACCCGTAAGTGCTGAGAATACTCACTAATTGCCTCTGGAGGAGCTTGATTCCAAGCATTGGTGGGAGAGTAAATGTAAGCATTCTCTGAGCCTGGTTGAGCCAGATCACTGAGGTGATACAGTCTTTCTCTGTGTGTTGATCAAGAAAAGCCAACAGACTCCAGCATCCCACCTTCCATGCCTCCTGCCTTTTGCGCAACTCTGGTTCCCAGGTCTTTACCTGGCTTCCGGAATCTTACTGTGTGGCATAAAGAGGACATGCACGTGCATAAAGTTGACATGAGAGTGCAGGAAGATGAGGTTGAGGGGTGTTGGGATGAAGAATAGACAACAGAGATCAAAGACCTGTGAATTCTTTCAGATTTTAAAGGGGTTTCTAAGACTCATCAATGAATTTTTCTAAGACAATAGCAAGTATAGAGATCTCCTGAATCAGCAGAGTACCCAGGTCTTCACTTAATAGCTACTCTCTGAAATGATATTGTAAGGCCTTGAATGGAAGACAAACCATATATAGAAATAAATCTTCAAGCCACTCAGGGCTACTCCAGGGCCTCCCATATATTTGATTAGATAGCATTTCAAAATACGTAAATCGTAGACCCTTTTGTGGTTGATTTTGTTGCTGCTTGTTCAAGGCAAAATAAAAGTACAAGACATTATCTTAGCATGAAGAAATACATTTATTTAATGAGTTCCAGAACTTAAAATGAATTGTTCCAGCTCTTTGAACATTAATGTGTATGCCATTGACGATATTTTATTAGGCATTCACTTAAAGTCTGCAGGCCAGATTCTTACCCAAATATGTAATTCATATTTGGAAATTTCTCATAGATTTATCTCACCAAACTGTGCTGTGTGGACTGTACTTAAAATGTGAATAATCCCAATTTTATTTTCCAGAACTTCTGTGAAGATTCAAGCCAAGTAATGCTAAAATAAGCTATTCCTGCAAAACTAAAATATAGCATGAGTCTCATAAAAATACCACCAAATACACAAAATCCAGTTTGTCCTCTGTTGAATCAGAAACTCAGCTTGCATTATTAGCTCTGGATTCATTTTGATTCTGTTGCCAAGCAGTTTCTAAAAGATTAAAATATTAAACTGTCATTTTAAATTGTATTAAAAATATTGGGAATGTGCCTACAGCTTTCTCTTTTATATTTATAATCAGTGTTCACATGCTTTTAATCAGCTTTTTCCACTTAAATTGTTTTTCCATATTTCAACACAGAATAGGTTTGGTGCAGTTATAGCCTTTAGTGAGTAAATGTGAGTTACTGTTAAGCCCAGCCTTAAATTAAGAGGACTAAGAAAAACCTTCATAGCCCTGTGGTGTAGCTCAGTGGATTGATCATGGGCCTGTGAACCAAAGAATGGCAGTTCGATTCCCAGTCAGGGCACATGCCTGGGTTGTTACCAGTCCCAGCAGAGAATGCACAAGAGGCGACCATACATTGATATTTCTCTCCCTGTCTCCTTCCCTTCCCCTCTAAAGATAAATAAATAAAATCTTTTTAAGAAAAGAAAGAAAAACCTTCATCCTTAGGTTTGAGTTGCTTCTATCCCATTCACTCTGTTTTATGTAGGTCCTTAATCTTATTAGTCAGAATTTAAAGAGATCTCAGAGCTGCCTTCCCAAGAAGGGCTCTTTTTGCTAGATTTCTCCTTTGCAGTACATAAATATTCCTCTTCTGATAGTAATGAGCTTAGTTACCCTAAGGCTAGCCTACCTCTAGTTTCATAAGATGATTCTGTTTTATTTATGCAAATTTTATAAATCAAATTTAAAAAGAGTTTCTGTGCAGTAGAATAAGTCTCTTTGAACATGAAAGACGTGAACATTTCAAAATAATCCATTGCAGGTAGCTCTTAAGATGACATTGACATTCAGCCACATTAGCCAAATCTATATGATCAGATGGGAGGGAAGGTACTAGTAAATGAACTTCTACCAGCAGTAAGTGATTAAAGAATTTTACTCTGGCAACATTAAATAATTTACTGGTGCTGCTTTTTCCTTGTTAGTTTAATTTCATCTGTTTCTGTTTAGTTGAGTAAAAGTTAATAAAGGGAAACAGGACTCTAGTATATATTTGTACATACCTCTAACACTAGCTGCTAGTATTTAAACTTAAGCCATGACTTTTAGATCAAAATAAGCATGTCACTTAAGGTAGCAGTGCTCTTTTTATTTTTAAAAAAGTGAAATAATGAAAAAAAGTCCATGATGATTTGGCCCAGTGTTCTTGGCATCAAAGATTAAAAGTGGCCTGGTTGCCACCTGTTTAGATGCACAATAGAAAAGGGCTACTTACTGTTTTCTTGGGTTGTAACCTAGAGATTTTCAAGTATTTGCCCTATGAAGAAAAGTTGCAAATGCTAATTTGTATGCCCTACGAACATTTGGGAGGAGGTGGGTAGAGTCTTACTTTTGAAAAGAAAGTTCTTCATAAAATAACATACAGCTTCAAAAATTGTAGATGAAACTTCTAACATGAGGAACTTTTTTTCTTTGCCAGCGAAAGCAATTAAATACCCTGGTGGAAGCTAGGGAAGAATTAGAACATCATTTCCTGGAAGTTTTACAAATGGAACAGACTCTGATTTGTTCAGGATCATTTCACTGGATCAACTAAATGACACGGGCTTCGTAGTTTAGCCTGGAAACTGCCTGCAGCAGGATCTTGGCCCTTGGCATGTGGTTATAACTTCTGGTGGAAGGCAGCTCATTTGCCTCTTCATGTGGGTTCCAGATCAGGTTATTTGAACATGCCTTTATATCTGAAAGCAGGGAGAATTAAAAATCAACTGTTGACATGGGATACATGCAAGACTAATGCTATTAATGTAGTCATAGAAATGGTACTGAAGATACCTGAGCTTCCTACTGGGGCCAGGACTGATGATTTCAGAGTATTGAAGAGTAGAAATCACTGCAAAATGGAACACAAACCAAGGGCATTAAGGAAGGAAGGAGGTGTGTGTGTATGGTAGAAAAGCCTGGAAAAATGACTAACTCTACTTTTGAATTAGAGGTGGAAGAGGTACTGGGGGTGTGGAGGCTATGCTCCTGCTTTGTTATAAACTGACTTTAAACCAGGAAACAATAGAAGTGTCATTTTGGAGCCTGCAGTGGTGTGTTGATAGGCCTGTCATTACTCATGGATGGGTTTTCTGGGTCATAAAACTGGGCTAACAATGGCAGTTATTTTTTTCTGGGCCTCAAATTCCTTTATAAGAATCAAGTCGTTTGTCACTCTGCCTACAGTGGTATATAGAAAGACCAAAGATGATAGGTTTTCCTTAGTGAAGAACACACACCTGCTGCCCTCCCCATATGCACCTAAATGGCCAATGGATTCAATCCCTTATGCCCCACCCACTTTCTGCCTGGAAAGTTGCCATGAAAACCTAACTAACCAGATCTCACAAGCTCGACCTATATTATTAACCCAATTTTCTTCTGTTCTCTCTGTGTATATATTTAATACTATAGAGAAAATATTTTATTAAAAATTTCTAATACACCAAATTAATTTTAAAATAGAAAAGGCTGGGGACTTCATTCTCATTTTTGTCATTTGTTTAATAAATTTAAGACAGCATTTTTCTGTTATTCCATTGTATGCACTGTTTTGTCAGCATGTACCTAAGAGGAAAAAGCTTTTTCCCCAATGTTCTGTCTTTATACTCAAAGCATGGTATACCTTCTGTTCTCTACATTGTTGGAGCACCGTCTGATGTCTTTTTTTTTCAATGCTGAATACCAATTTGTACTTGGAATACCTGTTTCCTCCAGAGTACAGTGATCCTATTCACTGAACAGCAAGCTTTAACACTGGGTGGTGCCATATTTCACTAAGGGTGGGGAAATAAAGTGAATAGAAGACTTCACTTTTCTCATTTCATCTTCTAATAAGCCTAAACTTTGTACTGTGTGCATGGGGTAGCGGGGGAGGGCAGTCTTTGCAAGTGAGCAGAATCACTGTGGCTGGGGGAGAGCATCCAAGAAAAACAGAGAGCATCTGTGACAATAGCTTACAAAGGGGAGCTCAGACAACTAACCAGAGGACTCTGAATGGGAACGTCTATTCAGGGGGGATGGAGAATTTTACATAGTTTATATCTATAACAAAATTTAGTTGTGTATTTTTGCTTTGGAGGGGTGTGGAAGTTAGTGTAGAGAAGACCTCACCTAGCTCAGCCCCACTTGGCCACACATGGCCAAATAAGCTGTTTTTAGTTGTGATACATACCTAAAATGTAGGCTCTCACAGATGCTCTCTGGTTTCATCTCTCCATGGCTGAAGGGTGCAGTATCTCAATAAAGCATGGATTTACACCACTAGAAAGGTTGCCAGCTTCTCTAATAACAATGAGCCTGGTGATTGTTTAAGCATGGAAGGCCAAACTCATGTAACGGTGTATGCATGATATTAATGTTTCTTGTTAATCTAAACTGAAGAGGCTTTTACTTGTCCTAACAGGTATCTTACCGTAAAGACTGTCGATTGTAACTGTTCTTTCCCACTGATGGCTGAAGCATTGGCCTGAGTGCAAGTTGGTATTTTTTATTTGTATGAAGCACTGTGTGCCCCAACCCAAACACTGCCATCACCATGTTCAAACAAAGGAAATTATCCTTTATCTTTCCCCATAAGTCAGAACAAGCTAGTGCATTCACTATCATTTTCCATTGGTGGCATTTTTTCTCTTTATTTCTCTGCAAGTAGCATCACTATTGCACTTCCGAATTGCTTGATGATGAATGGTAAAGTTGATATTTAGCTGCTTGTAAAACTTTTCTTAAAGGAATTGGTCTAAGAAGCATATATACATTACCTTCAACAGCCTAAGTTATCAGGAAGAGGACACCACCACTTTGATTGGTAATCCTATAATCTAGTTTTTCTTGTGGAATCTTGTAATTTCAATAAAACTGTCAGCTTTTTTTTTTGCATATTCCATTGGGGTGGGATCCAGCTAAGTTATCAGAGTGAAACTGCCAGTTCTAGAGATGACCCATTCATTATGCAACACAATACTGACTTTTTTTTTTTTTTGATAAGTGGCTTTCAAATGCAGACAGTCTTCACAGAGAGTTCATTGTATTTTCTTCTAGAGGGAGGCTATGAATTTAAAAAGATACTTAAAAAAAAAGACGAAAACCTACCCCTGTAATGGATTTCCTGTATGTGCCTTTGGAACATGTTCTGGGTATATAGGGATAAAGAATCTCCTATATTCTAGGACCAAGTAACAGGAAACAAATCATGATAGATGGGTGCAATCGAGAAGCATGCCAAATGAAGTTATTTATTTGAGGGAATATTGAAGAATAGTATACTTTTTTTAATCTTTCTTTTTAAAAAAGATTTTATGTATTTTTAGAGAGGGGGGAAGAGAAGAAGAGAAGGAAAGAAACATTAATCACGTGCCTCCCGCACGCCCCCCAACTAGAGACCTGACCTACAGCCCATGCGTGCACCCCCACCAGAATCAAACCAGCGACCTTTCAGTTAGTGGGAGGGTGCCCAGCTCACTGAGCCACACCAGTCAGGGCAGCATTGATTTTTTTTTTTTAAAGAATAGTACTTTTTAAAATTTTTAAAAGAAGACTTAAGAAAATGATCAATATTCTCATTTTCTTAAGTATTCTCATTCTTACATATTTAAATAATGTTTAACAAATCTGTGGATTACTATTTTTAAATTATTGTCATGTTTCTAGTTTTCTTAACAGGAAAACTAACACATTTCAGTTTTAAAAAATGAAGATTATCAAATTATTGCCCAATTTAAAATAATGAATAGGTACAAGAAAATCTCTTTTCCCACACTTGTATGAATTTGCTTTTCAGCCTTTAATATAGTCAGAGGCATTGTATAGTTCCTGGGCAGCTTGTGCTGTATCCTAGAAAGGAATACAGGCAGGAGGTATTTGGCTTATTGGTCATAGATTATGTTCCCACTGTGTATGTGCCACTGATGAAAAGCTGATCAAAGATTTTAAAAAGTGATTAGCAGAAATGCCTCCCTTGAGAGCAATATTAGTGAAGATATTTCCCATCCATGATGGAGGCAGGGGTTGCCTTAAACTCAGTCCTCTCGATACAGATGAATGACAGGGAGGAGGACGTGGAGCAGGGGAGGAATCATCTGGAAGAGGTGGAGGATTTAATAGTTATTAACTGAAAATATAAGTGAATGCCTAAAAAAATACCAGGTAATTTCTGGAAATAGAAAAAATAATTTTTAAAAAGAATGAAAGCTTCCAGACTTTCAGGGTGTAACTGACCTTTTTCTAATCTCTTCAAACTTCTTTCATCTATTGCCTTAATACCCAGGTGCTTTCTCAAAAGGACCCCCAAATTATTTACCCAGACTCCCTTGCTAAAAGAAATTTTTTTCTTTCAAGTTGTCACAGGGGGGGAAAAAAGACAATACCCAGGCATTAGTAAGTTCATTGAGTGGCAATGATGTGCCTTCAAACCAGGTCCCAGGCTGAAAAGATTTCAACAGGCTGAGTAAAGCAGCCTCATTTTGTCTAGCTCTTTTTGTAAGATGGACTATTTCAGTGATAATTGGTTACATGTAGTTCTAGTAATTGTCACCTTAGTTGCTGACTTTCTTTTAAGACTCAGCTCTTCACTCTTACCCAAAGGCGGGCCCAACATGAGCACCAGTTTGTATAGACCATTATCACACACTGACTGAAAGTCAGAAGAGAATTTTAATTACTCATTAAGCTGTTAAATTCTACTAAGTACCCTAGTCAGACTATTTCATTGACTACTGAATGGTAAATAAGCTAAATGTTTTTGTTTGGGCCCTGTCACCTATACATTTTCAAAGTCTTGAGTAGTTTATTTTGCAAGGGTAGAAGAGGGCATTTCTCCATGGATGCAGCTCAAATGAGCAAATGTGAACTTCAGAGTTTTGGACCTTTCCCTTTCTTAGAATTACTGATAGATTTCTAGAACAGGATGCTTCGTATTTATTATTTATTGTTCTAGCAGTGTAAATACACCCATTGCCTGGTCTTTCTTAGGTCCCAACAAACCAGTTGAAGTAGCCACTCTGGAAATAGAAATGGGCCACCCTGATTTGATCATCCTCCAACACTATGTATCACACATGGAAAGTCAGTGGTTACATATATATCTTTAGGCTACATGAGTGAATGAGGCTTTTACCCAACAACCTGTGCCTGACCTGGGGCAGTCTCCTACTCTACCTAGGAACACAGGTTGTTGTGAAGTTTACTTTCACATTACTGTGCCATTTTCTGAATCCTGTCTCTGATATGGTCCAGTAGGGATTCTTCTAGGTGGCTGTCTTTGAAATGGGTCCTATCTTCTTGTCAGAGTGTAAACCTAGTCTGTTTGCTCATTCTTTTTGCCTGCTCAGTCTACTAAATAGAAGTGTCCCTGGGGGAATGCACAAGGGCAACAGCTTTTGACCTTAGGTGGGGAGAAGTGGGTGTACTTGAGTGTGTTGACCCTTGTTTTCTCCCTCACTATGTGGCAGTTGGTTCTTTTACCGATGGTGGATGTTGTCCAGGGCTAATTGGTCCTGTTTACCCACCCCAACCCCCATTCCTCTTTCAAGCTAGCCTTTTAACTGCTTTTTTATTCTTGGCTTCAACTCTTTAAATGACGAAGCGAATGCTTTTTCTATTCCATGTCCCTACAAAATCAAGGCCCAACACATTCTCACTTATAACTGCCTCACCTGATCTCATGCACAGTGTGAGAGCTGAAGGTAAGCTCCCAAATTTTATCAGATAATGATGGACAAATAAAAAGGGACTCTCAAACAGCAAGTCACAAAGGCATGAAATGTTTTGATCTCCAGACTGCCAGAATTTGTTTTTTCTAATTCTTATTTGTAGTAGTAACATTTTTGTGATTTTTTTAAAAAAGAATAGTGTAGTACCTTGAAACAATTGCAGTTCTAATTGTTGTCACTATTTCTATTTCTTGAGTTTCAGTTCTTCTGAATTTATTGTATTCAGTTGTGCACTAGTGTCAATAAAATTGACATTTGTGAAGCAATTTCTGGCTTTTTTTCTCTGGATTTCACTGGGGCTGGTGGTGTGTGGGGCAACTGGGTCTTTGTCTAACAACAGAACTTCATTTCAGTAATTGTATATTTAAATGTCAGGATTTAAATGGAGGGATTTTTAAATATGGACTTCGTGATTCTGCCTTTTCCTCACATCTTTTAACTTTGTTCTTCAAAGATCATTGTACTAACCAATAATCAGTGGGCAGGATGCATGCTTTCCATTGTTTTTTCTGGGTGTGATAGCTTTTTCACCCATGTGTTCATGACACAACTAGCTAATCCACCTGGGACTGAGTGGGGGCTGGTGGTGGTTTCTTCATTCATACTGGGATCAAGTTTACTGCCCTATGTTATTCTAGGCTGCCCTATCTTATAATTTCAAAACAGACATGACAATCTAGAGGGAGAGGATAGATGTCAAGAGAATGGCACTTCGTCTTTTCCTCCAAGATCCTTGATAGTGTGTGGAATAGCAATGAGCTGAAACTGTATATTGGAAAATGGAGAAAATATTTACATTGTCTTTCCTTATAATGGTAACAGACAGGACTAAAGGCTGCTTTAACTTTGTTTACCCTGATACTAGTTCTAGTAAATCTATATTAGGTAAAAACACTTAGGTTAAGGGTATATTTGAAATATCCTGTTTAGCTTCCATAGTTTGATGTATTGATATTTGCAAAATTCTGTAGGTAAAGAGTTTCATGCACACATCGTCTCCTTTAGGCTGACTCATAATGGGCAATTATACATTTCTATGTTATTTAATATGGTATCCTTTTCAGAGGAATAATTAATTACCTGTCACTTTTTGACTCATAAAGGGAACTTGGGGTGATGTAATGACCTCCAGCTTTGTATTTTTAAATGATCATCTTTGCATGTAAATGTGATGCTAGTATTTCTGTCCCAAACAGTGAGAGAGACATGGAGTGACATCACCAGGTATAACAAGTTTGCTTCTGCTTTTTGTCCAATGGGGAGTTAGCTGCTTTAGCTTTCTTTAGCTGCGGCATGTTGTTACACGATGTAGTCTGTCCTCAGTGTAGCAGTCATTTAGTTCCCTATTAGTGTAGCTCTATTTTCTGGTCATTTCCCATGTCTCGCAGTAATATAGACAGTGTGTCTTTCTTAAGGAATTCTTAGAAACTAAGGAAGGCAGTAGTTAGATGAAGATTCTATTTGGAAATACACTATTCTTTTAACTTGTAATTATTCTCTAAGCAGAGTGCTCTGCCTTATCATTAATCACATAACTGAGACTCCATTGAATTACTCATACTATAGTATCTTTATTATTAAGGCAGTTGCAACTTAGGAGAAAAAACTAGAAAATAATGAAGCGTATCATTTGCCACAGAGTTGTCAAGATTCTAAACATTTAAAAAGGTGAAAATTGTAAGCAGAAATCAGGTCCTAGAAGAATTACCTTTTTTTTTAACTTCTCATCCCCAAACAGGCTCCCTGACTGGTAGCCCTCACCTTTCAGAGCTGTCTGTCAACTCTCAGGGAGGAGCTGTGCCTGCCAACTTGATCTTGTCTCCCAACCTGAGCCCAGACACCAAGCAGGCCTCCCCATTGGTCAGCCCACTCCTGAATGACCAGCCATGCCCACGGACTGATGACGAGGAGGAGGGCCGCAGAAAGGTACGGGGACTCATGCACAACAGCATGTTATTCTTTGTTTTAATTGTAGTAATAAACATAACATAAAATCTGCCATTTAGCCACTTCTAAAGGTACAGTTCAGTGGCATTAAGTACATTTACATCATATAACCATCATCACTATTTATTTCCAGAGCTTTGTAACTCCATACCCGTTAAACAATAATTCCATTCCCTTTCCCCCAACCCAGCCCCTGGAAACCACCATTCTACTTTCTGTCTCTGTGAATTTGACTACTCTAGATAACTCACGTAAGTGAATCCTAAACTACTTATCCCTTTCCAATTGGTCTATTTCACTCAGCAGAATATGCTCAAGATTCATCCATGTTGTAGTATGTGTCACAATTTTCTTTGTTTCTAAGGTTGAATTATACTCTATTGTATGGATATACCACATTTTGTTTGTCCATTCATGGGTTGTTTCCTCCTTTTGGATATTGCAGATAGTGCTGCTAGGAACATGGGTGTATAAGTATCTATTCAAGTCTCTGCTTTCAGTGCTTCCTTGTATATCCCCAGAAGTGGAATTGGGTGGACTCTTCTGGGAAGCAAGATAGCTAGCACCAAGTTCCTTTTACTTATTGTTTAAAGAGAAAACAGGCCCTGACTGGGTAGTTCAGTTGGTTAGAGTGTCATCTCGCTATGCTAAGGTTGCAGGTTCGATCTCTGAACAGGATGCATTGAAGAATCAACTAATGAATGCATCAATAGATGGAACAACAAATCAATTATTTCTCCCCCGCTCTCTCCCCTTCTTTCTCCTTTCCTTTCTCTCTCTCTCTCAAATCAATAAAAACAAATAAAAATAACTGGCCTGATCTAAAGTGGTTCTGCCTGCTTACCTAAACAATGGGCGCCAAAGAATTGAGTCACACTGGTATCACCACCACCCTCATCTGTTTCTATAAGTCACCCTTCGTAGTCCCACAAACAATGTGACTTCTGTTTCCTGAACACTAACACCACCAGCCCGGCACCTGGGACAAAGGCTGCTAATGGTTTCTGTTTCACTTATTTCCTTGAAGACTGCATCACTCTGATGTTTTACTAATGAATTAGATTTTCAGATGCCCAATTTTGAATGAATAGTCCTCAGTGGTGGCTAACATACTCATTTGAGACCTTTCACTGAGGATAATATTTGCTTGGAAGGAAATTCTCCTAGACTGTTTTCTCATCGTGGAAATTTATTCTCTTCTCGTACATAGTACCTCATACAAAAAAGAATAAATAAGAGTTCAATTAGACTTGATTTCAGCTAACAAAAGATGTACCATTTTCTTGTAATCAAGATACTCTCAGAGACTCATACTGAAAAATTATGTCTCATTTCTTTTTATGGACTTTGCAGAGATTCCCAACTGACAAAGCGTACTTCATCGCTAAGGAAGTATCCACCACTGAGAGGACATATCTGAAGGATCTTGAAGTCATCACTTCAGTATGTGTAACATTTCCACTAAAGCATTAAATTACATAATTTATCTCAACTAATACTCAGCTTTAGGAGAGAAGCTGGATCTAATTAAAAGTTGGATTCTCTGAATTCAATTAACAGGAGTTTGGTCCTGGTTTATAGAAATTAAGGTAGTAATAGTATATGTAATTTGGAATGTGCTCTATAAAAAATTTTTAAATTGTGATTTTTTTAAATGTAGAGGCAGGATGTTTTAAAAGTGGATAAAATTAAAACTAAACAGCCCTGGCTGGTGTGGCTCAGTGGAGTGAGCACTGGCCTGTGAACCAAAGGATTGCTGGTTTGATTCCCAGTCAGGGCACATGCCTGGGTTGCTGGCCAGGTCCCCAGTTGGGGACCTGAAAGAAACAACCACACATCAATGTTTCTCTCCCTCCCTTTCTCCCTTCCTTCCCCTTCCTCTAAAAATAAAGTCTTAAAAAAAGGAAAAACATAACTTACAAAAAATTTAAAATGGAACACTTTACTATCTGAGTGCACCAATGCTGAACATTTTGTTTCCCATTGTCAAATAGAGTTGCCATATTTTTGGACTATAAGATGCACTCCCCCCACCCCCCACCAATTTGGAAGGAAAGGGAGTATGTCTTTTAGTCCAAATGTAGCATTCCTGGCTTGCTGTGGGGCAGGGGGGCCTATGTTATTTATGTTATTAAATATTTTACCACATTTTTTGCTTCAAAATTTTTTTCCTATTTTTCTCCTCTAAAACCTAGGTGTGTCTTATGGTCTGGCGTGTCTTACAGTCCAAAAAATGTGGTACTTATTTTTGCCTAAAGGAGAGCTCAGAGGGAATAGAAGCCTCCTTTTATCTTTCATAATAAATTGAGCTATGTTAGCAAAATCTGCCAGACGACTATCTTTTATTATTTTAAATGAGCTCTGCTTAGCCTTAGAAACAAACTTAAAGCATTGTGAAAGTCTTTATGACCCCCAATTTCTGGGAAAGAACTGGCCCTTTGGAGGTCAGCGAAATCACTAGGTTTGTGTGCCTCCTGGATGTCATGTATGGTGACTGGCCTTGGGCAAATGTTCAATAAACATCCTGGTACCCAGCCCTGCCTTACCTCAGCAGCATGACTGGCACTGTGAAAAGGTAGCAGCTTTATCTCTGTTTCAGCCACCTTAGTGCTCAGCATTTTAACAGAGGAGCAGAAATAAAAGTTCCTAAAGTACTTAGCCAGGGAGTGTTCAGTGCTATAAACTAGTGATCACTCAGTGACTTGGCCAGAATGGAGGATTTGATTTAAGGACCTGTTCATTTCAGAGATTTGTTCTGACTTCAGCAATTTTTGGTAACCAATCTCAGGAAGCAGTAAGAAAGAGATTGGTGCTTCTCACCCTATCTGATGAAAGAAGCCACAAGCAGAGAGGCCTGAAAGCCTCTGATGCTCCAGAAATACTACAAACCCGGTAGTAAAGCCCGTTGTCCTCAGGAATAATTGGCTGCAGCATGCTTTTGAAGAACTGCAAACACTCACCATTTACCTTTACGCTTCTAACTAACAGTGTGCTCTTTTTATTCCCAGTGGTTTCAGAGTACAGTGAGCAAAGAGGACTCCATGCCTGAAACATTGAAAAGTATCATATTCCCAAATTTTGAACCTTTGCACAAATTTCATACAAATTTTCTCAAGGAAATTGAGCAACGACTAGCCCTGTGGTAAGTACAGTTATGTTTAATAATTATATTTCACCTCCACTTCTCTCTCTCCTCATTCTATTTCCAATGTTATTTTTATGTTGGTCCTTATAAGCAGCAGTCATGAGAAAAGATAAGAGCAAGAAACTGTCTTAAGACAAGCCAACCTGAAAATGATGTTCAGTTAGATTGCACATGTAGTTAGATCTCATCCTGAATTTCTTCCCTTTGGTTTACAGTTCTTCAAGATGCATGTTTTTGTATGATAATTAAATGAATGTCACAAAATAAAGGTAGTAGTTACTTCTGGGAGAACAATATGGGTTAGGTAAGTCCCTCTGCATATGAGAGGCTTGAAAGGTGTTGGTAAGATTTCACTGGTGCTTGCTTTTTTTTTTTTAAAGACTTTATTTATTTATCTTCAGAGGGGAAGGTAAGGAGAGAGGGAGAGAAAGATCAATGTATGGTTGCCTCTCATGCCTCCCCTGCCAGGAACTGGCCTGCAACCCAGGCATGTGCCCTGACTGGGAATCGAACTGCCATTCTTTGGTTCACAGGCCCGTGACCAATCCACCGAGCCACACCAGCCAGGGCATGGTGTTTGCTTTATAGTCATTTGTTAAGTATTTGTATGTCTCATGATGGAGTCTTCTGTATTACATTTCACAGTATTTAAAAGTGCTTTGTAAAATACAGAGTGCTGTGAACACCTCACACATGCTCTCTCACCTTGAATCCCACTCCTAGGAGTTTATCTTAAAGATATATTCTAATATGTGAAATGACATACGACAAAGATATTTATGGCAGGATTAAAAGATTAGAAATGCAGAAATCTGAGCTTCTGGTCAATATGGCGGTATAGGTAGACATGGCTTGCCTCTTTGCGCACCAATATCAAAATTACAACTAAAATATAGAACAGCCATCACTCAGAACCATCAGAAATCAAGTTGAATGGAAGTCTGACAGGTACGGAATTAAAGAAACCACATCCATCGAGACTGGGAGGAGGGGTGCAGATACAGAACAGGCTGGTCTCTCACCCACATGTGGTGGATAAAAATTCAGGAGGGATATATAAGGAGTGAGCAGGCCCAGCCCCACACCAGGCTCTCCTGACCAGGGTTCCAGTGGCAGGAAGATAAATCTCCACAACTTCTGGCTGCAAAAACCAGCAGGGATTGAGTTGGTGGAAGAAACTGCTGGATCCCTAAACAGTTCTTCTTAAAGAACCCACACCCAGACTCACCTACTTAGACTCACTCCCTCTGAGCTCCAGCAGCCCCAATGGCAGCTTGAAGGGCACTAGACACATGCTGGGAGAGACTTAAGTGTCTGGCATTGGGCTTAGCAGAGGACTTTGTCCCTTTTCTGAGATCTCATCACACAGAGATATGGAGCCAGTAGGCTCATGCTATATTTGAGACTCCATCAACCAGGTTAACACTGTTTGACCTGCTTTGAAGCCAGACACCCTATACCACCCAACTCACTGGCTACCTATGCTGCTTTTCCATATGAATGGCAGGTCTTGATTCATGCTTCACAACTTCCTAAATCCTACCAAACAAGCAACAGCTGGCCTCAGTGAGCCCCAGGCCCAGCACCAGCAGAGGCCAGCCTAGATTCACAGCTAGGCTTCACCTGCGAATCTCTAAGCCCAGCACAAGTAGCAGCCATCTCAGATTGCTGTATAACTCAGGCAGGGTGGCCCCAGGGAAAACACAGGTGGGAGCTGACCTTGGTCTGTACCACCTAGGAAACCTCAGGGCCAGTGCAACTAGTGGATAGCTATAGACTATGTCAGAGCACCACCACCCTGCCCCTTCATAGCTGATCTTCCACAGAGGGCGGAGGTTGGTGGTAAGTGGTCACAGCCAATCCTTGCAACTTACTGGCCTGGGCAAATCCCTCCCATTGATCTGCCAACAACAAGTGCCAACAACAAGTCTCAACTACAAGAGGAGGGTGTACTCAGCCCACACAAAGTATGCACCTTGAGTACCCAGCTTGGGTGATAAGGGGCTGTGCCACTGGACCCTACACAACACCTACTCCATTAGGCCGCGCTACCAAGACACAGTCAAAGAAGCTCTACCTAATACATAGAAACAAATGTGAGGAGGCTGCCAAAATGAGGAGACATGGCCCAAATGAAAGAACAGATCAAAACTCTAGAAAAGGAGCTAAACGAAATGGAGGTAAGCAATCTAGCAGATGCAGAGTTCAAAACACTGTTTATAAGGATGCTTAAGGAACTTAATGAGGACCTCAGCACCATAAAAAAGGTCGAGTCAGGAACAAAGGATTCACTAAATCAAATAAAGAACTAGTTACAGGGAAACAACAGTAGACTGGATGAAACAGAATCAAGTCAATGTTTTGAAACAAAAGAAGCAAAAAACATAAAGAAGCAAACATAAAAACATAAAGAAGCAAAAAACAACCATGCAGAACAACAAAAAGAAAGAAGAATCCAAAAATAAGGATAATATAAGCAGCCTCTGGGACAACTTTAAGAGGTCCAGTATTCACACCATAGGGGTGCCAGAAGGAGAAGAGAAAGAGCAAGAAATTGGAAATCTACTTGAAAAAATAATGCAAGAAAACTTCCCTAATTTGGCAAAGGAAGTAGATATACAAGTCCAGGAAACACAGTCTCAATCAAGTTGGACCCAAAGAGAACCACACTAAGACACATCATAATTAAAATGCCAAAGGTTAAAGATAAAGAGAGTATATTAAAAACAGCAAGAGATAGCCCTGGCTGGTGTAGCTCAGTGGATTGAGCACGGGCCTGCGAACCAGACAATCGCGGTTCGATTCCCAGTCAGGGCACATGCCTGGGTTGCAGACCAGTTCCCTGCAGGCCAATTCCCAGCAGGGGATGCATGAAAGGCAACCATACATTGATGTTTCTCTCCCTCTCTCCTTCCCTTCCCCTCTAAAGATAAATAAATAAAATCTTAAAAAAAAAAACAGCAAGAGAAAAGTGGAGAGTTACCTACAAAGGAATTCCCATAAGACTGTCAGCTGATTTCTCGAAAGAAACTTAGCAGGCAAGACGGGGCTGGCAAGAAGTATTCAAAGTCATGAAAAGCAGGGACCTACATCCAAGATTACTGTATCTAGCAAAGCCATCATTTAGAATGGAAGGGCAGATAAAGTGCTTCCCAGATGTGGTAAGGCTAAAGGAATTCATCATCACCAAGCCATCATTACTGAAATATTAAAGGGACTTGTTTAAGAAAAAGAAGATCAAAATAATGAACATAAAAAGACAACAAACTCACAACTACCAACAACTGAGTCTAAAAAATAAAAACAAACTAAGCAAACAACCAGAGCAGGAACAGAATCATAGGTATGGGGGATCATTTGGAGGGTTATCAGCTGGGAGGAGGAAGCAGGAGAATGGGAGAAATGACCAAGAAGCAGGGACCAAGAAGCATAATTGGGAGGAACAATACAGACAGGGATGTTAAGAATATTATAGGAAAGGGAAAAGCCAAAGAGTTAACTTATACACACTACTCATGTACATGAACTAAGAGGGGGAGGACATTGCTGGAGTGAAGGGAGGTACCAAGCAGAGGGCAGCAAAGGGAAAAAAATTGGGCCAACTGTAAAAGCATAATCAATAAAACACACTTTAAAAAAAGAAAGAAAATAATGCAATAATCAATAAATAATAATACAAGAATAAAAAAGAAATCTGAAAAAATAAAATGAAAGATAAGAAATGACCTAAATGTCCATGAATAGCAGATTGGTTAAAAATAATATTACATCAGTTTTACTAAGCCAAGTAAACATTAATCTAAGGGAAGATTGTGGCACAAAAAATTAGGGAAGACTGCTGTGGAATACAAAATCTCTGATATATCCTTAGCTAAAATAGAACCTTTTTGAGAAAAAATTTTATAGGGTTTATGAAGACAAATATTATATGTAGACATATGGGGAGTTGATTGTTTACTAAACACACTTTTAAAAATGCCAGGATAAAAGTAGGAGAATGGTTCTACCATGGTTTTGGCAGAAATGGAACCCAGTTTATGCTGTGTCCTCACTGCAGATGAAACTTGGTTGAAATTTGTCTCTGGGGCATTAGTGACTATAGGATCTGATGAAGCTGGGATGAGGTCGTCTTGCTCCAGGTGATGTCAGATCATGGGATTCAAGCTTCAGCTTAACAGGTTAGCAGAGCTGCTCCCCTGTGCTGTGAAACAAATGTGCTCAGGCATCCAGGTTTGTTTGTTCTTTATATCTGGAGATAATTTTGTGCACTTCTCTATCCTGAGATTGAAAGATGGGAAGCTTGACCTACATGCCCCAGGAAAGACAGTACAGCCAGGATCGAGAAATAATAGGTACTGAGGAGCCTCACTAAACATGGGGAGAGAGTGAAAATGCTACTTCAGAGTCTTATTCTAGGTTGGTACTGTGAATATAAGAGAAATACTACTTTTCAAAATTAAAAAACAATCTACAAAATCTTTTTTTTACCTTCCTGAGTTTGTTTACCTGGAAACTTCCAGTTGTGTTCTGCCATGTTGCTTCATCATTCCTACAAAATTGAATGATGTTTCCATAATGGAGTCAAAGACTATACAACTCTAGAGAAATCAATTAACAGTTTGTTTTCTGGCCAGTGAGATATATGTTAATACAGTTTTAATGTTCCCATAGACTCAGAGCAGCCTTTTTTAAAAAAGAAATTATTTATTTTAAACATTTACAGTTTTCACTTTAAATACAAAATAGCTGATTAAAAAAACATTGAAAAACATTATACTGACCCTTTGCCCCAAATATAGGCACCAGCCTTTGATATTTGCTTTTAGATAATTAGGTAAATAAATAAACTGAAAAGTATTATTTCTCTCCAAAACAAACAAATTGAGGTATTCTATTTAACGAATGTGTGATCTCCATCCAAAAATGGTTTCTCTGTTAATTAGCAGCCTTGCTACATGCTCCTGTGATCCTTTTCTTCCAAAGCAGATCTTCATTTGAGCATATATTCATTAAACTGACAGTGTTCCTTCATAATCATTAAGGTTCAAAGTAATATGGAATGTCAACTCTAACTGAAAAGAAATAAAATTAAAATTTGCAAATAAAAAAAATCACTGAGGTTGCCATAGAAATGCACCGGGGCTAGCACCACACCACACAGAAGATAGGATGCTGGAAGGGCCTAAGGGCCTTTAGGAGATACTCAGGGGCATCTTCTAGCTGCAGCCCCACTGCCTGCATGGGAAAGCTGGGTTCTCTGCTCATGTTCTGAAACACCAACAGTTGCCCCTGCTTATTTAAATTAGGATAAATTTCTCACCAACTCTGCCTGGAGCTGGGTGCCAGACTCCTCCCCAACTGAGTCTACCTTAGAGGAGGTGATACAGCTCAGCAACAGGGCAAGATATTCCAGAACATTCTGCAGGAAACGCACAAACTATGGTCACTCCCAGCCTGCTCACTAGGCTCTCTTCACCACCAGGTGTGCTCCCATTCAAGTACTAGCAGCAGATTCCACACCTTGGCATGGTATTTCCTTCCCCTACCTCTACATCCTGTCAACCTCAGGAGAACAGGGAAATGGAGACACTGTGAGTCCAGAGGCTGGCATGCAAACCACAGAGGCGCAAGCTTCATCAGAGCAAAAGGGCTCTCAGGGTTATCAATGGCTTCATAGTCAGAGCCAATGCTACTTCCTTGACATTGGAAAGCAATATTTTATTAATACTATAAAAATTAATGAACACTTTTGAGGACTTCCGCCAAGATGGAGGTGTAGGTGGAAACACTGTGCCTTCTCCCTCAACCAAGTTTAAAAACAATAAAGTTTTAGCAACAAAAAACGCAGCCAAACCACAGAAAATCGAACTATATGGAAGTCCAACAACAACGAACCGTTCAGCCACACCAGTAAGAGGGGTGGAGCCAGCAGCGAAGCAGGGTTGGGCAGGAAAGATCCCCCAACCCAGGCGTGCAGCTGAGGGCAGATCCCAGGTGTGGGATAGCAATGGGCAGACCCAGTGAAGGCACAAGGCGGCAGGCTGACCACGGTCACACGTTCGTGAGCAGATAAACCAGCAAAGGGGCAAGCAGTGAGACAGACTGTGCAGGCCCCAGCAGTGGGAGGGACTGACATTGCTCCCTCTCTGACCCCGCCCCCACATATAGCATTACAAACCAGAGACCTGGGTGGCCCCGCCCTGGTGAACACCTAAGGCTCCCCTCCTCATAGGTAATAGGCTCGAACAGACCAAAACATGGCTCAAAAAGAACTCAAACCCCCAGAGCCAATAACTGTAAGCGACCAAGAAATAGCCAAACTTTCAGATGCACAGTTCAAAACACTGGTGATCAGGATGCTCACAGAACTGGTTGATTTTAGCCACAAATTAGAGGAACATATGAAGGCTAAACTAATTGAAATGAACAGAAATGCACAGGAAAGCAATAGTGATGGAAAGGAAACTGGGACTCAAATCAAGGGAGTGGACCAGAAGGGAGAAAAAATGACCAAACAGAAAAATATGAAGAAACAAGAATTCAAAAAAATGAGGAGAGGCTTAGGAACCTCCAGGACAAATTTAAACATTCCAACATCCAAATTATAGGGGTACCAGAGGGGAAGAGGAACACCCACAAGTGGAAAACTTATTTGAACAAATAATAAAAGAGAACCTTCCCAATCTGGCAAAGGCAATAGACTTCCAGGAAATCCAGGAAGCTCAGAGAGTCCCAAAGAAGTTGGGCCCAAGAAGGAACACACCAAGGCACATCATAATTACATTAGCCAAGATTAAAATGAAGGAGAGAATTCTAGAAGCAGCAAGAGATAAGAGGACAGTCACCTACAAAGGGATTCCCATCAGAGTGTCAGCTGATTTCTCAAAAAAGACCTTACAGGCAAGAAGGGGCTGGAAAGAAGTATTCCAAATCATTAAATCCAAAGACCTACAACCAAGATTGCTCTATCCAGCAAAGCTTTCATTTACAGTGGAAGGACAGATAAAGTGCTTCTCAGATAAGGTCAAATTCAAGGAGTTCATCATCACCAAGCCCTTATTATATGAAATATTAAAGGGATTTACCTAAGAAAAAGAAGATAAAAAATATGAACAGTGAAAGGACAGCAAACTCACAGTTATTAACAACCACACCTAAAACAAAAAGCAAACTAAGAGGACAGCTAGATCAGGAGGGAACCATAGAAATGAAGATCACATGGAGGGTTAGCAACAGGGGAGTGGGAGGAAGAGAAGGGGGGAGAAGGTACAGAAAATAAGTAGCATAGACAGTAGGTAGAAAGTAGATGGGGGGGCAAGAATAGTAGGGGAAATATAGAATCTAAAGAACCTGAGACACGTGTTCATGAACTAAAGGGGGGAATGGTGGGGGAGGGGTGTGCAGGGTGGAGGGGAATGAAGGGGGAAATAGAACTGTAATGGCATAATCAATAAAATATATTAAAAATTAAAAATAAAATGCATAAACTAAAAAAAAGAATTAATGACCACTTTTATTTAGACCTCGAACGAGCGTATTTTTAACTTTTCCAACCCAGCAGGATAAGTTATCATATTTAATACAAATTGTCACCATCTTAACATCATCATTATTGAAGATAAAAGGCAGCACATAAGCTGCAGAAACACCTGTAAGAATGAATGACCTGTGGGTTGAAACACAAGGTCACTGACCATAGATTTGAGGACAGAGAGAGCTTAGGGTATATACATACCTGTGTACACTGTAGGCTCAAAGCATCTTGAGCTGGGGTCACTATATCAGATTTAGCACACATGGCAGTTGATTTAAGTAATGTTAGGAAGGTCACACATAGGATATGTCATCAATTGACATACTTGGCTGCCCAGAGCAGTAGCTTTAGCTAGCTCTTGCCATTAGAGAGAACTTTGGAGAGTTGTATTTCATTCTAGGAATAAATGCCATATCCTTCAATTTATCCACAACCATAAATCTTCAGCATCTGGACCTTATCTATGAAAGAATATCCAATTACTTAAAAAACAGCTGCTGTCATTTCTTTCTCAAAGAATTTTCAGTATAGTATATTTTAAAGATTTATAATTTTATGCACGTTTTACATGAAGATACCAGAAATCATATAAAAGATTCAAAGCCAGAGAAAGCAGAGTATAGAAGTAGCTCAATTAACATGACCTTCAGTAGCCTTGGAACAGTGGACCCAGACCAAATTGATGATGTTTATCAGGAATAAATGTAAAAGTCTGCCATTAAGTTCAACTAACCAATTCTTCAAGTGCATAATGAAGAAGACCTAGCTAGACAGGGATTCAGGGAAAAAAGCCTGAATGTGAATGAGTTTAGTATGAGCTCATAGAATAACATGGAGATAAACCATTGTCTGTATCTGTAGCTATCAATATTGACTTCTCATTAAAATCAGATGGAAAACTAAAGAACCTAGCTATCCAGGCAGAACTCAAAAACAGTTATATCAGAATCTCTGGAAGGTAAGACCTAAGCATCAGTGGTTACTGAAGCTTCCCAGATGACTCCAATGTGTAGCCAAGGTCAAGGACCTTTGCCCTAGACTACCACATTAGAAAGAGACTAGACCATGGGAAACAATTGCTGCTAGAAACATCAAGGTTTAGAGGTCCTTCAGAATGCACAACCCAATTCTGAGTTTTGCATTTGGTTTAGAAGAGAGAACTTTTTTAAAAAATATGATGACTCGCTTCAGGTCGATGGTATGAAAAAGGGAGTACATGTCTTTCTGGTTGTACCAGAGGACAAAATTTAAACAAAGGATTGACTTTCCAAAGAGGCACGTTATGTTGACTATAGAAAAGGATTTCCTAACACAAAGTACATCTTAGCAATGGAAAGCTGCCTTATGAGGTAATAAGCTTCTCTACCTTGAGGTTTCTTAAGCAGAGGTTGACTATTTCCAGAAGCTATTTATTGGGTGAAACTCCAAACCTTGCAGTGCATCAGAATCACCTGGGACTGGGGGACAGGGGAGTTTTGGAAAAATACAGATTTCCAGGTGCCATCCAGCCCTTCTGAATCAAAACATTGGGGTGATCCAGAAATTTGTTTTCTTAGAGTGCTTCTCAAGATAATTGTGATTAATACCTTTGCTGTAAACAACTAGTGTGGAGTGCCCCAGACAAACCTGAGATTCTGATTCCTTAATTTGCATTTTGGTTACAACTCTTGTTTCTTCTTCAAACAATGAATGAATGCATGAGTGGGTGGGTGAGTGAATGCGAGAGCATTAGGCTTTGCCCACTGGGACTTGCATTGTCAGAGGAGGAGGCAGGCACGTAGAGGTAGGGGGACCAGGCCCTCTCATAGATATGTGTGCCATGTCCAGTGTGGGCACAGAGTGTCACCAGTTCTGCCTTGGAGGACATGTGTACCATTAATGCCTGCACAGAAGAGGCTACCTGTGAGTGAATATATTCAGTGAGAAGAATGGACATAGGGAAGTTAACCAACAAAGGAGTTCACACTGAGTTACTGACTGACAAATTCTATATAAGAGTGTGTGCATATATGTGTGCATACACACACACACAGGGTCCAGCGGAAGTAACTCCTGCTTGAGTGTGATTGGTAGGGTAATACTATGGGTATAATAATGTATACTTTTAATTTGAACATTTCACCTAAAATGTCAAATGGTGTACTTGAGTGTGATATTATTATGTTACAGAATTACATGCTTATAATTTTGTAATAAAAGAGTTTATAATAAAAAGGGGGAGGGCATTATTTATGCCGGATCCTGTATGTATTTGTACTATGACATGAGAAACGTGGGTCGGCTCATGCAGGTTGGGATGTTTGTGATTCACATTCAACTGTCATGCCACCACCTGAGGTCTGTGTCTTGCTGTCCATGCCCCTTGCAGAGTTTCATTTCCTCATTTATAAAATGTGGAATGCAGCTTCCACCTCTTACAGCTCTTACATGAACTAAGTGAGACAGTGTTCGTAAAGGGCTCAGTCTTTTGACCCACACATAGAAAGGGGGAAAGCTGATCATTTTTAAAAATAAACTTTTTATTTTGAAATAATTTTAGACTTAGAGAAAAGTTTCAAGGGCAGTAGTTTCTGCACACCCCCACCTCTACTCTTCTACTAATGTCAGTCTTTAACATCATCATGCACATTCATCAAAACTAAGAAACCAGAGTTGGTACATTACTGTAAACTAAACTCCAGACTTTATTCGGTAGTATGTTAAATTATTAATTAGGGGAAAGAAATCTGAAGTTTATTATACACCTAAAATTCCCAAAATTTCATACTTAAATTATAGCCACTATGCTTTTCTTTTGCAGTCCTATATTGGGTTGTCATATACTTCCATCAACAGTGGGAAATTACAGGGGAGAAATATTACCAGGAAGTTTTCGTAAATGATTAGTCTGAACCTCAGCTCAGTAAACACACCTGCCCCTGTGTTGTTTAATCCATGTGAGTGGATTTAAAAAATGTGCGATAGCACGCACTAAAATATTCAGCTTTACAAAAACAGGACATTCTGACACAGGCCACAACATGGATGAACCTTGAGAACATTAAATTAAGTGGAATAAGCCAGTCATCAAAGGACAAATATTGTATGATTCCAGCTATATGAAGTTCCTAGAGTAGTTCAATTCGTAGAGATAGAAAATAAAATGGTAATTGCCAGGGGCTGGGGAGGGAAAGGGGGAGTTACTTTTCAAGGTATATGAAGTTTTAGTTTGGGAAGATGGAAATGTTCTGGAGATAGTTGTTGGTGGTGGATGCATAACAATGTGAATGTGCTTAATGTCACTGAGCTATACACTTAAAATGATTAAGACAATAAATTATATATATTTATAATATATAGCTAGAGACTTCAACACAGTGCCTTACACCAGAGTGCCTGAACAGTGCAGTGACTGTGTGGGGCACCAACCAAGTGCTGCCCTGAAAGAACTCATTTAAAGCTCAGGACAGTGGTAGGTGGACCTCAGGAGGCAGTGTACTTGTTCATTGAACCATTTTCATTCTGCCCTAGTCAGCATTGGCAGTTGGGCCTTAATAAGGTAAGTTGAACTGGGGGCCTCCATTTAAAGCTAAAACCATCCTTACACTGAGGGGAGAGTTCAGCTTTTCCCAGCTTATTGATTCAAACTCTGTTGGGGGTGGGTGGGGTTTACCAGGTGCCTTTTCCATCTGAGTGTAGGCCTTATGATGCTCACATTTTACTTTTTATCTTTTCCTCAGTAGAAGTTCTTTCCATCTTTTGTTACCGTTTTATTGCTCAACAGTCCAAGAGGTTGCAGGGCTTTATACTCCACAGATGGGAAGTGAAACGGCCTTTTTACCTTTCAAAACTGACCTAGTAAGTGGGCATTTGGGGCAATCATCCTAGTTGGTGAGATGTTGCACTTTTTCCGCTGAGGGGAAACCTTTGATGTTAAAACCCATGCCTTCTCAGGTCTACATTTGAATTAGGATCAATATGGGAAATGCTAGAAAGGAGCTCTATGGTGGGACAGCCTGTTTTCAAGGAGCTTGCTACATGCACCCTGAGGTTCCTGTAAGCAGGGCAGGCTGGGATACTGCTGTTCTTACAGGCCCCTGAAGTCTCCTATGTAGTCACCCCCACCCAGTCTCCTCCACTCCCCAGAAAGGTAGCTGCGCCTTAAAACAGAAGCAGTTTCTCATAACATTCTATGTCAAAGGGGCAGTGTTCACTTGTGGTTGAGGCAGGTATCGAACTAGATCCAAGCACATACCGTGTTCTACATGTGTGTACACACACATCCCACCTCTTCCCTCAATCCTGAGAGTCAACACCACCACTCGGCTTCATCTCTCTCTCCCTCGGAAGGACAGGTAGGACCCAGCAGCATACTCTTATAAGGTTGCCAGTGGTGACTATGGGATAGTGCTGGCTTTGCCCGTGCAGATAGTTTATTTGATACAAAAGCTTTGGTCCCCTAAAGTTGTTCTCTATAAACTGCTCTCTGTTCTCTTTCCATATCCACAATAAGGAAAGAATCTGGTTTCTGTATTATTTTGTTATTACCCAAGATCAAAATATTTGTAAAGGTGGATTGACTGTGGAGAATCCCTTGTCATTATTTCCCAGGGTGATAATTACTGCCACAGTGTGGAGGTCTCCTATGTTACCATAGTATATTTATAAGGGACAATGAAAACTTTCTTTACTTCTTTTAGCATAAAATCAGCTGCCGTGCCTTTTCTCATGGAACATTCTTATGTGACCTGTCCCACTGTCTTATAGGATATAAACAATCCCAATGTCCCAGTAGCCATAATTTCAGTCATGAGCAAGGAATCAGGGTTACAACCCTGTGTGACTTGAATCCCAAGTCTCTCCTTAATCTGACAAAGCCAATTAAGCACATTGATTTTTCTACCTGAAAAACTGAGTTAGCCCAGTTCATAAGCTATGATTCCTCCCTCCCCTCTCCTACCTCCAATCTCCACCTCTCCTCTGAATTCCTGTGATCGGTTACCCACTGATCACTTTTCACCTGGAATGTCAGTTCCTTATGTTCATGCCTCACCCCACGGCCAAGACTATGGATTCCTCTGGGGAAAACCATCCCTGAGCCACTTAGTTTAGATTAGAACTCAGGATGATGTTTGCTTGCTTGACAAATGAATTATTTTTCATTTATAAACTGCATCACAATTCTTATTAGGGCTCATTTTTGTTGTGGTTTTTAATCCTTTTATGCCTCATCTTCCTCAAAGATTTTGAGATACTTTACAAATGGAAAATAATGTAAGTGATAAACAAGAACACCAAACACTGTTCTTTCCAATGTAGTAGCCACTAGCCACTTATAGCAATTTAAATTTAACATAATTTAAGTTTAAATAAAAATTCATTTTCTTGGTAACATGAGCAACATTTCAAGGGCTTATTAGCCACATGTGGCGAATAGCTACTGTATTGGATAACAGATATTAAAAAACATTTCTGTCATCACAGAAAGTTCTTCTGGACAGCATTGATCTGAAGAATAAAAAAGGAATTAGTACTCAGTACCATAATGAACACAGGGCCTGCCACATAATAGTTGCTCAAAATACTTACAAAGCAAATGCATGAAAATGTCTTGGTTTCCTCCGAGAAGTTATAAATTTACTATTGTTGTATTTCAAAGACTCGAAGCAGAGGGGGCCTGGCTAGTAAGACTGGACATTGCTTTTGCACATCTAAAATCATATTCATATCCAAAGTTTATGGCATAACTATTAATAATAAACTACCATGTTTATTAGGCTTTAGACCTAACACTTAGAGCAGTGGCGTCAAGCTCATTTTCACCGGGGGCCCCATCAACCTCGCGGTTACCTTCAAAGAGCCTAAACAATTTTAGGACTGTGTAAATGTAACTACTTCTTAACTGTTAAGGAGTTGAAATTACATTTGGCCCTTTGCAGACAACTGCAAGGCTGATGTGGCCCCTGGTGAAAATGAGTTTGACACCTCTGATTTAGAGGAAAGAGCTCTGAGAAGCAGCCTCATTGCTGTTCACTTGTAAAATGAAAAGAACTTCCTGGCTCCCTGCAAACCTCAGCCTTATGCACCTGCCAGCTTGTGCCACTCATGCCTTTCCTGCCAAACTATACACAGACTGTAGACAGGATGAGGTTATGACACTCCTTCTTTTGTTACACCCTTGGGGTTTTGGTGGCAGGAGCCATCTCAGCACTTCACAGCCTTGAGTAGTGGACTGTGTATTTGTGCTGTCTGTTTTAGACCTTATAGGATAGTAAAGAAAAAGCAGGCCTTGGAGTGAGACAGCCTTTACTTCAAAGCCCAGTTTCATCCCTCTTTACCACTGGGTGTCCTTGGGCAAGTCACTAAACCTTTCTACGCTCAATTTCTTTATTTGCAGAGTGGAGATAGTGATATCTTGCCTATGAAGCATGAAGGAGAGGACTTGGTAAAGCATTTGGCATAATTTCTGGAACACAGTGGCAGTCAACACACAATAGCTAAAACCCTCCCCAGTAAGATATTTGCAGCCTCTACCCTGGTGCAGCCCTGAGAGCTACACTCTTCCTTATAATAATGCCATCAACAAAGGAAAGAGCCTGGGTATTTTCCTTTTTTTTTAAGATTGTATTTATTTATTTTTAGACAGGGGAAAGGGGGTAGAAAGGGATGGAGAGAAACATCAATGTATGGTTGCCTTTTGCATGCCCCCAATTGGGAACCTGGCCTGAAACCTAGACATGAGCCTTGACTGGGAATTGAACCAGCATCCCTTTGATTTACGGGTTTGCACTCAACCCACTGAGTTATACCAGTCAGGGTGGGTTTTTTGTTTTTCTTTTTGTTCATTTGCATCAGGGGCCATGCAAATGTGTATGTCAGCAAATGTGGCCAGAGTGGCCAGGGTCTTCTTTCATTTGTTCAGCAAGTATTAATTGCATCCCTCCTTTTTCTCACTATTCAGTGAACAAAACAGGCCACAGTACCCATTCTCCTAGGGCTTGCATTCAGCTCACATTGTGTGCTCTGCTCTGCATCAAGGATGCAGCCAGAACCAGCCTGATAAGATTAAGTAATAGATCCTGGGGATAGCTTAAGAGACCCTGTTTTATTTTCTACTTATGCCAAGACATATCAATGAGTATCTGACGCTTTTCTCAGAACAGGAATCATTGTCAAAATTCTAGCAGTGTTAAGAGAAAACCATAGCTTTAAGACTGGAAATATACATACAGTAAAGCACCTTGCATTTTTTTGCAGTATATTTTAGAGCATTTTCCTTTAAATTGTCTCATTTGACAGTCAAAACAGTTTGTGGAGTTGTCCTCATGTTTCCTCCCATGGGAAATGAGGTTCTGAAATGGAGAGGGCCTTTCCAGAAGTTGTTCAGAATAAAGGTGTGCAGGAGGACTGTACCCCTTTTCTTACTTTCCCTAGAGACCAGGAATGAACATGAGGGATCGAGAAGTAGTTATCAACATTACCTATTCTTTGTTTTAATCTAAAGCAGTGCTTCCTGACACACAATGGAAATACTCTGTGTCTGCATTGTTCAATATATTAGGCACTGGCTACATGGGGCTACTGAGCATTTGAAATATGACTACTGTTGCTAAGGAACTGGATCTTTAAGTTTTATTTTATTCTAAGTGAAGTTAACATTAAATAACTATATGTGGATACTGTATTGGAACAACAGTTTTAGAGGCTTGAAGGAGAGGCACCATGAGGTGGGCAAGACAATGGACGCAGTCTTCCTCTCCCATTGTGACTGAAGGCCCAGCACACTAAGTCCTTTACCACCCACTGTCCTAGAACTCAGAGTACTTGAGGCAGTTTCCAAAAAGTAGAACTCAAGGACAGTTATCTGAGCCCTGCACTCCCTGCTTTAGCTAGATCAGGGCAACATCTCTTGTGTAAAAGCTTTAGTTGGAAGATTTTCATTAGTTGTAAAAACAAAACCATACACAAAGAATTTAAAAGTCACTGCTTTCAAAGTAAATAGCAGTGAAATTCACTGGAGACAAAGCAGTGTGGTCTACCTGGAAGACAGGTTAGAAGAATACACAATGAAAGAAAGATTAGACGGAAGTTAGGACAAGATAAGAATTAGGGGTATACCATAAGGGGAAATCACTTGTATGAATTTATTTAGGGTTAAAAATTTTACATTTATTGGTTTCAAAGGCAAGAAATATGCTTCAGGGGCACTGTGATATTCCCACTATATTCTGTCCCACCCTACTCTCCACTGTTTACCTAGGGTTCCAGGGATAATGGATATGGGCGACTGTTTCCTTGTCATACATTGGTAAAATTGCTGTTGCCAGTCATATGTGGTAGCTAGTTTTTCCTGGGTTTTCTGCTTTATTCCTGACTGTATAGCCCCTGTGCTTTGAGAGCAAGCTTCTTTTCTTAGAAAATAAAAATGATTATTTCCAGTTGCCTGAATCAAGATGGCTTTCTGCCGGAAAACACTTGAGAAAGAGCACGCTCCAGGTCAATGGAGAGTTGAAACTGCTGTTTTGCTGCATTTTAATATATGGCTCATTAACAAGACTGGGTGACCACAGGGGGGGTCTCATCTGGGTCTTGTCAAGCAGGCTTTACAAGCTGTATAACTTCAGCTCCTCTAATTAAACTGGAAGTTAAACCTCAGGAGAGGTAAAGGCACAACTTTACACAATGCAGTAGTGTAACTGATGGGCACAAGATAGCCAAGAATAGGAAGTGGGTATATGCCCATGGCACCAATGTATAGGATGAATCTTTTATCTGTAGTTGCCCAAGGAAAACTTGAGTGCCTTGCCTAGTGAAGGAAAACAGCTCTTACACAAACATCTTTCCTAAAATTAATGGGATTTTTCCACTCTAGGGATTTCAAAGGCTATAGAAATCCATCAAAAAATGTTGAAATCCACATATATTACATGTGGCTAATATATATATACAAGTTAATACACAGTCATGTACCACACAATGATATTTTAGTTGACAATGGACTGCATACATGATGGTGGCCCCATAAGATTATAATGGAACTGAAGAATTCCTATTGCCTAGTGAGGTAGCCATTGTAATGCCATGTCACAATGTATAACTCACACCTTTGTGGGAATGCTGGTGCAAATAAACCTGCTGTGCTGCTGGTGTGTAGAAGTGTAGCACATACCATTATGTACAGCACTTAATACTTGATAATAAATTACTATGTTACTGGTGTATGAATTTACTACACTAGAGTGTAATATTACAGGAAAAAAGTTGGGCCCTGGCTGGTATAACTCAGTGGATTGAGCGTGGGCCTGTGAACCAAAGGGTCGCCAGTTTGATTCCCAGTCAGGGCACATGCCTGGGTTGCAGGCCAAGTCCCCAGTAGGGGGCATGTGAGATGCAACCACACACTGATGTTTCTCTCCCTCTCTTTCTCCTTCCCATCCCCTCTCTCTAAAAATAAATAAGTAAAATTAAAAAAAATAAAAAGACGCTTTTTAAAAACCTTGCTGTAAAACCATGTCATGTTATGCCACCAGCAGCCTCATACATTTCATTCTTACTATGTCTCTTGACCGCATCATTTCTCTCGTGCTGATTCAATGTTGTATTATTTGTGCAGTAACATACTGTACAGGCTTATAGCCTCAGAGCAGTTATACCATATGGCCCAAGTGTGTAGTAGGCTAGGCCATCTAGATTTCTGTAAGTACATTCCATGATGTTGGCACAGTAATGACATCGCCTAACCACACATTCCTCAGAATGAATTCTAGTCATTAAGTTGTGCATAATTATACGATTACTCTAATTCATTAGCTTTTTGAACTTAGCCGCTCTCCCTACCCACATATAAATGGAAGGTATTTTATTCATTTACTTATTTTTGCATTATTCTTTTACTTATGCAGATACACAAACCCATGTTATTACTTTTTTTTTCATTTAGAATTATAGAAGCCATGGGGATGTGATGTGTGTTTTGCAAATGAGGCTTCACATAGTTAATCTATTTCCCCAGGGTTGGGGAGAACCCAGACGCAATGCCAGGTGAAAAAATCAGCCCTCCAGCTCCTAGATGTACAGTTTACTGTTGTATTTCAGTCTAAGGAGATGACTCTTCATTTTGTTGGGAGAAGATGAGGAGAGCTGCATGTTTAATAACATGCTTAGATTAACACTGGGCTACTTAAAAAGAGTGGGTCAGTTGTTGCCTATTTTCCCTGGTAAAGAATCTCCTCTGACACTTGACCTAAGCCCCGGCTTGACCTCCTGCCCTCCTGCCCTTGAATTATTGATATCAGTGTCTTCCATGAAACACAGGGGATTGATGTTACTAACCCAGAGCAGTTTCTAAAATGAAAGTTAAGATGCTAAAGATTTAGGGAAATAGATAGTGTTCTGCTGGCAAGCCAATGCAGAAAAAATGCCCCCTTTCAGTTTAGGGTTTTAATATCAGTACATTTTCTTTTGATAAATACTTGGCAAAAGAAGGAAGAAGTGAAGTTTGGCTTCTATCACTGCTCTATACCCATCTCCCAGTATCTGCCTCCCAGCACTTCATTTTCCCCTGAGTGTGGGGCATTATCTGTGAGAGGAGGAAACTGCTCATTATTAATAGAAACTAGAGACCTCCATTTCTCCCCTTGCCCATCCAATCCAGAGGACTCTAAAATATCTAAATTATAGCCCTGGCTGGTATGGCTTAGTGGATTGAGCACCAGCCTGCAAACCAAAGGGTCGCTGGTTCAGTTCCCAGTCAGGGCACATGCCTGGGTTGCATCCCAGATCCCCAGTATGGGGTGCATGAGAGGCAACCACATTTTGATATTTCTCTCCTTCTCTTTCTCCCTCCCTTTCCCTCTATCTAAAAATAAATAAATGAAATATTTTAAAAAATAAAATACCTAAATTATGTGCTTCTAACTAATTAAAGATCAAGTGTGCATTATCAGTGGTATGACTGTTTGAAAGTTTGGGGTCAATTATTTAAGCTACATTCTCACAAGTCAAGTCTAAATTGTGTTTTGCCTCCTTTTATTGATGTGTGGCATATACTCAGAATCAGGTCATTCTGGCTGAGCTAGGTGCCCTTTTATTGTTCAGTCATGAGGTACAGTAGGCAGAAAGAAGGAGGGCTTTCTAGCTCCTAGAAGAGCTTCATGTGACAGTGAAGATGCAGGGGCTGGGTGTTTTTATAAATAGCAGAAAGCCCCCACTTCCAGCTGGAGCTCCTTTCTGCTCCCAGTGGGAAGAGAAGAGCAACCAGTGAATTCTCAGCCAAACCCAGTCATATGCATCAGGATCAACAGAATGGCCAGATGATGAGTGTCCCAACAGCAATTTGATTAATAACCATTTGTCAAAAATTCAGAGGTACTTCAATCCTGCAGCCGATGGGGTGTTTTGCAATGAACTGAGAACTATCTTAAGAGCAAAGCCTGGGTCTAAGTCAGATCCTTGAGCATTCTCCATTTGGGGGTAGAATTTTATTTGATTGGTGTAGATACAAGACACAAATGAGTGAGGATAACAGATTTCTAGCTTGAGACTGGGACATCACAGGTACATCATTAAGGAAGAAAATGCAGGAAGAGGATTGGGTTTGGACAGCAATAAAACTAACTATGTGTAGAGCCTGTTGAGTTCGAGATACCTGTGGGGTCATTCATGCGGAACCCTCTGGAAGGTATAGGAAATACAGTACTTGGATCAGTAGCTACAAAGAACACTTGAGTATAGATTTGGCATCATGAATTGAAACTATGTGGAATAGAAGGATGACATAAGAAGAAGTAGAAAGTGAAGAGAGAAGATAACCACCAAAAGAACACAGACAGCTTAGTAGTAGCCTGAAGAAGAGTTGCAAAGAGTGCTCAAGAATTGAAGAAGTTTGGCAACCTGGAGACAGAGGCTTCCAGAAGCTAAAGAGCAGAGAGCCAGGAAGTTTGGGGCCAACTAGCCCAGAGAGGTCAGCTAGGTGCAGGAGTGATGATACCTCAATGCTTTAGGTCATTGAGAAGGTAATGGTAATCTTCCATTGGACCATTTCAGGAGTGCTGAGCACAGAATTCATATTTTAATTCATAGAAGTGAGTAGTAATTAAGGCAATTGGCCAGCAATGTTTCTTTTGGCAGCCAAGATGAAGCAGAAGGGTTGAAGAATGAGCTCTGTTTCTGGGGGGAAGAGAATGGAATAGGTTACATGGAGGCAGAGCCTGGAGGAGTCATTGAAGACCGCAGGAGGGGCTGGGGGCAAAAAGGATGCTCTCCTTTCTTATATTTCAGAGAAGCTTTAATTAGCTAATAGGTCTGGGTGCACTGTCTCCTCTGCAGTGTAATTTTATAATATAAGCTCAGTTAAAACTGGTGGATTAAGTGGCATGGTATGGACAGCCAGGAGCTATGTAAGAAACTAGCTCCTCTGTGTCTACTTGCCCTGGATTTTCTACACCCTCTTAGCAGGCACATTCCCCCCGCCATACCTCGCTTCCCCACCTGAGATATTTGATGAATCAGTGATTGAGTCAAGAGTTCTGGCAGACTCCAGCTGCTTCCTCTGAGATGGCAGTTGTTTCTCCTATTGCCGGAGGTATATTAGCGATATACCTCCGGCACCTGTGGGGTGTAAATCACGGTCCCTCTTGACTTGTGTTGCACATGCTGTTGCACATGCTGTTATCCACACTGAATATTTCTCACTTCCCACTCATACCCAGATTACTACCTTTATCTTTTTAATTCATTTATTTTATTTAAATTGGCTTCAGGCTATCCTGAATAGTCGGTTTGGAGATATTAGCCTGGTCAGTTGTTGAAAGTCATGTTCTAATTGTATCTGAGAAATTCTTTTCTTGTCATCAGGTAAATTTCACAGGAATTTTAAGCACTGATATCATGATTAGGAATATAGATTCAAACTAGACTCCTGGGCTTAAATACAAATCTCACAGTCTCATGATAGCTAACATTGGACAAGTTATATGGCCCTTTCTGCCTCAGTTTCTTTAGCTATTTAATGAAGTTGCTAATGGTACCTACCTCACACTGCTGCCATAATTATTGGCATTAAATGAGTTAGTTCCTGTAATGTGCTCAGCATGGTGGACTGTACTTAAGAAGTACTAGCTACTATTATTATTACTTTTCTCTCTTTTCTTTAAGCCCCTGGGTTATCAATATTGGCTAAACCACTAAACTATAAGAAATATGAATATATACCAAATACTCGCTGAAAATGCTCACATCTTTGTCATCTGCCACTTAGCGCATCTTGGGGTATCTTGGTCCCTCCTCTCCCTGCCTATCTCTGAACCTGGGACACCCATCCTGCCTTCTTCTGGATCATTACTTTCCATTACCTCCATGCATGGGTCTCCTGCACTTTCTCATTTGTATTTTTCTCTTCGCAACTCATTTTCACACAGTTCCTTTTATGCTTCATGCTAAGGGATCTTGGGAATAGAAACTTTGATTTTCGAAGCTAAGTCTTGCTTCTTACAAGAGTGTAAAATTAAAATGAGATCAAATTAAAATGATCAGAAAATAGTCTGCCCTGTCTTTTTCAAAGGGAAAATAGAATTCACTGTGTGCAGAATGACTGCATTAATTTCATAATTTCCTCCCAGTGCTAACAATTTCTAACACCCAAAAAGGAAGAGGCACAAATAGGCAATGGGAAAGAAACCTCAGTTTTGCTATTTTGTGATCTAGCACTGGGACATTTTTCCAGTAATGTTTTTGGTGCTAACATCTTCGTGTCTAATCTTTTCCTTTTGTCTTCAGGGAGGGCCGCTCCAATGCTCACATTAAAGGAGATTACCAAAGAATTGGAGATGTCATGCTGAAAAACATTCAGGCCATGAAGGTAAGCTGCTTTGGAATCTGGGCACAGCTAATTCCCCAGGAAAAATAATGCTGTGGCTTCCAGAGTCAGCCAGCCATAATAGCCTTTCAGTGAACATACAGTGCATGATATGACAGTCTACACCTAACACAGAGCAGGGTAAATATAAACTCTTCTATCTTTTCTAAATAATTTCCTCTTCAAGCATAATGAGAAATCCAATCACTCTGAGGGAAGAAACACTTTTGCACATTTTCTACTCAAAAACTGTGTTGTAACCAAAACAAAAGGTATTTTCCGTGAACAGATCATTCAAAACTTGTTTTTAAAAGTTGTGTACACAAGTCCTGACTGGATGGCTCACTTGGTTGGAATGTCATCCTGTGCACCAAAAGGTTGAGGTTCAATCCCTGGTCAGGGCTCATACCTATATTGCAGGTTCGATCTCCAGTCAGGGGACATACCTAGGTTGGAGATTTGATCCTCCATTAGGGTGGGTATGGAAGGCAACCAGTGTTTCCTTCTTACACTCATATTTCTCTCCCTCTCTCTCTCTGACTGAACATTCCATTTTTAGTCAGTTGTTTGGATTCTTGTAAGCATGACAAAAATATCGGATTCAAAGCTGTATAACAATTCTAGTCAGGTGTATGACTTTAAAAAGAATAAGACTTTAAATGTACAAGAAAGACTTCCAGTCAAGATAATGGTGTACACAGACATGTCTTGCCTCTTAGCACAACCACTCACTCAAAATTACAACTAAAATATAGAATAACCATCACTCAGAACAATGAGAAATCAAGATGAATGGAAGTCTGACAACTCAGAATTAAAGAAGCCACATCCACCCAGACTAGTAGTAGGGACCCAGACGCAGAATGGACTGGTCCCACACCCACCTGTGGTGGATAAATATTCGTGAGGGATATCTTGGGAGCTAGGAGTCCCAGGCCCATACCAGACGCCCCAGCCCAGGGTTCCAGTGCCAGGAAGATAAGTCTCCACAACTTCTGGCTGCAAAAACCAATGGGGATTGAGTTTGTGGAAAAACTTCTGGAGCCCCAAGCAGTTCCTCTTAAAGAACCCACATGTGAACTCACCTATTCAGGCTGACTCCCTCTGAGCTACAGCACTGGGGTAGCAGCATGAAAAGTACCAGTGACATATGGAGAGAAACTGATGTGGCTGGCATCAAGGTGAGCAGAGGCCATTGTCCCTTTTCTAAACCCTCCCCCAACAGAGCCACAGACCTGGCAATCTGGTGCCATGTCTAAGACTCCATCAGTTTGGCTAACACTGTTTGACCCACCTTGGAGATCCCCAGAGACTCTGCCTCACCTAACTTATGGGCCCGCCCAAGCTGCTTTTCCACATGAATGGTTGGTCTTGGTTCATGCTTCACAACTTCCTAAATCCTATCAAACAAGCAACAGCTGGCCTCAGTGAGACCCCAGCCCTGCACTAGCAGCAGCCAACTTAGATTCACAGCTTGGCTTCACCTGGGAAACTCAGCTCAGCACAAGTAACAGCCATCTCAGATTGCTTTTTAACTCAGGCAGGGTAGCCTCTGAGAAATTACAGGTCGGGGCTGATCTTAGCCTGCACCACCCAGGAAACTCCAGGACCACCCAGGGAACAGATACAGACCACTGTGGAACACCACTCCCCTGCCCCTGCATAGCTGATCCGGGAAGGGGGAGGGAAGATGGGAGGTAAGTGGTCACAGCCAATCCTTGCAGCAGACTGGCCTGGGCAAATCCCTACCATTGATGTGCCAACAGCAACCAAGGCTCAACCACAAGAGGAAGGGTGTACTCAGCCCACACAAAGTATGCACCTTGAGTACCCAGCTGGGGTGATAAGGGGCTGTGCCACTGGACCCCACAGGGCACCTACTACATTAGGCCCCATTACCAAGACACAGATTGAAAGCACCTCTACCTAATACATAGAAACAAACACAGAGAGGCTGCCAAAACAAGGAGACAAAGAAACATGGCCAAAATGAAAGAACAGATCAAAACTCCAGAAAAAGAGCTAAATGAAATGGAAATAAGCAATTTTTCTGGTGCAGAGTTGAAAACATTGGTTATAAGGATTCTCAAGGAACTTAGTGAGGACCTCGGCAGCATAAAAAAGATCCAATCAGAAATGAAGGATTCACTAATTGATATAAAGAACAGTTTACAGGGAAACGGCAATAGACTGGATGAAGCTGAGAGTCAGATCAATGATTTGGAACATAAGGAAGCAAAAAACAACCATGCAGAACAACAACAAAAAAAGAATCCAAAAAATTAGGATAATATAAGCAACCTCTGGGACAACTTTAGGAGGTCCTACATTCACATCATAGGGGTGCCAGAAAGAGAAGAGAAAGAGCAAGAAATTGGAAATCGATTTGAAAAAATAATGAAAGAAAACTTCCCTAATTTGGTGAAGGAAATAGACATACATGGCCAGGAAGCACAGAGTCCCAAACAAGGTGGATGCAAAGAGGACCAGACCAAGACACATCGTAATTAAAATACCAATGCTTAAAAATACAGAGAGAATCTTAAAAGCAGCAAGAGAAAAGCAGTTAGATACCTACAGAGTAGTTCCCATAAGACCATCAGTTGATTTCTTTGCAGTTGAAACTTTGCAGGCTGGAAGGGATTTGCAAGAAATATTCAAACATGAAAAGCAGAGACATACAGCCAAGATTACTCTACCCAGCAAAACTATCATTTAGAATTGAAGGTCACATAAAGAGGTTCCCAGACAAGAAAAAACTAGTGGAGTTCATCATCACCAAACCATTCTTATATGAAATGTTAAAAGGACTTATTTAAGAACAAGAAGATGATCAAAACTATGAACAATAAAATGGCAGAAAATACAAATCTATCTACAATTAAATCTAAATAACAAACTAAGCAAACAGAACAGAGATAGAATCATGGACAGGGAGAGTGTTTTGATGGTTGACAGATGCCGGGGCCGAGGGAATGAGTGAAGAGGTGAGGGGATGAAGAAATACCAGTAGGTATGGGGATGTAGAGTACAGTATAGGAAATGGAGTAATGAAAGAACCTATACCCATGACCATGGACGTGAATGATGGTGAGGGGATTGCCTGAGAGAGTGTGGGGAAGCTGGGTAGAGGGCAACAAACAGGGAAAAATCATAATATCTGTAATAGCAAAATCAATAAAAACAATTGTGTAAAAGGATGGTTAAAATGGTATATGTGTGCAATTTACCACAATAAAAATAATTATTTAAAAAATCAATATACAAGCTAAATATATTTTTAACTATCACTAGTATCTATAATGATACAAGAGTGAAAATATACCAGAAAAACTCATTACTTATTGAATCAGTATTCTACTTGGTTTGGGGGGGGGTGTTTGTTTTTAATGAATTATTTTATTATTCAATTACAGTTGTCTGCAATTGTCCCGCCCACTCACCCCACCCCAGCCAAATCCACCTCCCTCCCTTACTTCCCCCTTACCCCTTGATTTTGTCCATGTGTCCTTTATTGTAGTTCCTGAAAATCTTCCCCCCATTATTCCCTCTCCCCTCCCCTCTGGTTACTACCAAACTGTTCTTAATTTCAATATCTCTGGTTATATTTCATTTGCTTTTTTCTTTTGTTGATTATGTTCCAGTTAAAGGTGAGATCATATGGTATTTGTCCGTTACTGCCTAGCTCATTTCACTTAGCATAATGCTCTCCAGTTCTATCCATGCTGTCCCAAAGGGTAGGCGTTCCTTTTTTCTTTCAGCTGCGTAGTATTCCGTTGTGTAAATACATCAGAGTTACCGTGAGTTTCGACCCACTCATTTCCTGATGAACACTCAGGTTGCTTCCAGCACTTGGCTATTAAAAATTGTACTACTATGAACACCACAGTGCATAGGTTCTTTTGGATTGCTGTTTCAGGGCTCTTCTAGAATATAATTCCAGCAGTAGAATTGCTGGGTCAAAAGGCAGTTCTATTTTTAATTTTTTAAGGAAATTCCATATTGTTTTCCACAGTGGCTGCACCAGTGTGCATTCCCACCAACAGTGCACTGGAGTTCCCTTTCTCCTCAACCTCTCCAACACTTGTTTCTTCATTTCTTTATGATGGCCACTCTGAACAGTATGAAGTGGTATGTCATTGTGGTTTAAATTTGCATCTGTCTGATGGCTAGTGGTGCTGAGCATCTTTTCATGTGTCTCTGGGCCCTCTGTATGTCCTCCTTGGAGAAGGAGATATCTGTTAAAGTCTTATGCCCATTTTTTAATTGGGGTTTTTTTCTTCCCGGACTGGAGTTGTGTAAATTCATTCTATATTTTGGAGATCAAGTCCTTGTCTGAAATATCATTGGCAAATATGTTTTCCCAAATAGTTGGTTCTCTTTTCATTTTAATACTGTTTTCTTTAGCCATGCAGAAGCTTTTTAATTTGATGAAGTCCTATTTGTTTCGTTTTTTTTTTTTAATAAAAAACGTATTTTTTATTATACTGAAAAAAACTAAATGGACATTTTTGGCCAACCCAATATTTTTTTAAACATTTTTTTATTGATTATGCCATTACAGTTGTTCTATTCCCCCCTCCTTTCCCCTCCACCCTGCACACCCCTCCCCCACCATTCCCCCCCTTTAGTTTATGAACATGTGTCTCAAGTTCTTTAGATTCTGTATTTCCCCTACTATTCCTACCCTCCCCCCTATTTATTTTCTATCTACTGTCTGTGCTACTTATTTTCTGTACCTTCTCCCCCCTTCTCCTTCTCCCATTCCCCTGTTGCTAATCCTCCACGTGATCTTCATTTCTATGGTTCACTCCTGATCTAGCTATCCTCTTCATTTGCTTTTGTTTTAGGTGTGGTTGTTGATAACTATGAGTTTGCTGTCCTTTCACTGTTCATCTTTTTTTATCTTCTTTTTCTTAGGTAAGTCCCTTTAACATTTCATATAATAAGGGCTTGGTGATGATGAACTCCTTGAATTTGATCTTATCTGAGAAGCACTTTATCTGTCCTTCCATTCTAAATGAAAACTTTGCTGGATAGAGCAATCTTGGTTGTAGGTCTTTGGTTTTCATTACTTGGAATACCTCTTTCCAGCCCTTTCTTGCCTGTAAGGTCTCTTTTGAGAAATCAGCTGACAGTCTGATGGGAACTCCTTTGTAGGTGAAAGTCCCCTTAGCTCTTGCTGCTTCTAGTATTCTCTCCTTCATTTTAATCTTGGCTAATGTAATTATGATGTGCCTTGGTGTGTTTCTTCTTGGGTCCAACTTCTTTGGGACTCTCTGAGCTTCCTGGATTTCCTGGAAGTCTATTTCCTTTGCCATATTGAGGAAGTTCTCTCTTATTATTTGTTCAAATAGGGTTTCCACTCGTGACTGTTCCTCTTCCCCTTCTGGTACCCCTATAATTCGAATGTTGGAACGTTTAAAGATGTCCTGGAGGTTCCTAAGCCTCTCCTCATTTTGTTTACTCTTTCCTTTATGTCCCTTGCTCTAGGAGACATATCAGTGAAGATATTACTGCATGGAATGTCTGAGATTTTCCTGCCATTGTTTTCCTCTAGGACTTTCATGTTGTCATGACTTATATTTATGTCTTTTATCCACCTTGAATTTATCTTTGTGTATGGTGTCAGTTGGTGATTGAGTTTCAGTTTTTTGTATGTAGCTGTCCAGATCACCCAACACCATCTGTTGAAGGAGCTATTTTAGCTCTATTTTATGCTACTGCCCCCTTTGTCAATTATTAATTGACCGTAGAGGCTTGAATTTCTTTCTGGGCTCTCTGTTCTGTTCCACTGATCTATATGCCTGTTTTTATGCCAGTACCAGGCTGTTTTGATTACAGTGGCCTTGCAATACAGTTTGATATGAAGTATTGTGATCCCTCCTACTTTGTTCTTCTTTTTCAAAATTGCTGCAGCTATTCAGAGTCATTTATGGTTCCATATAAATTTCTGAAATATTTGTTCTGTCTCTGTGAAATATTTCATTGGAACTTTAATAGGGATTGCATTGAATCTATAAATTGCTTTGGGTAGTATGGATATTTTGATGATGTTAATTCTTCCAATCCATGAGCATGGTACATATGTCCATTTGTTTGTGTCTTCCTTAATTTCTTTCTTCGGTGTTGTACAATTTTCTGAGTACAGGTCTTTTACCTCCCTGGTTAGGTTTATTCCTGTGTTGTTAATTCTTCCAATCCATGAGCATGGTACATACTTCTATTTGTTTGTGTCTTCCTCAATTTATTGCATCTTCTTGAGTTTTTGAAATAATTTATGGAGAATGAATGTTATCTCTCCCTTAAATGCTTTGTAAAATTCTGCTGTGACTCTATCTGGTCCAAGGCTTTTGTGTGTCAGAAGCTTTTAATTACTGTTTCAATTTCATCAGCTGTCATTGGTTTGTTCAGGTTTTGTGCTTCTTCTTCACTGAGTTTTAGAAGATTATATTTTTCTAGAAACTTGTCCATTTTATCTAGGTTTTCAGATTTCTTGGCATATAGTTAGTTCTTTGTAGTAACTTCTCACAATCCTGTGTATTTCTGTGGTATCAGCTGTAATCTCTCTTCTTTCATTTCTGATTGTGTTTACTTGGGTCCTCTCTCTTTTTTTCCTGATGAGCCAGCTTGAAGGCTTGTTGATTTAGTTTATCTTTTCAGAGAACCAGCTCCTGAATTCATTGATCCTTAAAATTGTCCTTTTAGTCTCTATGTCATTTAATTCTGCTCTGATCTTGGTTATTTTCTTCCTTCTACTTGCTCTGAGTTATCTTTGTTGTTGTTCCTCAAGTTCTTGTAGGCGTAGAGTTAGGTTGTTTATTTGAAATATTTCTATCTTTTTTAGGTAGGCCTGTATTGCTATGAACTTCCTTCTCAGGAATGCCATTACTGTGTTCTATAAGTTTTGGGGTTTTGTGAGTTCAATTTTGTTTGTTTCCAGAAACTTTTATTTCTTCCCCAATCTCATTCTTAACCCATTCATTTATTAATAACATGCTATTCAATCTCCATGATTTTGAGTGCTTGGGGGGTTTGTCCTGGAAGTTGATTTCTAGTTTCAGTCCCTTGTGGTTAAAGAAAATTCTTGATATGATTTCAATGTTCTTCCATTTGTTGAGGCTTCTTTTGTGTCCTGTCATGTGGTCTATCTTTGAAAATTTTCCATGTATGTTTGAAAAGAATGTGTATTTTGCTTCTTTGGGATGAAGGGCTGTGAATATATTAGTTAAGTCCATTTCATCTAGGGCATTGTTCAATGCCACAATACCTATGTTGATATTTTGTTTGGAAGTTCTGTCCATTTTTGACAGTGGGGTATTAAAATCTCCTACTATAACTATGTTGCTGTTAATATCTTTCTTGAAATCCTCCAAGATTTACTTTATGTATTTGGGTGCTCCTATGTTGGGTTCCTACATATTTACAATATTCATGTCTTCTTGATGGATTCTTCCCTTGAGTATTCTGAAGTGACCTTCTGGGTCTCTCTTTATGGCCCTTGTCTTTGAAGTCTTATTTTTTCTGATATGAATATTGCCACCCTGGCATTTTTTTTTCTGTCCATTTGCTTCAAATATTTGTTTTCAGCGCTTCACTTTCAGTCTGTGCAGGTCTTTTGTTCTGAGGTGGGTCTCATAGGCAGCATGATTTCTTATCCATTCAGCTATTCTATGTCTTTTGATTGAGGCATTTAATCAATTTACATTTAAGGTTATTATTCATAGGTACTTATTTATTGCCAGTTTTTCTTACCCTTGTTCCTCTCTCTCTCACTGTGTTTCTTCCTGTTCTTAAAGCAGACCCCCCTTCAGCATCTCTTGCAGAGCTGGTTTGGAGGAGGTATATTATTTGAGGCTTCTTTTGTTCATGAAACTCCTTATTTGTCTTTCCATTTCAATTTAGAGCCTTGCTGGATACAGTAATCTCGGTTGTAGACCCTTGGTTTTCAGTACTTGAAATATTTCTTGTCATTCCCTTCTGTCTGGAGCATTTCCACTGAGAAGTCAGCTGCTAGCCTTATCGGGTCTCTGTTGTATGTTATTTCCTTTTTCTCCCTTGATGCCTTTAAGATTCTCTCTTTGTCTTGGAATTTTGCCATTTTAATTATGATGTGTCTTGAACTGGGCTTGTTTGGGTTCCTCTTGATTGGGACTCTGTGTTTCCTGGATTTTTGTGACTTTTTCTCTCATCAAATTAGGGATGTTTTCCAGCATTACTTTTTCAAACAAGTTTTCTATGCCTTGCTCTTCTTCTCCTTCTGGTATCACTATTATATGGATATTATTATGTTTCATGTTGTCCTGCATGTCCCTTAACCCCTCTTTTTTCTTTCTGAGCTTCTTTTTCTTTTCTTGCTCTTTCTGGGTGTTTTTTTTTTTTTTCTACCTTGTCCTCCAGCAGCTTATCTGATCCTCTGCTTCATCTAACCTGATCCATTCTGATGTGTTCCTCTTTTCAGAAATTGTATTCTTCATTTCCCATTGGCCCTTGTTGATAGTTTCTATTTCCTTTTTCATGTTGATATAGTTTGCAGTGAGTTCATCGTAGTTTCCCTGTACTTTTTGGTAATTCTCTGTGAGCTCATTGAGCTTCCTGATAACCATTGCCTTGCACTCAATATCTGACATTTGACTTGCCTCTATTTTATTTAGCATTCTTTCTGAGGCTTCCTCCTTTCCTTTCTTTTGAGGATTCTTTGTCTTCCCATTGTTTATGAGACTCTTCTTGTTAGCCTCTGCTTCTTAAATTGATGTGTTCTGACTCCCTGGGTTTATGGTGTGAACTTCTATGGTAGAAAACCTGTGAGATTCAGTGGTGCCTTCTCCTTTATCTCCTGAGTTCACTGGTCTTGGTCTGTCATTTATGTTGTTTATCTGTATGTCTTTGAGTTTTGGTTGCTGTTGGGGCTTTCTTTGGTGGGTTCTTCCCGCCCTCTGGTTAATTGAGGGTCACTCCATCCACCACGTCTTATGTTCTATTGTGCAGGTGTGGACAGGTTGTGTTGAAGCTGGTTCTTCTATCTTTACATGGTTTTGAGGCTCCTTTCTTTTTCTTGTTCAGTTGTTTGTCCTGGGTAATTTCTCCACCATGTAGTTGTATTTTCAGATTGGTTCTGAGTGGAGGTTATTAAGCCTTCTACTCCCTCCACCTTCTTTCATTGTTATCTGTTGGTGGTTCCTCTGTTGGCATGTTTCCTCTTCCAGCAGGTGTCCTGGTGTTCACAGCTCCCACCTATTCTTTTTTGTGATCAGTTGGAGGGAAGGCAAAATGGTTTAAGACAGCAGGAGTATATTCTATGGTATTTAAAGTACCAACCTATAGAGAAAAGATAGGAGATCCTTTGGATATGCATAGTGGTAACCATGATATTTCACCCAACTAGCCACATTTTAGAAAGGGTGGAAAAAAAGATAAGACTCTTTTTTGGAGGGAAACAATTGTGAGTTGGATCTAGAAAGCAGTGTTTGTGGGAGGTCAGATTATGTGGTAATGTGAGAATAAAGGATAGAAAATAGGTGTAGTGTGGGAGAGCATAGAGTTAACCACAACAGTAATTAAGTTCCAGAAACAGTGAAGTGAGCTAAGATTTGAAAGGGGTGCTGTGTAGTGTTTACCATTGTTTGGAACAGCAGTTATTTACAATAGTAATGGAGCAACAGTTACATGACAGAATCTATGTGATCTGAATAACAAGAACAGGAAGTAAAGGATGTAGAGTAGTGTGCTACTTAAAGTAGCACAAGTGAAGTGAAAGATGGAAAATTAGAAATACACTATGAAAGAGAGAACAAAGGAAACCAGTCAAACAATGCAATTAAACCAAGTGAAGAGGACTAAACAGAAAGAAGAGGAATAAGAAAATACTGATAAAATAAAAGATGTAAAATTAATGAAAAAAATTATAATGGAAATATATAATCACTTGCAAGTTCTTTGGCGCAACAAAGTGAAATTTGCCTCACTGTCTCAGTTGTAGGGATGATCCCTCTTTGGGTCTTATTCTGGTCCTTTCACAGCTCCAAGTTTTATTGTCTCACTTGTGGGAATTTAAAAAAGAAAGGAGGAAAGAATGGAAGAAGGAATGAAAAAATTTAATTCAAATGAAGAAGCTTCTACTGGCTTTAAACAAGCCAAGTCAGTTCTGCTGGTCTTCCTGGCTGCAACAGGCTGAGGGGGAATTGGACTTCGCTTTTCTCCCTTTCTGTGGTTTTGCGGGAATGCAGGCCTGGTCTGAGCTGCACTCTTCATAGTTGCCCAGCCTCCAGCCTAGTTCCTCAGTTCTCTGCCAGGCCCCCATGCCCTTATGTGCCCAGCCTATGCCTTCAGTCCACCAGATGCACTGTCTTTGAGGTGAACCAATTAGAGGCAACTCACACACCACCTTCTCACTCTTTGCTGTCCGAGAAGCTAGGGACTCTCTGCTGTCCGAGAAGCTAGGGACTCTCAGAGTGTCTTCAGGGTAGTTCAGCCCCCGACACCACTGAGTTAAGTCTTTCTGGGGATTGCTAAATCCCTGAGCCCTGCTGCTGTCCTCTGCGGGGGCATCTCCACCTTCCTCTTAGAGAGTCAGTCAGTCCTGCAGGGTGGGAGCGCCGGTGTGCTTGCCGAGGGGGATACTGGCGTGTGCCTCCTGCTGCTGCATCAGGGGCAGTGGGTTTGGATGCAAGGTGCCTATAGGCAGCAGGGTCAGGTGCACACCACCCCTGGGGCTTTGGGTGTGAGTTCGCAGCCTCCACTGCTGCAGCAGGAGCACAGCAGCTGGGGCCGGAGGTAGGGGCACAGGAGGCAGGGCAGTTGCTGTGGGAGAATTCCCTAATCAGCTGCTGAGTGCCTTTTTTTTTTTTTTTTTTCTTTTTGAAAAATTCAAGCCTGCCACTCCAAACAAGCATCTGGCCTCTCACATAGCCCAACTCTCCAACTACACTAGGGACTATCTAGGTCAGGGTTCATCATGGCCCAACTCTTTCCAGCAAGCATCCACAGTCTCTGTGGGTGCACACCACCCTTGTGTGTTTGACACTTCATCCTTACTCAACCCCTGCAACTTCAAGCATCCAGGTCTCTCCTGGTACTGCTCAAATCTTGCTTGGCAGATTAAGGAGCCATTGACCTGGCTCTCTCCCAATAATCTTGTGGCAGACCCAGCAGGTGCTGGACCTGGGGCTGCAGCTGCCCTGGTCTCTGCACTGGTCCCAGGGACCTTATTGTCCTGAAGCACTATCTTTAGCATCTGATTTTTCAATGTCCTCTACAGTTTTGGCCTCCAATCTTCATATATGCTAGGATACCATTGGCTGTTCACTCTGTTCCTCAGAAGATCAGCTAGGTTTTTCCCCCATGCACAGGGAAAGTTGGACTACACTCCCACCTATATAACTGCCATCTCCCCTCCTCCTCTATGTTGTTTTTGAAAGCTGCCCCATCTTTTATATCTGCAACTTTCGTTTTTGCATTTTCATTTTAATCTATGAATAATTATTTTAACGTGACTTTTAATTCACACAACTTATTTTTTAATATAAATACATCTACATTTGCATTTTAAGGCATTCTTCCTATATCTTGACTACCCCAGAGCCTGCCTAATAACCTTAACTGATAACTGCCCTGAACAAGCTAATAACCCCCTAAAGAAGGAAGGTTGCTCATAACTTTCACCATTTCAATCTGTCCAACCATCCAATCATCTGTCCATCCATCCATCCATCCATCTATCCATCTGTCCAGTACCTACTACACATAAGGCACTCAGAATAAAAGTTACTGTTGGGGATAGAATTAAATCCCAAGAATCTGGCTAATTTGTTTAGAGTTTAATGTATTTCCTTTAGAATTGTATAATCTCATGAGATAGGGCAGGGGAGGATTTAGGGGGTGACATATGCCCCAGCAAAGATAGGATCTAAAGCTTATCAAGAGATTTCCTGTTTCTCTTAATAAGCATCAAGAAATTATCTAACAGACCTTGAGCTGTAGCTTGTTTTTTCATAGTATTCAAAAAGCAGCCTTCTCTGCTGTGGACAATATCAGAGGCCATGGAAGTGATTGGGATTGCGGATTACCATGCTAAAAAAAGAGCAAGGATGACCTGGCTGGTGTAGCTCAGTGGATTGAGCATGGACCTGAAACCAAAAGGTTACAGGTTCGATTCCCAGTCAGGGCACCTACCTCAGCCAGGTCCTTGGCAGGGAGCTCATGACAGGCAACCACACGTTGATGTTTTCTCTCCCTCTCTTTCTCCTTCTTTTCCCCTCTCTCTAAAAAATAAAATAAAACCTTAAAAATAAATAAAGATGGAAATAATTTTTTTTTTAAAAAGAGCAAGGATTATCCAAGATGTTCCACAACTATGGTATTGTTGTTGGCACAATGAGGTTGATGTACAAAACTCAGATATAACAGTACCAGACATCTGTTCACGTCCATGTGTTTTTTAAAAAATTAATATAATAATGCCTTATTCTTACCACCATACCATACATACAGGGTCTCCCCATTATCATGCATTTGTGTGGCAAATTTCTTATAACTGATGAACCAATATGGATATATTATTATTAGTTAAATCCATAATTTACATTAAGATTCACTTTTTCTGTTGTACACTCCATGGATTCTGCCAAGTGCATAATGTCACATATCCACCATGATAGTCACATTCGGGAGAGTTTCACTGCCCTAACAGTCCTCTGTGCTCCTCCTGTTCATCCCTCCCACCTTTCCACGCTGGCCACTACTCTTTTACTGTCTTAGTAGTTTGGTCTTTTCCAGAATGTCATAGAGTTGAAATCATTGCATATATAGCCTTTTCAGGCTGGCTTTTTTCACTTGCTAAAAATAGCCTTTTTTTTTCTCTTCTATGACATGTTTTTGTTACTGTTTTCCTTCCTAATTATTTTTCCTCGCAGAAAGCCTCTTTTTCCATATTCTGTACTTTTTCTTGGCCCAACTTGATTTTTTGCCTTTTCTCACAGTGTTTCCTTTATCTGAAATTATAAAACTGAACTTGCGTCCTTCAAAGAGGCCTGGACTCCACCATGGCCTGTGGGGACAGCAGTGGAAACCTGCCAGTTACATTCCCCAGCCCCTCAGGGACAGTTCCCAGAGTTTTCCATTTATTAGCTCTACTTTGTGGGTCTCTCTGGCCTGTCTGCTGATTTTCCATGGAGAGCTGACATTGAGTACACATCGGCCCTCTTCTCTGTTCACCTAGCACCTAAGACCTAAAAATATACCCAATTTCTGCTCATAGCAATTCTGTCTTCTCAGTCTGTTGAGTTGGCATTTTTACATTTAGTCCGCTTCCTCGGCTGTGCTGGCATTTTAGTTATTGGGCCGATGCCATGAGCATTTATAGTACAGAACTCTGCACAAGCAAAATGGAAATAGATGGAGAGGTTCAGAGCCAATAGCAGACTTTTGGAGATTATTATTTTTTAATTATTACTATAGTTATTTTTGGTTTTAAAGAGTTTTTATGAAGTGTGGAAGGGAGCAGCAGAAGATACAGAAGCCCAGGTTAGCATTTTTGTCCAAAATGCTTAGGGTGATCTGCTTTCACTGTCTTTACTGCCCATCCCCCAACCTGTGTATTTAGCTGTATTTGCAGAGGCTCATCAAAGCGCTATCATTACCCTTCGGCTGTTCCCAGACCCTCTGCACAGGACTGAAGGAGCTGGGCCAGGAGCTCCATTCCCCACCAGAAAGGCAGAGATATCCAAATCGTGACCTCTAGCCCACATAGTGAACTTCCAACTGGAAACATCTGCCACATGCACAAAGGCACTTCAACATCCACACAAAGAAAGGAGGGCCTCACCTTTCATCTTGATCTTTTACCTGCCACCGATGCTAGGACCTTCATTCACACCTGAGTTGTCTGTCTCCCCAAGCCTCTACCTCCTGCCTTAAACTCCTGTGACATTACTTTTTCTGGCTCTTTCCTGGTGACATTACTCTTTCCTGGATGACTCACTCAATTTTCTGATGAGTCTCTCTCTTTTTTTTTTTAAGATTTTATTTATTTTTAGACAGAGGGGAGGGGAGGAAAAGAGGGAGAGAAATATCACTGTGTGATTGCCTCTCACACACCCCCTACTGGGGAGCTGGCCTGCAACCCAGGCATGTGCCCTTTGGTTCTCAGGCCCATGCTCAATCCACTGAGCCAACCGGCCAGGGCCTGATGAGTCTCCTCACTTTGCATTGAGCCTTTATACCAGCCTTTATATTACAGCCAGACTGACAAGACTCAAAACCCTTGTTGTCTGTGATTTGGAGAATGCAATCTAAACTTTAAACCTGCTGAAAAATCCTTCACACTCTTTTCAGACCCCTTCACCCCATTCTTTCACATTCTACTCTGTGTTCCTGTACCATGAACTCATTTCTTCAGGCACTCAGGTCCTCGTAAGACTCCTGCCTCAGCTGGAGTCTGTAGGCAACAGATATTTATTGAGCACCTACTATGTATATCAGGCCCTAAGGATGTAGTGACATGACACACTACAGGTGAATGCATTGTGTAACTGTTTATTTGGTGTCATTCAAATAAACTCAGTGGATTGTACCAGTGTTTTTCTGGTTGTGATGTTGTCCTGTTGTTATGCTTAATATTGACATGAAGAAGGCAAGTGAAGATGCAGAGGATCTCCTTTCACATATCTTTGTAACTTCCTATGAATTTATGTATTTTTTTAAGTCACAAAATAAACTCTACAGAGGAGACAGTGATAAGGACAAGGTGGACAAACACAGTGTGAGAACAGGAGGATAACCAAGTCCCTAACTCTGCTGGAAAACAGGGAAGGCCCCAGAGCTAACCCTGAAGGGTGAGGTGGGGTTGGGGTGGAAGGATATCTTAGGAGGCTAGTGTCATATGCAGAGGCTCTGGCACATTCAAGTGCAGGCTGTTCAGTGGATGGCCTGGGATGAGCAGCAAGAGGTGAAGATGAAGGGCTAGGACAGATTTCATCCTAAGAACCCTATGCACCTTGCTGAAGACTCTGGGGGTTATCCTAAGATGGTGGGAGCTGTTTTCATATCCAATCAATCGGTGACCTGCTCAGTTAAATTTTAAGTTCCTGTTGGTGGCTGATATGCAATAAGGTGGTGGGTGAGGAGTTGTGGCAGAGATGCCAGTGGAGACACCATTACAGTGGTGGATGGCGCAAGGCTCAAAACTGCAGGAAGACAGACACAGGTTTGATGGTTTTAGGAGGTAGAATTGGTAGGACTTGGTGAAGGATTAAAAAAATGAGGCACTCTGGAATGTTCTCCAGCATTTTCTGTCTTGAGTAAGTGGCTGATGGTGGCACTGTTCTTGAAGTTAATTACAGGGTGGCCCCAGGTGTGGCAGGTGGTGGCAGGTTTGTGTCTGAATTCATTGAGTTGCTAGATGTTTCTGGAGAATGAGAGTGCAGATGTTGGGATTAGAACTGTAGGTGTGGGGGCTGGCAGCAGCACACAGATAGTAAGCCCATTCCTGGGAAGTACTTACGGGGTAAGACTGGAAAACAACTGCTGTTCTCTAGTCCTGGAGTGTGTCATGTCTCTCCCATCCCATTAGTACCCACCTATCTGGAAATGTGCTCCCTGGTACTCCTCCCCACCTGCTGTGAGGATTCAGTCCTCCTTTAGTGCTCTACCATCAAACTTTTTACCCTGCATCTGTCTCCACCATGACTTGTTAAAGGAAAAAAAAATATTCAACACTTAATAGTAAAGCAGACTTTATTTAGGGCAGTTGTGATAGATGTAGGACCACTGCTATGGGATTTTATAATGAGGGTGGCAGGGAAAGGTTAGGCTTAACTCTGAATACAGTGTGGGCAACTGGGAATTTATAGCTAAGGAGCAAGGTCATGGTCAGAATGGAAAAATACTAAGAGAAAACATCTGGGGTGAGGAGGGATTCTTGTTGAAGACAGGACAAGGCAATCAGACATCACCTTAAGGATGGTAGGCAATGAGGAACTTGAGATCATGCACACCAGATACGCAGGTTGAAGGGTTCTGGTTTAACTGCCTTAGCAGGGTTTTTGCTAAAACTGAATACATGGAAGTGCACTTACAGGTCTGAGAGAAGGTTCTGGAGCCTGATCAATGTGTAATCAAGCAAAGGAGTTTGATCAGACCCAAGAAGAGTAGGGGGGCTAATTCTCATCCAGCTCCCTGGAGTTCAGCAGAGAAGATGGCTGATGACAGATTCTTGGACATTGCATGGGCAGCTAGGAGAGTTAATCGGAAATATTTTTGTAATTCTATGACATTTATTGAATGGTTCTAGTCTATTTGACATCTTGCAACAGGTGGAAGAAAACCATAAGCCCCCCCGAAGGAGCTCCTGTTCATTTATTTCCCCTCGGTTTTGCCAGTCTGGCTTTTAAAAGAACATTTATACCTCTGATATGATACATAAGTCTCCTGTTTATAAATCGTATGTATTTTAAACTGCTCATTGCTTTTTTAATACATTTTATTGATTATGCTTTTATAGTTGTTCCATTTTCCTCCCTTTATTCCCCTCTGCCCTGCACACCCCCTCCCACCCACATTCCCCTCCTTTATTTCATGTCCATGGGTCATACATATAAGTTCTTTGGCTTCTACATTTCCTATACTATTCTTAACCTCCCCCTGTCTATTTTCTACCTACCATTCATGCTACTTATTCCCTGTACTTTTTCCCCTTCTCTCTCCCTCCTCCTCCCCTGTTGCTAACCCTCCATGAGATTTCCATTTCTGTGGTTCTGTTCCTGTTTTAGTTGTTTGCTTAGTTTGTTTTTGTTTTAGGTGTAGTTGTTAATAACTGAGTTTGCTGTCATTTTACTGTTCACATTTTTTATCTTCTTTCTCTTGGATAAGTCTCTTTAACATTTCATATAGTAAGGGCTTGGTGATGATGAACTCCTTGAACTTGACCTTATCTTAGAAGCACTTTATCTGCCCTTCCACTCCAAATGATAGCTTTGCTGGATAGAGTCATCTTGGATGTAGGTCCTTGCCTTTCATGACTTCTTTGAATACTTCTTTTCAGACCCTTCTTGCCTGTAAGGTCTCTTTTGAGAAATCAGCTGACAGTCTTCGGGAACTCCTTTGCAGGTAACTCCCTCCTTTTCTCTTGCTGCTTCTAAGATTCTCTCCTTATAATTAATCATGGGTAGTGTAATTATGAGGTGCCTTGGTGTGTTCCTTCTTGGGCCCAGATTCTTTGGAACTCTCTGAGCTTCCTGGACTTCCTGGAAGTCTATTTCCTTTATCAGATTGGGGAAGTTCTCCTCCATTATTTGTTCAAATAACTTTTCCACTTGTTGCTCTTCCTCTTCTCCTTCTGGTATCCCTATAATTCAGATGTTGGGACGTTTAAAGATGTCCTGGAGGTTCCTAAGCCTCTCCTCATTGTTTTGAATTCTTGTTTCTTCATTTTATTCTGGTTGAATGTTTCTTTCTTTCCTCTGGTCCACACCGTTAATTTGAGTCCCAATTTCCTTCCCATCACTAATGGCTCCCTGTGCATTTTTTTTTATTTCCCTTAGTATAGCCTTCATTTTTTTCATCTAATTTGTGACCAAATTCAACCAATTCTGTGAGCATCCTGATTACCAGTGTTTTGAACTATCCATCTGATAGGTTGGCTATCTCTTTGTCACTTAGTTGTGTTTTTTTCTGCAGCTTTGATTGTTCTTTCATTTGGGCCATTTTTTTTTCTCAGCGCACCTGTTACATAGTGATGGGCAGAGCCTTGGGTGTTCACCAAGATTGGGTAACACACGTTGCTGTGTTGTGACCCTGTATGTGGGGGGAGGGGTTCAGGAGGGGTCAGTGGCACTTGCTCTGTTGTCTGCCAGATTTCTGTCACTTCCCCCACTATCCACAAGCAAAGTGGGCCTTTCTGGTGCTGGTTTCCAGGTAGGTGGGCTTGTGTATATCCTAGGACCCTGTGGGTCTCTCCAAAAAACTCTTTTGTGAGGCTGGGAGTTTCTCTCGCTGCAGCCTCAACCTCCACGTGTTTCCAATCAGTGGTTTGAGGCTTTATTAACATGTGCTGGAACCCTGGCTTGCATGGTCTGTCTTACTCCCCACTTGTTCCTCCCAGTTTATCTGCACACAAATGTGGGACCATCCACTCTACAATCCACCACCTCACTGGGTCCGCCAGCCACAGCCTTTCCTGTCCCAGTCCTCCAACCAGCCTTGCCAAGAGTCCTCTCTGCCCTGCTGCCTCTCTCTGCCCTTTATACCCATCTAGATGAATGTCTCTTCTTTAACTCCTTGGTTATTGGACTTCCATACAGTTCAACTTTCTGTCAGTTCTTGTTGTTGTCCTTCTTTTGGTTGTTCGAGGAGGAACAGCCTGTCTACCTATGCCTCCATCTTGGCCAGAAGTCCCTCATTGCTTTACTAGAGCTTTTTATTTCATCCTGAACTTAAGTTAATATAATAAAATAAATCATGAAATTTGAAAAATGTGAAAGTTAATAAAATGAAGGAAAGTGAAGGTAATCTTCATTTCCAAAAGCTAATGTGTGGACCATGTGCACATTCAGTGAAGCTGATCAGGACCCTTACTCCAATCCTTGTCTTTCACCCCCACCAGCAACTGGCTGCCCACCTGTGGAAACACAGCGAGGCTTTGGAGGCCCTGGAGACCTGCATCAGGAGCTCCCGGCGGCTAGAGAACTTATGTAGAGACTTTGAGCTGCAGAAGGTGTGCTATCTGCCTCTCAACACCTTCCTCCTGCGCCCCCTGCACCGACTTATGCACTACAAGCAGGTCCTGGAGCGGCTGTGCAAGCATCAACCGCCCAGCCACAATGACTTCAGAGACTGTCGAGGTAAGTGCAGGACAGGCACTGCCAGACCCAGCCCTGTAGGGAAGGGGTTTCTCTGGTGAAGAGCTCTGTGATCACAGTCCCAGGTTTTCATAATCATGCTGGGTAGGCACTGCTTTTTAGTACCTAATCAAATATTTTCTCTTATCTCTTGATCTTTCCATTAAAAAAGTGATGATCATTAGGACCTCTCTTTTATTTCCCCTACTGCGTACACTTTCTCCTTGGATCCTGAGTGGTTTAGTGCAGTCAGCCTAGAGAAGCTACACATAGAGTCAGTCCCTCCAAAACCCTTTCCTCTATCTACACAGTTGAAACTCATCACTACCTCCTTGGACTGCCCACGGAAAACAGCTTGTAACAAATAGTGTTCATTGCTGCTGGGCATTGGTAATATGCCAGTCACCTTACTGATCACTTCACCTGAATGAATTGGTTTTTTTGTTGTTTTTTTTGTTTCTGAAAGTTTTTTTCCCATTGTCATTTAATCCTTATACCTCCCTCCCTCCTTTAATCACTGCACTGCTATCCATCACCATGAGTCCTTTTCCTTTTTGCTCAATCCCTCCACTCCCTACCTTCCCCACCCCTTAGCTGTATTGCTGCTATGGGTCTGTCTGTATTTGCTTGTTAGTTCAGTTTGTTCATTAGATTCCACATATGAATAAGATTATATGATATTTGTCTTTCTCTGACTGGCTTATTTCACTTAGCATAATGTTCTCCAGGTCCATCCATATTGTCACAGAGGGTAAAATTTCCTTCTCTTTTACTATCAGTCTTTAAAACAAACCATGATGATTCATGCCTCATGCCTTGGCATATTCTCTTCCTTCTGCTTGGAGTCATTGCTACCACCACCTTGTCCTTTCCTGCACAATGCTATTCCTCATTTAAGCTTCAGTTCCTACCTAACCATGAGGTTAGATGACCCTCTCTGCCCACCTGTCTTGTTCCATTGTATCAGCGTTGCCTGGACAGGATAACCCAAAGCCATTCCAGCTCTGAGGACTCAGAGCTGTGCAGATATGTTACCCAGGAGGGTGAGGAATATCTTTAGTTTTGCATGTGCTGTCTTTGGCTGACCTGCCCAGTTTGCATTTTACTAAATAGTACCCAATGAGAAAAGTCTATCCTTGAAATTAAGTGGAAAAAGCATTATATAACTTAAACCATATGGTAGCATCATTGTGAAAAGGCTGCGGAAATCAGAGTATACCTGAATGTCAGTGATGAAGAGTGCCAAGAGCTCTTCCCAAGATGCCTACTGCATGATCTCCTGGAGACCAGGGCACCATCCCTCCCCTGAGAGGCTCCTCACCCTGACCTGACTGAGCATTTGGTGTCCAGTAATTGTTCATTGGACTAAATAGGCTGGTAATGTCTGAAGACTGAGCAAGCCTTGGGGTTTGTTGCTGTAGCTTAAACCAAGCATTCTGTGATAAGCCGGGAAGCATTTAATTTGCATCCACAGGGAGAAAGCCAGAAAACAGTATGCTTCCCTTCCAAAATTGAAGTGCTGGGATAAAGGAGCTGCTTCGTTTTCTGGTGATTGAAGTTCAGTTGACAAGTATTTTTTTTTGCTTTCTTGACCAAAATACCTAAATGCTCAGCTATGGTGGCTTTGCATGCCAGCCAAACTCATGCTAATTGAGCATTAGCTCCTTGTACACATTGGGTACCTACCAGTACAGAGAGGATGTGTCCATATTGCAAAATAAAGTTTTGTTTTGCAGTTATCCTTTATAACAATCTTGGTAAACAGTATGATTTCTGCAGAAGGTAATGCTGGTAAGTGCTGGAATGAATGTTCATTACTCAAAAGTTGCATTATCAATTAGACTGTCTCCCAGAAAGATCCCTGTTAGCCCCAGATGTTTCTTTGGCTTCTCTGGACTCTCTTCTTTCCAGGGAAAGGGGATAAAAAGATCTCTGCCCTGGAAACAGAATTCTAGGAACTCTTATTCCCCTGCAGTTTTCCCTTCTATGCCAACTTACATTGTCACAATGCATTTGGGAAACTCAAGCTAAGTGAATAAATACATAAAGTAAAGTAGACCCATTAAAACAAATCACTTGGTTTTTATTCATGAGAAGTAACAGGGTTTTCCCTAGAAGGACAGCATCTAACATAGTTCAGCTACTGAAAGATACTACCCTAGAGAGTTGAGCTTAAATATGTTGGGGGAAAACCCTTATCTGTATTAATGCTGCAGTCTCTGTGTGTTTCCTTCACTAGCTGCTTTGGCAGAGATTACAGAAATGGTGGCACAGCTTCATGGTACAATGATTAAGATGGAGAATTTCCAGAAGCTGCATGAACTCAAGAAGGATTTGATTGGCATTGACAATCTTGTGATTCCAGGAAGGGTAAGCAGCTGTGCTCTCTCATGCGTTGGAAGTAAAGATAGAAAAGCAATATTTAAGTGACTTAAATTTAAACATTTGGAATACGGATACTCCAAGTTAAAATATCCTCCTTCTGAAGGGTCTTCCTTCCACCTGGGGGATAAATGGAGGAAAAACCTTGAACATTACAGTGTCATTTGAAAATTTTGTGTCAGAAGGAGATAAAGCAAGTGTTTGGCCTCGTATTCTGCTTTTTCTCCTTACTGGCTGATTTGCTAATTTACTTTTTACCCTACCATGCTCTAAGACAATTTGTTCACATTTAAGTAAATGAAAATGGAAGATAAAAATTTTTAATTGGGTAAAATAGATATAAAGGCAGAGGAAAAGTTAATGCATGAAAGCATGCTGTAAAATCCCATGTGTGAAACTATTTTTAAAAGATACAATTTTCTGTATATAATTTTAATTAGGAATTAAAATGTTTTAGCCAGAACATTATTCTCAAATAAATGCAATTTCTCTTGTGCTGTTAACCTTCACCAAGCCAGCACCCTTCATGAGATGTATAGGTTGTTTGCAGTGAAACAGAACTTTATTGCATAAACATGCTTCTTCCAGGCCAAATAGGAATTTTAAAAACACAGCACAACCTGCCTTTTTTTTTTTTTTTTTTCAGTTCTCTTCCTAAGAATCAAAACTATCAGTCAGGTGATACATCTCATCAAATCTCTCAGTGCGATCTTTCTCCTATAGTTACCCAATTTTCAACTATCCATCACCCAGGTCCAGAAGGGAATTTTAGTCTCTGATCTGCTCTATACCTGCTTCAACCTTCACACAAGTTGCCATTATGCCAGGGGCTCTCAGTAGCTGCCCTGGAAACTTTAAACCTGTGAAGCCTACAGAGGATGTGGGAACATCTCTGTGTATTTGGTATTTCTGTTGGGAAGCCTTATTATAAAACTGACCAAATGCCAGTTGTAAAGGGTTGTCAGAAGAGTAATGTGTAAGTATGGATGGAAATTAAAGCTGAGATTTGCTTCAGCCCTGACAGCTCTTCTACTGAGAAAATCCCACCAGGCTTTAGCATCCAACACCCATGTTACCCACCCACACAGAACTCTTAGTAAAGGCCTGTGAAATCAATGTAATTTTCTCTTACATTTGGACATTATAAATATTTATCATATTATGCTACATGGCAAACAGACCATTTGTAAATCATTTATTTTGAAGAAAGGTTTCCATGGTGCTATGAACAAAGCATTGGCTTGGAGTAGGTGGCCCTAGGTTGAAATTCTACCTGCACCAGAGCTAGGCTCTTTCACCAACTGACACATTCCTTCCCTTCTGTTACATGGGGATGATATCCTATCCTTCCTAGGTCATGAGGATTTAATGAGATTTAATGTGTAAAACTAACACGATAAATATGAATTATCTTCCTCCTTGCCCCACCTCCATTTATTTGAATGACTAAATACACACTTATTATAATGTTTTGGAATTTTGCCATTTTAATGATGATGTGTGTTGAAGTGGGCCTCTTTGGGTTCCTCTTAATTGGGACTCTCTGTGTGATTCCTGGATTTGTGTGACTTTTTCTCTCATCACATTAGGGAAATTTTCTCTCACTACTCTTTCAAATACGTTTTCTGTCCCTTGTTCCTCTTCTCCTTCTGGTATTCCTATTATTCGGATATTATTACGTTTCATATTGTCTTGCATTTCTCTTAATCCCTCTTCATTCTTTCTGAGCCTCTTTTCCCTTTCCTGTTCTTTCTGTGAGATGCTTTCTACTTTGTCCTCCAACTCACTAATCCGATCTTTTATCTCATCTACCCTATTTTTAATGCTTTCTACTGTGTTTTTCAATTCAGAAATTGTATTCTTAATTTCGTCCTGGCCCTTGCTAATAGTTTCCATTTCCTTTTTCATGTTGATACAGTTAGCGGTGAGATCGTTATAGCTCCCCTGTAGTTTCTGGTAGCTCATTGTGAGCTCTTTGAACTACCTGATAACCAGTGCTTTGAATTCAGTATCTGATAGTTGACTTGCCTCTATTTCATCTAACATTCTTTCTGAGGGTTCCTCCTTTCCTTTCACTTGGGGATTGTTTGTCTTCCCATTGTTTGTGAGACTCTTCTTGTTAGCCTCAGCTTCTTAGATTAATCTGTTTTGACTCCCTGGGTTTATGGTGTGAACTTCTGTGGTGGAATGTCTGTGAATTTCAGTGGTGCAGTCTCTTCTGGTTATCCTGTCGTTCTCTGCTTCCACCTACTCGAATATGCAGCAACTTTTGGCTTCTCTCCTACAGCAAAGTGCAATCTGTCTCTCTGACTCTACTATTGGGAGGCCTCTTCTATGGGTCCAGCTCTGGTCTTTTCGTATTTTCAAGTTGATTGTGACTCTTATGGGTAAAAGAAAGAAAAGACAAAGAAAGAAATAAAAGGAAGAAATAAAAAGGGTAGGGGAATGGAAGAAAGAGCGATAAGTTTAGAAAGAAAAGAAAAAGGAATAAAACAAAATCCGAGAAAAGAGGACAAAAGTATCGAAAGATGAAACTAATAAAATTTAAAAGAAATAACAGATTACTTTAAAAAAGCAAAAAAGATAAAGAAAAGGAATGAAAAAAGTAAAAAAAAGAATAAAAATGAAATAAAATAATAAAATAAAATAAAATATAAAATAAAATAAAGAAGAAAAAATCCAAAAACAACAACAACAAAAGGAAACGTCACTTGTTGGTTTCAAACTAGCCGAACTGGTTTTTCTGGCTGCAGTTGGCTGAGGGTCAATTGTTGTGATTCTTCTGCCAGCCCTCTCTCAGGAGCCAGACACTTGGCGCCTCTCCCCAGCTCCCTACAATGGGGAACTAGGACTTCCTCACAGGGCTCCCCTCCCAGGGGTTACCGCCATGGGCTGGCATGCAGTGCTTGCGGGCGCCTGCGCCGGCTTAGTTGCCTGGTTCCCTCGGGATTGAACACAGACCTGCCCCCATTCTGTGGGAAAGCTCTAGGCCCTCTGCCCAATCTCAGGTTGGCTGCCAAGCTGGGTGTGGAGCAGACCAGGCTGTTGTGTCTATTGGATTCAGAGCCTCACGCTGTACCTATCAGATCTCTTGGGCTGGCAACCACAGAGTCCTAGGTTGGGGCCCTTTGTCCTCAGCACCCTCTCCACAAACTCTTATCAAACAAGTCTCTCCTGGCACCCCACCTTGCTTGGCCAGAAAGGGAGGGGGTTGAGGGTCTCAGCTCTTTCCCCAGGACCCCTCAGCGCCCGGGGCTTCCAGATAGTCTGAGGGGGATGAACTGGAAGCCAGGAGCCAATCTGAGGACTGGGCGCTGACCTAGAAACTCTGTGCGCACGTCATGGCACACTGCGTGGTGTGTACTGATCCCCCGAACTGTGCGCGGGCTGAAATCCCTTCTGCTCCTGTGTTTGTCTGGGTCTCCTGGCCAACCTCCGCCAAAAAATCCTAGGGAGGGAGCAGTTCAGGGAACCCATCTGGGCACTTAACGCTGTTCCAGGCGCCGTCAGGCACTCGCGGAGACACACTGCGCACCAGGCGCTGGACCCCCGAACTGTGTGCAGGCTGAAATCCCCTCTGCTCCTCTCTGTTTGGGCCACTTAGCAGGTCCTGGCGGAAAAATCCCAGGGAGGGAGCAGCTCGGGGGGACCAGTCTGGGCACTGGACGTTGTCTCAGGAGCAGTCCGGCACTCACCCAGATACACTACACATCGGGCACTTAGTCCCCCGAACTGTGGGCAGGCTGAAATTCTCTTCTGCTCCTCATTGCTTGGGCCACTTGGCCAGCCCCGGCCAAAAAATCCCAGGGAGGGAGCCGTCTGGGCACTGAACGTTGGCCCAGGCACTGTTGGGCACTCACCGCTGGGCGCTGGCCCCCCAACCATGCAGCAGCGGAGATCCCTGCTGTTCCTCTTTGCTCCGTCCCGAGACTACTGTACCGCTGCTGTCTCCCTACCATCTGGTTCCTCCGTGACCATCAAGGTTTCTGGTCCCTTATTTTCATATATGCTTGGCAACTGCTGGCTTGCTGGCTTCTCCTCCTCCGATCAGACAGGTTTCTCTCCCTTTTGTACTAGGAACTGATATCTGCTCCGTCCTACTCCATCGCCATCTTGAAAGCCCAAAATCTATATTTTAGCTTTTGGGGTCCCTTGGATGCATTGATCATACCTTCTTTCTTAAAACTCTCCCGTGTTTTTGTTTTTTCCTTGAACTGTTTCCTGGTGTTTTTCTTTCCCTCTCAGTCTCTGTGTTTAAATCCCAGTGCCCATCTTCCTCTGCAGCCTCATTTCTGGCTCCTCCCACAATTCTTATTATAATGTTATTGGTTACATGGCCCAGCATTGTAGAAGACATCATAAGCATTTAACCAAATATAGGCTCTATAAACCAGAACTGACAAGGTGATCTGGGGCAAGTTTCTAATCACTTGCTTTTCAGTTTCCTCATTGGAAAAATGGAGATAATATTGAATTTACAGGCTCATGTATGAAGCTGACATAAACACACTGCATATTTGAGTCATACACCACATGTTAAATAAAAGGTCATTGTTATTTATAAAGGTGAAGTCGGAATTGGGGTGCTGTTTACTAACTGCAGACCCACCTTATTTGCATATTCTTTTGCTCTTCAACGGGCTTCACAGCTATTCACTGTTTCAAGTCAGCCCTGAGTAACAGGGAAAGGGGAGGGCTCAGGCCCTCAAGGGATGAGTTCTAAGATGGGGCATTCCACACACCAAGGCCAACTGATTATCATTAATTAATTTTCCATTGTCAAATAACATAATGAGTAGAAGGAAGGTTCTGATAGATTTGTCTACAGGTGGAATTTGAAAAACAGGTTTGAAGGTGAGCAGGTAATTTTAGAAATGCCCCCTAAACTACCTGCAGTCTAATCCCTAACAAGGCTTTCAGGAAAAATCCCATTCACCCTTCTGCTGGGCTTAGTCTGAGATGGTTTTATGTCCTGATAAGTAGGACACTTTGGCCTGAACCAGGTCCCCTGGGGCTGTTTCTCTATCCTAGGAATTGCGTGCTTTCTAGGTTATAGGAGCACATTCTTCTTCATTAAACAAAATGAAGCAGGGAAGGGGAGGTGGGACAAGGGGAAGGGGGTTCATTCGGTTAAGACTCAGAGGTGTAGACATCTTTGGATGGATTTTTCTCCAGAAGGAAGCAGCTTGAGCTTAAAGTTTTTAAGGGTTTTTTTCTTTTTCTTTTTTTCCCTGTTCCACAGTTTAGAAAGGGGGAAAAAAGTTCTAGGCAAGAGACATTTTTCATCTCCAGCCCTCAGATACTGACATATGAGTCCATAGCCCTTCTTCTCCTTGCCCCTGAAGACCTGGAACACAATTGCCAGACCACACTCCCTTTTATTTCTGTAGTAAGTACATTAGGCACCCTGTCTTTCCCGTCCCACTCAGGTTACAACTGAGATACCTACAATTCGATAGGAAATACATGTGTTTTAATGGCAACAAATGTGTAAGGTGGAAACAGAGTGACAGCAGCATGTTAGGGTCCCCATTCTTATTCTCTGATACCCTTCAGTGATGAAAGCAGCCCCCTAGCCACCATTTCCTCATGTTGTATTGTTTATGCCTGGTAACATCCATCCTACAGTCCTACAAGTATTTATTATATTATTACTTTGTTGATCTCCAAAATAGGTCAATGAAATTACTAGCAGACATAGTCTTTGATCCACATTTCATAAAGCAGCAAACAAAGAGTCATTAGGCCATGCCGAAGTCTATAGAATCAAAACAAGTTGGTTGAATCCCTATTCTTGGCTCAGAAGCTGCTATGAGCACACAAAAACCTCAGGGCAGGTGCTCCAGGAATTTATTATTCTATGAGAAACTACTCCAATAATTAGTGGCTGAATACAACCTTTTAGTATATGTCATGGTTTTGCAAATCAGGAATTGGGCAGGGCTCAGCCAGGTTATTCTTTTGCTCCATGTAGTATTGACAGAGATCCCAGATGGAATGGCATGGAGGGGCCAAGGCTGATGCCTAGCAGGGACAACTGGAGGCTGGGCTTAGCTGGGACTGCAAAGACAGGCCATGAGGGGTCTCCCTAGTTTGGATTCAGAGTGGTCTTACTACCTGCACCTCAGAGTTCCAAGAGCAATCATTTCCAAGGACATAGCAGAGGCTATATATACTTTTATGACCTAGTCTTGGAGGTTACATGGTATCACTTCCATACTCTATTGGTCAAATCAGTCACCAGCCCACCCACATCCAAGGGAAAAGGACAGAGACCCCACCTTGTAATGGATGTCAAAGAACTTGCAACTGTGTTCTAAAAGCAGAGCTGTGGAGAGAGTTTCCTCAATAAGTTAACCATAGGACCCAGCAATTCTACTCCTGGGTATATACCCAAAAGAATTGAGAAAAGGTATTCAAACAAAAACTTCAACACGATTGTCCATGGTAACACTATTCACGGTTAAACAAAAGGGGAAACAACCAAAATGTACCATCAACAGTTGAATGGATAAACAAAATGAGGTCTGTCCATACAATGAAATAGCCACAGAAAGGAATGAAGTACTCATGTATGCTACTACATGGATGAAACTTGAAAACAAACACTATGCTGAGTGAGTGAAGTCAGACACAAAGGGCCATGTATATGATTCAACTTATATGAAGTATCCAGATTAGGCAAATCCAGAGTTTAAAAAAAAAAAAAGATTGGTGGTTGCCAGGTGGTAAGAGAAGGGGAAATGGAGAGTGACTTCTTAATGATAGCTTTGTTGGGGGTTTTTTCCTAAGTGACCCCAAATGGTTCATACCCTCAAGAGTTTACAGTTTAGGAGGAAGAGTTCCTTAGATATATTTGCTTCTTGCTCTGTTACCCCAGAACAGTTACTAATTTTTGAGAAGCAAAGTTTTAAGTCATAGAGAAGATTCCTCAATTCATAGTACTCTCCTAGGGCTATGACTTCTGGTCCCTGGCTGCCACTTTGTATCTGGCCAGGTCCTCTCCCCCTCCCTTACACTGGGAAGCCCGCAGGGCCTAAAGATTAACTGCATAATTATAGGCCTGCGTGAACCAGCAGGCACACCATGGGACCTCTGAGTGCTTAGTGGAGCCCATAGTAGTCCCTGCCTCACAGCTTCCTGGGAAGGAGAGGAGCTTAGAGAAGGCATAGCACAGCATTCAGTAGTCACCATGATCGCTATGATTTTTTAGTATGAAAGGGGCTGCAGTGTTTAGGAAGTCAGAGTCTCTGGGTGGACTCAGGTTTGTACACTCCCACCCAATTGTTTTCTCTGCAGGAGTTTATTCGCCTGGGAAGTCTCAGCAAGCTCTCTGGGAAGGGGCTTCAGCAGCGAATGTTTTTCCTGGTAAGTGGTAAGAGCTTTTTGTTCTATGACCCATGATCCATGGGGTCACAGGGCCAGGGCTCTGCTGTCCAAGCGGGGGGGGGGGGGGGGGGGGGAGGCGCACCTGGAAGGCAGGAGGATCAGCCAAAGCTGCTCAGCCTAAGGTTGTTGAGCAAATTTTCATGCAAGATTTTAGAAACATTTTCTGTACTTTTTGGTTTAAAATGGAGCTCATGCATCTCAGCCACCCATGTTCTTTCTCCTCTAGTTCAATGACGTCTTGCTGTACACAAGCAGGGGACTAACAATCTCAAATCAGTTTAAAGTTCACGGGCAGCTCCCACTCTATGGCATGACCGTGAGTATGCAGTGTGGGTATGAGGCCAGGGCCTCTCCCTCTGGGCTGCCTGTGGTTTGCAGACCAGGTTAAAGGAGCAAGAGCTAGTGAGAGTGACATGAGGAAGGAAAAAAGGAGACTTGACTAGGAAGTGAGAGCATCACAGGTGCCATGAGAAACATGGGCCTTAAGACTCCCTGAGAGGGGCTCTGGGACCTGGCTTCTCTTCTGCATGTGGGATACATGTTGCTTCTAGAACCAAGTGAAGAGGCAAGATGGTGTGGCCATGTGGGGTGAGTTTGTCCTGTGCCCAGCCTCAGGGGCCCTGAAAGACAATTCTCACCATCTATGTGGAGTCATGGAGCCCACTCATAAACCAGAGAGCCACTTTGACCTTCCCTAAGATGTTCCAGTGGACAGTTCTCCATATTCTGTTACTCTTGGTTGGCAGCTGCTAACAGGCCAGTCAGCAAAGCATTATCTGTCTTATACCCACATTCTCCTCAGTGACTGAGTAAAAAGAAGTTTATGTCCTCTGCCAAAAAGATTCAGTGCCTTTGACCTTTCATTTACCTTTCCAATTATGAAATTTTCAGACTTGGTTCTCCCAGCTGTAGCCATTTTAGTGAACACCTAAAAATGCATTGATTGTCTTGCTTGCTTCTTGGCAGTAAGTTATGAAAACTTATCCCACAGATAGAGGAAAGTGAAGATGAGTGGGGCGTGCCCCACTGCCTTACCCTGCGGGGCCAACAGCAGTCCATCATCGTGGCTGCCAGGTAACTCGGGGACCTCTTACCTGTTTACTCTTTTACTGGCTGTGGTCTGAAAACCTGACATCCACCTCTTCTTCAGTTCCCGGTCCGAGATGGAAAAGTGGGTTGAGGATATACAGATGGCCATTGATTTGGCAGAAAAGAGCAGTGGCCCCACTGCCGAGTTCCTCACCAGCAGCCCCCCTGACAACAGTAAGTGTGGGGGAGGCTTTCCTGGGGTGGGACACAGGCCCATCATGTCAAGGAATTAGCCATGGAGGGGCGGGACATCTCTGGCTTACAGAAGGCAAGCATCCTATTGCATTTAAAGTCACCTTACCTAGTAGGCCTCAGATCCATGGACTGTATTTGTATGTAAAGCTAAAAATCAAGGAAATTCCATTTCCTAAAAACATTTTTAAAACCTTAAAATGGTGAGAGAACAGAGAAGTACTCTTTTCTGGAGCCAGCATTACTACTTCTTACACAGAATGTCATGACCTAGAAAATAAGGCCATCCATATGCTGGGTGAGCACTGTGGGCCAAGGGCCCGGCTCCCTGGCAGACGGGCTGGTGGGATGTTCCACATGGTGGGACCCTAACAAGCAGGTGGCTGCATGGGGGTCCTCAGGGCCATATCACTTGAGTGCCTTCAACCATCTGGGCCCATTCAGATCCTGAGAAGGGTCAGAAAAGGGTCCCTTCTGGAGAGCAAAGATCAGAAACCTTTTATCACATCCTGCAGAATCCCCTGATGAGGCCACAATGGCCGACCAAGAGTCAGAGGATGACCTCAGCGCCTCACGCACCTCGTTGGAGCGCCAGGCCCCCCACCGTGGCAACACTATGGTGCACGTGTGTTGGCACCGCAATACCAGTGTCTCCATGGTGGACTTCAGCGTGGCCGTGGAGGTACCAGCTGTGACCCCAGAGGGTAGGGGGCAGGGCAACAACTCATCCTTTTGAACATTTGAGCTTGACCTCTCGGGTTGGGCCAGCTAGCATTAACCTTTTCTTGGGAATGCAAACAAGTCTCCTGGCCTTCATTCATCCCCAGATTTTGTTCTCCAGGCCATCCTGTTACCCTTCCTCTTGTGGAGTTAACTGTGGGGCAGAGACTTCTCCATGCATTTAGCCATGTGTCTGTGCCAAGACCTAGAAACAGGTTCCCAGCGCAGGTGTGGATGGACAGCTCCCAGCACCAAGGCTGCCATATCCTACAGCGGCCAGCCCCCACCCGACACGCACACACCTGAACTCAGGCGCAAGGAGGCAGTAGGGTCAGAAAGCTGGTGCCAACCAGAGCCACGGCACATGCAGTTCATGAAGAACCTTGGAGTATAGCCTCTGGGGGTGCTGGGAGTTGTTCTGAGAGTTGGCTTTGGTGATGGGACTCTCCCCAGATTGTGACTATAAATCTTCCATAACTTTCCAAACGCCATTCCCTAAGCATCCTCTAGTCCCAGGCCGTAATCCCTAACCTTAAAACATCAAACCCAGAAAGCTCTAAAACCACCAAGTTCTCTTCATATCTATCCCATTGACAACAGAACCTGAGCTGATCGTGTTTTGTGTAAATGTTCACATTTTGGCAAATGATCCTGTTTGACCCCACTGCCAGGGGTGCCATAGTAGATGCGTGTGATTAGGAATTCAGAACTTTTCCATTTTTTCAGAAAGAGAAAGCCACCTGGCCCCAAAAATGTCACTTAAGAGACTATGCCAAGAACAGCGGTTTGTTTGGTTTTTGAACCAATAGTATTGGGAATGTATGTCAGATTGTTTTCTGGAAGTGACCTGCACAATTCCATGGAGCTTATTTTGCATTTGCTTGATAGTGTTCAAAATCCCATATGTGCTTCTAAAGCTGTCTGAGGCACAGGACCAGGGTGTGAGGCTCCCAGGGCTGTGCCTGGCCTCGTGCAGGCTGCAGTGACCATTCTGTCTCCTCCATCTCCCACAGGGATAGCCTTTTCCCTTACAGGCTCATCATATTCAACATTCTTCCTCCCTCCACACTGGGTCTGTTTGCAAAGCTTGCCAGCCAGAATTTTCTCCCAGGGAATAGTGAGTTTTCCAGCACAGAGGGAAAAACCAGTGACAGTCTGGTGGGAAAAACACCTGATCTGATCTAGCCTGTCCAGTCTAGTCCAGTGAAGCTGGTGGAAGTGCAACACCATGAGAAGGAACTTGTCCCTGCCTTACTTTACAGTGACTTTTGTGAGGTGTAGTTAGGATTGTCAGGGCATGGGGATTTGGTAGATCTGAAACCTCTTTTTTAATTCCTAGAGGCATGTAGATCATTCAAGGATGCAACTTGACACCCAAGTCAGGTAGGTCATCAGCAGCCCAGAAAAGCCTCCTCAAGGCCAGCCAGATGAATCTAGAAGCCAGGCCAGCAGACTGGCCCACAAACAAAATCCTACCCATCCCTGGTTCTTTACAGCCCATGAACCAAAAACAGGGTTTTACATTTTTAATGGGTACTACAAATACAAATATCTGATTTTTCCTTATGGCCCCAAAAGCCTAAAATACTTAATATGAGGCACTTGGAGGAAAAATTCCAAGGAAGCTTCTAGGTGTGTGGTTTTAAGATGACAAAATGCAGGTTAAATACTCATGGAACTGACTCATCTGTCACTCTGCAAATGTCTCTCCCTTGCCAGATCCTCCACCCTCCCACCCCTGGCAGACGAGCTCCACTCCTCCAAGACCTTGAGTCCCGCTGCCTAAGGAAAGCAGCAGCTCCTTTACTCTTGCTATGCTTTCTCACCAGCCTTCACTTGTTTCTCTCTTCCAGTTCTGCCTCCTGTGGGACCATACCAGTAGAAATGAGTAATAGGGATGTTTGGGGATACAGAGAGGTGAGCTCAGTTTGGGGTCAAGCCATCGGGCACTAGGGGTTCACATTAGACATGGGACAGTCTGATGCCTGGATGGCCAGTGTGAAGCCTGGCATTTGGAGGAATCTGAGGCAAAATGAGCAAAGTTCCTTTTTAAGACTGGAGTTAGGAGGTGTGTAGATCTAGGAGATATGTGTGCTATTTACAGTCTGATAAGGTGAGGACAACTGGGAGGGGACAGTTAGTTTACTGTAGTTGCCACAGAAATTTTATCTTCTACACTGCTGGAGGCTAGCATTCAAAGATCAAGGCATTGGCAGGATTGGCTACTGCTGGAGGCCCTAAGTGGGAGTGTCTGTTCCATGCTTATCTCTTGGCGTCTGGTGATGGCCTGCAATCCTTGGTGTTCCAAGGCTTGTAGATGCATCACTCTAATCACATCTGTCTCACTTGTGAGTATTCCCATGTTCAAATGTTTTCTTATGAGGACAAGAGTCATTGGGATTAGGACGTACCCTACCTACTCCAGTTATGACCTCCTCTTACCTTGACTGCACCTGCAAAGGACTGATTTCCAAATAAGGTCACCTCCACAGGTGCCAGGACTTTGGACTGTTGTCTGTTCTGGAGCAGAGACAACAGCAGTTTGGGAGCCAAGAACAGAGAGCAGAGCAGAGAGGCCTTTCTTCAGTCAGAGTCTGGGGTAGGAGGCTGCTGTGAAAGGTAGCAGGGAATGGGGCGTTGGCTGGTCTGGGGCGAGGATGTTGACCTCTCTCTTAAGGGTTCACCCTCTTGAGAGTGACAGAAAGAGGAGGGCAGAGCATAGGGAGCCGGGTTAGCTAAATAAGAGGCTGAAATGTATTGGAGAAAGTTTCAGTGTCACTGGCAACTTTGGAGACTATGGCTAGGGCGATGGGGAGAAAAGGCCAGTGGGTATGATTATTAAGAAGCATCTAGGCCATTAGTATGGCAAGACCAGGGGAATTTATTCAGTTTACACCCTTCCATGTTCCAGAAAGGATTTAAATAGTTGGCATTCTCATGAATCTACCTCGATCTGGTGTGTATACCACAGTGGGACTGGTGGCTCTTGTCCCACAGATAACTGCACCTAAGACTTTTGGACCCTATCTGGAGAAATTTACTTGGTTCAATATAAATATAAAGGAAAATAAAATGTGCTGTTCTCCTTGCCTGCACAGTGTGACTTGCACATAACCATTTCTCATGATGCAAAAGCTCCACCCCCACCTTTCTGGCTGTGCCATCACCTACTTGGCACTCAGAGCTCCCCACTTTCCTGTGCCTTTCTGCCAGTTGGTGAATGGCAGCCAGATGTGGTGGTCTCTTGGTGCAGGGATAGGACATCCTCCATCTGTGGTCCCCACTCCATCCAGCTGAGCTCCCGACAGCAAGGACCGGCTCTCCTTCCCATGTGTTGTCAGACTCCCCTTCAAACTACAAGCAACTTGAGGGCAGACACATGTAAAATTTTGTCTCAACTCCTGTCTTAAATGGGCACTTAAGCATGCTTATTAGATTAAATACAAGTTACTGGAGACACACCAAAGGGACAGAATAAATTAGACAAAATAAATGAAACATTTTTTTTTTTTACTTGTGGCAAACTTGGCCATTTCAACCATTTGTATGAGCAGCAGTACAGACATTTGTGGAGTTTTGTGCCCACCACTGCCATCTGTTTCCTCTTCAAGTCTCCCTGGCAATGAGCTGCCAGCTAGCTTGTCAGGGACATGGATGGCCTTCCCAGTGTCTGCTTCACAGCCAGACATTGAGGCGTCTTGGGGTCGACAAGGACATGCATCCTCTACACTTGATGTTGCGTCTTGGATGCCTGGGAGTTCACACTAAAGCCCTGTGCCTGCAAGTCCTGCAGGCACTGGGAGACCACAGGAGCTACCAGATGTCTCTGAAATGCTTGCTTTTACCAGTGTTTACCTGTATGTCGTGGAGAGAGGCCACTTCTCTCCCAAAGTCCAGTGTTCTACCTGGGCCACTAGATGGCAGCCAGGAGCTGCTGGTGCAATGCTCATGGCAGATTACTGTTGAGGGGTCTTAGATCCTTGGACCTGTGACAGCCACAGCAAACCACCACCAAATGGGCAGCACAAACAGATTTGTCTCACCATTCTGGAGGTGATGGGTCTGGAAATCATGGTGTCAAGAAGGCCAAGCCCCCTTTGAAACCTATAGGGGGGATCCTTCCTTGCTTCTTCACATTTCTATAGTTTGCTTGGTTTCCTTGGTGTTCTTTACATACATCACTCCAGTCCATTTCCATCATCACATGGAGCTCTTCCCTGAGAGTCTGCCTCTCCTCTCTCAAAGGACATCAGTCACAGTGGATTAAATGCCTACTCTGTTCCATTATGGTTATCTTTTAAGTAGCGTCTTTGTGAGATGATCCACATTCTGAGGTAATGGATGTTAGCATATCTTTTGGGGAGGTCGGGACCATAATTCAACCCATAATGGGTGACAAGAAAAATTAAATGAAGCTCATGGAGTCCACCTCTCCAAGTTTTTCCATCCACCAGAGAGTAAGGCCATTTTTAAAAATCAGTTACAGGAAGCCTGTTCTCAGAACCACAGACCCCACCTGTGGGTCTGTCAAAGAACAGCCTCACTAGACTAAAGATTGAGACATCCTTCCCACAGCACCAGGCTGCACCATACTGATGTTGGGGGCTCCCATCTGCATTCCTTACAGCCGTACTTGTCTTTCAGAATCAGCTGTCTGGGAATCTGCTGAGGAAATTCAAAAACAGCAATGGGTGGCAGAAGCTGTGGGTGGTATTCACAAACTTCTGCCTGTTCTTCTACAAGTCACACCAGGTATGTGAGTCATGCAGGGCAGGTGGCCCTGTGACCCTTCAGATGAAGCATCTGGTGTGCAGGCTGGGAAGAGCCTGAGGGACCCCCAAAACAGCATCCTCCCCTCTCGTGGGGCAGGCATGGAAAGAAAGAAGCCAGGTGTTGAAAGGGGTGTGCAGGGCAGGACCATATCCATGAGGCCCTCAACTATTAAGTCAAGACTGACATCCACTTGCTGACAGGCAATCTGCCTGTTGGTTGGATAAGGGAGTGGGGACAACTTAATTGATGGCTCACGTCCTGACTGGGAGGCACCAGGTGGACCACAGAGCATTGGCCAAAACCAGCTGCTTTGGTTTCCCGAGTTGCTTCAGGGTGAGAGGCTGCAGCCAAGCTCAATGCCTGTAGCCACCTTCCAAAGCCACCTTCTGTTGACCCTTTCCAGGACAATCACCCCCTCGCTAGCCTGCCCCTGCTTGGGTATTCACTCACCATTCCCTCGGAGTCTGAGGACATCCACAAAGACTACGTGTTCAAGCTGCATTTCAAATCCCATGTGTACTACTTCAGGGCCGAAAGTGAATACACGTTTGAAAGGTAAATGTTCCCCTCTACCCAGGGACCTACAGAAAAAGGATATTCCTCTTCTAAATAGGATTTCTCCCAAGGAAGCAAGTGGGTAAAGGCTCTCCGTACAGCCCACTGTGGGCGTTCACAGCCTTCCAGAATGGGCTTGTCCTCCTAACCTCATCAACTGCTTAGAATAAATCTGGGGTCACTCTGCCAAAATCCACCTCTGTTCTCAGAGAAGTGGAACCATGATTCCCCTGGGAAACAGGCTGTCCTTAACCTGTACATCTTTAGTTACTATTAATGTCACACACATTGCACTTCTAAAACTCTTTTACTTGTGTTTTTTTCAGTTTGTGACTTCAGTAGTTCAGTTCTAACAACCCCGATGGGGCTATGGCCAAAGGCTGTTTCCAGTCAAAAGACCACATGAGGAAGGGAAAGTAACCTGGTGCTTATTACTTAGAGTGACTACGGGTACAATCAGACACAGGGGCAGTAGTCTTCATTGAGCCATAAAAATTAAATGGAAAGAGCCCAGCTATCACATTTGACCAGTGGCTTCAGTCTGCTTCTGAAATTTCAAGTGCAAAATCTGGGCCTCTGAAATAGCATCCTGATGCAGACTACTCAAGGCAGTTGTCAACTGCTGAACCAGCACCTTGGGGGAATCTTCAGGCCACAAACTAGACCAGGCAATAGTCCCCACTCCCATTTAGGCAGAAAATTCTCTTCACCATGCTATTTGACAGGAAAATAATTTGTTTTCTTACCCCCCCACTGATACTGAACCCACAAGGGTTTCTGATCAATGGTCCAGTTTTGATCTGTGTGCAATCCCTAGTAAGTTATTTGAGTGGAAACAGCACAGTGGCTTAAAACCAGGGCTGAAAGCTCCCATGTCGTCTAAGCAGCAGTCTCTAAGGTACACTGCTTGAGCAGGTAGCCCAGGGCATAGCGAATCTCAACTATGATGCTGGGCTAGAAAATTTATCCAAGTTCGGATCCTGTTGTGGCAAGGTAAGTTAGCCTTGCAGTGCTAACCTCCTAAGAGACCTACAATTACAGAACATCTGAAGCCATGCTGTAAGTTCCAGGAAGGCAAGAAGGTTGGCAGACCCCAGGTTTTCTCAACCTTGGCACTGTTGACACTTTAGACTATATAATTCTTTGTTAGGGTCAAAGTGGGGTCTGTCCTGTGCACTGTAGGATGTTTTGGCCTCTACCCACTAGATGTCCGTTGCACTGCTATCGTGACAATTTAAAATGTTTCCAGGCAATGCCAGCATCCCCAAGGTATGTGAAAACTACCAGCACACTACAAGTACTCAAATATAGAAAACAGAATTCTCATGAAGCAGGACAAAATGTATAGCAGTGTCTGTGGGAAGGATTACAAAGCAGAACTCTCCAAACAACCAGATGCCACCTCTAACTACTCTCAATGGAGTGTGCTGCTGCATCCTGGGCAAGGCATATCCAACTCAGGCACTTCTGGTTCTCTGGAAAAATTAGCACATCAAGGTCACTGGTTCTCAAACTGATACTGAGGAATACCTGAAGTAACCCTTAACCCTGCTTTCCATTACTTGGGTGCTGAGAGTTCATTTAAGAACTCTTCATCTGCTAAAATGGCAGATGAGCCCTGGCTGGTGTGGCTTCAGTGGATTGAGTGCTGGCCTGCAATCTAGGGCATATGCCTGAGTTGCAGGTCAGGTCTCCAGCAGGGGGCACACGAGAGGCAACCACACATTGATGTTTCTCTCCCTTTTTCCCTCCCTTCCCCTCTCTAAAAATAAACAAATAAAATCTTAAATAAATTTAAAAATAAATAAAATGGCAGATTACAAATAAGAAAAATACCAGAGATAAAAGTTTATAAAATGTAGCGCTCAACAATTGCTTCTCACTTCCTTGTTTTAGGTGGATGGAGGTGATCCGAAGTGCCACCAGTTCGGCCTCCCGCACCCACATTCTGAGTCACAACGAATCTCATGTGTATTAATGGCAGAACATAGCTGTCAATTGTTTCAGTAGTGGCTGCTTTCCTGAAAGACATTTAAGGAAGTAAATGTCTGTATTAATGAAGCCTAGTAAAATTGACATCTGTCTAGAAAACAAAAACATGGTTTTACAGCAGCTCTCATCTGTCTCCATGGAACTTTTTTTAACCTTGTGTTTTTCCACTGTTAATTTCTCATCTGAAAGGAAGTGCTTCCACCTCCAAGGCTTGGTGGTGTTCTCTCTGTTATTCTCTTGACGGGCTGTTTTTAGCTTGTGCCAGTATTAAAACATTGTCATTAATATAGTGCCAAATGACAATTTTTCCTCCGTGACTGCACATTAAAAGCAGTACAGACACATCCGTTCAACTAAAAGACAGGGCAAGCACTCTTCTTTTATAGGCTGCTGCATTTAAAAAAATTTTTTTTCCAGTGTTTGCAATACACATGGCAGTCTGAAGCAAATGAGATCATTTTCAGGTATCATTTTTTTCTCAATCTTTCTACTTTTATAATAATAGGAAGTTAGTCAGATTGACTCCTTTGATTACTAAGAAATTTGGAGCATACTTCATTCCACTCTGGGGTCTTGTGATCCAGTGAAATGCTGGTACCAGACCTATTTGCTGGTGCAAGTTGACTAAAATGTTTAAGTGATTACTATTTACAAAGTGTAGTAGGTGATTTTCTATTAAGTGAAGCAGAAATCCAGTGCAACATCTAGACTGTCACACTGTACTGCTAGTGGTATATATAATGGGAAGATATTAAGCTGTGGTGTTTTGCTGTCTGTCTCACAAGCATGAAAACCTGTTATGTCACTAATCAGGGCCATCTGTGATGTTGTTATGTTATGTTATGAAGGGGTTTTGTGAGCTTCAGTGAATGCAGAAGCACTATGAATAATGGTGTGTAGTCGCCAGGCACCCATTATCATACCTATCTGTATCCTACTGCAACTGTGGTTTGAAACTCCACGTTCTATAGTAGTATATATCGTGCCTGTCTTCAAAACACATTCTTTTTCCTTTTTTATACTCATTCCTCCCCAGGTATAGGGTATCAACACTATGACACTGCACATCCTTGATAGTCAGACTACATAGGGACAATTGTTTCCAATAATAATTTCCACTGGTCAAAATCTGTTTGCCTATTCTCTGTGGAGATCAGGTGGCTGCTATTCCCCAGTGTTCTTAAGCCCTTTTTGAGTCCAGAAGGGGGCAGCCAATCAACCCAGTTCTCTTCCCTGCACCACAGCTGGGAAATCCCCTTACCTAAAACACACAGGACTACCCCAACTTTGTGGAGCTGTGACTGGTTATTGTGGAAATGGCAATGTAAAAATGGACAAGTAGATTGAAATGTGTTAATCATTTGCCTTACAATGTGTACCAGATGGTTTTAAGTACTAACAAAAGGGAATAAAAATACCTCACACCACAATCCAGCATATTGAAGTTTTAAGGCAGAACAACTCACCTTGTCTCTCGTCTTTATTTTCATTTAATTTGGGTGGTGATGCATCTATGGGCAAAGGTCAGAGTTGGCTGGTCACTACAGAGTGCAAGTCAAAAAGAAAAACAGAATGAACTCAACTGTTCATTGAGACAAACAATGTTTTGAAAAAATCGGTATTTTATAGTCTCTTGTTTCATTCAACTTGGCCCTCAGAGATAGAACTTTTCTAGGAGACTGACCTTCAGTGGCTATAAAAGACAATGACTAAAACCCAAAGAAGGAGGGCAAAGCAGAGAAGGGCTACCTGGCACTTCCTATATAAAAAGAACTCTGGAGACAAGCTAGTTCCTTGAGATTTCTCCCACATTCCTGGGGCAGACCAACACCCACCCAACAGGGAAGATGAAGCTTGAGTACACATGGCAGAGGCAGTATCAGTAAAATTCTCCAGAAGTCTACTAAATTTTACAAGGCTCAGGGATAAGATGGTCTCCGTATCAGTATTTCTGAATGATGGAAACAGTTCAGACCTATGAGTAGCACCACTGTTCTCCCTGCTCCTTTGTGACTTCAGAGAAAACCTTTGAGTCCAAATCACATGGGCTTTAGACTTATCCCAAGTTGCCAGGAACAGTTTCAGATGCCTTCTGTCTTAGTCCATTCAGGCTAATACAACAAAATACCATTGACTGGGGGGACTTATAAATAATAGAAATTTCTCTTACAGTTCTGAAGACCGGGAAGTCCAAGATCAAAGTGCCGGCAGAGTCAGTGTCTGGTGGGACCTTCTTCCTAGTTCACAGCCAACTTCAATGTGTCCACACAAGGTGGAAGGAAGGGCTGAGTAATTTCTGTGGAATCTCTTCTCTATGGGCACTAATCCCAGATATGAGCTCCATCCTCATAACCAAATCACTTCCTCCTACTACCATCACACTGGGCATTAGGCTTTCAACTTACAAGTGGGGTAGGGCAGACATTTAATCTATTCCCTGTACACATAAGACAAAATTACAAAAACAACTTTTCTGTGAACTTTACTGACCCTAGCATGATACGGTACCTGTGTTTAAGAGCACACTTTGCAGCATTTTCCATTTATTGCCATATTTTATAGGAGAAATATAGAAGCCATATTTTTAAAGAAGAAAATGTAAAAATGCTTATAAACAGACTATATGCTGTGCCAAAAGGAAGGTACAAAATACTACATGAAGAATTAAACTAGACACTTCTTCACAAGACCAACCTGAGGGAAAAAATGTCAAGATTCAGAAAATGTGTGGCACTTGCTTACATCAACACAATCATGAGACTGGCTGTTAGGGCACCAAGACAATCTCAAACCACATCAGTGGCCACCTTGCTTAGTATGTCCAGTGAGGACACAGAAAAGACAATTCAAAAGCATCAACAACCAGTCAGACATGGTCAACACGCTGTTTCCATTTCCAAAAGGTGGTAGCCACACTCGTGTGTGCACCCACAAGAGGAGCTCCACCACCACCTGCAGTCTCCAAGCAGACAAACTGTAACTGCTGGGGTTTGGCATCAAGACGCTTGCCAATCTTCATACGTCTACCCTGAATACTGAGCTCACAGGTGTGGTTCAACACCAATAGCAGTTTACATGGTCTGAGGCAGGTCCCATTTTAGCGCTGGTACCTGGTCTATCTTTTCTAGTGAAGGACCTGAAGCAGATACACAAATGCCAGCCTCCTAGGCTAAATAGGATACCCTTAAAAACATATAAACTGAGTTTATGTGTTTATAGAAAGTAACAAATCAGAAAAGACTATATAAGGAGGTGATCCACTTCTAAAATCCAGTAAAACCACATCTTTCCCAGGAAGCTTAATCAACAGAAGAAACTACCAACAAACTAAAGAATAATTTGCTGCTTTACTTTAGAGACAGCACTGTGTATTAAAGTCTAATGATTGCTGAATATCTCTAACCATTTACACCAATAGGCTTAAATGGAATCCAGTCTACCTATGAGCATGACCATTACTTGTATTTGTAATTGGCTTCAGCTTGTTTGATACAAGGTCTGTCCAGAAGGTACCCAGCCAAGTAATATGAAAAACAGAGACATTTATTGAGAAAGAATCAAGAAACATTATTGTACACAGGCCAATGACACCTCAGTCTCCTTCAAAGTAGGTACCTTGGGACCACAGTTTTCCCATTTGCCACTGGCTGCCCCATCGTATTTTCCCGAATCTCACTGGCAGTCTGAAATCTCTTCCTTTCAAAGGTGATTTTAGTTTTGGGAAAAGCCAGAACTCACAAGGCACCAAAGCTGGTGTGGGGGTCCAAGTCACCTGGGTGATTTGATGTTTTGCCAAAATACTCTGCACAAGACATACATGAGCAGGCATGTTGTTTTGATGAAGCTTCTAAGTGCCAGTTGCCCATAGCTACAGCCTTCTGAATCATCCAAATAGTTTCCATAGAAAATTGTTCAAGCCTAACACAAAATTTGATGCAGATTCATTGCTCTACTTGCTAAAAGCCATTTTGAATGTGATGGCCACACATGCTCACTCAACAGTGTCTACCACCCCCACTGACTAGTACAGTGAAGTCATCTTTGTTCACGCAGGCACATTCCAGTCCACTCTCTGGCTGCCAGGTTACACTGATGTGCAAAATGTTCTCGTTATATTAACAATGGCTTGACTTTCCAGACAGACCTTGTATGTCGTCCAGTTACAGGAACTTTGAATCAAAAAGATGCTGCCTATTCTGTCTCTCTTAAAATTACACAAGCCCTGTGGGGGAACACTGTTCATTTGTGGGAGCGACTTCTCGCGAGTCCCCCCAAGTGCCACAGACAAGAGAATGAATATGGCCAAGACATGCTGAGATCTGCTTGGGAGAAAAAAGGCCCTGAGCGCTCTGCTCCATAGCCTTTTATTGGGTTGTAATACACAGGAATACAGGGCGGCAAGGATCAAACAGTAGATAACATTTAAGAGAAATCTGAGGGCTTCAGAGTTTGAGTCAATGTCAGGAAGAGAGTTGCAGAAACTTTGGGAGACATACTCATTTCCTCTCGGATCCTTATCGTATGAATGAAAGCAGTCTTAGCAGAGCAGATTTCACAGGTTTATCAGCAAGTCTTTGTGATACCTGATTTTTTCTCTAGGACACGCTCTAGCAAGGCAAGGAGCTGCACCTCTCCCCAACAGGTATTCAGGCTTAAGGTGATTAGAGCCAGGAAGTGCTTCTCCCAGAGAACATGAGGACTCGGGCTTTGACAAAGCGGGAAGGGGGGGGGGGCCACAGGGCACGAGAGTCCGGTGCTCTTTGTTGCAGCCCCCCCCCCACAAGTCCTTCCATGAAGGCCTCCCAAGTGATTGAGTCTGGCTTAGGTTGCCCCCCACTGTGAGGAGTCTTACCCCTCACTGACTTCTGACCAAGCTTTGGGGGCAGGGAGAGGAACTGAGGCAGCGTTTGCTACCAGAGACAAGCTTTGTCTCCTGCAGCTCACATTCCAGAGGTTGTCCTTCTCACCCTTAGCTACAAGGGGTAGATACACAATTCCTAAAATCAGGCAGAGAAGTCTACAACATTCATACTTTGAGTGATTCTCCTGTAATGAACAAAACTGATCTTTGGTACATGCCTCACAGGGAAATCAAAGTTCCCTTATACTCTCAGAAACACAAAATGAAGTATTCTCAAAACTTATTATTTGTTAACAGTCTTGCTGCAGAATTAACATGCACAATAAGAATTAGCAAGTCAGTTCTATTTCCCATAATCAAAAAGTATCCTTTATAGAAATTCAACCCAAATGTACTTCTAATTAAAAGTATATATATTTCAGGATTTAAAAATTAGACCCCATTAACAAACCTAAACAATAACCACCCACTCTAGTGTCTCTGACTCAGGCCTCTGTCCTCTCCCTGTAGCATCCAGGTCACAAAGCCAGCAGGTATCTGACCTTCCACCCCAAAGTTTACACAGTAACTTCCTTGCCTACAAAAATCCTTTGTCTTCCCCCTCAAGAACTGCTACTCCAACAAGAGATGGACAATGGTTCATATCAACAAATATTGAACGTGCCACACATACATAAATCAGACAGTCAAGAACTGCTATAAGAACCCTAATTCCCATATCAAAGACCCAGAGATCTTCCCCCTTGGCAAGCAAAACCCTGCCACAAACCAAGAAAAGTATACACCTGGCTGACAAGCTAGCAGACCCGGGCCCCTATAAGAGAACAAAACCCTTAATTGAGGTCCCTGGGAGGAAAAAGCAATTTTACAAATCAGCAGTGTTCATCTTTATCATCTCAATGACCAATGTTTAAAACTTGCATACAGAACTGACCTGAACATTCAGCATTTGGAATGTGGGCCCTTCTTTCCAGAGTATTCTACAATGTCTTGTCACACATTCACACACACAAATACAGCAGGGTATACTGCTCCCTCACAACAGTCACATTTCAAGGAGAGCATGCAAGATAAGTGTTATAAAATTTATTCGTGGAAGCATTCACATATTTTTAGGTGGGAAAGGTGATATGCAAATTTCACTACAAGGTGCAACAAAATCATACAGGAAAGAATGGTACAGCTGACGCAGGATTGGCAGTGGAACAATTCCAAACAAATGTTAGATGAGAGCACTTCACTGGGGAAAAACTTAAAATAATAATTTAAAGCTTCATGAGACAAGATATGCTCCAATTTAAAACACTAAGAAATAGTACCATCAATGAAAAAGGAAATCAACTTCTAAGTGTACCAAAAGGGCTGGAGGGCAAACGAAAATTTTCAATTGTTGAGGTACAAATAGGAGTGGTTCCTTAAGAGGGGCATTAATTATTATTAATGATGAACCCTGCAAATACAAAATAAAACCCCAATCACTCGTCACATAATCCAAAATTTACATGTAATAAAGGCAAGGCAATAGACTCAAGTTATGGCCTGTCAAATATTTACTCCACTGACATTATCTACAGAAGCACTTGGCCAATTTGTACACAGTGATTCCTTATGCACGCTGAAAAGGTTTCTGTAAAAATGACACTATATACAAATCTGTACACTGATCCACCAGAGCGATTCTCCATCTCCCGGGGAGGGGAGTTACAACTTAAAGCCAGATACCTGAGGTTTCATTTCTTCAGTTGCCTTTTCATAATCCTAAATATACACTTTTGGGTTTGATTTTTGTTTTTAAAGATACTTTCCTTGATGTGTGTGCTATGGTTAAAATTAAAAACAAGAATAATAAAATAAAATTATCACTTGAAGGGGCGGACCCTCTCGATCCCATCTAGAGACTTATCTGGCCAAGGACCTAGTGAAGAGGGACCCGTGGCCCTGAACAGGCAGCCTCAGCTGGGGGGTACGTATCTTCAGCAAAGTCAGCAAAGGCTCTCATTGACTTTTTTGAAGGAAGAGGACAAAGAAGAAAGAAAAAACAGAATCCCAAATGCCAAAGGGATTTCAGTGGGATGACGTTCCTCCACCACTTAGAGAATATCTAGGAAAAAACAAAAAGAGAAATATAAGTAAATAAATGCCATTTCTCTAAATTAAAAATTTAATTTGTAAAAATTCAATCAATAACAAAAATCTTAATTTTTTCAGATATTCCCAAGTCATAAAACAACAGAGCAACTATCGATGAATTAATTATATAAAGAATTCAGCCCTGGCTCGTGTGGCTCAGTGGCTGAGTGCCGGCCTGCAAATCAATGGGTCACCGGTTTGATTCCCAGTCAGGACACATGCCTGGGTTGGGGGCCAGGCCCCTCGTAGGGGGTAAGAGGCAACAATACATTAATGTTTCTCTCCCTCTCTTTCTTCCTTCCCCTCTCTAAAAAATAAATAAAACCTAACGAAAAGGAGATATATAACATTTAAAAAAAAAATTCATAAGAATTAAGAAAATCCTGATTCTGCCCTGGCTGGTATAGCTCAGTGGATTGAGAGCAGGCTGTGAACCAAAGGGTCCGGGTTCAATTCCCAGTCTGGGCATATGCCTGGGTTGCGGGCCAGGCCCCCAGTGGGTGCCATGTGAGAGGCAACCACACATTGATGTTTCTCTCCCTCTCTTTCTCCTTCCCTTCCCCTCTCTGTAAAAATAAAGAAAGAAAATATTTTTTTAAAAAAAGAAAATCCTGATTCCAACACAAAAATTTTCATTGTTAGGTAAAAAGTGAGAATGTGATTCAGCCTTCCAGAGGGGGAAAAAAAAGATGTGAATAAAACAGTAAATAATACATCTTTAGTTATAATCAATTTTTAAAAACTGAAAAATCAGTAATACCCAATGATATAGTAAGATTCCAGGAATACAGAAACATGGCTGGTTTGAGTACCAGTGCAAGAAAGTATTTTGGCCACAAAAACACTGACAGTTGTTCAGGTAATCCACCTCCTGGCAAGGTCTTTTTTTGTAATTATAATAATTAGGAAGCAATTCTGACATCCAATAAAAGAGAAATAGTAAATAAGCATCTAAATAAAACAACAGACCAGAAATTATAATTATATCCAAATATGAAAACTATACACAGTAAGTGTACACAAAATTATACATGTAGTTTTATAATTTCTTTATCCTAAATACAAAAAATGTCTAAAACTTATATGTGCACTACAATTTTCATAAATGTAAAAAGTTAGTAAGACACACACATACACACACACACAATCTCCAAATACACACATATAAAAATAAAAAAATGGAAGGCAACAAACCAAAAATAATGAATGATAATGGTATCTGGGCTAGAGGGGTGTGATCATGTACAATTTCTTTTGTTTTCTAAAAATTCTATAGTACGTTCTTGCTCTGGAATATAAAAAAGGATAAGGATGAAGGTGGAGGGTCCCCTCATGGCTAAGATTTCCTCAACCACCTCGAAACTGACCTAGTCACAGCAGATGAGTCCCATTTAATGGGACTTATTATAAATATTCCAACCTAAATGCTTCTTTTCAGGCATTTATAATACTTGGCATTCTCACAGAAAACAAATGGTTACGTAAGCACCTCTTCAAAAGCATGCTTTAGCACAGATCCTAAGACTCACTTTTCAGAAAACATAAATGCCTTAGTCACAGGAGGAACTGGTGCCACACAAAAGGATCCACACATTAATTCAAACTAAGATGTACAGGAAGCCTTTGAAATGCTTTAGACAAAAGTTTTGTTTTTGTTTTTGAGGGGATACTATGAAACATGAGCAAGGACCTCTGTGGTTTGACAGCATTTGGGTAGGGATACTCAGGAAGAGCATGGGGAGTCCAGAAGGAGTAAATGGACAGTACCAGCCAAGGCCTGCAAAAAGCAGATAGGGACCCCAGGGAGGAGGGTCATCTGATGGCTGAGAAGCAGGGTTCACAATCATAACAAAGGAAAAAAAAGAGAGAGCCATCTGGGGAAGAAAGAAAGAATGCTAACTTATAGCATGTCTAATGCATAAGTGGAAAGTAAAACCTCAAACATAATGTGGACAGTTGTGTTTGTATTACATGGCTGCTGAGCATCTAAAATGTGGTGAGTTCACCACAGATGTGCTATGAAATGTATGTAAGACACATACTGGATTACAAAGAGCACCAAAAGAAATGTTAAAAACCTTACTGATAGTTTTTTCTAATGATTACATGGTAAAATAAGATTGCAGATGCACTGAGTTAAAAAAATATAATATTAAAACTTACTTTACTTGCTCCTCTTTTTTTTAATGTGGTTACTACAAAATTTAATTACTTTCCTACTAATGCTGGTACAGATCAACTCATATCAGCAACTGAAGAAAGGGGAACAGAGACAGACCAATTAAATACGCACAAGGCCACACCTGAGTCCTGGAGCTGCAGGGAAACCAAGGCACATATAAGAATCACTAGTAACAATTTCAGGCAAGTTGGGAAAATACCAGCCCTAGAAGTGGTGCTACAAAAGCAGAAAACAAGACCAAAAACAAGATGGTAATGCCACTGGTTTCTGGTTTAAGTTCTCTTTGTTTCAGACTTTAAGTCTTCTTTATTTTTAGTAAGAAGTAAATGTCACTAAAATGAAGTGTGAAGTGATTCCAAATTTCTTTGAGAAATTAGAAAAATGGACCATTATACATAAGAAAAGCTTATGCGATGATAATATGAAAAAAATCAATGAATATTACAACAAAGCTACGTTAGAAATCAATTGCATACACACAATAGACAGACATACATGAACATTGTAACAACAGTGTTTGTGTGAGGATGTGGTGACTTTTTTTTGTTCTGTTTTCCTCTATTTTTGTAATTTATTAGTATCAAAAGGGGCAGGGGAAAGAGGACAATTCTTCCTATTGCTTCAAAATTGAAGGAAGACAAATAAACTGTCTGTATTCTCTAGCCTAAACTTCGGAGCAAGTCAGTGTTGGGATGTCTTTTACAAAGAAACCTGAGAGTTCAGGAGAATATAACTGAAGGGTAAGAATTAAGGTTTCTCTTGATGTCCCTCTTTAGAGGGACTCTTCACAGGATATCAGGAAGCCCCTTCAATCATCACTTACAAAAAGTAGCAAAGATGACCCCATGTACTCCAAACTTCTTTATATGCTATCAAGCTGACACTTCACAACAGACCTGAAATGTTCCAAATTCTCGGCAGGGCTCAATCATCATTTGGAAGGTGAATGTCAAAGCAATGACATGCCTTGTGCTCAGGGTATTGAAGGTTTAGGATTCGGAGGAGAAATGGAGCCACAGAGATGCTGGGCAGCACCCATCCATTCTCTCTAAATACCCCCAAATGACTGTATTTATGCCAGGGTATCAGTCAAGGAGTCTGCTAAAATGAGTTCGAGAGAGTGGGTAGGGATACGGGTCATTTTCCTCACCCACAACCAGGGCCACTAGTGGGGACCAGGAGTACCCTGCAGGCTGGTATAGACAGAGTGTACTGAGTCACAACAAAACTTTAAGGCAAGAGGCAGAGCTGAGATCTGGCATGGCAACCCAAGGAAAAGAGCAGACCCACATCTATCCTCATGGAACTCACCAAGCCCAAACTTACAGAATTTTTGGACACTTGACTTTAAAGTATAAAACCAAACAGATAATTACCAACATCTGGCTAAGGACTATATAATTAGGCTACATCATTAAAGCGGGTATTTTAAAGTCATTCTGTATTCATGTGGCAAAAAGTTCTGTGGTCCTTCCCAGTCATTTCCAGATTCATATCATTCATTCATACTGATTTCTACAATTCAGAACAAGGGAAGAGAAACAGAGTAGGAACTAAGTGCCAAACTGGCAAACGGAGGATAGAAGAGCAGTCTGTTTGAAGGTGCTCCCACACCCAGCCTTCAAAAGCCAGAGGACAAATGGTATAGCCTCCATGAAGCTCTGTTCCCTGGAGGCAGTGACCTTGGCTGCAGCACTGGTGGCAGTTACCTCTGGAGCCGCTGTACGAGCTGGGCCACCATGGTGTCCGAGATCCCAGGGCATGCCTCTTCTGCCAGGTAGATGGCCCCTCGCAGTTCTTCTATGGACCCCATGTTACCGCCACACGCTTGGCTCTTCTCCTTCAACTTGAAAGACACAAATGTGAAGATCATAGGAATCAACGAGCATCTATTTTAGAGAGTAACAAAACGTGTGGATCCATAACAACTCCAGCCACATGAGTACTGGCAGCGACTTCAGCTCAGGAACCATTTCTTTCAATGAACAGTTTTCTGAATGCTGAGAACACTATGTATAGAAAGGTCATTACTGAGACTTAAGTCATTACCCTCACTAGAGTGAGCAGAGACAACTAGCTTCCTGTGCATCTTTCCAAAATGTGATGATGGCAATCTGTCCTCTTTTATTTTTCCATTTCAATCTAATCTTATACCAGAAAAGCAATTTTGAAATTACTACTTTCCACACTAAAGTTGCCATGTGAACCATCTAAAGCTTACTAATTAGATAAAATTTATTAATATTAATAGGTTGGTTCATAGATGCCAACGAACTGTCTTGTTGGTCCTCTTTTCTCAAAATATTCTATTTCATGTAAATAAGTACCAGCCCTAAATTCTGGGAATCTGCAACATCCCTCTTAACACCTCTGCTCCCATGAGAAATCATGACAGTATCATGACAATCTGTTCAGGCACCTTTCTCATTTTAAGGTCAAATTGGTCTCTTCTTGGAATTCGACTGAAGTGTACAGTGCAGAAGAGGAGCTGCTCAGGTCAAGGAACAGCCAAGTCAGGACTGTGGGCCACCTGAACAGGCTCCGGTTGGCAGGTGTAGAGAAAAAAAAGACTTTCTCTTCAGGAGTCCTCCTCCCTCCTTAGTTTCATGTTTAAGAAATAGTTTACAAAATAGCTTTGGCTTTTAAAGCTGCTGTGAACACATGCTATCATTCCCAGCATCAGTCTCATTCAAGAAATAATAGTTTCACCTTCTCCCTGCTAAAGGGACATATAGAACAACAGAAAAGGCCTGGCCTGTGAGTTTACCTTTAAGTTTAGCTAGAATACAAAATGAAAGTATTATTACATCTAGGATTACTCATTAATTCTGAGTAATACTTTCAGAATAATATTTTTATATGCCCAATAACAAATAAACAAGCTTTGGACCTATAAGAAAATATATGCCATTTTCCCCAATTGCCTGACTGATCCCAGGAAAGTCACTATAAAGGGTCTCAGGAAAGCAAGAGAGCATCTAGAACACTTGAAGGATCAATCTCCCAAACAACATACAAAAAGAGCAAATGGGGTCTTATAGAAGAGCAATGGTACCCAGCAAATCAACAAAGGCTAGAGCCAGAAAGCAACACAGAAGGGGCCTCTATCTGCCCTGTGTTGTTTAGTTTTCCAACTAAAAGCAGCGTGTTCAGTGGTTACAGGGTTGGACCCTAGTCTGCCTGGGTGGCAGGAGGGCCCTTAAGCAAGCTAATGAAAGCAGCTGATGGCCTGAGAAAGGGGTGGGAGCTTGGAGGAGAGGCTAAAAGAGGGAATAGGATAGGGACTGGCCTAGAGCACCCTGGGCACGGTGAAGGCACTGTGGGACTGGGTTCAGGCCAAGGGGAGCACTTCCTTCCTACCTTTGACAGCCCACCTCAAGTCTGAAGGTTTTGTGACACAGAATCCCTGGAGAGCACTGAATCACTACACAAACAGAAGTTACTGACTAGTGTGACTCACTCTGAATTATCTTAAAGGCCACCTGAACCAGGAAGTAGGCACAAGAAAATGAAAAGAAAGGGGTATTTCCAACTTTTTTTCTACTCAGATACTAATCAAATAAAAAATAATCTTCACTCTCACGAAATCTCTTCTTAAAACATCTCAAATACAGCATGCATATAGATATCTATATCTATATGCCTCCTTGAGAAGGAACAGGGAGGTGGCACAGGATGCAGTCACACAATAAGGAACTGAAAAGGACCCTCACCTGGTAAACAAGTGACCCTGTTGGGTAAAGTGACCACTCTGGTTAACTGAGTAAGGGTTAGGGTTAATCTGGGGGCTCAATGGGAAACATGAAGACTCCAGGGAACCTGGTGTCTCCTTTAAAATAAAAATTGACTTTTTACACTGCCATAAATATGTCTGAGCCAGACAGATCACATTACACCCAAATACTTTTTGTTGAAAGCAGCACGACTGAAGTTAAAAACTGCTCTGGTAATACATGGACTTAGGTTGGGTCACTGATGCCCTGTCTGTATACTCAAGGCGGTAACATGGTGACATTTCCAAGAGACTGGACTCTAGCCAGCCTTCCAGGAGCAAACCTCTCTCCTGCATGTTCTAACCTCTGAGATTCTACTGGCAACACTGTCACAGAAGGAGTGCCCTGTTCTCTAGTCCTTTTCCTCCCTTCTCAGCTCCCCCCAACGGTCAACTGGGTGTCTTACCTCTGCAAACAAAGGAGAAATAATTGTAGACAAACACTGAGAGAAAGGCCTCTTTGGGATGTCTTTCATCTTGGGGAAGAAAAAAGGTGATTAGAAATATTTAACATCCACGTTTGCAAAAATTCCATAAACTTCTGATGGTTGCTATCCAAATATAATGTCTGCAATGTTCTCTCTTCTGTACAAAATCTGAATAGAACTGCTTTATTATCCTTCCCTGAACAACAAAGTTCCACTAGCAGTGACATGCAAAACCATGGTCTGGATTCCACATGGAAAGGTACTAGGGGTCCAGAAAATTGCACTTTGTGGATGCAGGCAATGCTGAATTGTACCACTGTGCTACCTATGTAGGACGACTTAACCAATGAATCCTTGGAAATTGAGGCCATGTCAGAGCTGGTGGCTGTCATAAAACAGTACCCTATTTTTCACTTTTGCAAACTCTATCTGAACACTTAATGACTCATACCCACTTATCAAAGAAGGACTTATCGTAACACTAAGGGACAGCAACTGGTCAACTGAGAAATTACACCCCTGAGCTTTAAGAAAATGCTAAATACAGCTTTTCATAAACTTAAAACAGGCATAAAATCAATTAATCAAAATAAAGTTTTATATAACTATCAAAAATGATACATTTAAGATTTTTCCAACTACAATTGACACCCAGTATTATTTTATATTAGTTTCGGGTGCTGAGCATAGTGATTAGACATTTATAATTTACAAAGTGATCCCTCTGGTAAGTCTAGTACACACGACACCATAGTTACTATAATATTACTGACTTCCTTCCTTATGCTACATCCCCATGACTATTTTATAACTGCCAATTTGTACTTCTTGATCCTTTAACATTTTCACCCAGCCCCCTAAACCTCCCTTCCATCTGGTAACCATCAGTTTATTCTATAAGTTGTTCTTTTGTTCATTTATTGGTTTTTTTTGTTTTGTTTTTAAAGATTTTATTTATTTATCTTTAGAGGGGAAGGGAAGGAGAGAGGGAGAGAAATATCAATGTATGGTTGCCTCTCATGTGTCCCTTGCTGGGAACTGGTCTGCAACCCAGGCATGTCCCATGACTGGGAATCGAACCATGATCCTTTGGTTTGCAGACCCGAGCTCAATCCACTGAGCTACCCCAGCCGGGGGGCGAGGGGGTGGGGTATGTGTTAAGATTCCACATATAAGTAAAACCATATGGTACTTATCCTTCTCTGACATTTCATTTAGCATAAAAGCTCTCTAGGTTCATTCATGTTGTCACAAAAAGGGATGAAAATCCTTTTTTTATGGCTGAGTACTGTACATATGTATTACATCTTCTTTATCCATTTGTTTTTTGATGGGCAGTTAGGCTACATAATATCTTGGCTATAATAAATAATGCTGCAATGAACATAGAGGTGCATATAGTCTTTCAAATTAGTGTTTTGGATTTCTTTAGATAAATATCCAGAAGTGGAGTTGCTGGGTCATATGGTAGTTCTATTTCTAATTTTTTGAGGAATCCCCTACTGTTTTCCATAGTGGCTGCTAGAATTTGCAATCCCACCAATAATGCACAAGGGTTCCCCCTTTTCTCCACATCCTCACCAACATCTGTTGTTTGTTGATTTATTGATGATAGGTATTCTATCAAGTGTGAGGTGATATCTCACTGTGGTTTTAGTGACTTTAAATAAAACTTAATCTCAAAATTCTAGTACTTCACATTACCCTATGTGCAAAATAGGCACAGTCCTGTCAAGAGAGCTTTAAAGTCATCACATATTTGAAACTTCACCCCACAACCCATGACTCCCACTATATGTCCAAGTGTCAGGAAATGCTGACTCCACAGCACAGCAGGACAGAGAGCAGAAACTAGCACTGCAGGTCTGACTCTCTGAGTAAGCGGACAAGACAAAAATCTCTTATTGTCAATTCATCGACAGCAAAATTCCAAAACAGGCTGCCCTGAGGGATCTCACCCAGCCCCCTAACAGTCACAGAAAAGTGACTGAAAAATGCTGACTGATAACAAGCGTTAGTCACTCCAGTAACAACCAAACATACCTTATTTCTTTCTAAATCCAATGGCTGAAGAGCTCCATTCTCAAGACTCTTTGGATCTTTCTCTCGTATTGTGAAGATCCAGTCTCCCGAGTCACTCCCTCCAGCTGCTTGGCCATCTGTGTCCGTTTCCCTTAACAAAGAAACCCAGGAGAACTCCATGAGTAACTTGGCTCTGCAGGGGCTAAGACTTCATATGGAGGAGATCCACTGGTGGCCTCTCAAATCACAACTCAGCACTCAACACTGCCTGGCTACCATGCATGTCTTCTCTGTCTCACACTCACTCCACAGCTACTTCCAACCTTCTCCACTCCCCACCAGTGACACCCACTCCCATTCCCTCTTGGGCTTCAGAAAAAAGCTTGCCTCCTACCTCAGAGAATAGAGAGACCATCAGAATGTGGTTCCCATAACATCCCACAGTGCCAGCTGCATCCACACCCACCCCTCCCACCTATTCCTCAAATGGAAAGCAGGGTCTCCTCCCCTGCAGAACAATACTCTCCTCCTCTGACAGCCCCCTTCTCTTGGGTTTTTCTCCCCTTAGGCTCCTTCCCACCCCAGATTCAAAATGCATTCCTTTTGCTTACTCAACACTCTCCTTTCTACCTGCCGCCAGTCTCTCTGCCACAGTTCTTGAATGGTACTATACCTACTACCTCCATTTCTTACCTTCCATTCATTCTAACACTCACCCCACCCCTGCAACTGCTATGGCCAAAGCCACCAAGCCTCTATATACCATTAGACAAACGAGTTACTGGTCAATCCTTAACCTGCTCGAACCATCAGCTACAAATGATCCTGCTGATGACACTTAGCTCCTTTAGATGCTCCAGACTCCTGAGGCCACACTGTGTTCGAATTTCTTCTGACTCATGTCATTCCCAGGTTCACCTTTATGCTGGCATTTCCTAATACTTGGTCCTAAGCCTCAGGCCCTCCTCACTCTGCAGGTATGCCCTGAATAACACCATTTGTTCTCATGGCTCCAGTGACCATTTTTAGAGTGGTGATTCCTAAATCTGTATCATCTACCAAAACATTCGCCTAAACTCTAAATCTCAGTGCCACTCTCAACTAGACACACCCTCTTGGTCATCCTGTCTGCAATTCAATCACATTGCACAACGAACTCAGTTTCCTATACCCTGGCCTCCACAGACCAGTCTCTTCTCTAACATCATCATCTCAACATCATCCACCACACTGCTGAAGCCAGGACTGTCTCCTCCTCCTTTACCCAAATCCATGGCCGCATCTAGGTTCTCCATTTATCTTTCTATCCCCATTGCTACCACCCTAATTCCTCAACATCACAACCTCAACAAATTCCAAATCAGTGGTTCTCATTCTTGCCTTTATAATCAATCACCCGAGACCTTAAAAAAACACTTGGGTTTCATGCCCAGATACTTGGATTCAACTGGCCTGGCTTCCCTTCCCCTTTTATGTACTGAAATGGCTCCTAGACCTCATTCATCTCTTTAGCTAACAGAATTCATAGATGTTTAACTTGACACCTTAACTTCATGATTCAGAGTTTTTACAATGCCCAGTATCTACTAGAACACAACACAGTATCACAAAAACACATAATTGTATCTTCTTAAAATATGTATCTAAAACAGTTTCATCTGATCAGAATTTTGAGAGCAGGAAGTATAACAAAGGCAAAAGAAACCCAGTCAAGTTCACTTTATAAAGTTTTATCACAGACTTTGCACAGGAAAATCCCACTGACAACAAAAAGAAGCTAAAAAAATCCCAAACAGCCCCATACTTTACTAACACAAGGAGTACAATCAACCTGGATTAACTAAGGAAGGGATGAGAAGGAGGACTTAAAGCCCACCCAAAGAAGAGACTAGAACAAACAGCCCATGCCCCCACCCCCATGCCTGCAGCTCAGGGCACACAGCAGTCATGGACACACCATCTGGCTCATACAACACCTACAAGACTCAGGAGGAGCCAACTTACGTGTCAGAATCTTCAGAGCTAGAGTCTTCATGGCTCTGTTCAGCCTTCCACCTCTTGTACCTGTCAATGAGCTCAGTCAAGTAGGAAGTTTTCTTTGCATTGCGTATTATAAACTTGTGCTTCAGTAACTCCTTGGCAGAAGGTCTCTGGAAAACAAACCACCAAACAATGAAAACAGAGAAAGCATGAGATGAAGTCCCTACATTTTACTTGATTCTACCCCAAAAGTCAGACTCTGCCTCGAAATGGCAACCAACCACACTAATAGCTAACGATCAAATTCTACTTCAAAGTTTGTTCCCCTAAGACCTATTCAATGAATAGCCATTTAGCACCTCTGTGTGGGACACTGCGTACAGTGTGGATATAGCATTTAGTATCTGATGTTAAATTCTCAGGAAACCATTCAATGAAAGCAAGAGAACTTACACAAAAAAAAGCATTTACCTAGAAAACACTCCAGAGAATTTCATGAAGGTCATTCAAAAGAGCTAAAATATGCCTCCTAGTTTTTATAAAACATTTTATTGCAAACGCTGGCAAGAAAGAAAACATACTTTGTATTACCTTGTTAACTTTCTATATTAATGTTTGGCTCCACCCCCCCAAAATAAAGAAAAATGTTCATTTGGCTCCACCTAGAAAAAACTAGAAAAAAGATTAAGAGTTACCCTTTTCCCGTTTGCTGAAAGAGTGTCTGAGTTCTTAGTCATCCAGCTCTCCCAATTTAGAAATGCAGGTTTCCCAAGTCTGCCTCTTTTGTGGTGGTCGGGGTGAGGACTTCATCCAGGCCCTGGACTAAGAATGGCCACAGCCAGACAGCATGCTTTGAACTTGGCCAACTCCTTTGCCCTTGAGGTTGGCAAAACAAATTATAGGGAGCATACGTCCCAAGGAAGCTGAGTAAAGCCCAAATTGGAAAAGGCAGCGGGAACACACAAGTCAGACTAAACTCACACTTATTCCAAATTACTAAAGCTTTATTAATGAGAGGCAGACATGTTTGTCAAATTGAAGCTTGTGAAAAACCTGGGCCACCTCAGATATTTCTCTCTCCCTATCCAGGTGATTGAGAAACCCCAAGTATCTCAGAAGTGCTCACATTCTCAGCTTCTCATCCTTCTCTCAGTGTATTTGGGGTCCAGGTAGGGGTAGAGAAAGTAAACTTATACCAGCAAGTATTTTTAACGGTAAGATGTATACATGTATGGGTGTATCTTCTTGAGTGCTGGTGCCCTGTGACTAGGAGCTAACATCAGGATACAAAGTTTGGAACACCATGGCCATGTAGAACAAACAGCCCCACCAATGCCTGGTATATTCTGCATCCCCTAGCAGGGGTGTCCAACATTTTCGTGTCTGTGCCATACTGGAAAAATAGTTGTCTTGGGCCACACATTCAATACATTGAGACACGTAATTGCACACAAAAAAATCTCATAATGTTTTAAGTAAATTTACAATTTTTTGTAAGGCTGCATTCACAGCCATCCTGGGCCACATGCAGCCCATGGGCCACAGGTTGCACACCCCTGCAGGAGGATCTTAGAATATGCTGCACTCTCCTTTAACGCTCTAACAAACCATGGTGCTCTTGTAAAACTAATCACCCATTTTTAAATAAGAGCAAATAAAAAGGGGTCCAGCTAACCCTGCTGGAAAAGTTCATAAGCAAAACAAAGACATGTGGTGCTATACACAACACCAAAATATACAGATAGCTCTCAAATAGTGTCCTAATTCAGAGAGAAAACTAGGCTAAAGTTATGTACTTGTTACTGTCACACAGCTCTCCCAGAGTCAATAAAACATAAAGAAGAAAGAAGAGGCGGAAAGAGAGGTGGTTGGTTCATTCACATTTTATTTGCTTTTCTTTTCCAGGCACATGCCAAGAAGAAACTGAAAACATTTGCTCTAAAAACTTTAGCCATTATTTTTCAGGCAAGACTTTCCAATTACTAAAAAAAGCTTAACAACTTATAGCCTGACTTTCCACCATAAACATTAAAAACTTATGATTACACATGTAACAATAAGAACAATATTCAAGCTTGATAAGGAATGAGACACTAAAAACCTGAAAAATAAATTTTAATCCTCCAAGACAAAAAATAAAAACATATTTGCAGGACTTCCGCCAAGATGGAGGCATAGGTGGAAACACTGTTCCTTCTCCCACAAACAGGTTTAAAAACAACAAAGTTTTAGCAACAAAAACACAGCCAAACCACAGAAAATTGAACTATATGGAAGTCCCACAACAACAAACCATTCAGGCAGACTGGTAAGAGGGGCGGAGCCAGCAGTGGAGCAGGGTTGGGCAGGAAAGAGCCCCCAACCCAGGCGTGCAGCTGAGGGTAGATCCCAGGTGTGGGGTAGCAACGGGCAGACCCAGTGAAGGCACAAGGTGGCAGGCTGACCCCGGTCACACATTCTCGAGTAGATAAACCAGAAAAGGGGCAAGCAATGAGATAGACCGTGCAGGCCCCAGCGGTGGGAGGGACCACTTTTGCTCCCTCTCTGACCCTGCCCCCACATATAGCCTCACAAATCAGAGACCTGGGAGGCCCCGCCCTGGTGAACACCTATGGCCCCCTAATCACATGTAACAGGCTCAAACAGACCAAAACATAGCTCAAGAAGAACTCAAACCCCAGAGCCAATAACTCTAAGCTACCAAGAAATTGCCACCCTATCAGAGGCACAGTTCAAAACACTGGTGATCAGGATCCTCACAGAACTGGTTGATTGTAGTCACAAATTAGAGGAATAAATGAAGGCTAAACTAATTGAAATGAACGGAAATGCATAGGAAAACAATAGTGATGGAAAGGAAACTGGGACTCAAATCAAGGGAGTGGACCAGAAGGAAGAAAATAAATGACCAAACAGAAAAGAATGAAGAAACAAGAATTTAAAAAAATGAGGAGAGGCTTAGGAACCTTCAGGACATCTTTAAACGCTCCAACATCCGAATTATAGGGGTACCAGAAGGGGAAGAGAAAGAGCAAGTGGAAAACTTATTTGAACAAATAATAAAAGAGAACTTTCCCAATCTGGCAAAGGCAATAGACTTCCAGGAAATCCAGGAAGCTCAGAGAGTCCCAAAGAAGTTTGACCCAAGAAGGAACATACCAAGGCACATCATCATTACATTAGCCAAGATTAAAATGAGGGAGAGAATCTTAGAAGCAGCAAGAGATAAGGGGACAGTCACCTACAAAGGAGTGCCCATCAGACTGTCAGCTGATTTCTCAAAAGAAACCTTACAGGCAAGAAGGGGCTGCAAAGAAGTATTCCAAGTCATGAAATTCAAGGACCTACAACCAAGATTATTCTATCCAGCAAAGCTTTCATTCAGAATGGAAGAACATATAAAGTGCTTCTCAGATAAGATCAAATTCAAGGAGTTCATCATCACCAAGCCTTTATTATATGAAACGTTAAAGAGACTTATCTAAGAAAAAGAAGAGAAAAAAGATGAACAGTGAAAGGACAGTAAACTCACAGTTATTAAGAACCACACCTAAAACAAAAGCCAACTAAGAGGACAGCTAGATCAGGAGTGGAAACATAGAAATGAAGATCACATGGAGGGGTTAGTAACAGGGGAGTGGGAGGAGGAGAAGGGGGGAGAAGGTACAGAAAATAAGTAGCATAGATGGTAGATAGAAAACAGATAGGGGGGCAAGAATAGCAGAGGAAATATAGAATCTAAAGAACTTGAGACACATGGTCATAAACTAAAGGGGGGGAATGGTGGGGGAGGGGGTGTGCAGGGTAGAGGGAAATGAAGGGGGGAAATAGAACAACTGTAATGGCATAATCAATAAAATATATTTAAAAAACATATTTGCAATTCAAAGATACAATCTTATCCATTTAGAAAGAGAAAAAAACTGAGACTGTGAAGACAGCTGACATGACTGATTTAAAAATTCCACTAAGATGTATCTAGACCAAATCAGGCTACACAGGAAGAGGTGCCTGCTCATTCTGATCTCATGAAACTCACAAAGCTTGGCTCCTTGTTCAAACAGGCTTCAACAAACTCCTTGAGGGGTTTGCTGTAGTTTCCTTCCAGCGTCGGGGGGTTGTTCTTTGGAATGAGGAATAAAACCTTCATGGGGTGCAGCTCAGAATGAGGTGGTTCCCCTTTTGCAAGCTCTATGGCTGTTATGCCCAGGGACCAGATGTCTGCCTGCAACAAAAAAAAAATATCTTAGATACCTAAGAGACCTACCAAGTAGGAATAAATTCAAGCAGGAGTAAATTCAAATAAATATACAAGGTCTGTCCAGAAGGTATTCAGTCCCAGCCATGTAATATAAAAAGAGACATTTATTGAAGAAGATAAAAGATACAAGAAACATTGTACATAGGACAAAGACATCTCAGTCCCCTTCAAAGCAGGAACCTTGGGACCTCACACAGTTCTCCTAACTGCCCTATTGTATTTTTCTGAATCTCACTGATGCTCTTAAATCTCTTTCCTTTCAAAGGTGATTTTAGTGTGGGAGTGTGGGAAAAGCCAGATGTCTGCAGGACACCAAATCTGGACTGTTGGGGAGCTGAGTCACCTGGGTGATTTGATGTTTGCCAAAAACCTCTGCACAAGACATGATGCATGCATGAGTGGGCACTTTGTCATGATAAACTGCCAATCACCAGTTGCCCATAGCTGAGGCCTTCTGAATCACTGGTATAGTTTCCACAGAGGAATGTGCAAGCTTAACACAAGATTTGATGCAGATCCATTGCTTTACTCGCTTAATCATTTTGAATGCCATGGCTACACAGTACACCTGCTCACTCAATGGCACCTACCACCCCCCACGGACTAAGTACAGTGAAGTCATCACTGTTCACACGTGCACATTCCAATCCAGGTTACATCAATACTGTACAAACTGTTATCGTTATATTAATAATGGCTAGACTTTTTCCAAACAGACCTCATACTTCTTACCAAAAATGTACCTCTCAATATACTCTTTAAGGTTTTGAAAACATTATTTTTTACCAAAAATAAAAAAATATAAGCTTTTGGTTTAATTTCAAAATAGGCAACACACAGGAGAAAATTTAATATACAAAACATCTATCTCTGAACTGAAGACAGCTTTTACAATTACTCCTCTTTCACTCACTGTTGCAGGTATAATGCATTCAATGCCAACTGTAGTCCCTGAGTCAGTCAGTAGGGTAGGCCAACAGAGGTGAGCAGAGAGGGCAGATCTGGGGAGTGGAGGTGTGTTTGCCAGTTAAGTAATGCTTAGAACTAATGTAATGCTCTGAGATTGGGAACAGCCATCTGGGTCTTACAGAACAAATTTAAATACTAGCTCTATCACAAAAGTCTTGTAACGCTAAGACAAAAGATCTAATCTATGAGCCTAGTTCCCTCATCTGTAAAATGCGAACAGCAACATGTTGACTGTGCAAGGTGCCTAACACAACACCCAGAATTTAATGTACAAACACATGAAGAGACTTCCGCCAAGATGGAGGCATAGGTGGAGACGCTATGCTTCCTCACACAACCAAGTTTAGAGACAACTAAATCATAGCAACAATAAACACAGCCAAAACACAGAAAATTGAACCTTTTGGAAGTCTGATAACAAATTCTTCAGCCTGACCTGTAAGAGGGGCGAAACCAGCAGCTGGCGGAGCTGGGTAGCACAGAAAAACTCGGTCAGACGGACTCAGGCGCGCGGAATCCAGGCGCAAGGTTGGACCTGGTGGGCAACTCAGCAAGCAATCGCGGGGAAACAGTGAAGAAGCAGGGCTGCGGGTTGACTGTGGTCACGCGTTCATGCACTCGTGTGTGGATAGACAAGCGAGGGAGTGGGCGATTGGACGAGAGCCAGCAGCCCCAGCAGCCCCAGCAGCCCCAGCAGCAAGTGGCGGGCCGCCATTTCCCCGCTCTAACCCCGCCTCCACATACAGCGTCATAATCCAGCGACCTAAGTGGCCCTGCCCTGGTGAAGAACCTAAGGCTATGCTCTCCACCCAGCTGGGCGAAACAGCAGACGGGGCTGCCATTTCCCCGCTCTGACCCCACCTCCACATACAGCGTCATTATGCAGTGACCTAAGTGGCCCTCACCTGGTGAACAACCTAAGACTCTGCTCTTTACCCAGCTTCGAGAAACAGCAGAGGGGGCCACCATGTCCCCGCCTCCACATACAGCGTCACAATCCAGTGACCTGGGAGTCCAAGGCTCTGCTCCTCATACTTAATGAGCGCGAACAGACCAAAAATGGCTCAAGAAGATCTCAAAGCCCCAGAGCCTATAAATCTAAGCGATGAAGAAATAGCAAAACTCTCAGATGCACAGTTTAAAACACTGGTGATCAGGATCCTCACAGAACTGGTTGATTATAGCCACAAATTAGACAAACATATGAAGGCAAAACTAATTGAAATGAATGGAATTGCACAGGAAACCAATAGCAATGAAAAGAAAACTGGGACTCAAATCAATAGAGTGGACCAGAAGAAAGCAAATAATGGCCAAACAGAAAAGAGTCAAGAAGCAAGAATTCAAACAAATGAGAAGAGTCTTAGGAACCTCCAGGACATCTCTAAACGCTCCAACATCCGAATTATAGGGGTACCAGAAGGGGGAAAGACACAACCACCAGTGGAAAACTTATTTGAACAAATAATAAAGGAGAATTTCCCCAATCTGGCAAAGGAAATAGACTTCCAAGAAATCCAGGAAGCTCAGAGAGTCCCAAAGAAGTTGGACCCAAGAAAGAACACACCAAGGCACATCATCATTATATTAGCCAAGATTAAAATGAAGGAGAGAATCCTAGAAGCAGCAAGAGCTAAGGGGACAGTCACCTACAAAGGAGTTCCCATCAGACTGTCAGCAATTTCTCCAAAGAGACCTTACAGGCAAGAAGGGGCTGGAAAGAAGTATTCCAAGTCATGAAATCCAAAGACCTACAACTAAGATTGCTCTACCCAGCAAAACTTTCATTTAGAATGGAAGGACAGATAAAGTGCTTCTCAGATAAGATCAAATTCAAGGAGTTCATCATCACCAAGCCCTTATTATATGAAATGTTAAAGGGACTTACCAAAAAAAAAAAAGAAGTTAAAAAAAAAAAAAAGATGAACAGTGAAAGGACAGCAAACTCACAGTTATTAACAACCACACCTAAAATGAAAGCAAACTAAAAGGACAGCTAGATCAGGAGTGGAAACATAGAAATGAAGGTTAGCAACAGGGGAGTAGGAGGAGGAGAAGGGGGGAGAAGGTACAGAAAATAAGTAGCATAGACAGTAGATAGAAAATAGATGGGGGGGCAAGAATAGTATGGGAAATGTAGAATCTAAAGAACTTGAGACACATGGTCATAAACTGAAGGGGGGAATAGAACAACTATAACAGCATAATCAATAAAAAAATTTTAAAAAAACACACATGAAGAAGTGGAAAATACTCATATAATGCACCCTCATATACCTATCACAAGAATTTAACAATCATTAATACAAGTTTTGTAGTATATGACAAATAATAGATTAAAAATGTCGATATTTTCCCCCAGTACTTTCAGTTTGCCAATACAGTTTTTATTACTTATTAACATCTAAAATTAACATCTGTGAGAAGTAGCCAATCAATGTTTCTCTCTCACACCACCGTTTCTCCCCCTCCCCTTTCTCCTTTCTACTCTCTAAAAATAAATAAAGTTTAAGAAAACCTAAGACTTATGTTCCCTTTTAGTTCAGTGAGATGAAGATGCTAGTGAGGCAAATAAATCCTTTTCTTTCCCCAGCCTGATCTTCCTTTGTGAATCACTGTGCATACCCGAAGATGGAACTGATGGGAGCATGCTCTCATGACACTAATAACAGAATGAACCCTGCTATCCTACACCTGTTAAGCTCTACCTGTGATACAGAGACCAGTTGTGAAAATGTCCAGAAGATACACAAAGAAAAATAGAAGGGAGAAATGGGAAAGAAGCTGAATTAAACTTGTGTAGCCAGAGACCACAGTGACCAAAAGAGCAACAGTGCCATCAGAGAACAAACTGTTCTGTCAGGGAAAACCTGTGTTGAAAACATGCATTCACTGGAAGGATATTCCACAAAGCAACCTCAGGAAAAGGCCCTTTGTTTAGGCATTGCTTATAACAAGAACTACTAGCCCAGAGTTAAAACTAATGAAGGTGTGTGTATGTGTGTCATACCCCTAAGGCTTCAGCAAGCCTTCCAACAAGCCTCAATTCTCAGACACAGACACTATCCTCACCTGCAATTTCCATACCTCCTGGGTCAACAAACTTGGGAAGTAAATTTCACATAAATATATTTTCACAGATTGTTTCTACTAAAGAGTCGTTGAAAATTTTTAAGAAATTTAAAAAATGTTTTAAAGAATTAAGCCACTGGTTATGACACAAGCAAATGAGTTTACTTTAAAAATAAACCAGAGAAAAAGGTAAAGTAATTAAAGGTCAGGTGACAGACTCTCGAGGTTCCAATCAAGTGTGCATTTCAGGCAACATCTTTTTTTAATGTAATATATTTTATTTTTTTAATATATAATCTTTATTATATTTTTTCCACTACAATTTAGTCCCCCTACGTCCCCCCCACCCGTCAGCAATCATCACACTGTTGTCCATGTCCATGAGTCCTTTCTCCTTTTTACTCAATCCCTCCACCCCCTTCACTCCACCCCCACTTACTATTTGTCATCTGTTCTCCATCTATAAGTCTGCCTCTTTTTTGTTTGTTAGTTCAGTTTGTTCGCTGGTTTCCACATGTGACTGAAGTTATACGGTATTTGTCTTTCTCTGACTGGTTTATTTCACTTAGCATGATGTTCTCCAGGTCCATCCAGACTATTGCAAAGGGTAAAATTTTCTTTTTTTACAACCAAGTAGAATTCCATTGTGTAAATGTCCCACGGTTGTTTTTTTAATCCATTCATCTAGTGATGGACACTTAGGATGCTTCCATTATCTTGTCAACTGTTAATTATAATGCAATGAACAACAGGGGTGCTTATGTTCTTTCGAATTAGTGTTTTCAGTTCCTTCAGATATATACTCCCAGAAGTAAGGTTGCTAATCGAAAGGCAGATCCATTTTTTTAATATATTTTATTAATTATGCCATTACAGTTGTTTTATTCCCCCCTGCATTCCCATCCACCCTGCACACCCCCTCCCCCACCATTCCCTCCCTTTAGTTTATGACCACGTGTCTCAAGTTCTTTAGATTCTATATTTCCCTACTATTCTTGCCCTCCCCCCTATCTATTTTCTACCTACAGTCGATGCTACTTACTTTCTGTACCTTCTCTCCCCTTCTTCTCCTCCCACTCCCCTGTTGCTAACGCTCCATGTGATCTTCATTTCTATGGTTCTGCTCTTGATCTACCTGTCCTCTTAGTTTGCTTTTGTTTTAGGTGTGGTTGTTGATAACTGTGAGTTTGCTGTCCTTTCACTGTTCATCTTTTTTCTCTTCTTTTTCTTAGGTAAGTCCCTTTAACATTTCATATAATAAGGGCTTGGTGATGATGAACTCCTTGAATTCGATCTTATCTGAGAAGCACTTTATCTGTCCTTCCATTCTAAATGAAAGTTTTGCTGGACAGAGCAATCTTGGATATAGGTCTCAGGATTTCATGACTTGGAATACCTCTTTCCAGCCTCTTCTTGCCTGTAAGGTCTCTAGTGAGAAATCAGCTGACAGTCTGATGGGAACTCCTTTGTAGGTGACTGTCCCCTTAGCTCTTGCTGCTTCTAGGATTCTCTCCTTCATTTTAATCTTGGCTAATATAATTATGATGTGCCTTGGTGTGTTCCTTCTTGGGTCCAACTTCTTTGGGACTCTCTGAGCTTCCTGGATTTCTTGGAAGTCTATTTCCTTTGCCAGATTGGGGAAATTCTCCTTTATTATTTGTTCAAATAAGTTTTCCACTGGTGGCTGTTCATTTCCCCCTTCTGGTACCCCTATAATTCGGATGTTGGAGCATTTTAAGATGTCCTGGAGGTTCCTAAGTCTCCTCATGTGTTTGAATTCTTGCTTCTTGACTCTTTCCTGTTTGGCCATTATTTTCTTCCTTCTGGTTCACTCCATTGATTTGAGTCCCAGTTTCCTCTTCATCACTATTGGTTTCCTGTGCTATTCCCTTCATTTCAATTAGTTTAGCCTTCATATGTTCCTCTAATTTGTGACTACAATCAACCAGTTCTGTGAGCATCCTGATCACCAGTGTTTTGAACTATGCACCTATTTCTTGGTAGCTTATATTTATGAGCTCTGGGGCTTTGAGATCTTCTTGAGCCATTTTTGGTTTGTTCACATCCATTAATTATGAGGAGCAGAGCCTTAGGTGTTCACCAGGGCAGGGCCGCTAAGGTCGCTGAGTTGTGAGGCTCTATGTGGGGGCGGTGTCAGAGCAGGGAAATGGCAGCCCCCCTCTGCTGCCTCTCCCCACTGGGGCCTGCTCAGTCCCGTCGTCTCACCGTCTCACCATCCACTCCCTCGCTGGTCTATCTGTGCACGAATGTGGGACCACAGTCAACCCGCCGCCCTGCACCCTCACTGCGTACACCCATCGCTCACTGGGTCACTCACTGGGTCCACCTGTTGCAACCCCATGCCTGGGATCCATGTGCCTGAGTCTGTCTGACCGAGTTTTTCTGTGCAACCTCGCTCCGCCAGCTGCTGGCTTCGCCCCTCTTACCGGTCAGGCTGAAGAATTGGCTGTTATTAGACTTCCGAATAGTCAATTTTCTGTGTTCTGGCTGTGTTTTCTGTTGCTAATATTTTGTTGTCTCTCAACTTGGTTGTGGGAGAAAGCACGGCATATCCACCTACGCCTCCATCTTGGCAGATGTTCCATTTTTAATTTTTTAAGGTACCTCCCTCCATACTTTTTTACACAGCGGCTACACCAATCTACATTCTCACAAACAGTGCAAAAGGGTTCCCCTTTCTTCACATCATCTCCAACACTTGTTGTTTGTTGAGTTATTAATGATAGCCATTCTGAAAACAGGGATATATCACACTGTGGTTTTTATTTGCATTTCTCTAATTAGTGATGTTGAGCATCTTTTCACCTGTCTACTGGCCAACTGTATGTCCTCTTTGGTGAAGCATCTATGCAGGTCCTTTGCCCATTTTTTATTTATTTATTTTTTGGTGTTCAGATTTCTAAGTACTTTATAAATTTTCAATATTAACCCCTTATCATATGCATTGGCAGTTATGTTCTTCCATTCTGTGGGTTGTCTTTTTTTATCTTATTGATACATCTTTTCTTGCGCAAAAACTTTTTAGTTTGATGAAATCTCATTTGTTCATTTTTTCCTTTTGTTTCCCTTGCCTGTGGAGATATAACCAATAAAAAATTTCTATGAGCAATGTCCAAGATTTTGCTGCCTGTGTTTTCCTCTAGGATTTTTATAGTTTTAGGTCCAGCATTTAAGTCTTTGATCAATTTTTTTAAGTATATTTTATTATCTTGTTACTGTTGTCCCAATTTTTTTGTCCCTTTGCCCTCCTCTGCCCATTACCCTCCTTCCCTCTAGTAACACCCCCACTTATTTCATGTCAATGGGTAGTCATGCCTGTAAGTTCTTCAGCCTCTCCCTTTCCTATACTACTACTCTTAACATCCCCCTGTCTATTGTGTACCTACCAATTACGCTTCTTGATCCCTACACCATTTCTCCTTTTCAACCCCTCTGGTTGTTTGCTTAGTTTTTGTTTTTTGATTCAGTTGTTGATAGTTGTGAGTTTGTGCACATTTTGGCATTCATAGATTTGATCTTCTTTTTCTTAAGTAAGTCCCTTAAACATTTCATGTAATAATAGCTTGGTGAAGAATTCCTTTAGCTATACCTTTTCTGGCAAGCACTTTATCTGCCCTTCTACTCTAAATGAAAGCTTTGCTGGGTAGAGGTCCTTGGATGTAGGGTCTACATCTTGGAATGTAAGGTCTACATCTTGGATGTAGGTCCTTGCCTTTCATGACTTTTGAATACTTCCTGCCAGCCCCTTCTTGCCTGCAAAGTTTCTTTGGAGAGTCTTATGGGGACTCCTTTGTAGGTAACTCTCTGCTTTTCTCGATGCTTTTAAGATTCTCTCTTTATCTTTAAACTTTGGCATTTTAATTATGTAAAATAATTAGTGTGGTCCTGTTTGGGTCCAACTTGATTGGGACTCTCTGTGCTTTCTGGACTTGTATGTCTATTTCCTCTGCCAAATTAAGGAAGTTTTCTTGCATTATTTTTTCAAATAGATTTCCAATTTCTTTTTCTTTCTCTTCTCTGGCACCGCTCTGATGGATTCCGACCTCGATGACCTGGGTGGTAGTACACCAATGTGGACTATAGCTGTCCACTGGGTGCACGAGCCCTGAAGTATCCCAGGTGGTGCACGCCAAGGTGAGCACCTACCCGTGTTTTGCCCGAGGCCATTCTCCCTAAGCCATAAAACAATCTGAGAAGGCTGAAGCTTTTACTGGGCTTAGAGATTCTCAGATAACGTAAGGCTGTGAGTCTAAACTGGCTGCTACTACTGCCTGGCCTGGAGCTCACTGAGGCCAGCTTGCTTATATGATAGAATTTAGGACGGGGGTGTCAAAATCATTTTCATCACGGGCTACATCTACCTCACAGTTGTCTTCAAAGAGCTGAATGTAACTTTAGGACTGTATTAATGTAACTACTCCTTAACAGTTAAGTGAGAGCTTGGCACTGCCATGGGGTAGAAACAAGGTACTGGGCCAGATAAAACAAGGTGGAGGGCCGGATTTGGCCTGCAGGCCTTGTGTTTGTCACCTGTGATTTAGGAAGTTGTGAAGCATGAATCAAGATCTGCCATTCATATGGAAAAGCAGCTTGGGATGGTCCATAAATTGGGTGGGGTGGGGTCTCTGGAGATCTCCAAGGCAGGTCAAACAGTATTAGTGAGGTGATGGAGTCTGAGATATGGTATCTGCCTTCCTGCTCTGTGGCTCTGCAGGGGGGATGACTCAGAAAAGGGACAATGGCCTCTGCTCACCTTGATGCCAGAAACTGCAGCCTCTCTCAGTATTCCCCTGGTGCCCTTCAAGCTGCTACCCTACAGCTGGAGCTCAGATGGAGTTTGAGTAGGTGAGTCCATGTGTGGGTTAAGAGGAAATGCTTGGGGCTCCAGCAGTTTCTTCCACCAACTCAATCCCTGTTGGATTTTGTGGCCAGAATTTTCAGGGACCTATCCTCCTGCCATTGGAACCCTCGGCGGGAGGGCTTGGTGTGGGTCTGGGTCTGCTTGCTCCTGAAATATCCCTTCCAAATTTTTACCCACCACACATGGGTGTCAGACCAGCCCATTTCCCATCTGCACCTCTCCTACTAGTCTTGATGTAAATGGTATCATCAATTCCATAGTTGTCAGGCTTCCATTCAACTTGATTTCTGATGTTCCTGAATGATGGCTGTTCTATATTTTAGTTGTAATTTTCATGTGGTTGTGAGAAGAGCTAAGCCATGTCTGCCTATGCCACCATCTTAACCAGAAACTCGGAGGTATCAAATCTTTGATTCATTTTGAATTTGTTATTGTGTGTGGTATGAGAAGGTGGTCTGGCTTCATTTTTCTGGACTTACCTGTCCAATTTTTCCCATGCCATTTGTCAAACAAACTATCTTTAGCCCAATGTATGTGCTTACTTATTCTGTCAAATATTGACTGAAAAAAGTGTGGGTTTATTTTGGGGATCTTTATTCTATTCCATTGATTTATATTTCTGTGCAAGTATCAGGCTATTTTGATTACTATGGTCTTATAACATAGTTTTGATATTATGTAGCATGATTCCTCCATCTGTTCTTTTTCAGGATTGAAATTGTTATGAGGTCCTTTTGTAATTCCATATAATCTTGGAAATATTCTGGTTTTGTGAGATACACCATTGGAATCTTGATAGGAATTGCGCTGAATCTATAGATTGTTTGGGGTAGTATGGACATTTTAATGATGTTAATTTCATCCTATCCAGGAACATAGTATGTGCTTCCACTTATTTGTATCTTCTTCAATTTCTCTCTTCAGCGTCTTATAATTTTCCAAGTACAGGTCTTTTACATCCTTGGTTAGGTTTATTCGTAGGTATTTTATTCTTTTTTTGAAGCAATTGTTAATGAAATTGTTTTCTCCCCTTTCTGTTAATTCACTATTGGCATATAAAAATGCAACTGATTTCTGAATATTAATTTTGTATCCTGCTATTTTGCTGAATTTGTTTATCAGTTTTAGTAGTTTCTTGGTAAATCTTTGGGGTTCTCTACGTATAGTATCATGTCATCTGCAAATAAAGACAGTTTTACTTCTTCCTTTCCAATTTGGATGCCTTTTATTGCTTCTTCTTGTCAGATCGCTCTAGCTAGGACTTCCAGTACTATGTTGAATAGTAGAGGTAAAACATTCCTGTCTTATTTCCAACCTTAAGGGGAACACTTGTAGTTTTTGCCCATTGTGTATGATGCTGGCACTAGGTCTGTCATACATGGCCTTATTATTTTTAGGTATGTTCCCTCTATTCCCACTTTGCTGAGTTTTTATCATAGATCATTGCTGGATTTCATCAAAATCTTTTTCTGTATCTATTGATATAATCATGTGATTTTTATCCTTCATTTTGTTTACATGGTGAATCACTTATTGATTTGCAAATGGTGTGCCATCCTTGTATGCCTGGAATAAATCCCACTTGATCATGGGGTATGATCTTCTTGATGCATTGCTGTATTCACTTTTGCTGAGGATTTTAGCATCTATGTTCATCAGTGATATACACCTATAATTTTCTTTCTCTGTAGTATTTTTATCTGGTTTTGGAATTAGGATAATGCTGGCCTCATAAAATGAGTTTGGGAGCCTTCTCTACTGTTAAATTTTATGAAATAGTTTGAAAAGGAAAGGTGTTAATTCTTGTCAGAATGTTTGGTAAAATTCACCTGTGAAGCCATCTGGTCCATGGCTTTTGTTTGTTGGAAATTTTTTTATTATTGCTTCAGTTTTATTACATGTAATCTGTCCATTCAGATTCTCTGATTCTTCTTGATTTATTTTTGGAAGAGTGTGTATTTCTTGGAATTTATCCCTTTCATCCACGTTGTCCAGTTTGTTGGCATGTAATCATTCATAATATTTTCTTATAATTTTTTGTGTTTCTTTGGTGTCTGTTGTTATTTCTCCTCTTTCATTTCTGATTTTATTTAATTGGGTCCTTTCTCTTTTTTTCTTGATGAGTCGGGTTAAAAGTTTCTCAGTCTTGTTTATCTTGCCAAAAAAAAAAAAAAACAGCTTTTGTTTTGATCTTCTGATACAGATATATTTATCTTCTCTTTTTTTGGACTTTCATTTATTTTTGCTCTGATCTTTATTATTTCCTTCCTTCTACACATATTGGGCTTTGTTGTTCCTTTTCAAGTTCCTTTAAGTGTTGAAGTTTGATCATTTAGCTGAGCTTTTTGTTGTTTTTTTGAGATAGGCCTTTAATGCTATGTACTTCTCTCTTAGGATTGCTTTCCCAGTGTCCCACAGATTTTGGATAGTTGTATCCTCATATTCATTTGTTTCAAGATATCTTTTGATTTCTTTCTTGATCTTATTATTGAGAGATAGCATCTTTTAATCTACCTAAAAAGAATAATGCAGCCCTGGATGGTGCAGCTCAGTGGATTGAGCGTGGGCCTGCAAACCAGAGGATTGCGGTTCGATTCCCAGTCAGGGCACATGCCTGGGTTGTAGGCCAGTTCCCAGCAGAGGACACATGAGAGGCAACCACACACTGATGATGCTTCTCTCCCACGCTTTCTCCTTCCCTTTCCCTCTCTCTAAAAATAAATAAATAAATAAAATATCTAAAAATAAATAAATAAAAAGAATAATGCAGCATCTTCTGATCAGACAAGAACATGATGATCTTGAACACCTGGGGGGCAGGGAACTCCAAGAAATAAAGTAGCAAAGCTTTTTGATATATTAAAATCCCTGCTTCTCAGAGCCTGCCTTTGAGCATCCAGAGAGACCCTGTACTAGTTAGACAGGTGGGGCAGAAAACAGGGCAGCCAGGACAATTCTTGAAGAATAACTGTAAAGTGAACAATGGTGGGTAATAATGAAAATATAAGATCTGAATCCTGCATCACATGTGCCACAATTGATCAGCTAATCAGTGTGGTACAATCAAATGAGTTATGAAATCTAGATTCAACTCCCTACCAAAATGTAGGCCTATGAATTTTAATAAATGAACCTGAGCTTCAAATAAAGAGAATACACTGAACATGTAAGTCCTTGTCAAGGCCTAAAATGAGATGTCCCCAGCAAAAGGCCAATATCAAAAGTGGCTGCAGAGATTAGAAACAGCTATAGGGTAATCTATCCATCACACAGGATAGAGCTCTAACAAACAACAAACACACCAAAGACTAGGCAGCTCTCCTATCCCAGAGGCTGAGAAAGGGCAGCCTGTGGGAGTCTGGAATCAAATCTGAGATCCAGGAGGTAGGATCTTTAGATTTTTAGTCTGTACTAAAAAGGTTAACAGAGTTGAAAGGCAATGTGTGTGTGTGTGTGGGGGGGGGGGGATGCAGAAAAATATGACATGTACAAGAGGTTTAAAAAAAGGAATTATAATTTTGTCTCATGATGGCTAGGAGCCTGTGAGATTAAAGATACTAATTGGGAACTAAAAATAATGAAAGGAAAAATCTGCAGCAATCACTAAAAGCACTATTCTTTCTAGAATCTGGTCTTACATTTTTGTGGATTCTGTATCACTGGTAGGATCTCTATCTGTACTTGCCCCTAAAATATCATTCCGAATATGGTCCAAGGTCCTCTTCCTTCACTCATTCCTGTTCACAACCCTGGATCCCTCTCTGTGGGCCCATACCCCACATGCTTCTACTGGGTGCCTCCACCGTGGTTACCACCATGATCCTCCATCCCTCCATACCCATCTTCAAATACCCTCCTTTCTCATTGTTCCCCACCACCACCAAGCTGATATTGTTTAAGCTAAAAAACTCATTAACTGTGGACTGGATAAATAAAAGGTATTAAATGATACAGTAGGGGACAAAGAAGAAACCTGTTTTTAACCAAGTCCAAGAATGACCTTTATGACCTACTTCAAGGGGCCAGTCTTCACTCTAACTAGAAAAACTACAAAGTGAAAATACAAAAGTGGAGAATTCTCCAGACCGAACAAGCATGATGTGTCAACACTAACCTTTGAGTCATAGGCTGACTGTTTAATGACTTCGGGTGCCATCCAGAAAGGGGTGCCCACGAAGGTGTTTCTTTTTATCTGGGTATCTGTCAGCTGTCCCGCCACTCCAAAATCAGCCAGCTTCACCTCTCCATGTTCAGAGAGCAGAACATTGGCAGCTGCAAAATAAAACCATGATGCCTCCTGGGATTGTTTACTGCGCTGTTCTGTCCATTTTCATTTTAGGAATGCGTACGTTCTCTTCCCAATGGGACCATGTTTTCAGTAAGAAAAAGCACCAAGGGATATTTTTGGTTAGATACCCCTCAAAGCCAACTTACCCCCATGCAGCTGAAGGTACTCTACAAAAACCCATAGGACAACCTCCCTTGAGGAGCATAGTTTAATTCTACAGCACATTCCTACCCACCTTAGGTATTTCGAAGGAATAAAAACAATATACTTTCTTACCTTTGATATCTCTATGAATTTTTTTCTCCGAATGCAAATAATCAAGTCCTTTCAGTATTTCTCTTAATATAGTAGCAATCTGAGTTTCATCTAAAGGGCCAGGTTCTAACTAACAAAAAAAAAGTATTAAAGTTACTTCTATAATTATAAGAAGTTTGAAATGATAAAACAAAGTTAATACTCATGTTAAATAGATGAGAATAATTAAAATCTAAAAACTTCTCTACTCCAAAACAGGCATTTTTGTCCAATTAAAATCTACTTAAAGGGCCCTGAAATGAACAACGAAAATGAACCAGAGAAAATGACTTTTCTGAATGAAGTGAAGCTGGCTAAGAATTAAAGTAGGACCAGTTAGAAAGCCCATGGTCAGTCTTGCCATGGTTACAAGTTGAGCTATAACAAATTTTAGTCCAGAAAGCAAAAGCCCAGAAGCTCACAGAACTTGCTGGATAGGGTACAAAGCAGCTTGACCCTGTCCTAGCATATGTAATGGTAATAAAAACAAGTAGTTCAAAAGAGAAGGCCTGAGAGCCCACTGCTTTCTGAGGCTACCCCTGCACCAGAATTTTTTAAGCCTAAATTTTAAAACATGGGGAAAGCAGGAGAAAGAACTCAATTCCTGATGATGGAGAATTTTTTGCTGTATTTTGTATATATAAACAAAAGTTACTATATTATCCCAAATGAGATAATAATTTCTTCTGAAAACCTTCATTCTGAGAAACTCAAAGAAACTGATACTGACTTAATAGCCACAATTGTATAAAGATGTAAGGAAGAAATGTCAAGAAACATTTAAGGAAGAAATGCCCATTTTAAAAGGAAAAAAAAATAGGTTCTAAAGCTCAGTTCAAATTGGAAAGGTTCACCATCACTTGCAGAGCAGGGAATTCAACCACAACTTAATAATTATAGCAAAACAACTGAACACTCCCTAAAGAACTAATAAAAGAACTGGTGGGGGTCAGAATTCTAATATTAATTTTCTTTCTGAACTATGGTCCTCAGTATTGCATTTTCAGGTTTGACAACATAACCCAAATTCACATCATAGTGAAAGCTATCATAACCCAAATTCACACAATCCTGTGACATTCACTAAGTTTTAAAAAGATTGATGTGCTTTAAACCAAAGGGAATAAATACTAAGACACTCCTTGAAAAGTAGAGTTCTGATTGAAACTCCTATTTTCCTGTGTGTATCATGGCCTTCACTGGGACAGTGGTGACAGCACAGTTGTTTGTGGAGTCTAAGGTGGGGGCAGCTGAGACACAATTTCTGCTTCATTACAGCTTTACTTGTGTCTGGAACAGCTTTCTGGTTCATCTAGTGACCCGTGTCTCCTCTGCTTACTCACCCAACCTGTTGTACACAAAAATCCACAAAGTCTGGAGAAAAGATGGCAAGGTTAGTGGGCTTATCTGGTAGCAACTTCGAAGCTCCCTCATCTTTAGGACACAGGTGTAGGAGAATGATGCTACTCGCTATAGTCTTACTGTATATTATATGCTTAGTCACACTGCTTGGACCAACTAGCCTGCCAGAAAGTATCCCAAATTCTAATTAAGATACTATCCAAACATTACCTCAGAAGCAACATGTTGCACACTTTATTCCATAGAACCTAACTTTCCCCAGTTATCTGACCAAGAGTCTTCTTTTCAAGAAACATCCCCTGAAACTACTGTTCCAAAAAGCACAGTCTGTAACCCTCCCTGTCTGTCTTCTCCACGTCTATTTTTGACTGTTCATGCAAAATAGAAATTTTAATACTCAAAATGAGGAAAAGGCACTATTTCTCATAAACTGGGGAAAAGAAGAAAGAAGGGCAGAGATGCTGGCATATTTGCTCTTAGTCACAACACCAGAACACAGAAGGATAATCCAGTTGTTCAAAATCGTATCACAGAATGTAAGTTCCAGTTCCTCCTCCAGCACATTTTGCCCCAAGCCAATTATCAGTTAACATTTGGCTAGACTTCTGCTTAACTTTAACCTTCCTTCTATTATCGTCTCAGAAAGAAAAGGTAGAACAGCCTGTAGCAAGGGGAGATAAGAAGAGTTGAGAAAAGCTAATAGAAAAATCCTCCCCTGGATATTTAAGAACTGGCTCTCTGATTAATGTATGTATTTAAATGTGGCCTAAACACCACCCACCAATGATTTAGTCACCAGGGGTGAAGAGGGTAAAGTAGAGGTCCTTCTCGGTGTCAAAATTTACTATAAGCATTATACAGTTGCTCTCTACATCACAGAGATCCTCACTAGTGAGTGAGACCAGGATGAGATAACTTCTTGGAATAACATATTAGCATACTCCACCATTTCTAAACAATATAAATACAGCAGTCTCTATCATTAAGAGAACTGTGGAATCTTCAAATAATCTCTATAAAAGAAGACTCCCAGGAAAAAAATTTAGGCTGTACCTCATCTCTGGATGACTTCTAATTCCCTCTCATTCTTCCTCTGCAATAGAGACTATTAACCAAGCACATGGCCACCCAACAAGATGCCACATATACCAGCCTCTGCAGCACCAAGTCTGCCCATGTGAGTAGGTTCTCCCGAGTGGAATATGAGCAGAAGTGACACATGCTCCCTTCTTGGTCTTGGCCTTGAAACACTGGCAGCCAGAGAGAACAATGACTGAAGACCATAGAAAGCCACAGGTTACCGATGGTAGACCCACCCACTAGTGCAGGACCCTGAAGATCACATGGACTAGAGACCACTGACCCCCACATGTTTGAGAGAAATAAACTTCTATCATGTGTGAGACACTGGGGCCACTAACAACAGCAGCTCAACCCAAACCTTAATGAATATGCTATCTCATTTTTTAAAAACATCTTGCAGATACAGTTTTAAGTTTATCAAACACCTCTACATAGTTATGAAATTGTTATGTGTGACAACAACACTGGTTTTTTAAATTTTTTATAAACATAAGGCCATCTCAAAATAATACTAACAGTTTTCAACATGCAAAAAATAATTCTTGTATCCCATTATTAAAGTGTGTCCTCTTCTAGAGAGTTGGGTGCAGGCAGCCAACAGAAAAGGGAGAGAAGACGAATAAAGATACAACAAAATTAGAGGGAGGGGAAGTACAGGATGGTATCAGGGAAGGCCACACACAGGCTTTATACCTGGTCACAAGACCCAAAGGCCAGCTCTGTTGGCTGCAGGTGACACCCATCTTCCTAGTGTCTCCATCTCATCATCAATAAAAATGAGATGATTAGGGATCTCCAAAAAGGGATGCCTATTTCTTGTCACCAGGACCATTGATGTGTAAGACAGACAGCAGTCTGCTGGGACTCTCATACCATATGGGATTTTATTTAAAGTGGAGAGTTCTGAACTTCTTATACTATAATGTCTAAAATTTCACGGATTTCAATTAGAAGCTCCCAGAAAGTTACCACTAAAGAAGTTAAATTACTGGAGCTTTAAGAATGAATAAATTACAACATTTAGAGAGAACTGCTGCTCTTATGATTCAAGGTCAGAAAAAAAAAGTCCCTGCAAACAACTTTGTATATGTCACAAATGAAATTCACTTAATATAATAGAAAATCTAATTATACAAAATGAGATAACTGTCTACAGTCCTGTAGCATTTCCCAAAAGAGTAAAAGTGAAATGAAAATTTCCTTGTGTAATGTGAATATTTATTGAAAAGCAGCAAAGTAAGTTATAACATTTATCCAGCTGTTTTGTGTCTTTTCCCATTTTAATGTAATGGTTTACAGCATATCAAATTTTTTTAACTTTCCTTTGAGCATCATTTTGACCAATTGCCTTTATGGTTTATAACATTAGATGATTTTGTTTTAAATTGGGTATATAAGTCTTTTAGGAATTTATAGTTTTATAAGTTTATCTTTCCCAAAAAACTATGAATTGCTAATGTAACTACGAAAAACCAAGCACCTTTTAACCAAAGTGCACTTCTTTCCTTAGTGAGTAAAATCTGTGTAGACCATAACCACTAACATACATGGGCTTCTTTCAGTTCTCAATCTGAGAGCCATGAATAATGCAGACCCCTCATCCTGATAACTTTCTATCAGGCAGGACCCACGTTCTAACACCAAAATGATGAGTTAGGCTTGTCTTGGAAATCACCACTCACCCCACATCCCAGCCTTTACCGTTCAGATAGGCAAAGAGAGCTGATTACATTAATTTCACTGCACTGTAACCACAGTGGGGATGAAATGTCAAATGCTAAACAACTGTGTGAGTTCTTTAAAAATTTTGTCTTGCATATACTGCACCTCAAGGAATATTTAAGCAATGCTTATGATTCATTGCTTATTTCTAAGCATCTCATCAGTGATACGTAAACCATGTTTTACCATAAGACACAAGTCACAGACTGCAACTCTGAGGTCATGCAATACCTAACTTCTACTACTTTGTGTGGAAGACAGTGGGGCACACTAATGGCACAGCAGGTAAGAGACCAGGTAGGAGATGGCCACTGGTGCTGGCCCAGCTCCACCATAAACACACTCATAACCTGATCACCACTACTGTCTGTGGTACCACACTGCAACCATCACACAGTGCCAGTCTCTTACTCCTGAAAATGTTTTAATTTTTAAAGATCCTAATTTTGCCCTGGCTGGTGTAGTTCAGTGGACTGAGTGCGGGCCTGCGAACCACATGATTGCAGTTCAATTCCCAGCCAGGGCACATGCCTGGGTTGCAGGCCAGTTCCCAGCAGGGGACTCATGAGAGGCAACCATACATTGATATTTCTCTCCTTCTCTCCTTCCCTTCCCATCTAAAGATAAATAAAATCTTTTTTAAAAAATCCTAATTTTAACAAATTATAAATTAAAATATTACCCATATATTTTGCAAGCTAAGTTACTATTTGAAACAATGATGGGGTTTCAGTTCTACAAATATTAAAACCAGTTTTGGAAAACTAACAAACTGTTCTTCAGTAAGATAATGACAGACAAAATCCTTGTCAGCTTTTATGAATGAACTCATGGATTTCCCGAGAAACAACAAAACTGGTTTCAAAAATTTCAGTGTATCAGACCTATAATTTTCAGTGTATCAGAAGCAAAAATACATATTATAAGAAACAGTTTGGCCCATTTTTCATGGAATATAAAAGAAAGAAACAGAAATGGGTAAGCACAGAATTACATTCAAAATCAAGATTTACTGAGAAGGGCTTCCAACTTAATACTTACTAGATCTAGTGCAGAGCCTCCACCAAGATATTCCATTATTATCCACAATTTAGTATCCTACAAAAACAAAATAGAGATAAATTACTTTTAAAACAAGCAAACCCCTCCAAAAATTAAATAATCTAAGGAGGTCTTTTTATTATTCTGAAACTAGTAATTTTTATAAATACCCATACATCATCAAGAAAAGTGTGTCCAAGTTGAATCAAGCGCGGGGAAAAAACTACACAATGTCAGAGAAGGGCTTTCACAGTCTGGCCTGGACCCCAGAATCAGCCTCTTCCAGGCAGTGTGTTCCAGACATCATAAACCAGAATCTCTGAAGATGCGAAGGGGGGCAGGGGAGAGGAGGGGCGCATGTTATTCTTAAACAACTTTAGTGACCTAGAAGAGCAATAGCATTTGAGAACCAGTTCCCAAAGCCAGTTAAGGATAGCAGCTGTCACACAAGTCCCACCCTGGGTGTCAGCCAGGAGGTGCCAGAGCACACATGGGATCAGGTCACTTGCCTGCTATTGTCTTGCAGCCCTGAGGTGCAGGGACTGACCCTCAGTCCCTGTGAGCAAAGGAAAAGGCAATACTGCAAAGGTGGGATGGCAGCTAACATGAGCTTCTTATGAAGGCAGCCAATTTCAGACTCCCCGCAAAGGCTACTGTCCTCTCTTCAAGGGAACTTTCTAGGAAAGCAGGCCCCTGCTTCCTGAGCTTTGTACCTGTGTCCCTTAGCTCCCCCTTCATCAGAGGGTGAGATGCCACTTGTGACTGTCTTTTCCTTTTGTCTTTCATGAAGCTGGAGTTTTCTTTTTAGACATAAACCCCAAAACTGATTCTATCCTGAAAACAAACAAGCAAACACATATATCTGCACCATTCCCAGAGAGGGAGTGCCTATGTGGTGATCAGAATATGTGGGCTTGGGGAGATGCTAGATCAGGGTTGAGATTCTGACTGACTCCTCTTTACTATCTGAGGGGCCAGGGAAATTATTTCCTCTCTAAGCTTCTGATTGAGAGCTTAGCTAAGTGCCAGAAAAACAGCTGGTGACATGCATAACCCATAACAGCACCAGTGGCAAATAAGCCATCAGTAATATTGCTGGGAGATAACCTAGCACAACACTGGTGGGTATTCTGGCCTGCTACCTGGGAGCCAGAATCATGGGCATGCTTGTATCAGCATGATTCATTGCTAACTCAGTATTTTATGGTAGCTTTTGTATGCATCAGGAGAAAATAGAAAAACAAAACCTTTCCAAGGCTCTTTAGGATCTTCAGGATGGAACCGTGCCTTGACTCCTCAAAATATCTCCAAGAAGGCCCCTCTGCCATGCACCCATGCAAATCTGTGGTTCTAGTGACACTGATGCTGGCTTCTCATGCCTTTCACCTGAGCAGTTCACTGGTAGGAAAACCCTCATCTGCCCTATATGCTGTGCAGACTTCTGCTTTAGCAGAATTGGTCTTCCATTTTAGGTTTACTTGTCTGTTTTTCCCACCAACAACAAACAAGTGCCAGGGGACAGTGCCTTAGATGCTCAATCTCTTTAGTTATGGTACTGTGTAGTCAAGGAAAGTAAGTTATATTGCCTGGGTATTCACTTCAGGGAAGCACTAAGGCATGTTCCGCATTTGTAAAATAAACTCCTGCTAAAATTTAAAATAAATCCGGACATCTGAAGTCAATTCTATAATGTTATAAATAAAAGTCCAAGTTTGATTGTATATAGAATACTTTCTCAAGCTTTTTAATGCCCTTGACTACTAATGTAATGAAGATAATTTAAGTCTAGACTGGAAAAGGCTTAAATGGTATGTTTGGAATTCACTGTATCCATACAAAGATTTTATTCACTTAAGAACCATCCATCCAGTCAAGAGCACCTGCCTTGAATGGGCTCAATCACCTCCTGGATCTGATTTAAAGAGAACTTTCTATCAGAAGGAGTATTCCCCAGCCTTCTTCTCTTTTCACGCATACGCCCAACGGTAGATTTCTGTAACACTTGCTACTGGAGAACGTTTGTGTTGCTCCTTCTGAACATTTCAAAAGCATCTTGTCTGATAGCTAGAAATAAAGTATTCCAGGGAACACCTAATACCATTTTCAATGAAATGGAAAATTTAAATTGTCTTTCTTTTATTTTTTCTTTTTAATGAAAGGTTTGTTTATTTTTTTATCCTTACCTGAGGACATATTTTCATTGCTTTTAGAGAGAGAGGAAGGGAGAAAAACATCAATGAAAGACAGAAGTATTGACTGCCTGCCTCCCATATGAACCCAGACAAGAGATCATACACTTTTAGACTAGGGACTGAACCTACAACCCAGGTATGTGCCCTGACCCTTCAGTTATAGGAATCAAACCTGCAACCCTTCAGTTATAGGACGATACTCCAACAGAGCCACACTGACCAGGGTCGAATTGTTTTCCTGACTTCCACCAAGATGGAGGCATAGGTGGATGTGCCGTGCCTTCTCACACAACCACGTTTAGAGACAACTAAATATTAGCAACAGAAAACACAGCCAGAACACGGAAAACTGAACTTTTCGGAAGTCAGTTAACAACAAATTCTTCAGCCTGGCCAGTAAGGGGCGAAACCAGTGGCTGGTGAAGCGGGATTGCACAGGAGGTCTTGGTCAGCCGGACTCAGGCGCGGAATCCAGGCTCAGGGTTGGACCTAGTGAGCGACCGAGCGAGCCACCAGGCGAGCAACCGTGGGGGAGACAGCGGGGAAGCGGTGCTGCGTGTTGACTGTGGTCGCGCATTTGTGCGCGGGCGGACAGGCGAGGGAGTGGGCAGTTGGACTGGGGTCCGGCGGGTCCCCGCGGCAAGCGGCAGTGGAGGGCGCCGCCATTTCTCTGCTCTGACCCCACCTCCACATACAGCGTCATAACCCAGCGACTCTTGAGTGGCCCAGCCCAGGTGAACCACCTAAGACGCTAATCCTCACCCAGCTGTGAGAAACAGCAGAGGGGGTCGCCATTTCCCTGCTCTGACCATGCCCCCACATACAGCGTCACAACCCAGCCACCTGGGAGTCAAGGTACCGCTTCTCACACTTAAAGGGCCAGAACAGACCAAAAATGTCGCAAGATCTCAAAGCCCCAGAGCCCATAGATCTAAGCGATGAAGAAATAGCAAAACTCTCAGACGCACAGTGTAAAACACTGGTCATCAGGATCCTCACAGAACTGGTTGATTATACCAACAAATTAGACAAATATATGAAGGTGAAACTAATTGAAATGAATGGAATTGCACAGGACACCAATAGCAATGAAAAGGAAACTGGGACTCAAATCAATGGAGTGGACCAGAAGAAAGAAAATAATGGCCAAACAGAAAAGAGTCAAGAAGCAAGAATTCAAACAAATGAGAAGAGTCTTAGGAACCTCCAGGACATCTTTAAACACTCCAACATCCGAATTATAGGGGTACCAGAAGGGGGAAAGGCACAGCCACCAGTGGAAAACTTATTTCAACAAATAATAAAGGAGAATTTCCCCAATCTGGCAAAGGAAATAGACTTCCAAGACATCCAGGAAGCTCAGAGAGTCCCAAAGAAGTTGGACCCAAGAAGGAACACACCAAGGCACATCATAATTACATTAGCCAAAATTAAAATGAAGGAGAGAATCCTAGAAACAGCAAGAGATAAGGGGACAGTCACCTACAAAGGAGTCCCCATCAGACTGTCAGCTGATTTCTCAAAAGAGACCTTACAGGCAAGAAGGGGCTGGAAAGAGGTATTCCAAGTCATGAAATCCAAAGACCTACAACCAAGATTGCTCCATCCAGCAAAACTTTCATTTAGAATGGAAGGACAGATAAAGTGCTTCTCAGATAAGATCAAATTCAAGGAGTTCATCATCACCAAGCCCTTATTATATGAAATGTTAAAGGGACTTATCTAAGAAAAACAAGTTAAAGAAACATGAACAGTGAAAGGACAACAAACTCACAGTTATTAACAACCACACCTAAAACAAAAGCAAACTAAAAGGACAGCTAGATCAGGAGTGGAAACATAGAAATGAAGATCTCAAGGAGGGTTAGCAACAGGGGAGTGGGAGGAAGAGAAGGGGGGAGAAGGTACAGAAAATAAATATCATAGACAGTAGATAGAAAATAGATGGGGGGGCAAGATTAGCATGGGAAATATAGAATCTAAAGGAATTGAGACACATGGTCATAAACTAAAGGGGGGGTGATGGTGGGGATGGGGGGGAGGGGAATGAAGGGGGGAATAGAACAACTGTAACAGCATAATCAATAAAAAAATTTTTTTTAAAATGAGGGAAGAATTGTTTTCCTATAAAGGAACTTAGAACTTCAAATTTCTACTCCCATTCCCTTTTTATGGGGCTGTTTTACCCAGCTCCTATCTTTTTTATTATTTTATGGGCATTAAGGGCAAGTTTGCTGAGAACAAGATAAACCTTCAACGGGTAGGTAATCTCTCCTCTCCTCTCCTCACTCCCAACCTGTATATAGGGAGCTGTACAATAGCACACCCTGGAAACAATCTTTGCTGACTCTGGAGATTCCAATTTCACCAAACTACTTCCTGGAACAGCAAGAGGCTGAGTGACCACACCTTGTCTGCCATTCCAACACTCCATACTCCTAAATCCCTGACGGGCTAGCCCAGCAACTACCTACAAGGAAACAAAATACCATTTAAAAATACTATATCCTCTTTTCAGGGATAAATGACACATTTTCCAGTGGTATCCTAATACCACAAGGGGCACCACGAGGTTCTGCAATAGCAGAACAAGTGGCAAACTAAGTGTTCCCTAGCTGAAAGGCTAAAACCCCACCCCTTCATTGTAAAGACCCCACCTTTCTGGAAAAGCAATGCAGTAAAATGACGAGCCTGCTTCTATTTTCATCTAGCTGCTTCCTGGTACCAGACATACTGGGGTGTGAATGCTATTCACAAGTACAAAGTCTGCCAGATTCAAGGGCACCTAAGAAAACAATGTTAGGTCCTTTATTTGGGCCACTGCTTTTCAAGTACCCTGGCTAGGTCCTATGACTTTTGTCCCCAGTTCCATCATCACCACTAATCCACTAACTGAGGAACAGAATGGAATTTGCAACATGAAAACCTCCACTGGCTATGCCTCTTGCATGAACTTGCTTTCCAACCTTACTCAGTATGTCACAGACTCTTGCCATGGACAGTGGCTAGTCCCTATTCGCTCCAAGATGAGCTGCCACTGGGCAGCCAGCACCAGGAGGCAGCAATAAGCAGCATGAGCACCTGTCTTCCCCACAGGGAGCTTTCATTCTAGAGCTGAAGATGACCTCCAATGAATCATAACTTACAAGTGGGTGCCATGAGTGGGTACAGCAGAGATCTGCCAGTTCGAGTCAGAACCAAGTGCCTTTTAAAATAAAGCTGAATGGTAAGTTGGCACTGGGATCGCAGGAGAAACTAAGGAAGGGGACCAGGGGAAGAAGTGCAGGTCAGCAACCAGAATGGCAGGAATGAAGCTGCAATGCAAGGAACAGGCAGCATTGAGGACCTAAGGGAAAGAAGGCACAAGGAGGGGGCCCTGTGGCGAGCAACCTGAAGTAAAACCACAGAGAAAGGCTGATCTTATAGTAGCTGGAGGCAAACATGTCAGACTTTTTCGTAAAAGTCACTGAAGGGTACCAAAGCAGATACTCATTTTGGAATAAGCCCTTAATATGTGTGAGCAGGGGCTGGAAATAGTTAATGGCTCTTGCATGGTCTGCAGAGAGGGGAGGTGAAAGGTGAGTATGATTTCATCTGCCGAGGCTTCGGAGGCAGAAGTGGCAGGACTCCATGGTGCACAGGAAGGTCAAAGCAACTTCCGGCATTGGCCTCACTCAAATAAACATCTGGCAATGCCATCTGCTGACAGGCAGCACAGGGAAGGAGGTAAGGGGGTGTGAATATGACAGGTCTGACATAAAGATGCCCCGCCCAACATTATAGACAGTGAGTCAATCTCCTTTATCTTAAAAAAAAATAACATAACCCTGGTTTAAAAATATCTGACAGCTTCTACTAAATTCTATTATGATTTCCAAACTCTTTGGCTTGGTGAAATACCCCAATCACAAGCATGTAGCCATCTGTCTCCCCATCTCATTTCCACAAGCTCTGCACCATGCCCCTGGAATGTAACCCTGTCTAATATCTGCATGTTTCTGCACAGCAGCTCCCTCTGATCCTCTGAGGAGATGATACAGGGTATCTATCTCCCTACTTCATTCCACAGACCCAAATATCTGTCCTCACTCTTCCTCTCCCCTCAGAGAAAAGTCCATTTCATCCTCCATCCAAGAATGGCCATGCAGCTAGCTATATCAGGGTTTCTCAGCTTTGGCACTACTGACATTTGGGGAATAATCCTTTCTTGTGTGCACTGTCTGGTGCACTACAGGGTGTCCAGCAGCATCCCTGCCAGTGCATCTCCAGTCCTGATAACCCAAAGTTTCTCCAAAATTTCCAATGACCTCTAGGAGCCAAAGTCATTGGAAGCCACTAAACTATATGATCAACAGTGATAAACACAAAGTATTATTATACCAAGAACACTGACAAATAATTCCCTCCTTATTCTAACAGAATTGGTTTTGCATATATCCTGAAATGTCCAGCTAAAAGATTATCACTAATTCACCATGATACATCTAAGCTTTGGATTCCTCATCCATTAAAAAAATGGTAATAATCTCTATATTTCCAAACCTCACAGTTCAATTGACAATAAAATGAGGCAGTAAATGTTAAAGCATTTTAGAAAGTTCAAGTTACTAACACATGGGAAGTGCTATAAGGTTTATCAACATCACCACTCATAAATGCCTTAAAATAATCTGCTAAAAGCCAAACTGACAGAACAAATAGTATTTCTCTGCATAGGAGTTTCTGAGGGGGAAAAAAAAGTGAAACAATGATTCCTACACATTCTATACTGGAATGAAAAAAATAATTACTGTTCTACCAGGGATACCTTAGCCTGTTCTCTATGACCAAATGACCACACAGTCACTGCCCAGATATAAATGCCCTTTATAAAACCTTATAAATGGTGATCTGTGAGGCGATCTTAAAATGAGAATAATTTTATCAATTTCATTTTTTAAAAATGACCTCAAACAACGTAAGTCATAAATACGATTTTCTTAAAAGGGAAAGAAAATGGCTTATTTAATTAAGGATCAGAATGTAGAAGATACTCAAGTATATGCAGTGAAAATCTTCCCTCCCATCCCTGCCCCCCCAGTCCAGTCTCCATGTCCAACAAGTTATCACATCTTACATAACCTCAGAAGTATTTTCTACAAATACGTACCTAGAAACTCTCTCTCCCCTTATATCTAAACGGTAACATTCTTTACACCGTTCTGTATGTTGCTTTTCATTAGAGTATTTAATACGTGTCCATAAAGGGCTTTTTTTTAAAGATTTTATTTATTTATCTTTAGAGGGGAAGGGAAGGAAAGAGGGAGAGAAATATCAATGTATGGTTGCCTCGTGTGTCCCCTGCTGGGAACTGGCCTGCAACCCAGGCATGTGCCCTGACTGGGAATCAAACCATGGTTGTTTGGTTCCCAGGCCCGAGCTCAATCCACTGAGCTACACCAGCCAGGGCCATAAAGGGTTTTTTAACCATAACTAATCCACGCCAAACTGACAACATTACGTTTACCATTTCTGTTGTTGTTGTTATGAGCTGACTCACGAGAACCTGTCATTTGGGGAATTCCTGGAATTCCCAAATCCCACTTGAATTTTAACAGATAATAATAACAAATGACTCTTCGAAGAGGTTACTTCAATTTATACTACCTCCAGCAATGTATGAGAATCTTAATTTCCCCTTTACTACAGTATAATCAAACTATTTTTTACATGCTTACTGATTTGAGAGATGAAGGGAGAGAGAGAGACACTGATGTGAGGGAGAAACATCAATCAGCTGCCCCTCATACATGGCCCAACCAGGGATCAAAACCACAACCCAAGGCATGTGCCCTGACCAGGAAAAGAACCCACATCCCCTTGGTATATGAGATGACACTCCAACCAACTGAGGCATCCACATTTGAGCCTGAGGCATGCAGGGCTCAAACTATTTGGAGGTCCTGTTGTCATGGACTGAATTGTATCCCCCCAAATCTGTATTTTGAAGTCCTAATCCCCAGCACCTCAAAATGTGACTATATTTGGAGATCCAGTCTTTAAAGAGGTGATTAAATTATAAAGAACCCATTAGGATGGGCCCTAATCCGATCTGACTGGTATCCTTGTAAGAAGAGATTAGGACACAGGCACACACAGAGGTTAAGACCAGTGAGGACACTCAGAGAAGATATGCAACTGCAAGCCTGAGGCCCAAGGGGAAACCAACCCTGACTTAATCTCAGACTTGTAACCTCCAGATTTCTGGGAAAATAAATTAATTTATGTTGTTTAAGCCATGCCATCTGTGGTACTTTGTTGTAACAGAAAATGAATGAGATCCACAAGTGAGAAAAAATAGTATCTCGGGGAGTTTATCCTTCTCTTATTGTAAAGTTGAACATCTTTATATATTGAAGAGTCATGCACATTTTCTGTGAACCCTCAATTAATTTCCTTTGCTTATTTTTTATTGGGTTAAAGATATTTTTTAAAAACAGGAGCTTTTAAGATATTTAGGAAATTAGCCTTCTTTTTCCTCATTTGTCTTTGGATTGTTTTGGGTACTTTTGGCTTGCAGAAATTAATGGCAACACAGCATTAATAATGATACTGTTAGGTAGAAGTTTAGGAGAAGAAGGGGTGAATGGGGATATACAGTACTTACAGAAAAAGCCCATAAACAACTGATTAACTGCTTCCACCAAGTATCTGTTTTTAACAGGATAAGAGGTAGTCTAGACCAAGATAAAAAACTGAGTTAACAGACCTCCACCTGTCCTTATGTTAAGGAAGTCACACCCTCTCTTAAAAGAGCACACACCCTGTTCTCCCAGCAAACTGATGTGTTATTCCCTCATCCCAGCCCACAAATTATATAAATCCTCAGGACCAAGAGACCAATCACCTATGCCTTTCTCGCCCACCTCAGCTAGGCCTCTTCTCTTCCTGACATATCACTAATAAACTTTGTTTACATGCTAATAGGTTTGCTGATCTGTAATTCTTTATTGGTTGTCAAGAAGAACCAAGCCTCCCACAATACCACCCTACATTTAAATGTACTCTGTTGTTTGGAACTGTTTCCTAAGAACCTAGAATTGGTCACTCAAAATGGGGGCTCCCTTTTCAGCAGGAGCTTAACAGACATCAGCAGATGACAGAAAGGTTTGAAGGAAGTAAACAAGATAGTAGATTCTGCACAGTTAACAAGAATTTTAAGTAGGAATTCTAAAATGAACTAAGTCTGCTTTGCATCTATACCGCATTCAGAGGCCTCCAAATTCATTATCTGTAACAAAAGGCTGAGCTCAAGAATTATCTACAATGCAGTAAGTCTTTTTAAAACAACATGTGGTCACAGACTTCCTTAAGAATATGGTTTTTAAAGTAGAAATACCTTTCTGTTAAGATGTGGGCATGAATACAGAATGTTGAAGGTGAGGATGGCTGGGGTGGGAGGAATGGTGGGGTAAAAATGGAAACAACTACTTGAACAACAAAAAAATGAATGAATGCATGAATGCATGAATGCATGAATGAATGAATGAATGAATGAATGAATGCATGAATGAATGAAAAGAATGTTGAGGTGGGGTTTGACTCCTGTCTATGACCCTTACCATCTCTCTGACCCTAAGACGAGTCCCTCAGTGACTCCCTGACACCACAGCCCCTTTCAACTGTATTCAAGTACAGAACACAGTTCCTGACCTCAAAAACTATTCCCCTGTCTCACTGATCCTAGAATTTCTTAAGTGATATAGAATGCTACTGTGCACACGGTGTTATTGAGTGGTAAGAAAAAAAAAAGTAATAAATACCTAGGTTCTGACTTTAAGGAACTTCACATAATGGAAAAAGTAGGCAAATAACTACAATCAGACAACTTGTGATATGGTAGGCGAAACACAATTTCATGGGTGTTGAGAGGAGAGGCCCATCTGAACTGATGAGGAGAAGGCTTAGATGAAGTGCCAGGAAAGAAGTAGTATTTGAGCTGCACCTTGAAGAACTGTGACAGACTGGCTCAGGGCTGACAAGGAATGTGTTTCTGGCATACTCATGCCAGAAAAGCAAAGTGGATGGTCAGGGAATAAACGAGTGATCCTGTTCAGCTAAAGCAACAGAGAATGATGCCAATTCATAAGGTTTCAGCTTAACTTAATAAGCAATGAAGAAATCACCAAAAGTTTTAGATAAAAGGCTAAGTAACCAGCAACTACCTACACTACAGAATGAATGGGGAGAGAAAGAGACTTGACTTGGGGTGGTGAATATACAACGCAACATGCAGATGATGTGTTACAGAACTATATACATAAAACCTATAATTTTATTAACCAATATTACCCCAATAAATTCAATTAAAAAATAAAAAGAATGAAAAGGGAGAGAAAAGTAAGAAGATCATCACAAAGCAAAGCAGAAGGTCAGAGCAAGACCTGCAGACATTCTAGAAGTGTCATTGATGAGTGTTTGCTGAGAAGACAAATCAAAACTGTCCCACTATTTTGAGCCCCAGTAAGTGAGGACTCCAGGAATACAAATGTGAAGGTCAGAAAGAGGACAACTGGGTGGACAGGGGAGGGAAAATAGAGACAGCTCTTTGCACTTTCGAAATATTATGAGACAGTCTGGCAGATACACCAGAGCAGGTAAAAATACGGTTTTGAAGTTCAGGCGACAGACTAGGATCAACATAGAGATGATAACTGATATATAGTAGAAAGTGTACAGGGAACCACTGAGGACCCTTGGGTTGGTATGAAAATTATTTAAGCTGAATACAAATATTTGAGATTCAACAGATCCTGAGAGAAGCCTTCTAGGAGCTTCCCTTATCTGACTAAAGCAGCTACTTCTAGTAAACAAGGCTGCTGAAAATCCCTCTTTGGGGGTGGGTCTACTCTCAGAAGGAAGAACAGAATAAAACCAATCATAAATTCCCCTCAGGATCTGAAAGAGGAAGCAAGACCTTTCCCATTTTTAAAAACAAACTACAATTTAGTTACGTCCTGTTTGTACTTGTAAAATCTCATTTGACTTTCCTAAAGGAATACATCTGTTCTTCCTCTCCCATTCCCCTACTAGTTAAGATATAAGCCTCTATCTTTAATCATTTAATGAGTAGGCATTCTTATAAATTTACCTGTTAATCTGTCTTTTGTCATTTTAATTTGCAGGCCCTGTAGTCAGAAAGAGAATAAAGGAAAAGTTGGGTTTTTTTCCCTGTAAGTGATATATTATAAAATTTTACCTGAAGGGGTGCCATTGGGAAAATGGAGTGAGTCAGGCTCCCTTCACCTGGAAGTCTGGTCAACTGTAACTTAGCAGTATTCATATAACCTTGAGTATGAGCCCACATGCACAGAATCAAGATCTGTACCATAATAGTTTGGCACACTGACGGCTTTGTGTGCATTTAGTATATAAGGGAGTCAGGACTTCCTGGGGTGGCTTGGGGCTCGAGTGGCTCACCCTACCCTGGAATAAAGGCATATCAGACATCTGGACAGCTCCATGAATTGTGTTCTGTCTGCCCAAATCACATGTGAACCTGCCTGGCCTTGAACAGCTGAAGGACAGGTGCTCAGAACATACAGGGGTAGGCAAAAGAGGTTTATAGTTATAAGTATACAAAACACAAGAGTTTATTCCTGTATTATTATTTATTCTTGGATTATAGATTTTGTCATGCAAACAACTATAAACCTACTTTTGCCCATCCCTGTATGCAAGCCACCCCAGGTAAATAAAGGTCAGTTCCTATCATTTTACTGATCTTCAGTGAATAAGATGGCCCCATAAGCACATGAGAACGTTAAATCCCTGTGAGTCACTTTCCCCGCTGGCTACCCTAGTTCTCAACCACATTCTGAAGGGGGTGGAAGAATAACAGTGCTGAGTCTGGTAATATTCAGGGTCAAAACTTTCACCTGGGGGAGGCTTCAGTTCCCCCAAGTGATCATTATCAAAACTAACCAACCTAATACTGGACATTGTGGTAGGAAGGAGGAGGCTAACTCTCCCACTTTCTTCCCTCATCCTCCAAACCAGACTCACATAGCAGTTGTCTATCTCTAATACTCTCTGGTAGGGAAGAAGGCTTTACATTTAAAAACAACAACAACAACATAAAAAAAGAAATTTTTGTAGAAAATCATTTCTATCAACATTGTCAGAAGCGGCTACTTCGAGTAAAGAAGAAAAACAGAGATCCAGCATAAGGTAGTTCTTTGGAAGAATTCGGCACTATGAAGCGTCCCAGGACAGATGTAGAGGCAGCAGACTGCCCCACAGAAAGCTGTAATTTGCCTAGCCGCAGCAAGAAAGTAGGTATTGTACACTTTTTAAATGTTAGGCACAGTACGAGATGCTATACATACATTATTTCCACCAGTGCTCACCACATTCCTATGTTTCAGTTGTAGTATGCACGCCCATGCTCTAGAAAAGGAGTCTAAAGAGTACGATAACTTGCCAGATCCTAGAATGCAACAGGTCCTGAAGCCTTTACTCAGCCTTACCACCTCTCACTCCATTAGCACACCACTTCTCTGCTCACCCCAAAGGAAACCTGAGCAACAGACAGGTGACAGGGGAATCATTCAGCCCATTAAACATAAGAGCACTGGGGGCAGAGGGTTTCCCAATGATAAGTAAAAGGGTAGGAAAAAGAAACCCCAGTCTTTCCTCTTCTCAGTGGCCCTAACGGGAGGACAACGGTACTGCAAGGCAAGGAAAGTCTTCCAGTGTTGGAAATAAGTACGAAATGGGAGAAAGGCTAGTATACACAAATATCAACTGAGAACAGGTTATACAAGAAAACCTGAAACAGCACAAATGGAAACAAATTAACTGAAAATTACTGGATCAAATCTGTAGCTCAAACAAAACAAACAACTACAAAAAAACACAGCACTATACATTAGCTAAAGATACTGTTGAAAGCAGTACATACACCAAAGCTACACAAAAGGCCTGAAGATTTATCCAAAGGGAAACTTACACCATTATGTACTTCTATTACCAAGTCAAATAAGAAAAATATTTGAGTGCTCAATCCAAAAGTAAAAAAGGCAAATGGAAACCTAAGGAAAGAAATCAACCTAAGGAAAGCAAAGAGAAAAATTAATAAAGATAAAGACACACGTATAATTAATAGAAAATGTTAGGGCCCCGGCTGGTGTAGCTCAGTGGATTGAGCATGGGCCTGCGAAACAAAAGATAGCGGGTTCGATTCCCAGTCAGGGCGCATGCCTAGGTTGCGGGCCAGTTCCCAGCAGGGGATGCACGAGAAGCAACCATACATTGATATTTCTCTCCCTCTCTCCTTCCCTTCCCCTCTAAAGATAAATAAATTAAATAAAAAAGAAAAAGAAAATGTTAGAAGAAAAATTTTCAAGTAATAGATAACATGCAGTTATTGTAATCAAGAAAAAAATAACAAACACATTAATATAACACTTAAAAAAGAATATTATTACAGAGAGGAAAAACTGTTAATGCAAACATATCACAATATTTTATGACAGTAAATTTGAAAATCCAGAATAAAACAGATAATTTCTTTGTAATCCATAAATTAAAATTTACTAAAAAAAGAAAAAGAACTACAGGCAGGAAAAGGTGGGTTAAGGAAACTGATCAATAAACCTCCTCTGAATACACACACACACAAAAGAATGGACAGAGAGCAAGAAGTTCAAATGATTTTTGTTCTTGAAAAATTCTGAATCTTGAAAGAACAGATTATTCTAGCAACTACCCTTACACACAGGACTTTTCATGACATCACAACACAATACTTACTTGTGGAAAAACTCCAGAAGTAGGAGGTGGAGAAGGTTCCTACTAAGGAATGGACACAACTCCTAGGAAGAGGGATGGTACTAGGGCAACCAGTGCAGTTCTATGTGCAAGGATACGGCACTGACTGGGCCCAAAGAGGATTAGTTCTACAGAAGAAAAGGGTGCTTTGGGAAATGAATGTTAGGTATGAGAGTCTCTGTATACATACATTTTTCATCTGGTTTTCCAATATCACTTGCCCTACCCCTACCAACTCTCAGGATTTGCTCATACCAGCACAGCCTGGTCTGCTTTCAGGAGGCTTGAACTCACCTCTGTATTTGCTCTACTGCATAACAGATAGCCCTGACTTTGCAGAAACCTGAAATGACAGGAAGAGAAGTCAACTCCATGGTTTCTTGCAGGAGGAACTGTTGTCTTCCAGGGGCATATTCTATCCCTTCGGACCACTGGGGCCAACTCAGATGTAAACCAGTGTTCGGAGGGAACATTCATTTAAGAAAGGGAGGGCCAAGTCCTCCACAGTACTAGGGATGGCCACATTCTCCTTCACAAAGGGTGGCCATAGGCTCCTTTAAGAAAAGAAACAGCTCCAGAATTTCTAGTGTCTTCCTCTTGGTCAGGTAGGTGGGATTCCCACCATCATTTTACATTAGTGAAAGGCAGCAACACTCCACAGATTACTAACTACCTTCCCAGAGAATAATTCATCTGATTCAATTATCCTGTCTACTTAGGTAATCTGTCTTTTCCATGTTACAAATTAAGATACCTAGACAAGGGAAAGGAAGGATACCAGCTGAGAGTCAAATCCAGATATACTGACACTGAGTCAGAAACCTAAACAAGAATTACAATAACAAAAATCATAGACGCTAAGCAATTTCTAAAGAATTCCAGTGTGGAAAATACATTCCAATGTAACTTAATTATTGTTCTTAATATTTAACTGTTTCATGAGTTTCTTTTTAGAAATCAACTCTAATCTGCCTGAAAACTATAAAGTGTTTACCTGGAATTTGAGAGATTGGAACACCCCAGTGAATCATACCCAGTTTAAGAATTCCTGTCCTAATGTCTTTTAATAAGTTGGAAATAACACCGGGCAGTCCCTAAAAAGCTCTTCTTGGGGCTTAAGTCGCAAGACTGTCTCTTCCGGTAGAGGCTGCCATATAACTGTGTGTACATGTTCATATATTTTATTGTGATGGCCACAAAGTCCAGTTAAGATTTTTCCCAAAAATAAAAGACACAACATGTTTCCACTTTCACCAATAATATTATTGATTTGGATATTCTGAGCAAGTTGTCTATCTTCCACATGTTGACTATTCTCAATTAATGTCTCCATTTGATCTCTATCAACTTCAACTGGTCTACCCCACCATAGATCATCCAGCGAGAAATCCCCAGCACAAAACTTGGCAAAACACTCAACACATTCCATCAGTCTCAGCACCTTTTCCACACACTGCATAAATCTTTTTTTCTGTGTTTCAGTTGCATTTTCACCTTTCTTGAAATAATAAAGTGTAATATGCCAAAAATGCTGCTTATTTTCTTCTACTTTCAATATTAAAATGACTACACAAAATTCACCAATTTTGAGAAATCATTTTTAAATGTACACCAACAGGACAACGATCCTAATATAATCTAACAAAACTGTTTCAAATGAAGTTAAAAACAACTAAGTGCTACTAGAGCCAGTTTATGGGGAAACTGAACAAACTTTTTGGCTAACCCAATAGTAATTAAGTCTCCCCAATGGGTAGGTATATTCCTCTCTCTTTCATCAACATAAATTTGACACAACGCAGTAATAAATCTATTAAAGGGACGGTCGTATGCTGAATGCTCATAGATATTTAGATGAATAAAAATACTGCTTAAATTTAAAGACGTTTACAAGGTTATCATAAAAATACACTCACAAATAATCTAAATCGAAGGGGAAAGAAGTAAAAAAGAGAAGCATGAAAAAAGTACCCTGGGGAAACGAGAAGCATTTTTCTTTAAGAGAAAACATCAATCAATGATTACAAACTGCTATATCAAACAAGTTCTATGCCACAAATCTTGCTGTGAAGCTAACGATATGTTCTTTCTGCAAAAGTGAACCATTTTAGTAATTACAAGATTATCTTCTGCTAGGTAAAGATCTCAGTGGTCTTTATGCAACATATGTCAGAAATATCAATCACAAAAACCATAAAACCAAGTGATTACAGAAAACTTAGCATTAATTCTTTGATAAAAACCCAGCCTAAAAAGATCAGACAAGACCAAGTCAGAGGGTGGCTGAGGGAGGAAGAATATAGACTTTATTGTGTTTTACAAACTTTTAAAGAGGTGCCTTTAGTATTATCAAACAATTTATGGAATTGGTAGGTTCACAAAAAACAAATGACGTGTTTCAAATACATGGGTGGCAAATTAATGTTTGTACTATCATTGCCATATGTGGAGTTTGGCCTAAAGGTAAATAGCTACCAAAGGAACATTTTTAATATGTGTGACTGCTGAGAGCTTGACTTACTAAGGAAATGCTTCTGCTACTTGAACCCTCTGCTTCTCTTCCAAGCCACTTTGCTAATGTTTATTTTCTGCACAGGTGTATTCTACAGTCAGATGCATGCACATGTTCTCAACTTATAATCAGACATGCAAATCCCAAGGTGCCCTTGATGCCTGTCCAGTGCTGGTATTGTGGCCTGTGCCTAGAGTAAAAGAGCAGAAAGCAGGGCCCACTGGGGCAGTGCTGCGATGCCTGCAGCGCCCGCCACCCCACCCCAGGGCATGACAGTGCAGGAGGAAGTCATTGCACTGAGCATGCTCCAGGCTACTGAGGGTGATTGGCTAAGGGAAAAGCTCCTACTCCCTTCCAATTAGGTCAGTACACTCTGGGAACACCTGTCAGTCCGGTCTGGGAAGACAGGATTGGTTGAGAGAGGCCCTACCAAAGGACATGGAAGTTGGAGCACACAGTCCACATGGGTAACTTATATAAACCGAAGGGGGAGACACCCGCTCTCTTGGTCCCTCCACCAGGACATGCGGGCCAGTGCTTTGTAGGACCAACTGGCACTGGAAGCCACACGGCAAATGGCAACTCTGAAAAGAAGGAAGCCTGAGGACCGAGAGTGGCAGGGAGAGAAGCTGAGATGCTTAAAGGGCGACTCAGAGGCCACTTGCAATTCCCAAAGATGGTATTTTTAATGGAAGAAGGAACTCTGGGTGCAGCTTGGGATTGGTCTGGCAGAGGGTGGCAGAGTTTTCTGGAGGGGATGGCTCTGAAGCAGGAGCCTGCCATCCTCCCAGATTGTATAGCTTTTGAATAAAAGACCTCTTTCCTTTTCTCACCAAACCTCTGCCTCTAGAATTTGCCTACGGGTGGCAGTGGGCAGCAGAACCCCACTTTCATTCAGTAGCACCCTCAACTGAGGCAAACCTCGGGCTCAAAGGTCAGGCAACAGAAGACTCACAGCTCAAGGATGGTAAGCAAACATGTGCTCACAACTCCACTATAAAAATCCACACCACTCCTTACATACGCCTACAAAACAGGAGACTAACTACTCCAACACCCCGCAAACCGTTCATGGTTAGTCAGCAAAGATCATGACAACATGTAACTGCTTGGCAGGATTCAATAAAGGGGCTTGGTTCTAGCAGCCCAATTTTCTTATTTTGAAACAGATGTTTTCATTTACCCAAATGCCTAAAGTCATGCATGCTGTGCTACATATACCACAAGACAAGAGAAAGTCTATTCACCTCACTGGGAATCAGGCTTGTCTTTAAATACATACCAACCAGCTTATTACATAATCTAGGTAAAGCCTTGTGATATCATGTATAATACCATGTTTTAGAAGCTTACTCAAATATAAAAGTTTTAGGGGGAAAAAGCATTTGGCATAATTAGTTATCGTAACTAAATATAGCAGCTGAGTGCCTCCAGCTGGTATAGCTCAGTTGGTTGGGCATCGTCCAGCAAACCAAAGGGTAGACAGTTCAATTCCCAGTTGGGGTGCATGCCTGGGTTGTGAGTTCTGTCCCAGGTCAGGGTGCACACAGAAGGCACTAAAATAAAAAATAAATATATCAGCTATATTGGCTACTGCAGACAGAGGTTTAAATATACAGAACATGTACAATATACTGAGAAAAAGGGACCCAGAAATACAGTTAATACATAATTTAAACTACGTAACAGCCAGAAAACAGAGTTGAGTTTCTTTCTAAAGTAAAATATTTAGCCTAATTGAAATTTTAATTCATTCAACTCTCTGGGTAGAAAAACATAAAATGGAACTGCCAAGTATCTTCAGGGATTTTCAATTATACTAGGACAGCTTGCTCAGGAGAAAGGCATCCGCAGTCCCTATCCTCAGAAACATTTCAAAGCAGATCTTTTACATTATCTTTGGCAAGGAACCTACAATTTTTTCCCATGACTGATTGTAAAATGAAATGTATTCCCATGTGATTTCAAAGAAAGATCTACTTGCATATTTGTTTAGTCCATCCTCAAAAAAAAGTGAAGTGGTTCTGCTTTCACGCACAATCACCCTGTTGTCTCTGATACCATGGGTTCCATGTATTTTTTCTATTTTTCCCAGAAACATACAAACAGATTCTTGCAGAGTAAAAATCACTCCCTAAGAAAACAGATGCACTGCTCCCTCTCCCCGAAGCTGCAGCTGTTCAGGCCAATGGGGAATGCAGCAGATGACTTCCAAATGGTAGAGGAAGACTTGGGAGGGTGCTGCCACTGTTGTTCCAACCGAGAACCCATTTGGGTTAAATGGCTGCACAGATGTGTGCAGGGAGCACCTATTTTAATGCAGGGAAATGATGACTCTGCTAGCTAAGGGACAGCAAGCACACTCTCAAGCCCTGAAGACATCCTCTCTCAAATCTGGAATCAACAAGTATGAGCTCTAAGCCTTGACAAGGCAGCAAAAGTGGAAGAGATCATGGTTAAAATCCTTGCTTAAATCACAAGCATAAAGCTTTTGTTTACTTATGTTTAGTGCTCAGAGAAAGGAAATTCTCAGAGAAAACAAGAAGTCTGCACTGTCATGTGAGACAGAAGACATGAGGCTACTCTACTGTGCAAAGGAAAAGCTATCCCAGCAGTGCTGCAGGACCAGCGACAGGCTGTTGCTGCCAGTTAGTTGTCTGCATGACCAGAAACCAATGAGTAAAACAAGTCAGCATCTATCAGATGGGCTCTGCCCTGAGTCATCCATCATCATCAGTAGTCTCCTCTGGATGTAGGATAAATAATTTGGTCCCTCTTAAAGAATGCTGTAACTCCTCCTCCACAAATTAAAAAAAAAAAAAAAAAAAACATCTGGGAAATTATTGCTCAAAGGAGGTTTCAAAGAGCTATGCATCTGATCATGTTTATTAAAGTGTGCATAAACTTCTTTTCAGGGACTCTACTTACTACAACATACCCAAGTCCTTAAATAGAATCATAAACCCCAAACCCATTTTCTTTAGAGAGTAGGAGATTAATTAAAGCCAATACATAGTGAAAATAGAAATAAGAAGCATGGAAACAAGACAGCTATTTGGAAGTAACCTTGAAATCAAAATAAGCCAGAAACCTTAAAACACACACATACACTGAAAGAATTACAAAACAGATGATAATGTGAGCAAATTATATTTTCTGGCACACAGTCCAGTCTCCCTTCCAAGTTTTAATATACTTAACAGTCTAAAAAGTTTAGGCAAGCATTTCTAGAAGCAACAGGCATATTCCAGACTCCTCCTAACTCCACCAGACAAATTCTAGGGCCAGGGAAGCAAGCAGGTCAGGCGTGGAAGCCTTCCTTACCTGCCAGCCCTAATCCTTGCCATCGCCATCGCCTCAGCCCACAGAGCCCTCCCTCCCAACAGCCAGTCTGCTTCCTTCCTCCCTTCCTCCCTTCCTCCCTTCCTTCCTTCCTTCCACAGGTTTCTCTGCTCATAGCCACCTCCTGGGAGATTCCCTGACCACTGCAGCCCCTACAGCACCTATCAGAGTTAGATCCACCGTGTGTTTTTATGTATTACATTGTGATCTCCCACTTTGAGGACAGTCAACAAAATTCTTTTTGGACTATTGCTTTTTCCCACACCTGCCCAATCAATGAAAGTAAAATGCCAAATGTTTTCTGCCCACTTATTCTACTTTCCATGCCACAAAAACAGTGGTGATGCCCTGCAAATTTATGGAAGCTAAAACCCATTTTTCCCAGTCTCACACTGTACACCTCAATTATGTGCCATGGTCTTTGAGCAACTTAACTGAATTAAGTGTTCCAGATATACGGGTGGGGGTCCTGCTGCAAAGCTCACAAAGGCCACTCTGCCTACAAAACGGCTAGGCCCCTGCTGACCTTTGCCTCTAAATTCTTCAGACCACCCAAACCCTCGCCCTCATCTTCCACCTGGAGAAAAGGAGACTTTTTCCTCTCATCCCTAGAGTAGAGGTGAGTGGATAACAAGATATGTAAAGAGACTGGCACTACAATGGACCCAAGAAGGACAGGTAATCTCCATCCCTCAATTACACCAGCAAGAAAAAGCAAGGGGAACAAGCTAGCTGCACAGAGGTGGACAGCTGAGAGTAACCTCACGAAGTACCCAGCACCCCAAACCCCCTGCTTGGTAGGTGGTGTGACACAACCTGTAGGGCTATCACTCTTCTTCCACACTGCCTCTCCCTCAAAGGGACAGGAGGGATCACCTGCTTCAGTGAATCTGCCTGTACTCCCCACCTGGAGAGCACGGGAGGAGCAACACTACAGAAAGGAGAGGGAAAGCAGGATGTAAGGAGCACTAAGGCATCCATCCTAGACAGCAGCTTGTAAAGAATGTTCTGGTAGCTGCCTCCAGATTATCTCCTACAGACCACTGGTTGATCCCATAAGGGCCTTCAAAATGGCTCCTAGGAAAATAGTTTTAAATAAAGGCCTCCAAAGGTGCACTCTTACAAAGCACTGACACAATTCTAAGGTACCTTCAATGCATGGCCTATGACAGATTCAGAACCAAGGAATTTAAATCAGGTCACTCATAAACACCCCCAGGTCCACTGCCTAGAGATCCCAGCTCGGGGTAGCACAATGGATATGTAGCTTTCAAAGCCCTATGTGTCCCTGTTTTCAGTTACTACCTCTGGAGTAAATTAAGGCACCTTCTAATCAATCCCTTTGTAATGGGAACTTCTGACTTACAGAGACCCAGCTGATCAATCAGAGATTTCACTGCTTTGGGCATGTTGATTGTGAAGTTCTCAGGAGAGCTGTCTGGCAGATGCTTCCATAACTGAATCTTTTTTAGAGCGGGTCCCAGTCTGGGGCTAAGATTTGAAAGCTCAGGCAGTAGTTAAAAGATCAGCCTAGATGAGCATGCAAAAACACAAGCAGGAAGAACAAGCTAACCACCAACAGTAACCAAAGTAAAGAATGGCGAACAGAGACACTAGAAATTCTGATCAGAGAAAGGCGATAATGCTCCCCAGACATGGGGGCAAGGTCATCACTGCTCTGCCCACTGCTGCACTCCACAAAGCCAACAAAGTAGGTTATTAACACTCAAATATCCACTAAATAAAACAAAAAGTGAACCACACTCATCTGAGGCAGAGGAAATCTTACCTATATCCTTAGAAAAAAATTAAAACAGACAAAAAAAATTTAGGGTAATATGGTATTAATCAGAATCCTCTCAAACCCCGAAAATTTCTGTTCACTAAAATTTTAACCTACTGTAGGTTTCAGCTCATGATTTTATGTAACATTAGTTTCCTAAGAAACAGAACGTGCCCAAATATTTCACACTTTATTTTCTCTCAAGTTCTGCAATATCACTCAGAAAATCATTCACTGAAAAATAAAACTGCTTAATACATTAATATTTTACTTCAGTAGTTACCTTTTATTTACTGCTTCATGATCTTTGTTAATTCATCCAGTTTTTAAAATCACCAAGATTTTAAGTAATGCTTTTCAAAAGATAGCAAAATAGCAGGAGACCAGCAGAAAGCTATTACTTATAGCTAACTTGACATCTCCAGACTTACTAGGTTCTTAACCATATGGAGTTTCCTAAGGCTAATCTTCCCAAGCATGCTGACTAAAGAACTACTTCAAAAGAGACCTGCCAGGGACTTGGTATAGAATTAATGAAATTCACCATTAAAAAAGAAGAGTTACAAAATGGAGGGTCCAAAAATAAAATACAATCAGGAAATGCTGCATATGTGCCTCCCTTAGAGAGTCTCAAACACTCTGAGAATACAATAATAGAAACCTGCTACACCAAACACATCCAGAATTTTATCAGGTAGCACCTTCTAACATCTCCAAGAATGGGAGTCCTCCAGAAGAGCCCGCTCAAACCTACTTATGGAGCTATCCATCAGCTAGAAGCTGTCTAGCTCACCAGTCAATCAGAAACCCTTCATTATCTCCTCTCACACCTCACCCCACTCCATGCCCTCCCCATCCATACCACCACCACCACCATGGAGCCCAATTATGTGCGTGTGATGAGATTGAGCATGCAAAGGTTGGGTAGGCCTGACATACATAATACAGTATGAATGGGATCAGTAGCAAATTTCATTATTCAAGAGACTCATGAGAACAATAGGGGACACATTTTTAAATTACATGTCTAGACTTTGAAAGTCAAAAGTCACAGATCTCTATATTCTCAAGTGCCTACACCTTTTCTTATTACATATGAGTACAACAGATATATCCATGTCAGGCTAGCCAACACATTGTTCTTCTAGAAACCACCTTGTCATTTAAGTTACTGCTTAAACTTTGAAATGAGAATACAGGGGAAAAAAAGAAACCATAATAGAGGGTTTTAACAATATTTATATCACATTATTCATACCTATTATGTGTGGTTTGAAACTCCTGAGCCTCTAAGTCACTGAAGTGACTAAAAACATTTCTGTTTTCAGAATCTGAATTAGGTGAATTAGGGTTCACTTGCACAGCCTCACAGGCCCACGTGGTCGGCCAAGAACAGAGCAACCCCAGGCTAGAGCCACACAGAATCTGCACACTACTTGCTCTCATTTCCTGGGGTCACTGAGGCTGTACACAGACACAGCCAGGGAGAGCAATGGTGGGGGCAGGGGGGGTGTTACTAGGAACAGTCAAGAGAGGCAAGTAGAGAAATGGGACAGCAAACAGACTGACACCCACCTATGTCAACATTTCAGAGGAAAAAAATTTTAAGTGAAATTCCTTTTTTTAAGATTTAGGAACAGAAAACCATGCTATCTGTTTAATAAACTCTGAAAACTGGTGCATGTATAGAATTGCCTCGTCTGATCAAATACAATTCAAACTAAAGTTATCTGACACTGAACAACACTCATGTACAACTCCTATGGTGGGACAAGTACAATAAGCAATCACCTAAATGACAGCTTCCTTACACGGCCCAAAGTTCCAGTTTGGCTTTCCTTTCTCCTTCCTTCAGTTCAGTGTCTTTACTAAGAAATTTCCCTGATATGTCTCCTTTTCTTTTAAAGTTTTTAAAAAGATTAATTTTTTTTTAGAGAGAGGGGAAGGGAGGGATAAAGAGGGAGAGAAATGTCAATGTGTGGTTCCCTCTTATGTGTCCCCTACTGGGGACCTGGCCCACAACCCAGGCATGTACCCTGACTGGGAACTGAATCAGTGACCCTTTGGTTCACAGACTTGCACTCAATCCACTGAGCCAGAACAGCCAGGGTCCTTACAGCAATCTCTTAAATCTCCCCCACCTTCTTGATCCAGGCTTCTCCCAGAGTCTCCAACACCAATCAAGGCTATTTTCTTTTAACTGCTCTCTTGGCTTTCTACTCCTAAGTCAGTGCTAGAGCAACTCCAAGAAAAGGATCCAAGAGTCCTGCCTCCCCCATCCTGCCCTGGATGGGTGCTACCTCCTGTTCTCCAAGCACACCTTTGTGCCCTGCCAGAGCACTTATTCAGGTAATGACTACTGGTTGTTTTTTGTTTGTTGTGTGTGTGTGTGTTTGTTTTGTCTCTTTCCCTCACTACACCAAAGAAGTTATGCGTACAGGGCCCAAACCTGCATTCCTATCCCAAGGCTGAGCAGCAGGGCTCTGAAAGCTCAGGAATCAGGAATCAGGGAGCCACAGCAAGGAAGAAGATACGGATCTGCTGCCAAGTCTCAGAGCCCTAGAAACTGGGTCTTAGGATCAAGAAAGAGTATGACCTTCAGACACAAACACAGAAATGATTTCAATACAGCTGTAACGCACTATTGGAGGGAGATGGTGGCCCTGGTAATCCCAAGTACTTTCTTCACATATGTGAAATCACATTAACAATTTTTTAAAAGCAAATATTGTGAGAATTACCTGTGGGGGATGATACTTCGGATCCCAGGTAACTAAGGTTCACATACCTCATGTTGAGCATATTGGAAATATTTTCTGAGCATGTTTTCCTCAGTAGTTAAATGTGTTCTATGGGCTCCAGTCCTAAACCAGATAAGAGATGCCAATTTATCAAATAAGAGACTCAACTTTTAAAAAGTTAAAGATGGACACAACTCTGCACGCTTGTATTTCCAGTGTAGGTTTAAGGTACCCAATAATTATTTGCTCAAAGAAGAAAGCAAAAAGGCAGAGACTAAGAACATGTCCCTCTTATTGATAGCTATTTCAATGGACCAGTCCTAATTTCCCAATTACACAATGGAGAAGGAAACATGATTAAAACCAGAAAAGGCAGTATCAAACTTACTACATTACTAAACCAAGATGTGAAGCTAGAATTAAATTCACTTAATAACCTTTTGATAAACACCTGCTAACATATATGGAAGTTCACTGTGGCTACCTTCCATTAAAGCTGCTGCCTCCTTGTTCACACACAGCCCATAAAAGGACAAGCAAGAAATTGCACATGGCTTGATGTGCCTCTTAGAAAGTAAACATAATAGTAAGAGATCTGAAAAGTTAAAGAACATGTAAGAACCAGGAGATAATCTTCCTAACACATTCTGCAGTAGCCAGAGCCTTACAAGAACACAGCTGCTAAGTGTGCCCATGAGCTGAGAAAGGAGATCCTGACAACAGTCATAAAGATGATCTTAATGGGTTAGAAGAATAAAAGGCAAAAAAAAAAGATTAACAATGAACATTTTTCTTTTTTGTAAAATGGCTTCAACTTGTTGTAAGGAAATGTTCACAGTGAGGTTACTAAAAGAGCAATGAATCTCAGCAACCAAAGACAACAGGCAGCGAGCACCACAGCACCTCTGGCAGCCTATCGCTTACTCTATAGAAAAGAGCCTTGCAAAAAAACACTGACTTCTTAAACCACCAACAGCTCCCAGGTCCTGCAATATCTGAACACACTCACTCTCCTCATTAGTGTCAAAATGGCAAATGTAACCTCTACTAAATTTAAAAAGATCATACTCAGGTTAAAATCAATTTTAGCAGCCATTCTTAAACTCCTAAAGTTTTACATTAAAACAGTAGAAGTAAAGGTTCACTCCCAGGGATTTTCCCAAGGAGATAAGTTAATATTTCTCCTCTTTTCAATACTGTAACCTAAGCTTGTCATTAAAGCAAAATTTTAGATGGTATTGCTCCAGATCTTGACCTAGGGAAGGCATATCAGACCAGAATCATCTCTCCAGAAAGTGGATTGTGACTCTGGACAAGCTTGATTGTTGTTGGCAGAGATTCTGTTTCCTTCTACTGTATTGCTTTATTCTTAAAGATACATATATAGAGATATAGACACAGATATATACAGATACAGAGATATAAAGATATATATCAATCAGAACAAATTAGAGTTTCCTAGCATATTTTTGCTGTTGAAACTGTTTTTAATTACAAGTTAAGGTTACAATATTAAAAGAGGATAAATTTTAACACAATTTAAACAACTAAACACATTAACTTCTGATACATATATTTCTTTAAGAATAAAGCAATACAGTAGAAGGAAACAGAATCTCTGCCAACAATAAACTTGTCCAGGGTCACAATCCACTTTCTAGAAAGATGATTCTGGTCTAGTATATGTTCCCTAGGTCAAGATCTGGAGCAATACCTTCTAAAAAGTTCAGAGCTTGGTCTCTAAAATTCAAGCACATTAGCATCAGACTCAGGCAGGAGTACCCACCATAGTAATTAAGGCAAATCCATCAACAGTTTATCTCCTAATACAAGCAAGAAGAGAAAGAAACTCTCTGCAACTTAACCTCAAATGCCACCAGTGGCCAGAATTAAGCTCCATGTACAATGACAGACACAAAGCCATAAAGGATTGACCATAAGTTCAAGACCACCATGTCAACCAGAAGAAAGCTGCCACAGCAATCTTTCACTGCACTCATTCCTAAGCCCCAAGGAAAAAGGGGTACTTGTCATCTAAGGAGCCAGAACCCTAGCCTTGGCTGGAAACAAGAGAAAAAGCCTCAGGTTCTTTGACCTCATGTGCATAAGGTATGGATGGAAGCAGGGCTCAAGACTGATGAGGAAGATGCATGCCTGTCTGGATGACACTGACAGAGCAGCTTACCTCCATGGAAGTCTGTCGATATCAGGGTCATGTGCCCACTGTCCATTGGACTGCCATCCCTTTCAGGAGAGGGAAACACTGATGGGAACCAAAGGATCTTCTAAAGGCAAGTTCTTACTGCAAGCTGGCCCAAAGGTCCCTGCAATCAAAGAAATCATTGTGGTTTGGCATTTGGCATATTTATGCCCTTTCTTTTAGGGACAAGTCTGAAAGACTTCTGAATAAACTTTAACTTTCAAAAAGAAAGCATCCAGAAATACGAACTACCTAGGTATAAAAGAGACAAGACAAAGGCAGGAAGCCTCATGCTACAACTCGACAGAAAGTCAGCATAATAGCATATCCTTCCCAAAGAGGAGGAATAAATCAATTGTTACCTTTAAATAACCAATGCCTTTCTACCAAACATTTCAACACAAGCCTACTCATCACACCGGTTTAAAATACGTGATCCATGACGACTCCAAAATCCACATGCCACCCTATGCCAACCAGCCTTGGTTAGAAGTAAAAAAGGCTTGTACGTAAATGAAAAATATAGGTCATTAACTTCTGTAAACGCTGGTCTATAATCAACCTGGCCATTGACCTATCTCCACTGATTCCACTGATAAATACAAAGAACAGTCATTAGAGCTGATCAAAACATAACAAATTACAAAAGCAATTTCATACTACATCAACCAAAAAGCATAAAAATTCAGAAAACTAAGTACCCCACCCAGTGTAACAATGGTTGTTGTTTTTAGCAATTCAATCTGCCATAAGCCAATAGGCACCCAATGCCAAAACACTGATACTTCCCAAATGACTGCAGAGTTAGCAAAGCTCTTTGTGTATATTTCTATTATATCACCTCATAATTTCCTTTCTAAAAAAAAAAATCCTCTTTCCTTCAAGCAAAGAAATACCTAAGATATTTCATCCTTGCCACCACAGTAATGCAAATAATAAATCGGAATACTCTTTTTTATAGTTATCTGTGCATCACACATAGAAAGAAAGGAAGAAGGAAAAAATAATCTCATAATGAGGGACAATGTGTTTTAAAAGTTTGATTCAATATATCTTTTGGATATCCAGTCAAAGAGGATGGAGAAAAGGTATCGACAAATTAATTTACTCCTTTTAAAATGAATCAGCATAATAGGGACCAAAACACTCCCAAACAGACCAATGAACCCTTTAGGTTTGGTAGGTTTTCAAAAGGGAAACGTCTAAAGCCCTTCTTCACCCTTCACCCACTCCTGAAATGACCAGGAACTAACTCCACATCATTCTATCCCCTTCAGATCCCAACAGTTCTCAGTTGTAAGATAAAAAAGCAGTATTATCACCAAGGACCTGCCCTATGATATAAGGGTGAAGAACAAACACAAGCTGTCAGGAAAACCTCCTTTCTTCAGAAAGCAAGTTTGCTAATAAGTAACTGGACTGGCTATAAGGAGAAGGAAAGTCATCTTAGCCAGATTGTTTTATGGGCCACCACAGAACCATCCACAGGTGAAAAAGGAGGCATGCTGACAAAGAAAGATACAAGACCACAAAACCATAATGATTCTTGGAGGAGACTAGGTATACAAAGGAGCTGGAGGGACAAGGGCCACCCTGCATGGCAGCTGAAGCAGCTCTCCATTTTCCAGAGTGCAAGAGTCCAATTTCGCAGCAACACAGTTAAGATTTTTCAGGCATTGGCTAGGTGTCTGTATCTATCTCACAGTGGGCCATAGCTACTGGAACAAATTCTAATGCAAATCCATTCATTTAAGATATAAGAGCTACAGAGTAAACATCACCTATGCAATGAAAATTAAATAAAACTATTTATACATGGTAGGCAAGAATTTCCTCTGTTGAACTACCCAAGAAGTTAATGAAAATTCAACAGCCTCTGATTCAAAGCAAATGTGAAATGGTGATCGTGGGCTAAAAGCCTACAGATCCATTGTCTGGCTAATTTGCTCAAGTTTCCAGTGGATCCCAACAGTCACAGGCACAGGGGATGCTCACAGGTAAACAGATGCCCAATTACACAGAAGGATGGTGGTATCGAGCAGACATTCAAAAAATGGACATGTCAAAGGCAAAACCTACCAGAACTCCTCGTCAGAGGTGCTGATGGTTGATCCACTCAACTAACACCTCCACCTTTCTCTCTCTCCTGACTTCGTGACTCTGGAGAAGTTCCACTGACCCTTCTCCCAGGTCTGGAGATAATTCCTATCTGGTGGGAGCCAATGAGGTGGCCCCAAAAACCAAGCCAGGGTCTGACTAAGGCATCAGTCTGCAATGGGTTCTAATGAATTAAATATTAGGAAAGTGGTCTAGTGAGGCTTCTGAGAAAGGTTTCTGGAACCTGACGAAGCAAATTCTTCCAGAGGGAAAAAAAAAAAGGTTCCTTTTCTGTCCACAGGTAAAGCCTATAAAGAAAAAAGAAACCTGTATTCTCAATGACACTTTATCACCGGCTGTACTGCAACCTGGAACTACCCCTCTTTGGGAATATTTTGCTATGTAAGGACACACCCTTATTGTTTAAACCTTCCAAGTTGGTACTTTTTCTTAACAATTAAAACATCCTTAGTGGTAATTTTCTCTGAAAGCAACCTTCAGTGTGCTGATCTCTGCTGATGCCCTTTCTCTCAAGATGATCCTACAGATCAGCAGGTTTTCACCCTTGACCTCACACAGAATCATCTGGGAAGCTTTTAAAACTCCCCACCATCTATGCCACAAATGAAAACTGGAATCTCAAGGCAGGATCAGGCCTCAGGAGTTTTTAACCTTCCCAAGTGATGCCAAGATCCCACTCCTGCAGGTGATCAATCATTCCCCTTAAGGAGAGAAAAGATGCAAGGGTAATGCACCCCTTCCTCAGAACTAAATGGTTTTGGTTTCGCTCAAGTAAAATGGGCCCAGCTACTGCCTAAGACATCTGAAATATACTCTGTAGAAAGGGGAACAAGCCATCACAGAGAAGAAATCCAGTGAGGCAAAGAGGGGAGAAATATCTGATAAGACAACAGTCAAGTGCAGGGAAGTCAATGGTAAACCATGATCAAGGAACCTCCAGCACTGAACTCCAGCTTACCTACCAACCCTGTGTCACTAGGAAAATATTAATCCACTCAACTTCTCCTGCTTTGGTTTTCTAATATAGAGAATAAAAAGTATGGGCCAGGTGCCTCCAAGTTCCTTTCCTCTTCTAATAATCTATGGTTTTAATTTCTCTGACTGTGCTCAAGAAATACTTTAGTAATAGCAAGCTAAGCCAAATCAGAGACTGACAAAACTGAAAAAACAAACATGTCCAATCTCAATATTTTGCAGATGAGGACACAGGCCTCATTCATACTACCTGTAGTATGAATTCATACTACAAAACATGTCAAAACATCTAAGTGTAAAAAGCTTCTATAAAACAGAAAATACAATGGAAACGTCACAAAAAAATATGAATAACTCAACAAAGTAGAAAATGCTAAGGGCTAAGAATATGAGATGTTTAAACTTAATATTAATAGTAGAAATGCAAATAAGCATAATAAAATCCTTTATTACACCTAAGAGAGTGGGAAAAAGTGAACAAGAAAGGAAACCATTCAGAAAATAAAAAAGCAACCTAAGGAATGGGGAAAATAAATGCAAATCGTATATCTGATAAGGGGCTAACATCCAAAATATAAAAAGAATTAAAACAGCAAAAAAAGCAAACAATTCAAAATAAAAATGGGAAGATATGAATAGACATTTTTCCAAAGAAGACATATAGACACATGAAAATATGCTCAACACCACCAATCATCAGGAAAATGCAAGTCAAAATCACAATGACCTATCTCCGCACATCTGTTAGAATGGCTATTATCAAAAAGAAAACAAGTGTTGAGGACGTGGAGAAAAGGGAACCCTTCCGTACTTTTGGTTGGGAACACAAACTGTGGAAAACACTATGGAAAATGGCATGGAGATTCCTCAAAAAACTAAAAGCAGAATTAACATATGACATACCAATTCCACTTCTGAGTCTTTATTCAAAGAAAATAAAAACAGTAATTCGAACAGTAACTCCATGTTCACCGCAGCATTATGTACAATAGCCAAGATATGGAAGCAACCTAAATAAATGTCCATCGACAAACAAATAAATGAATAAAGAAACTGTGATACACACATATATATGAGTATTATTTGGCCATAACAACAAAAAAACAAAATCCTACCATTTGTGACAACATGAATGGACCTTTAGGTCATTATGCTGAGTGAAATAAGTTAGTAAAAGACAAATACCATAGTATCTCTCTCATATGTGGAATCTAAACCTAAAAAAAAAAATACATACAGAAAACAGACATATGATTGAAAGAGGCAGGTGGAAGGGAATGAATGGACTGGATTTGGGGGTTTTTTTGTTGTTGTTTTTTAAAAATATTTTATTTATTTATCTTTAGAGAGGAAGGGAAGGAGAGAAGGAGAGAAATATCAATGTGTGGTTGCCTCTCATGAGTCTCCTGCTGGGAACTGGCCTGCAACCTAGGCATGTGCCCTGATTGGGAATCGAACCGCGATCGTGTGGTTCGCAGGCCCGCGCTCAATCCACTGAGCTACACCAGCCAGGGCTAGATTTTGTTTTTTTAATTTTTTGGTTTAAATAAATTCTATTTAAAAAATTTTAATCAAAAGGAAAAATTGGGAAGTTTTACATCAGTGTTGGTAAGAAAGGAAACAAACCATGCTCTACATCATTAACCATGAGAGAAATGCAAACCCAAACCACAATGAAATATCACTTCACACCCAGTAGGGATGGCTATAATCAAAAGGGCAGATAACAAATGTAATGAGGATATGGAGATATTGGAACCCTCAACTCACTACTGGAGGGAGTATAAAATGGTGCAGATGCATCAGAACACAGTGCAACAGTTCCTCAAAAAGTTAAACATGGTTACAATATGACCCCATAACTCTATTCTTAGACTTATACCCAAGAGAAATTAAAAGCTGCCGTACGATCCAGCAATCCTACTTCTAGGTATTCTTTTGACTCATTGGTCATTAGACTAGTGTTAATGAACAAAAACTGCACATGAATGTTTACAGCAACATTACTCATAACTGCCAAAATATGGAAACAACCCAACTGCCCTTCCACAGGTAAATATGGTACATTCATATAATGGTATACCACTCAACAATAAAAAGGAACAAACAACTGATACACATACAAACTTTAATGAATCCCAAATGCATTATGCTAACTGGAAGAAGCCAATAACAATAGGTATGTGATTCCATTTACATGACACTACAGGAAAAGCAAAACTACAGGGACAGAACACAGATCAATGGTTGCCAGGGGTTGAGGTAGGGAATGGGTCAGGAATTCTTTGGGATGCTGAGACTGTCCATATCCTACATGTAGCAACGGTTACTAAAATCTACACAAGAGTTCAAATGCACAGAACTGTAAGAATTGGATACTCAAAAGTTAATTTCATTGTGTTCAAATTTTTTTAAATCCCTATATGTAGCAAGGAAAAGTAAATTCATACACAGTACACACAAAAAATGTCTTATCTGCTGAGGACATACATATCCTAAGCCATATCAGAACTTGTGGTACAGCCCTGACCAGTTTGGCTCAGTTAGCTGGGTGTCCTCCTGCAAAGCAAGAGGTCAATTTCAACTCGCAGTCAAAGCACATGCCCGGATTGCAGGTTAGGTCTCAGTGTGGGAAGAGTATAAGAGGCAACGATTAATCGATGTTTTTCGATCAATCGATGTTTTTCACACATTAATGTTTCTCTCTCTTTCTCCCTCCCTTCCCCCCTCTCTAAAAATACCTAATTAAAAAAAATAATAACTTGTGGTACAAAAGAGAAGTGCAGTAGGGATGAAGAATATTAAAATGAATCAAAAAAGAACAAGGGTTTTACACCAATCAATGATGATGGCGCCACAAATCAAAAAATATCAAACTCAACTCAACTCCCCTCATCTAATGTCCACAAATAGAAAGGGGAGAAAGAAACCCAGGAAAAAAATAATCACTTGATTTAAAATAAGCCAGTTTACTGGCAGGGCAGTAAGCCCAAAGCTCAGAAGCTAAAGTAGAAAGATTTCTGTTTTAGCATTATGAGTGACATACCACGTGGAAGGGAGGAAGGAAGGGAATGAATCAGCATTTTCCTTGCTTTTTCATTCATTAACACTACTCTAATGACCAAGTCAAAAGAATATAACTTAAAAAAATTATGCCAAAGTACATATATCTGTAGTGTACAAAACATAATCAATCCTTTACCAAAATAAGATGCACTTACATAAAGAACTTACTTTTCTAAAACTCATCAAGGGTTTTTTCACATTAGTTTTCCTAGTGAATCCAATGGGTAAAACTACCCTAAAAAATTTAGGAACTGTAAAAAAAACTTACTATGAAGTCAGGGACTTGAATCTACTGGTAGACAAATACTCACTTTACAGATATATTTCCTTAATAGTCATACTATTGCGTTGGCCAAAAAGTTTGTTCAGATTCTTTTTCCATAAAATAGCTCTAGCAGAGCTTAGTTGTCTTTAACTTCATTCAAAATAACTTAGATTGTATTGTGACAACTATCGTATCAGTGTGCATTAGAAAAAAACTTAGCAAAATTGGTGAATGTGTAGCTATTTTAAGTGGAAGAAAATAAACAACACTTTCTGCATACTATGCTTTATGATCTCAAGAAAGGTAAAAACACAACTGAAACACAAACACAAAAAAGATTTTTGCAATGTATGGCACAGGTGGCAAACACAAGGTCCACAACTGGCCAAATCCGGCCCAGCACCTCGTTTCTACCCAGTGACAATGCCCAGCTCCTTGCCCCTAGTTAAGGAGTAGTTACATTTATACAGTCCTAAAATTACATTCAGTCTTTGAAGACAACCTCGAGATTGATGTGGCCCCCAGTGACAATGAGTTTGACACCCCTGGTGTATGGAGAAGGTGCTATACTGATGAATGTGTCAAAAGTATTTTGCCAAGTTTCATGTTTGAGATTTCTCACTGGATGATGCTCCACAGTCCAGAAGACTAGTTAAAGTTGATAGTGATCAAATCAAGACATTAATTGAGAATAACTGACGTTATACCACGCAGAAGATAGCCAACATGCTCAAAATATCCAAATCAATAAAGTTATTGGTGAAGATGAAAAATGTGTCCTTTATTCTATGGGAAAAAACTCAACAGACTTTTTGGCCAACTCAATACAACAAAAACAACTAAGATGAAGCAAACATTTCAGAAACACGCCTTTTTTGTTTATTGGGTTTTTGCCTTCAATCTGATTTTCTTGGGTTAAACTGGCTTGATGTTTGAGAGTACTACATAATTTACTGTAAAAGAAAATGATAAAACTATAATAATCTTTTAAGACTCATGAACTCTAAGTCATTTGGCACAGATAACTTTTATCTTATTAAAAATATTAAGTTATCATTTGCTAAAAATCACCTACATGTCAGGGACTTTACTTGTATGTAATTTCAATCTTTATTAGTAGTCCAGTAAGGTAAGTTCATTTATCTGCATTTATCTGCATTTTACCCTTGTGGCAGTCAGCAGCCTGAAGAGCACCCACATAATTAAGTACCTATACTAGGATCTGACTAAAGCCCTGGCTTTAACTCTTAGTAAATCTCAAAGTGGAGATTTTAATAGTCTGGCACCTCTACCAAAAAAAAAATCCTTAGAGATTTATATTGTTAAAGAGAATGAGAACTTGTGAATGCTTCATTAAAAAAAGGTTTAGAATCCTACAACGCCAATTACTATCCTCTGTTATGATTTTATATCATCTTAGTATGTCTTCACTGCTTAAAAAATAAAAATAAAAAAATCCGCTCACTTCCTGTACATCTCCCAAAGTACTCCCTTACACACAAATACACAAAGCTTCATTATGACCTTGTGGATGGTATTTTTCTGGGGGTAAAGGGGAAACGTCCAGTGGTACTATGGTTGGGACACAGAGGTCTCTGGTTAATTAAATGTCCTAGCTGGTTTAATTTCCCCCAAATTAAACATTTAAACCACAATAAAATTTAAGTTCTTCTATGGTATGTCATAATCTATCGGGTACTTTCCAGGCCTCAGATTCATCAAAATAAACAAATTTTCACTGTTGTATTATTCCTTCTCTTCCCTAAATTGTCATTGTGTTTAATCTTTCCAGGGGAAACATGTTACAGAGCAGCACTGTGATTTGATCACAACTACAGAGTCAAAATCAATTCTACTCCCCTAATCTTAAACAACATTCATAAATTTACACCATTTACCTATTGTTTTCAGTGTTTTTCTAGACTACATCACTGAAACCAAAACACTATGAGATCTTTTAATGATAACCTAGTAATGAAGAAACCATTCCCAGCTAATTTCCTCTTTGACCAATCTTGCTATGTAAAGGCCCTTTAACATGAGATGAAATCCTAAGCCCCTCCTCCCATCACTATTTTAAAAAACTACGAATATTACCTCTGACAATACTATGGGGAACTTTTTAAAGGGGAAAAAACATATAAACCATAATTATTTTCAATTGTGTGTCCAAGACCCATTGCTTACATAGCAATTTAATTTGTATCTTACTTGACAGAACTATACTAGTTTAAACTTCATAAGCCTACTGAGATAATAGGAAAGCAGCCTCTGACTCATCATGAGGGTCTTCCTCTAGGCCAAGAAAATTCTTGAAACTCTGTTATACAAAAATGGGCAGATAAAATCACAGGTCTGGAACTTGTGCTCAAGAAGGAGGCACAGGTAAAAATGCCTTGCCTCCACACATAACTATAGCAAAAAATACAACTACAGTACAAAAGAAGTATCACCCAGATTTGTCAGAAAATCAAGCTGTGTGGAAGCCTGACAACCAAAGATTTAAAGAAGCCACATTCATCCAGATAGGTAGGAGGGAGGAAACACAGAGGGGCACGGAGACATGGAATGGCACTGGCATGAAGAAGCACAGAGACAGGAATGGGTGGTCCCACATCCATGTGTGGTAGCTAAAAAATGGGAGGGATACCTAGGGAGTAAGGGGTCCCAGCCCCAGTCCACACCACCCACCCTAGAGTTCTAGCGCCAGGAAGATAAATCCCAGTAATTTCTGGCTATAAAAACCAGTGGGGGCAGAAAAAACTGTGGGATTTGCAAGAGACTCCTCTTAAAAGGCCCCACAACTGGCTTAGGACTCACACAGACCCACCCACTCTGGGATTCAGCACCAGGGCAACAGCTGAAAGGGCAACAGTGACATATGGGGAGAAAATGAAGTACCAGTGCAGGGAGACAGCTTTCTCCTGGGCAAAACTCCAGAGGACAGGCAGGGGCATTGTCTGTTCTATGAGCCCTCCCCCACAAAGAGCAACAGATTGGTAACAGAGATTACCCTGCACTCACAATTATCGAAGGTTCCACGACATACAACTTAACAAGTATGCTTTTCTACAACAGGGCACACTACTAACACAGAGAGTCAAAGCAGCTCTACCTAATACACAGAAACAAATACAGGGAGGCTGCCAAAATGAGGAGACAAAGAAATATGGTCCAAAGGAAAACAAAATTAAAAAGGACAAAATTCCAGAAAAAGAACTAAACAAAATAGAGATAAGCAATCTATCAGATGCAGAGTTCAAAACACTAGTTATTAGGCTGTTCCAGGAACTCATCGGGTACTTCAATGGCATAAAAAAAACCCAGGAGGAAATAAGGGCTGCATAAGTGAAATAAAGAATAATCTACAGGGAACGAACAATGGAGTGGATGAAGCTGAGAATCAAATCAATGTTTTGGAACATAAGGAAGCAAAAAGCATTCAATCAGAACAGAAGGAAGAAAAAAGAATTCAAAAAATGAGGATAGGCTTAGGAACCTGTGGGACATCTTTAAATATATCAACATCTGAATCATAGGGCTGCCAGAAAAGAAAAGAAAGAAAATGAAAACTTATTTGAAAAAATAATGAAAGAAAACTTTCCTAATTTGGTGAAGGACATAGACATACAAGTTCAGGAAGTACAGAGTCCCAAGCAAGATGGACCCATACAGGACCACTCTAAGACACATCATAATTAAAATGCCAAATGTTAAAGATAAAGAGAGAATGTTACAAGAAGCAAGATAAAAGCAGAGAATTACCTACAAAGGAGTTCCCATGAGACTGTCAGCTGATTTCTCAAGAGAAACCTTGCAGGCTAGGATTCAAAGTGATGAAAAACAAGGACCTACAACCTAGATTGCTCTATCCAGCAAAGCGTTCATTTAATATAGAAGGGCAGATAAAGTACTTCCCAGACAAGGTAAAACTAAAGGAGTTCATTATCACCAAGCCATTATCATATGAAATGCTAAAGGGAATTATATAAGAAAAAGAAGATCAAAACAATGAACATTAAAATGACCATAAATTTACAACTATCAACAACTGAATCCAAGTAAAGAACTAAGCAAACAAGCAGAACAGGAACAGAATTACAGATTTGGAGTTCATGTAAAGGGTTACCAGTTTGCAGGGGAAAGGGGAAAATTGCAGGACAATAAAGAAGCACAAATGGTTACATACAAAATAGACAGGGGGATGGGATGTTAAGAATAGTATAGGTAATGAAATAGCCAAAAATGCATGAACCATGGACATGAACTAAGTGGGCCAGGGGGAAATGGGGGGACAAGACAGTACTGCTGGAGAGAATGGGGATACCCTGGGTTTTCTGTTACCCAGGCAACGGGAGAAAAATTGGGAAAATTGTAACAGCATAGTCAATAAAATTTATGTTTTAAAAAAAGATGTATAAATAACCCTAGTCCTAAATCTGTAAACAACGCAAGGACACCTCCCTTTATCATTACATTCAATATTATATCAGAAGTCCTACCTAATGGAATAAGGCAAAAAAAAAAAGAAAGAAATGAAAGGCATAAAGAGCAGAAACAAAGGCTTTAAATATTCTCTACTTACAGATAACATGATTGTTTACATAAAAAACCTCAATTAAGTTGCAAAGCAACTAGAACTGTTAAGTGAATGTATAGCAAGTTCACAGGACCCAAGGTTAAAATACAAAATCAGTTTTATTTTAGTTACTAGCAGCAAAGAAATGAAAAATAAAAATTTTAAATCCCACTTAGGAGTTCAAAAGCACAAAATACATAAAAATAAATTTTGTAAGAAACATTCAAGATCTTCAACTGCAAACTATGAAATACTCGTGAAAGAAAATAAAGAATATCCAAATAAATGAAGTTCATGTATATAACAAGTTCCAAGGTAATGGACTGGATAACTCAATATTAAGGCCTCAAATCCTCCAATTAATTAACAAATTCAATAAAATCCCCATCACAATCCCACTAGGTTTGTTCAGGTTAATTTTTTTAATAAACTGATAAACTATTATATAATTGAAATTTACTACAGTGGAACTCAAATGCTTTCACCAAAAAGAATAGAAAAAATTTATGAGCGACTTCTAAAATTTATATTTAAATGTAAAGAAAGAACCTAGAATATCCAAAGTAAGACTGAGAAACAACAAAGTTGCAGTACTTAATACTTCCTGACTAGATCAGGAGTGGAAACATAGAAATGAAGATCTCAAGGAGGGTTAGCAACAGGGGCGTAGGAGGAGGAGAAGGGGGGAGAAGGTACAGAAAATAAGTAGCATAGACAGTAGATAGAAAATAGATGGGGGGGGTAAGAATAGTATGGGAAATATAGAATCTAAAGAACTTGAGACACATGGTCATAAACTAAAGGGGGGATAATGGTGGGGATGGGGGGTAGGGTGGAGGGGAATGAAGGGGGGAATAGAATAACTGTAACAGCATAATAAATAAAAAATAAATTAAAAAAAAAAGAAAACTACATATTCAAGACAATGTTGCATAAGAACTAACATGGGACAAAATAGAGTCCAGAAATACACTCAAACACATAAGGTCATTTTGTTCTTTTATCGAAATATATTTTACATACAGAAAAACTTGGCCTATTTAATGTACTGTTAGTTATATGAATTTGAGGGCATCTTCTATACTACTTTGAAATTGGGTTTGTCTCTCCCTTTGCCAGTACAACATTGTTTTTCTTAGTACTGCTTTATAATAAATGTTAATATCCAGTAGAAAAAAAGAATCACAGTATGGATTTTTGTCCTGCCTAATTTATCATAGCTAATATTGTTTAACAGCAGCAATTCACTATGTTTTTAGTCAAATGAGATAGAATCATCTTTTACATGTTTTAAGAAATTAGGATAACTAGCCCTGGCCATGTGGCTCTGTTTTCAAGCATTGTCCTATATACCGAAAGGTCATGAATTTGATTCCCAGTCAGGGCACTACCTACACTGCAGGTTCAGTCCCCAGACAGGGCACGTTATTAAGTGGCAGCTGATCGATGTTTCTCTGTTTCTCTCTTTCTCTCTCTCCCTCCTTCCCTCCCTCTCTTTCTCTTTCTCTCTCTCTCTCCCCCACTCCCTCCACCCCTCTATAAAATCAATAAGCATGTCCTTGGGTGATGGTAAAAAAAAAAAAAAAAAAAGAAAAGAAACCAAGGCAACTTTTCACAATTGTGATATGGTTGATTTCCTGGCATTCCTGAGGCAGTTATATTTTCTAAAGAAGAATTTGCCTAGTAAAAAAATATACAAGACATTGCAGACAAAATTATAAAAACTTTTCATCCTACCTGAAAAGTCAATCAAGAAAATCATTCCATGAGTTATTTCACTTCCTTTACACATAGTAAGTGGCTTTGGAAAGGAATGGCAAGCTGAGCACCAAGACCACTTCCTCTTCCATGAAGCACATGATTAGGTAACATATTTTCCAGCCTTGCTTGAGTTTAGGTGTGCTTGTGTAACTGACTTCTGACTAGGGCAATACGGGCAGAAGAAATAATGGGCTGGACACATGAAAACTTCCCACAGGAACCTCCATTTTTTTGACCCCCACAATGATTTAAGGCAGACAAGCACAGCCATATGTGGAAAATGGAAGGAAGAGAGCAACAAGGTAGAAAAAAGTTGGGTTCCTCAATCACTGTTTAGAGGAAAACTGCCCACATATCAAGGCTACCAGTGAATAAAAAGTAAATATCTATCATATCTGAACCATTATAAACAAAGGGGGTTATTCTAGCAGCTGAACTTATGTTGACTAAATAAATTAACTGGGCAACTCTAGTCCAAGGTTAGGTTGACTTGAAATGTATGTTCTAGAATCAGTGACAGAGGCAATCACAGGCATACCAGTATAGTATATTTAGAGATTCCAGATGGAATCTCTAAATATACACAGTCGAGGTAACACCAGGTTTGGCCACAATAAAGCAATATATTCCAGAATGAAGTAAATATTGTGCTGAGCAGCTAAGGGTGAAGAAGATACTTTTGAACCACTGATACTATTTCCATAGTTAAATATTAGCTGGTATTAATCACCTAGAGTTTGTGAGGATCTTCTGTACTTCCATTGCCAAAGGTACCATAATTCATATTAAAGCACAACGTTAGAATACTACATGAAATCCAACTCTGAATTTACTTAAAAACTATTGTTGAAGTCATTGCACAAACGGTGTTAAGTGATACAGGAGCTAGAGTTAAAGTTGGGTTTCTTCAGATGTTTCTTTTTTCTCAACAGAAATTTAACATCATGATCTTTCCTTTCCCACATGGGAAGTTGCATGGGCTCTCCTCTTGGTCATGAGAATGACAAAATGTACAGTGCTTCCCTTTATGCCCTGGTCAAGACTCAAAGTAGATGCACTCCCAAAGGAACATTGATTGTTATTGTTGGTACACTTCCACCTTGCTTTGACCTCAGTTGGATAAGTCCTTCATTGCCACATAATTTCATACCAGATGAGGTATGAATAAACTGAATCAATCCGGGAAGGAAATTAATACTCATTAAGTAGCTAGTACATGCTGGGTACTTTAATACAATCCTATCTCATCTTTGCAACAATGAGGAATTTTCCATTATTTTCCACTCCACAAATGAGAAACCAGAGAAGTTATTCAAAACTAAAAAAAAAATGCTGAAGGCCACACACCCAATCAAGATTCAAGTCATCGACATCTGACTCCTAAACTTATCCTTTCCATTTCAAAATGCTGCACTTAACCTATTACATATTGCCAGACTTCAGGCTATGAAAAAAAATAGGATTACCAACTCAATTTTTATTTCCTTTACACATTCATTTTAGTGAGCCAATGGTTCTTAAAATGTCCATCCTTCCACTTACACCGTATTATCACTTTTCCACAAAATGAAAGCTTGCACTGTCCCTTTGACTACAGAGTAAGCTGCAATCAGCAACATCGAGAATTTAGAGGATAAACCCAGGACAGGAGGAGGCCTAGTCTTTCTTGCATTATCTGGACTTAATCGCTGCCTCTCTGAGGAAATACTTGTTTTTTACCTATTAAGTTTTAGTTTCCCCAAGAATTATTTCAGAATATTTTTCAGTAGTTCTTGGATTTCCGAAACCCCATTTTGAAAGATACATTTCTTAGATTACTAAAACAGGTATATGTCAAGGAACTTGAAACACAGTATGACATGATTTTTACCCTACAGCATCTAAAATACTTCCGGGTAGGACTGAAAAACCAGTTTTAATACTGTTCTCTTCCACTTAAAGAGCTGGGTGAAGATCAAGGACAACATGTAGTGTCATACTATAACTACTATTGTATTTTATTTTTTTAAAGATTTTATTTATTTATCTTTAGAGGGGAAGGGAAGGAGAGAGGGAGAGAAATATCAATGTAGTGTTGCCTCGTGTGTCCCCTGCTGGGAACTGGCCTGCAACCCAGGCATGTGCCCTAACTGGGAATCGAACCTCGATTGTCTGGTTCACAGGCCCGTGCTCATATAACTACTATTTTAAGTAATTATTTACTTACCTAGAATACTTAAAAGTCCAATGTAGATAAACTGCTCACTAATCAACATTATCAATTTTCAGCAGCAGTTTTTTTTAAAAGTGTTAAATCAAACCACATTAATATCAAAAGACTAAAATATGCTTAAGTTGGCATGAGTTATCATAAACCATTCTAAAATTAGGGGTTTAACAGTCATTATTATAACTTAATAAGATGTATTTTTATGACAAAGTCTCACTCAAAACTACTGTTAGAAATGCAATTCAGTATTAAACACTTTTACCAAAAGTATATTTCTATAGTGACATTTAACATGATTAAACTATCAAAGCCCAGTTCTTTTAACTGCAAAGGTCAAAACATTTATCCTTCCTTTGAAAACCTGCTATGCTATTTATTGAAGGCCTTCACATATACTATTCACATCTCAGTCCAGTGCTGCATCATGGAAAATGATGTTTTTATTTTTAAGCCTTACCTTCAAATAGGATCCATAATATTTGGTTACATATGGACTGTCACACTGACTCAGCACTGTAATTTCTTGTTGAATGTCCTCTATCTCATCTTCAGCTTCTTCTAGATCAATGATTTTTATGGCAACCACTTTCTGAGTCCGATTGTCAATGCCTTTGAACACCTCACCAAAAGAGCCCTTTCCAATTTTCTCCAGTTTTGTAAAAAGCTCTTCTGGATCTGCTTTTAGGTTCTATAGGAGAGAAAGAAAAGGCAAACTTCAATAATTCACAGTACTGGGATTGCTTTTTCCTTGCATTTATTTATAACATACAGACCACAGTCTTTTTTTACTTTTATTTCTTGATTTTCAGAGAAAGAGAGAAAGGGAGAGAGGAGAAAGGGAGAGGGAAAGAGAAAGAGAGAAGCATGGATTTGTTTGTTGTTCCACTTATTTATGCATTCATTGGTTGATTCTTTTATGAGCCCTGACCTGAGATGGAACCCACAACCTTGATGTATCCGGATGACACTGTACCCAACTCAGCTACCTGGCAAGGGCCAGACCACAGTCTTTCAAGTACTGATCCATCTTCCTCATTTAAGGACCAGGCTGGTTGTGACCACGGTTCTTCATATTTAGGACTTAAAAATTTCTAAGTCTCATATGGGTGCATTAGACTATCAACACAGTATGTAAACATATGCAGGTTATAAAAACTGGAAAATGCTCCAGCATTTGTATAGTTAAAGTAAAAAAAAAAATTAAAATACTTACTTGACTCCAACTACATTATGATATATAGATTTATTTAAAAACCTCTCATCTAGAGAAAAATTCTACTTTTCTCCCCACCCCCTCCTCAATTTTCTAACTTCAGATTGATTATAAAACACAGTTTTTATAGCTATATCATGTAACAGGAAGAAACATTTATGCCCTAACTTAATTGTTTCCTAACAGGCCATGACTTTAAAATCCAACAAATACTGTGTCATGTATCTTCACTTACAGCACCTGCCCTGACCTAACTAAGTATTTTACAGAACGTAGGAAACAAAAAGCAACCTGTCTTCTTTGGTCATTTACACATCATGCTTTTGGAATGGCCTCTAAAAGCTCTTATCTACCAACATGGTTAATTGAAAACACATACACAGTACACATTTTCAAGAAATACAGCTGTAGCGACTACAATACCCATTCTAACAGTTCCCTGACCACAGAGATATGTGAACAGCTAAGTTCTCAACAGGCAACAACCTGTCATCCCCAGGGGGTATCTGGAAATGGTATAGAGGGTACCTGTCACAACCTAGGGGCAATGCTGGCATTTAACAAGGAGAGCTTAGGGACACTACATATCTCACCATGAGGAACTGCCCAGCCCTAAACGCCAATGGCCTGCAACCCCATAAAGTAAGAGAGAATCCTGACAGCCACTAACCCTTACAGATACACCTTCCCTTAGAAACACTTCACAAGAACCAGAGGGTACCAGGCCAACCCTCAAGAAGTAATACTAATGGGAAAAGGAAAAGAGAAGGAAAGGAGGATTGAAAAGAAGGAAGAAAGCACGCATAGGAAAAGGAGGGAATCCACAGATGATTAAACGTTATAAACACAGAATTATAGCATTTTGAGTTATATGAGCTTTGTGGTCTTAACAAGGCACTAACCACTAACTTGCTTTCCCAAGTGAAACACGGAATCCTAAGCAGTGCTTTACAAGGAAACTGCTGAAACCTAGCCAGCCTATTTCCAATGTGGAGGTCAAGGGGTGCGGCAGTTCCGACACTGCAGAAACAACAGTCATGGCTGGCCTCACTTAACAACACCAAAGAGGCCCTGTTTTGAGACTAGGTAATGAATAATGTAGAACTCCCAAAACCCACCTAGCCTATCAGTAAAAAGAAACAAAGTAAGTGAGAAATACACCAGGAAAAAGGGACATGAGAGAAACCATGTCTACTTTCAGCGGCTACAAATTCACCTGTTTTCATAACCTTTCTCTTACCTCCTTCCTTGAAGGATGAGAGAGAGTAGCTCTCCTTATCTTAAAGGCCAATCCTAAAAGCTGGGCCTTTGAATCCATCAGGATATCCTGATGTGGCTTCATCAATAACTATCTTGCATTTACCCCTCTAGACTGCCTCTCTGCCCTGGGCAGGCTACTCAGGTTTCTCTCAAAAATAAAAATAAAAAACAAAAAACCTTGCTTTGCTTCATCAGTTGCCCTCTCCTTCTTTCTCTCCCTTCTCTGAAGTTCTCTGAAAGTCATCCAGACCTGTCAGGCGCCCCACCTCTCACTGGTCACCACCACAGTCTGGCTCCAGCTCTGGCTACCAATGGTGCAGTGCTGTGCATCTGATCCTCTTCTTGAACACCCTCCCCTATTAACTCTCCAGTCCCTTGGTGTCTACAATCCTGTTCTCCACTCATCTTCTTCCAGTTCCCCTGGTCCCAGAAGAGTCTTCACACTCAGACTCTATGTCAGCCCAGAATCACAGGCAGTTCCCCACAAGGTTCCAGACTTAGCCTCCTATTATTTCTCTTCTCATCCCCAGGCCGTCATTCACTTTCATGGTTTGGTGCCATGTTCCCAAATCTAGCTGGTCAGAAACATCTGGGACACTGAGAGATCTCAAACATTTACAGACATGAGGGAGGAGTGGGGCATGCATAATCCACATTTTTAAAAGAACCCAAATGATTCTAATAATGAAATGCCACCTTTGAGGAAAACTCATTTTGAATCATGGTGTACACAGGGACTTTCAAATTGCTAGCTCCAGCCTTGCCTTTTGTGTTTTAACTCCTACATTTAATTACTTGCTAGATGCTTCTTTCTACCTAGATATTGGAGCTCAATATGTATGAACTGAATTATTTCCCCTGCCAAACTGGCAGATCTCCCACAGCACACTACACCTTTGATAGACTATATAAACTGAGAGCGTTCAAGAACCTATCTTACTCACCTCTATAGTGATGTATCTGAGAAAAATAGCTGAGGTCAATAAATATCCTGTGAGCAGTTAAGAAAACCCCAGCCTTACACTGACACAAACAGGATCCAGGGCAGACACAATAAATATCCCAATTCAGAGAGAGCTGCAGGGAATGGCAATAAGGTTAAGGAAGAGGTGCTCAGAGCCAGGAGAGTGAATCTCCCATCTTAGCATCAGAACCACCTGGAGAAATTGTTAGTTAGAGTCCCACTCCGGAGTTCCTCATTCAGTACATTTGGTGTAGGGCTCAAGAAACAGAGAGTACCCAGGTAATATAGTTGCTAGTGGACAGGGGACCACACTGAGATCCAAGGCACTAGCCACACACAGGCCTACTGTACACATGGAGAGAGAGCCCCTGCTTCCTAGCTGTCCCTGCTGAGCCCAGGCCAGCAACTCCCTAGCTAAGCACCGGCACATGAGTGAGCCCAAGCCAGAGGTACAGAAAAAACCCTTGGCCAACCTGGGGAACTATGAGAAACACTAGGTTATTGTTATTTTAGATTCAAAAGAGATCACTGCAGGAGGAAAGTGTTTAAAGGGTACCAAAACTGCACAGGTTTCATTTTAAAAACTGCCTGATTTTCCTTTTGCTTGGCCTTAGAAAAAAGCTTAGAAATAACTTTCACTACTGCTTGACCATCTTCCTCAAAGGCCCTTTCCCAGAGTCTGCACCTATAAAGCTAATGGCAATTGCTTGGTCTTGCATCTGCTCAAGTGTAGTGTGTCATTCCACACTCTTTGTCCCTGTTAGCAACTGTTAACTGGGCTAAAAACTGTCTCTGGCAAGAATAGAGACATCTGCTAAGATAGTGACATCAGGGCACTAAACAAGCAGGGTTCCTTGCCCTTTGGCAATCCTTGCATAAACTGAGATTACATGCAGTGCAGCCCAATGGCTGTAAGAAAAATCAATGCCAACAGTGATGTGTTTCAAAAACGACCTTCAATACCCTGCTGCCAGAATCTGCTCTCCGAGGAAAGGAGCTTTCCTTGGTAAAAAAAAAAAGGTACCATTCTGCCAACCATTTTGAGGATTTTCTTTCCAGAGAGGTTTCTACTGAACTAAGCACAGGTCATCAGTCCAGATTAGGAAGGCCTCCACCCATCCCAGCCTGCCCATTCCAAGTGCTTGGAAGGCAACAGGGTCTGGCTGATGAGTCAAAGTAGCTCAGTCTTCTCTGAATCTAAAGCAGAGGAATGTCAGGACCCTCTCCTTAGATGCCTCCTTCTTAAGAGAGATGAGGCTGAGAGGCTGGGGGGTGAGGAAGCAGGGGTTGGGTTCTGCCAGTCATACACATCCCAGGCCTCGGGACCCAGACTCCTCAATCAAAAATACCAATGCCCAGTGCAATTTCCCATTCCCACAGCTGAGCTAGGAGATTATCATTCTAAGGCAGAGATTTTCAATCTTTTTCATCTCATGGCAAACATAAACTATTGGGTTGGCCAGAAAAGCCCATTTAGTTCTTTCCCATAAAATAAAAGACATATTTTTCATTTTCACCAATAACTTTATTGATTTAGATATTTTGAGTATGTCAGCTAACTACCACATGGTACAATGTTGACTGTTTTTTTTTAATTATTGTATAACTTTATTTTTATTTAAAATATTATATTTCTTTTTTAACAATTTTTTCAGTGTTGTTCAAGTACAGTTTTCTGCCTCCCCCCCACCCCTTCCCACCACCCCACCCCTCCCTGACAGTTCTCAATTAATGTCTCCATTTGATCACTATCAACTTCAAATGGACTACCCAACCATGAAGCATCATCCAGTGAGAAATCTCCAGCACAAAACTTGGCAAATCACTTTTGACACTTTCGATTAGTCACAGCACCTTCTCCATACACTGCACAAATCCTTTTGTGTGTTTGTTGCATTTTTACCTTTCTTAAAATAGTAAAAACTTTAAGACTCCTTTGAAGAGAAAATCCACAGTATAATTAATGTCCTGCTCCTCACTCCAAGATTTAAGAGAAATTTCAAAGCTAGGCCGTTCTGGAACTCAGGCTTCTACAATATAATTCACTGAATTTCATAATCCCTTAAGAAAATTCAGTAAAATAGTTTTAGGGTGACATGTATTTTTTTTTTATTTTTAAACCTGAATAGCTATTACTGTTTTCTTTTGATCATTTCTGGCAATGAAAAATGCATTTGGCATTACTAATCAACTTTCAAAGTTTTTTAGTTTCAGATGACCACTTGCAAAGTCAAACCACACTTATACCACTCTGACTGAAGAAGCCAAGTTTTACACTGTTTTTTTCCATGAAAATAGAAAGGAACTAAGTTTGATGTGTTCTAATTCCTGCTACTTACACATCACTATCCCTACAGCAAAAGACAAGAAAACACTGTAGTTTGGGGGGGTTTAGACCAGGAAGGTAAGTTGTAGCAGGTAAACCCCCCCTTCTTCTGAACTTAGCAAGCATCCCTAATAAACTGCAGAACTCTCCCCCTAGAGCTGAACTGGGCCTCAAAATCCCTCTCACCCCACCACCCTAGGGAGCCACCACCAAAGCAAGACAACTGGGCACACAGGTGGAACCTATCTGGTAGCCTGATATAGTCCTATTATGTGCAGATCTCTGCACGGATGTTCACCATCATCATATCCTTCCATATCTGCATAACCCTCTCAAGCAGGCTGTCCCCATGCTTTTCACTGCCAGTAGTATTATTACCTCCCATTTCCAAAGCTGGAATCCCCTGTATCCCAATTCCTTGCTTACACCAACATCCAAACTGTACCTTCATTCTTCCAAAATGTCTGACCATGTAGTTCCCGTGACACACCCCAGCCTAACTCCACACCCTGCCCTCTCTCACCCACAGCATCCAACCGACTTCAAAACCTACCCCCCCCCACTAACAGAGTTTACCTTCCTCAAAGCTCAAGGGTTTCCTTCACTGCTTTAAACAATCAAGAACATACCAACTCAGACTGAAATTACCAACACTTGTGATTCTAACTAAACCCTATAAGCTCCTTTTTAGTCCCGCTGTCTGCCATTACTCCCACTTATACTCCCATCACCCAAATTCTTAACCCTGTGTACGAGCATCAAGGGTTGGATACTATATGATTTCATTTATAGAAAATTCTCTGACAGAATTAGAGTGACAGAGAACAGATGTGTGGTTGCTGGGAGTTGGGTGAGGGAAGAAAGAGGGTGATGGGTTACAGGTAACACAGGAAGATTCTTTGTGGTGATGGAACCACAGCATTGTAAGTCAAGAAAAAAGAACGTGCCAAAACTGGTAACATCTGAATTGAGGTCTGCACCTGAATTAACAGAACTGCACCAACATCATCTTCCTTGGTTTTACAGACAGGGGTGTCCAACCTTTTGGTATCTCTGGGCCACACTGCAAGAAAAGTTGTCTTGGGCCACACATTAAATAAACAAAAAGTGATGAGCAAAAAAAAAAAAAAAAAGAGTTTTAAGTAAATTTACGATTCTGTGTTGGGCCACACTCACAGTCATCGTAGGCTGCATGTGGGTCACAGGGTTGCACACACCTAGTTATCACTGGGGGAAACTAGGTGAAGGGCATACAGGAACTACCCATCACTGCTGCAACATCTTATGAATGAAACTATTTAAAAATAAAGTTATTAAAATTCCAGAAATATATTTTTAAAGCCCAATCTCAACTTTTCTTCTGCCCCACAGAGGCCACTCATTTCACTGTTATAGGTGGAAAATTCCCATTTGCTGTTTCAAATCCACTCAAGCCCTGGCTGGTGTGGCTCAGTGGATTGAATGTCAGCCTGCAAACCAAAGTGTCACCAGTTCGATTCCCAGTCAGGGCACATGCCTGGGTTGTGGGCACATGCTCAAGAAGCAACTCTCCCACTTTCTCCCTCCTTTCCCTTCTCTAAAAATAAGTAAAATATTTTTTTAAAAAAAGAATTCAAACATGACAACTCCCTTGAGTAAAAACAGCTGCAGTCTCTCCTTTTTCCCAGAGTACATTGTTATGTCTCTGGTTGAAAAGTATATTAATATACATGTTGCTTCCCCTCCAGATTATGATCTACTACTAAAAACTGTATCTTATAATCTTGCTAACTGTGTCTCCGGGCCACACACAGACTTCCTTATAAAGCAGTCTCAGACACACCAAAATAATTGAAAACAAAAACCCAGCTCAAATTCAGAGCATTACATGAACACAAGGAAAATATAGCCATGGCCTAAAAAACTGCAAGCAAATGTGCACCAAATAGCTGTTTTGTTCTAATTTTGCAAAATATTTTATTTGGAGTAGTGTCTATTATACAAAACCTCGAGAGGTAAGATACTAGATACATCCCCAAAATAAGCTATGGGACAGAGTTATTCAATATTGTCTTTCTTAACACTTAAATTATTGCCCAAAACTATGGTTCCTAAGGGCCAGAGGCTTAGTATTTAAACATAATGTCATACCTCGGCTCTGCCAATTTACTAGCAAGTTACTGAGCAACCCAGCCTGTTTCCACATCTGTGAAACAGGGTAACACTACTTCTCAGGATAAAATAAGGAACATAAGGAAAGCTCCTTAGACAGTATCTGCTGATCAATACGTAGTAACAAGTAAAAACTGCTTTTGTTGTGGTATTTTTGGTGTAGTACTAAGCTATTCTTTCTGACAGTACATGTTCAAGACTCAGTAGTTCCTTAGAAGTATTTCACTTGAACTAGAGCCAGAAGCAAAGCCTAGATCAACTAACTCACAAAACCAGTGCACTTTTCACTGCACTATCCTAAAATAATGAGACCTTCTTCCCACAGAAGAGTCAAGAGGAATTCTAGGAGGCCTGAGTGAGCATCCTCAGAAAAAGACAAGGGAAGATCTGCAACAACTCCTAAATTACAGAGGCTGACCCTCTGGAGGCCATGTGTGATAGAATCCACATGTGATACAGGTTAATAAACCACCCACCAGAGAGGCCAACGGGCCCCGCGGCCTGGGTGATGTTCTAACGTGAGGCTTTTGGAGAAAATGCTGAGGCACGGGTGCAATCACTCCAAGCCCAATTATAAGACTCTTAGGTCTAAGAAATGATGCTAGAAACTATAAACAAAGATCATGGATGGCTATGAGAACTTTCTTATAATGTTGACTACCAAATCCCTTAAAATCAAAACAGAAAGAAGACTCTATAGGTAGTCTCAGGAAAAGGGACTCAAGTTAGATGAGAAGAGACTTCAAATGGAAAAGGACAGCAGGCCCATGTCCAGGGAGAATCACAGCTAAGAAAGCAAGATGCAAAAAGCACTGGCCTGAGGGACAAAACTCACCCAGCCAGCTTGTCAAGAGGTCCATGTGGTTCCCAAGCAGAAGCACTTTACCTTTAGACAGTTTGTGAAAGATATAAATAACCTCACTAACGATTGCTGAGCAGAAACTTAAACTTAAGAGACTATCTTGCAAAACAATCTGCAGAAGATTAAAATACATAAGAGAGCCACATATTGACAGACATAAAGGAGCTGGAGTTCCAGAATGCCTGGCCTTCCCTATGTCACAAATCAGGTGAAAGCTATAGTCAGAGGCTATGTAACTCTTTGGTCTTAGATGTGGCCCAGGAAAAATAAAGCCATAACAAAAATTACTACCATTTCTGAGTACCTACTCTGAAGGATGTATTACTACAACCGATTTACAGCAGCTTTACAGTTTGTCTAAGGAGAGACTGCATATGACAGTCCTGAACTAGAATCCCATGGTCATCTGATTCCAAAGTTTGAACAGGTCTATCACTACCTCCCTGGCTATGATAGCAAGATACAAGAGAAAGAGCACAAAATTAACAATCAAAAGACCTGACTGTCCTCTGGCCATAATAACTTGCTGCATGACCTTGAGCAAGTTGACTTCTCAGTAAAACAGAAAAATGACACCTGAAGTATATATTTACCTCACAGGTTTGTTAGGATCAAATGAGCCTAAGGTAAGAGGGGAAAAAGTGAGGGCACTCCCAAACTTTTTGCAGAGAGATAGGTAGTTGATTGTTACTTTGGCTAGAGTTGGCGTGGACTTTTACCAAGCACATTTAAGTGAGGTCATCTCTAAAACAGCACTTGATTTTGGAGACATTTTTAGAAACCATTAAAACACTGGCCAAAACACTTACTGAGAATATACTATGTATAACAAACACAATACAACACAGTGCCAAATAGATTACAAACTACTGTTTTTAAGTATGGCTGAATTTGATTTTCCTATTTTTATACAATTTAGTCTTCTTCCCATAAATAAGAAACCTTGGGGACTTCCACCAAGATGGAGGCATAGGTGGAAACACTTTGCTTCCTCGCACAAACAAATCTAAAAACAACAAAGTTTTAACAACAATAAACACAACCAAACCACAGAAAATCCAACAATACGAAGTCCAAAAACACGAACCGCTAGGCTAAACTGGTGAAAGGGGCGAAGCCAGCAGCGGAGCCCGTCAGGCAAAGAAGATCCCCTGACCCGGGCAGCGCCCAGGCAGCCGAGGGCGCGGATCCCAGGTGCGGGGTAGCTACAGGCAGACCCAGGGAAGGCCCGGCTGGGCTAGCTGTCTGCGATCGCACATTTGCAGGCAGATAAACCAGTGAAGAAACGAGCATTGAAGACAGACCACGCAGGCCCCAGCCTCCCACATTTGCGCTCAGATAAATAGGTGGGGGCCAGTGGTAAGGCGGACCTGCCCAGCAGAGAGGACCACCACTGCTCCTTCTCTGACCCCGCCCCCACATACAGCATCACAAACCAGCGACTTGGGTGGGCCCGCCCTGGTGAACACCTCAGGCTCCACTCCTCATACGTAACAGGCACAAACAGATCAAAACATGCCTCAAGAGCAACTCAGAGCCCCAGAGCCCATAAATCTAAGCAATGAAGAAATGGCCAAACTTTCAGATGCACAATTCAAAACACTGGTGATCAGGATGCTCACAGAACTAGTTGATTTTAGTCACAAATTAGAGGAACATATGAAGGCTAAACTAATTGAAACGAATGGAAATGCACAGGAAACCAACAGTAATGGAAAGAAAACTGGGACTCAAATCAAGGGAGCAGACCAGAAGGAAGGAAAAAATGACCAAACAGAAAAGGATGAGGAAACAAGAATTCAAAAAAATGAGGAGAGGCTTAGGAACCTCCAGGACATCTTTAAACGCTCCAACATCCGAATTATAGAAGTACCAGAAGGGGAAGAGGAACACCCACGAGTAGAAAACTTATTTGAACAAATAATAAAGAAGAATTTCCCCAATCTGGCAAAGGAAATCCAGGAAGCTCAGAGAGTCCCAAAGAAGTTGGACCCAAGAAGGAACACACCAAGGCACCTCATAATTACACTGCCCAAGATTAAAATGAAGGAGAGAATCCTAGAAGCAGCAAGAGCTAAGGGGATAGTCTCCTACAAAGGAGTTCCCATCAGACTGTCAGCTGATTTCTCAAAAGAGACCTTACAGGCAAGAAGGGGCTGGAAAGAAGTATTCCAAGTCATGAAATCCAAAGACCTACATCCAAGATTGCTCTATCCAGCAAAACTTCCATTTAGAATGGAAGGACAGATAAAGTGCTTCTCAGATAAGATCAAATTCAAGGAGTTCATCATCACCAAGCCCTTATTATATGAAATGTTAAAGGGACTTACCGAAGAAAAAGAAAAAAAATGAACAATGAAAGGACAGCAAACTCACAGTTACTAAGAACCACACCTAAAACAAAAGCAAACTAAGAGGGCAGCTAGATCAGGAGCAGAACCACAGAAATGAAGATCTCAAGGAGGGTTAGCAACAGGGGAGTGGGAGGAGGAGATGGGGGGAGAAGGTACAGAAAATAAGTAGCATAGATGGTAGGTAGAAAACAGATAGAAGGGAGGGCAAGAATAGTATGGGAAATATAGAACCTAAAGAACTTGAGACACGTGTTCATAAACTAACGGGGGTGTATGGTAGGGGAGGGGTGTGCAGGATGGAGGGGAATGAAGGGGGGAAATAGACAATTGTAATGGCATAATTAATAAAATATATTTTAAAAAATAAAATAGAAATATATTTAAAAAAAAGAAACTTAAGGCTAATTACAAGCAAATAAAATGCCCCAGAAACCCACCTCATCATATTAATCATTACATTTCAAGAAACTTTCTGTACTGAACGTAATATTGGGCAATTTGTCTAACCAAGCCTATTAACCTGTCAAGTTTTTCTCACCGTCTACAACTTTGAAGCTCACTCTTTATCAGGATCTTTCCCACGCTTCCTCCACCTGAAAATCAAGCTGCCCTTTTAATAAAAACCTACAGAAATAAATGTATCCAAGGCCAATGTAAAGCTTATAAACACCCCCAAAAACCTAGAACCCTAAAAAAGCCAACCTAAGACACATTTTGACATGAACATCAGAAGGTAAACCTGTTCGGAGCGCCTTATTTTGACTTGATTTTTTAAAAAAGTCTAAAGCCAGGACATTTATTTTTACACCAAATGTAGACTCAGAACACAAGAGCTCCCTCTTTGAGGAGGAGGAGGAAAAAAATTGTAGTATGTTTCCTATACAGTCAGCCAGCACCATTCAAAGGTACTAACAACAGCTCTGGCCAGTGTGGCTCACTTGTTTGGAGTGTGATCCTGTAACCAAAAGCTTGTGGATTTGATTCCTTGTCCAGGCACATACTAGGATGCAGGCATGTATGGTAGGCAACAAATCAGTGTTTTTATGTCTCTCTCTGTCTCTCTCTCTCTTCCTCTACCCCTTCCTCTGTCTCTAAAAGCAATGAGGAAAAAATTTCCTCAGGTGAGGATTTAAAAAAAAAAAGGTACAAACAAACAAACAACTAACCACCCCAAAGTGTCTGCCATCTCCAAGACAGCCTCAGAAGTGAGCAAAACCACACAGATGTAGTACTGTAAGCAGAGCCAGGAGACACTGTTGGAAGGGCGCAATGAGAACAGCAGCTGCATTTGCTGTGCAACCTCAACTTCAAGCACAAACAGTGGTTTACAGGGTGGCCCTCCCCCACTGTGTATGGTGATCCACAACACCGGCAGCTTGAGAACCTTAAACCACTTGGTGCCCCAGCCATTAAATCTGCATCTATGAGTATGGGACCCCAGCACCAGTATTATTTACAACTCCCCAGAAGATTCCAAGTGCAACCAAGGTGGAGAACCAGAAGTGTAGTCCAGGGGATTGCTCCAAACTGTTGGAGCAATCTTTATCAGGAAGTTAGGGTGCCCATGGAAACACCTGGAGAACTTTCAAAGGCATACCCACTTTCTCCACCTGGGAGGGAATCCCATCACTGTGCAGGGGAGGGAGTATCTCCATGCAGCTCACATTTTTCATCTTTTTTTTCTCCAATCCTTTCTTCCTCTGCCTCAGCTGACAACCCAGTCACTGACCCTGCCATTCTCCACCTCTAGCCCCAAAGTGTTTGCATACTAACTAGTTGGTTAATCTAAAACCACCACAATAAAAACCTTATTTACCAAATAAAAACTACTAAATAGCAAATGGCTGCAATTAGCTCCAAGTAACCAATTTCCTAATCCCCAAATATTCTCTAGCAAAAAAGTCTCATTCCTAGCTAAATGAAAGATCATTTTTTCCCACTGAAAGCTCAAATCACAGATATATACAGAAACATACTTTCTTCCACATTACAAAAAATCTACTAATCACTAAAAGGAAACATGTCCATGAACAGATCATTTTCTTTTCTAAATGGCAGCATTCACTTTCTCTACCTGAACTCTTCTAAGCATGTTACAAATACTTCCACAATCTGGCTTAGTAAATTCATTTCCCCCACATTATACTCTTTGCTTTGATCCTGCAACTACCACATAATCTAGAAGAAAGTGAATAAATATTCCACACAAAAAGAAATTTGAGACAGGTGTTGTATCCTATGAATCCAAACCACCAGGAGTTTCATGGAATCCTAGTCCCAGCATCTGCTCATCTTTAAACGGATGTTTATTTATGGTAGAAACTACTTTAGCTAGTAAGAAATATGCAAATACAATTTTTCTAAAAACCATTTAAAATAGGGGAAAAATGTCTGCACCACCAAAGTGAATTTGTTTCTAGCCTCAGTATGTATCTAAAAACCCCTTACCCCCATACACACACCCCTGCTTGTTAACCTTAGAAAGAAAAACACTTGTCTGAAGCTCTGAGGTCCAAAGTTCAGGGAAAAGCCATGCTAGGGGGCACATGATCAGACCTGAGACACAGCTGTCTGGACATGTACTCCTGGCATATGCAGGGGACAGAGTCCAATGTCTAGGCTAGAAAGCTGCCTACAGAGAATCTTAGGCCTTCACTCACCTGGCCTCGGGCTCTTTCTCAGTGTGGATTGAACAAAAGGCTCTGAGGCTCCTGCTACTGTTCTGCAGATTGCCTGACAAGAATCAAATACTCCCACTCTGCTCATTCACATCGCTCCTGGTCCACAAGAAGACTGATAGCAAAAGTAAACTGCTGGTGGTCACAGAGCTCCATGTTAAGTACTGGCCCCTAGCTAGATTTCTTCACCCTGAGTCCTCAGCAGGTTCTCCCAGTGGTTGCTGGGTTCACCCTTCTTCAATAAAAGGTTCCCTGGATGAAAGATGAAGGCCTGGGGCTTCCTTGAGATGACAAGCAGACACAGACACCAAGACAAATACCAAAATCAGGATGATTTCACTTGTTGAAAAATCAATGCATTCCAAATAAATTATATATAGCTCAATGAGAAATGAATCTTGGCATCTCCTTTATGAAAACCAAGACGCAAACAACAAACAAGTCATGGAAAAGATTCTGACCCTACTGCCCAAAGCTCCTCCATCCAAAGGCTCCATGCTAAGAAAATGTCCCAACTCTTCCTTTATAGACATCACAACCAGCCCAGGAGAAAGAGAACATGACACAGCTGAAAAAACCTGGGGGCAGAGGGCAGATCACCTGAACAAGGTCCCCTCCCAGGTATTAAGTAGGGTTTAAGTCTCTGTGTATCATGGGTCATCCTCCAGACTAAAAAGTACCTGTAAACTGAAAGCTTGGCAGGATGCCTGATTAAACAACCTAGTTGGCAAGGAATGCCCCTGGGTTATCACACTGGAATGACACAATCAGCAAGAGTGACACAATCTGATACTACTTCCAATTCCCTACAGATCAACTCACCTTCCTATCTGCATATAATAAAAGCTTCCAGTCACAAGACTGTCAGGAAACACTGCCTATTCTAAAAACCAGACCCAATGGTGTTGCTGTATGTATATTTAAATCAATAATTACATTTCTTTTACCTGAACATCCTTCAGCTTCTAGAGGCATCAGGAGGAAAATGGCTGGAAGAGAAATGCTAAAGTCATGGACAAGGTTGATTTGTCACAAACAGGAATACATGAATCATGCCCACTAGGAGAGAGAGTAGTGTCACTAAGCATTCTTTTATCCCTAGATGGAGCAGCAAGGGCAAGAGAGAGTGTAAGATGCATTCAGTGTTACCTAATCTTACATTTCACAGAGGTCCTTTGGCCCTGTGTCAATCAGTAAAATGACTGTTACCAAATCAGCTGTCCTGTGTAATCTTCAAAGGATTAAAGACTCTTCAGGCAGTAGCCTCTTCAGGGGCAGCATACCTTTTCTGTGAGGAGCTAGATAGTAAACACCTTAGGCTTTGTTGGCCAATTAGTCTACGGTGCATATTCTTTTTCAATGATCATTTTTTCCATTTTTTAAATTATTTTAAGTATATTTTATTGATTATGCTATTGCAGTTCTCCCAATTTTTCCCTTTATCCCCCCTCTGCCCTGCATCCCCAACCCTCCAGCCTTTCCCACTCTTAGTTCACCTTCATGGGTTATACATATAAGATCTTTGACTTCTCTGTTTCCTACACCGTTTTTTTATTTCTCCCCATCTATTTAATCCCTACCAATTATGCTTCTTATTCCCTGCACCTTTCCCCCAATTCTTCCTCTCCTCCTGATGTCCATTTCTCTGATTCTGTTCCTGTTCTAGTTTTTTGCTTAGTTTTTATTTTCTTTTTTTTTAGGTCCAGTTGTTGATAATTGTGAGTTTGTTGTCATTTTACCATTCATAGGTTTTGATCTTCTATTTCTTCAATAAGTCCCTTTAACATTTCAATAAAGGCTTGGTGATGATGAACTCCTTTAACTTGACCTTCTCCAGGAAGCACTTTATCTGCCCTACCATTCTAAATGATAATTTTATCTGCATAGAATAATCTTGGATGCAGGTCCTTGCATTTCATGACTTCGAATACTTCTTTCCAGATCTTTCTTGCCTGCAAGGTCTCTTTTGAGAAATCAACTGATAGACTTATGGGAACTCCTTTGTGGGTAAACTGTCTACTTTCCTCTTGCTCCTTTTAAGATTCTCTCTTTACCTTTAATCTTGAGTAACTTAATGATGATGTGCCTTGGTGTGTTCCTATTCAGGCTGAATTTCTTTGGGACTCTCTGGGTTTCCCGAACTTCCTAGAAGTCTATTTCCTTCACCAGATTGGGGAAGTTCTCCTTCATTATTTTTTCAAGTAAGTTTTCAATTTCTTCCTATTGTTCTTCTCCTTCTGGTACCCCTATGATTCGGATATTGGAATGTTTATAGTTGTCCCAGAGGTTCCTAAGCCTCTCCTCATTTTTTTGAATTCTTATTTCTTCATTCTGTTCCAGTTGGATGTTTGTTTCTTCCTTTTGTTTCGGATTGTTGATTTGAGTACTGGTTTCCTTGCCTTCACTGTTGATTCCCTATATATTTTGCTTTATTTCACTTTGGGTACCCTTCATTTGTTCCTTCATTTTCCAACAGAGCTCTATCATTTCTGTGAACATCCTGATAACCAGTGTTTTGAACTCTGCATCAGATAGGTTGCTTATCTCCTTATTGCTTAGTTCTTTTTCTGGAGTTTTGATCTTCTCTTTCATTTGGGCCGTATTTCTGTGTCTCAGAGCACCTGTTCTGTTATAAAGGGGTGGGGCCTTAGGTATCCCTCTTTGCTGCTTTGCGGTACTGTCTGCTGGGGAGTGGTCAGAGAGGGAACAGCACAGCGTGGTTGGTTCTAGCCCCACTTTGTCATGTGAGACTGGGAGTTTCTCCCACCATGGCAACCCCTAAGGTAGTTCACAGCCAGCTTGAGTCTTTCATTCCCACTCAGCCATCCCCACCTCGCTCACTAGCCTGCTGCCTTGCCCACATGGTCCTCCGCTTTGCCCTGGGTCCTCTCCGCCCACCTGGCTACCTGTCTCCATCCCTCCTATCAGTCTGGTGAATGTTTCTTTAACGCCTTGGTTGTTGGAGTGCCATGTACTTTGATATTCTGGCATTTATAATTAATTGGTTTTTAAAATATTTCATTTATTTATTTTTTAGAGAGAAGGGAAGGAGAAAAAGTGGGAGAGAAACGTCAATGTGTGATTGCCTTCCATGTGTTCCCTACTAGGGACCTGGCCTGCAACCCAGGCATGTGCCCTAACTGGGAATCGAACTGGTGACTCTTTGCTTCACAGGCCCATGCTCAATCCACTGAGCTACACCAGCCAGGGCTAATTAATTGTTTTTAGACTAGTTGTTATCTTCCCTTTGGTTGTGTGAGGAAGCAAAGGGTTTCTCTACCTATGCCTCCATCTTAACTGGAACCCCTAATGACCCTTTAAAAATGTAAAAACTCCCTCAACTCATGAGTGTACAAAAAGAGTGGGCAAAAACAAGTTAAAACAGCTGTAGTTTACCCAACACCCTGCTAGATAATCAAGATGGTCAAAACATGAAACTATGTCCCTTATCTATCATACTAGTAAACACTGCCTAAACCCAATGAAGAAATAACCAGTACCAATTCGAGCAGGCAAAGGAGCTGTCTGTGACCTCCCAGAAATAATTTCCATGCATCATTCAACAGCACCAACAATACCCCTCCCTCTTCCCCATCCTGCCAGGCTCCTTTCCCTGTCCTCTAGCTGCAATCAGGGGAAAGAAACATAACAGTCTGAGCACTTTTAACACTGTACCCAGAGCTTTCTTCACTTAGGCTAGTCTTGTCTCCTCACCCAACACTCTAAAGAAGCTCACTTTTATAGATGAGAAAATGGAGACTTAACAAGTATATTGTACATGTTTTAACATGACTCCTAACAGTATCTTTTTAGATATGTTTCCTCGGGCAAGGGCAACAAAAGAAAAGATTTTAAACCTGAGACTACATTAAACTAAAATGTTTTTGCACAGTAAAAGAAACCATCAACAAAATGAAAAGACAACACACTGGCCCTGACCAGGTGGCTCAGTTGGTTGGAGCATCATCCCCTACACCAAAAGGTTGCAGGTCCCATCCCCGGTAGGGTGCGTATAAGAGAAAACCAATGTTTCTCTCACACTGATGTTTCTGTCTCCCCTTCCTCTCTATCTTAAAAAAAAAAAAAAAACCAACAATCCTCAGGTGAGTATTAAAAAAAGACAAAGAAGAAAACATACTGAATGAGATAAGATACTTGACAATGATACACCCAACAAAAGGTTAATATCCAAACTCTATAAAAAAACTCATACAACTTAATAAAAAAAGGAATCCAGTTAGGAAAAATGGGCAGAGGACCTGAAGAAACACTTCTCCAGAGCACCTTCAGATGGTCAACATACATATAAAAACATGCTCAACACTCAGTATCACCAATCATCAGGAAAATGCTAATTTAAAGCACAGTCCCACCTGCCACCTAAACTCCTAGGCTCACCTCATCATTACTTCTGTCCCACAGGGCCACTGGCATTCCTTCCTTTCTGCTCCTTAATTAACCTGAAACAATTTCATTGCTACTGAGAAAATCATAGTAAAAGTATTTTGTTCGATCCTTCCAAAACCTGTCACAATTTCTAGAGGATATCATAAGGAAAATTAAATGAGGAGACACAGGAATCCAGGACTGGAAAATGACTGAAAGAAAAGGATTAATAACCAAAGTTTAATATAAAGAATTATTACAAAAATCCTGACACCCACCAAGACAAAACAAGATGGTTTGTATCATGTCAGTCTGCTGATCACTTTGTACACCACTACCAATTTCCATTCTGTTCTCTCCAATCATACTGCCCTGAACCACACACACCTCTTCCATGGGTGGGTTAAGCTGGCTAGAACACTAAAATGCCTCCAAAAGAGTAAATAATGTAACATAACTTTTTGTTGTTTTTGGTTGCTTTTCTCCATTTCGTCATACAGACATAATATACTGATGTTTTACTGACATAGTGGTAAATCAATTAAAAGCACAGTATGTTGTACCTTCCTATAATAAACTGCTGGAGGAATGTGAAATAGTACAGTCACCTACAAAAGCAACTGGGCAATTTCTCAAGAAGTTAAACACAAAACCACCACATAACCCAGAAACTCAATTCCCAAGAAAACTGAAAACACACATCCACACAGAGACATACACACTAACATTCATAGCAACATTATTCACAATAGCCTAGCACTGGAAAAAATCTAAATGCCCATCAATTGGTGAATGGATAGACAAATGTGATACCTCCACAATGGGATAATATTCATCAATAAATGGGGGCAAACTATCGATACATGCTATATCATGAACCCAAAAACATTATGCTAAGTGGAAGAAGTCAGTCACAAGAGATTAAATTCTGTATGATTCTATTTATATGAAATGTCTGGAAAAGGCAAACTGATAGAGACAAAAAGCAAATCAAGGGTTTTCTGGGGCTGAGAATAAGGGATAATACCAGGGGACGAAATATTCTAAGCAGGTTTGTGGTAATGGCTGCACCACCTTGTAAATTACTAAAAAAAAATCACTAACTTGTATACCTGTAAGAAGGGCATTTTTATGACATGTAAAATATGTCACAACAAAGCTTTGTAAAAAGATAAAGCACAGACTATAAGTCTTTATAAAGGCAAAGACTTCATTCAGTTCATCTTAACCCAACATCTAGCAAAATTTTTACCTGACATAGAGTGAGTGCTAAAATGTCCATGAATGAATGACTTTTTTGAAAAACAAAGTTTTGTCTTTTCCATAAGTCCATGGTGTGCCGAGACTTCACATCCTTATCTACTCTTCTATCCAATCGAGCCCCAAAACAGAACAGCTTGTAAAAGTCTCAAAGCAAGTATGTCCAGGAAGCTCCAAGCTGATCAAAACATGACCCCAACACTTCAAGATGTATTCTGACCAACTATTTATGAAGTGCAATAGTTGCTTCTGTTCAAAGTCTAAAAAGAAAAACCGTTTCCTATGTTTTCATAATAGCAATATTATGATAACTTTTGGGGCTGTCAAATAGAAAACAAAGCATAATATAAGTAAGATTGGATTCAGAAAAGGTGAAGGTTTGGGAAAATTATAATCTAACTTAAAATAACTCTTATATTTTCAGGAAAAATACTAATTTTTACTTAGAAGCAGCCAATTTAATAAAGGTACCAGATACTGTCCCAAGGGAATTAAATAAATACTGGAAGCAAGGAAATGGAATAAGCTTTGACTCACTTGGGTTCTGTGTTGTTTTAGGTGTACCAAATAGCTCCCAAGAGGAATTTGTTTCAGTAGACTCTAACTATTGAATATCAAGGAAGAACAATACCAATCTTCTTTGAAATGAAAGATTTTATTTTCATAACCAGTACTGCAGCAGTAAAAATGTATTGCTACCTAGAATTCCACGTGATGTGTCCTACTTAATCCCAAGTTTCAGTCACACCAGTATCAGGCAGATACAGAAACATAATACATTTCCTTATGTATAAGTGTGAAGTATAGTGGTTATGGTGTAGGCTCTTGAGACAAACTGGTTCTTGTCTCTACCACTGATTTGCTTTGATCCGGGGCAATTCATCTAATCTTTGTGTCGTGATTTTCTTAACTTCGAAAAGGTGAGGATTAAATGATTCAACTTCCCTTAAATTTAATTGCAGGCTATTTATAGCTTACTTCTTAGCCCAGCTTGAACACTAAGGTCCTCACAAGACTGCATTATTTTCTGGACATGGTAACAGCTCTCATGATTTAGTATTTTCTTGGCACCCCATTCCACTACCCAAGTATAGACTGGTATTCATCCATTAGGAAGCATTATAAATAAAGACTTAAATAAGCAACCTTTTGGAAGGTGTGAAAACCTAAATAAATATTGCTGAATCAGGACCATTCCAGCCAACTTTGTATTGTCTATTAGGTAACGGCAAAAAAGCATATATATCAATCTCTAATAGCAGATCAGTTCCAACTTCCTCCCAGCCCTGCATTTTTACTGATGGTAACTAAAACTGAGCCAACCTCACAGATCCTGGATTCGACCTAACTGTATTGTGGTTATTCCTCACAACTATCCTATCGATGACTTCTTAGATGCAAGACACAGCGTAACACAGTTCATTTACTTCAGATTAAGAAAGACACATTAAAACTCACATGGCTGAGCTTAATAAAAACTCAGGCTTCCTAACTACTAATTTCCATTACACCTTTCTGTATCATATTCCCTTTTCATGAAGAGGAAACTGAGGGGAAACAAAGTAGACCACAGCCCCTAGTAAAGTGGATGCTGGAGTTGACTTTATTAAGTCTTTCTGTTTTACTATATTTCTCTATCTACATGTCCAAATATTAACACTCACTGAGCTGCAGTAACTGTTTAAATTCAGACTCCGTAATTCCCAAACTGAAAGTCATAACATACAGCCTCCCAAGAATGGCTGTGTTTGTAAATATAGTGGGACAGAAAAATTTCAGACCCTCTTATCTACAGTACCTTAAAACCCTCCAGGCAGACAGTATATAAGGAAAAGCCACCTAACTGAAGCCACACTGGGCCTGAAAATTCCAGCAAAGGTAAAAGAGGGAAGATAAGCCAAGGCTCATTTCTGGCAGATTTAAAAAAAAAAAAAAAGCCAGTGATACAATCCTCCCAAAGTTCACAGCTCCAGTGAAAGCTCTCCCTACCCAATACCCTGTTATAGGCAGAGGTATCCAACCTGCCGCCCCAAGACCACATGCAGCCCAGGATGGCTGTGAATGCAGCCTAACACAAAATCATAAATTTACCCAAAACATTATAAATTTTTCACGAGTACATGTCACAATGTATTTAATGCGTGGCCCAAGACAACTCTTCTTTTTCTTCCAGTGTGGCACAGAGATGCCAAATGGTTGACACTCCTGCCCTACAGAGCTTATGCATTCATTCCCAAAAAAGATAACTAAACAAAGAGAAAATCAAATGAATAATACAATAAATTTGCTCTTCCTGGCTGGACTCAAAAAAGAGGTATGCATATATTTAACTGAAGCACACACAACTATTCAAGTATCGCAACTCTTACTTAGATTCAGAGGTCGGATTTTAGAAACCCTAACTTTCCAGAAGCACAGAGCAAAAATTTAGGCCTCCATGCACAGAAATAGCTGTCAGGAATCCTGGGTCCTGAATTCACATGCACTGCTCATCACAAGAAGGGAACCCAGACCCTGTTTCAGAATATTTGGGACCACAAACAACACACATTCTAAAAAAGGCCAAATACCTGGGTTCCTATCCCACAACAAATTAGAAGCAGCAGATTAGAAGCAGCAGAATGGGCAAGAGTGGCAACAACCCTAAGAAGTGGCTTTGATTTCTATCAAGAGAGAAAATGCAGAGGATGAGGCTAGCTATCTGAGGCCCCCTGGTGTAGCACCAAATCCCTCCATTCCCAGCTAGTGCCCAAGGACATCACTGACTTAAAGTATGACCCAGAAGACCTCCCCAACTGTGAGAGGAAATGCCAGGCATCCCCCATATGGTAAAGTCTGAAAATACCCTACTGAAATAATGAAGATGTATACCCTCCAAAAAGGACTTGCTGCTAATACAAAAAGGTACCAGACATTGCCCCAAGTTTCTCCTTCAAGTTATCCTCTTCTCAATATTTCTCAATTTTACAAATGGAATTGGGGGAAGTAACTTCTGTAAGGTCCCTTCTATAAGGAAGCTGTGTATGGGCTCCTGTCCACACTGCTGCAGCAAGTGGGGCAGGCTGGGTCAGAACCAGACCACAGAGGAGGACCAGTGAGTGTAGGGTTCCCACTACCTCAACAGATTACAGTGATACAAGTGACCATTTTTTCCAATAGGAAAGTGATCAACAAACACTGTTAAAGGAAGCTTTAAATTAAGAGGCATATCTTTAAAGGACTCCCATCAAAATCATTTACTCTCATCAAAATCATTTACTAACCATTTACTATTAGATATCTGGTAGACTCAGTCACCCACACATCTATCTATTCTAGATAAACACATATACACATAATGTGTTAAACACATATTATACAAAAGAAACTTCATTTTACTTCTAAGTCCTTCTTGATCCTATGCTTAATGAGTGTGCAACACAGACTGACTCTAATTTGAAGTCAGGCATGTTGATGGAACCTAAGCTTAAAAATAACTATGAGGACACTTCCAGTAAAGAAGTCAAACTGAAAGGCACATGTATACTTCTCTCCTCTAATTCACACTGAAATAATAAAAATGAGAAGAAAAGTTGATCTACAGCAAGACTAGAAAAGAGCCATAACCCAAAACCACAAATAGCAAAGACTAGCTCTAAAAATACAGTGACAACTGAACCAAAGTGAAGAAAGAAGAGAGCAAATCCACAACTTGCTAGGCCTGGCGCAAGAGGAGGCTTTTAAAACTGAGTTGCCCTTTTCTAGGAATGGCATGGGCTGAGGTTGTAGGCAACATTCTGGGGTGGTAAGTATTCATCCAACCTGCAGGCACCTGGTTCACACCACAAAGCCACCCAGGAGGCCTGAGGGCTGGCTGATCAGGGCTATCTCCACTTCCCCAAACGGGAAGAGAGGCCAGCTTCCCACTATGGACCTAAGGCAGAGTAGTCCATTTAACCCTTACCAAGTGAGCCACCTGCATCATCATGTAAGAGCTAGTGGAGGCATAATCCTTGACAGGCAGCAAATAGGGTCAGACAGGGTGTAAGAGGATAGAGCTGACCTAAATGGGCAGATGCATTGGAGGGGCTCCTATGTCCCCTGCACTAGTCTGAGGCAGACTTTAAGCCCAGATGAACTGCTCCTTCAGCGATGCCTCCTAAACCAAAAGACTCCACATAGGGACATGCAGAGATGCCTGTAAAAGAAAATGGGGTGTAGAAACAAAAGTACGAGCTGAAGGCAGAAGGAAGTAGACATTTCTGAGGAATTCCCAAGGGAGAGGGGAAAGGGTTCAGACAAATACTCCTCTTGACTCTCAAAGAAATTAAAGAAAACTGGAATGATCTTTTCTAACAACCTCAAAAAAGGATCAATACAATTGGAGATAATAAAAACCATTACCAAAGTAAAAATCACCTTAAAAGCAGCAAAAGTATAAGAGACACTGCTAAAAAACAATTACAGAGAGGACAAACCACCTAAAAATGTGAAGCTATAAATGATCACATAAAATGCTACCTATATTGAAGCAACAAAAACTCTATGTACTGTACCTGAAAATGCAAATAAGGAAGCAGCAAAAATCTCACTTCTACTTTATCCTAAGGAAATAATTAGGTGAGTAGAAACACTCATATATTCATTGGAGTTCTCCACAATTTTTTTTTAAGATGCAAACTAACTAAGCAGATGTCAATGTAGGATTAATTATAGAAACTGCCCTGCAACTATACAATGAAATACCAGCAGCCACTCAAAATAATGTTGATTTACTGCCTTGGAACATCATCCTTATGTTTAATAAGGAAAGAGCACATTATAAGAACAGAACATATAGAATGGTTCCATTTTTGTTGTGTGGAGGGTTTGGGGGATAACACAAAAAAAATTGGAAGAATATACACTAAAATATTAACAGTACTAATCTGTTTTTTAATCATTGTCTTTCTGCACTGTCCCAATTATTGACAACAAGGTTATTTTACGAATGTATTATGCTAAGAAAAGTGGAGCTGTAACCTTTCCACACTAAAAGATGACAGAAAGCCAGGCTTGACCTCAGGAATATTTTAAGTTCATGGCCCAGAACCCTTGGATCAAGCTAGTCTGGCTACAAAAATACAAAATATTCATTATTAGACATCTCTAATCCATTGTCCTAAATCAATCTGGATACTAAAGTTAAATGCAGCAAATGTCCTTGTATGTATTAGAGTAAACATCCTGAATTATATTATACCAAACACTGTAATTACTGCATTACTTTTAAACAATTCTCTCCATAAGGAGAGCCAATAAACAAAATGAAAATACTAAAAAACATAAATCATATTAAAACATCAAGAAAACTTAACTTCCACTATGTTTGCATTCATTTTTAAATCCATTTACGTTTGTACTCAGAAGGTAAAAAAGAAACATGTTGTTTAAAAATTGGGAGATCTGAGAATTTTTAAAAAATATGTTTACTGATTTTAGAGAGAAGAGAAAGGGAAGTAAGAGAGAAACATTAACTGGTTGCCTCCCCTACATGCCCCAACCAGAGACTGCAACCTAGGTATGTATCCTGACTGGGATTCGAACCCCCAACCTTTTGGTGTACAGGACAATGCTTCAACTAACCAAGCCACAGCACTCAGGGTGAAAATTTCTTAAGATATGGTATAATTCAAATACTACTCTTAATTTGTCATTGTAGGTTTCACTGAAAAAACAGAAGTAACTTCAATATGGGAAACCATTACATTTAAAAGCAATGAGTTGGTTCCTCTTCGGGCAAAGAATAAGACGTGGCAAAACAATTATCACAGTAGTAAAGGCTGAGGAGGTTGCAGGGGTTCCACAGTGGACACCTGGTAAAGTTCTGGCCTACATGTGGCATTTGATCAACTGCTCCCAAAAACTGTTCTCCCTCCAGATAAGTCTCTACCAGTCAGTCCAGGCACATCTCAAACAGCCAACCCCATAAATGGAAGGAAAAAAACCCACCTTTTTACTCTCAAAGACCTACTTACCTTCTTTCCACTCAATTTTACAAAACTCAGTACTTGAGTAATTCATTGTAAAAGTCTTCTTATATTTTTGGTTTTGCTTTTCTCTCTCTCTTTTTTTAAGATTTATTTTTAGAGAGGAGGGGAGAGAGGGAGAGAAACATCCATGTGCGAAAGAAACACATTGGTTGCCTTTCAAATGCCCCCAGATTGATACAGGGTGCAGCCAGGGGGGGGCCCCCAAAAGATTTGGAATAGTGTCCAGAATTCAAAGTGTACAGGAATATTGGAGAGACATATAAGATGTCCTCACCCCCCCCCCAAGGGGGAAGGAACGAATGGAGCCAGGCCATTGAGAGCTGTTTTGCATAGCAACAGTTTTGGAGCTAACCTCTGGAATGATTATTTAACATATCTATAACCTTTAACTGGTTTCATAGATATGTTAAATAGCTGTGGCCAAGTTTGGAGCCAGGCACTGAGGATGGAAGGAGGAGGACTCAAGATGGAAACTAGGGGCTGCGCTCCTGAGTGAAAAGGGCTTGGACTCAGGAGGATGTAACAAGGGGCTGCACTCCTGAGTGAGAAGGGCTTGGACTCGGAATGAAACTAGGGTCTGGGCTCCAGAGTGAGAAGGCCTGTGTGGGAGCTTGAAAAAGACTGGCTCCAGGACACGAAGGGTCCCCGCTTGGCCAGATGAGAGAGAGCCACGCGGTTTCAGCAGAGTGAGGACCCCCCTCTTGGTGAGGTGAAAGAGGGAGCCACGTGGTTTTGGCAGGGTGCGGACCCCCTCTTTCCCAGGTGAAAGGGAAGAACCACGCAGCTTTGCCAGAATGGAGATCCCTGCAGCCAGGTGAAGAAGAAAGCCACATGCTTTTGGTGGAGTGCGGACTCCTGCAGCTTTGGTAGAAGAAGCCCACGCGGCTTTGGGGTGCCCCCTTTGGCCGCGTGGCCTGAAAAAGCAAGAGAGACTTTGACTGGAACTGGGTACAAAGGACTCTTGCCAGTGGACCATGAGAGGGTACCACAGTACTTTGGATTAACTAGAGAGAGATCCTGCCTGCACGGTGACACAGCTGACGGTGCCAGCGGCCTGCAACACAGACGTGTGCTCTTTTCCTGATTTACGGTACCTGGAGTTGGGGCAGTGGGAGAAGGGAGTGCTGTATGGGTGTAGGTGTACACCCTAAAGGACTTTGATATTTTAGTGGAGGCATTAGACCTGAATAGCATTAAATAAACATTTTGTTTCCTTTTCACAAATCTCTGGCATTGAGAGATGTCTTTCCAATTGGCGGCGGACAGAAGAACCCAGTAGATATCAGTATTTTGTCTTGGGAGGGGCCCCTGTTGTATAGCAGTTTTTGGCATCCCTAGGTGGGCCAAATATTGTATTGCCCCT